>NC_137786.1:194488575-195088575 GCF_963383645.1 Muscardinus avellanarius | reverse complement strand
CTGGGGATCTCATAGATCACCTTGCTCAGATTCCTGACACTGAAGACAAAACTGAGACACGCTACATAACAAGGCAATGTGTTCAAAGTTGAGGTGAGAACACACTCAGATTGGACCTTAGGTCTCTTGCTATCCAAATAATCTTGAAATTAAAAAATGATGGTTATTAGGTCTTTGGTAATTTGTTTATTTGATATCAACTCAGAAAGGACAACTGGCAATTTCATGAAAACACTGTTTTCCTGAAACACACCCAGGAACAGCAACTACTGAAAGATAGGTCTTTTTTGCAAAACATTCTAGTGATTGGCATTCCAGTGATCGGCATGCTCCAGGAACCGTACATGATGGTTTCCTAGATCTGGATACTTAGAGGTACTCCTTTCTCCAAGCCTGGCCTGTTTAGGCCATATTTCAGTACCTCCCTCACCCCCTGTTGACAGGTGCTCCAGGGACTGTCACTGGGGAGACATGAGGGCATGCAACATTTCCTATGGCTGCTCTGTCCTTACTTGTGAAACCACAGTCCCAGGTCTCTAGGTGCCCTTTGGTGCCCAGCTTTCCCTGTTGGCAATAGGCTCCTTTCTCTCCTAACCCAGTTCCACAGAACTTTGTCCAAAGCCTGGCACATACTCAGTGCCAACACTGTTGAAGAAGTAAATGTAGAATTGAAAGTGCTATTTTTTGGTACCCATATTCCAGAGTTTTATTCTTGAAGAACGAACTTAGCTTGTTCACTGGCTGATAGCTGGGAGACCATCTCTGTGCTTTCTCGGTAGATAATGGCTTAAATAACCCCTCCCCAAGGTTGCTATATATAACACTTTTAAGAGAGAAGCCAGGACCCAGTGATAAAATTTCAGACAAGATGACCTGAAGAGAGAGGAATTTTGGAGCTAATTTTGAGGTGTAAAAAGCAGAAGTGAGAGTTTCTAGGTCCTTCTAATCAGACCATATTGGCAGTCACCAAAGCCTGTGATCAGGCCCTGGTCTTTCACTTGATTCTGGAGTGGCTGCTTATTTTCAAAAGGCTATATGCTGTTTATCCTGCTACATGGTAGCCTAAAAACCTGTCATTCTCAAAGGCTGAATTATTAAAACATGTACTTCCATGGAGTTAAGGGCTAAAGAATTAGTGTTTTTTTTTCTTCCTGATGCTATTCCCAAATCAATGTTTTAAAGATAAATTACATAGAGGTATAACAAGTATGTACTACTGAACAAATCCAGTAGTAATGAATATCAAATGGGTCTGGTCACATCCGGGTTTTGTTGCAGAGACCTCCCTCTGATGATGGCCAGCAATCAGGGATGCTCACTCTTGTGTGTGCCTGTTTACTGCTTCACATGCATTTTCTTATTTCTTCCAAATCTACATTTTTAATACATATTATGTGGTAGGCACTGTATTAAGCACTAGGATTTTTTTTTAATTTCCTTGTCCTGCAGGAGGTGTGTGTGTGTGTGTGTGCGTGTGTGTGTGTGTGCGTGCTTGCGTGTGTGTGTGCGCGTGCTTGCGTGTGTGTGTTTGTGTGCGTGTGTGTGTGTGTGTGTGTGTGTGGTACTGGGAATAGAACCCAGGAGCATTCAACCTCCAAGCTACACCCTCGGCCCTGTTTTTTAATCTTTATTTTGAAACAGGGTCTCACTAAGTTATAGAGGGCCTCACTAAGTAGCTGAGGCTGTCTTTGAACTGCGATCATCCTGTCTCAGCCTCCCAAATGCTGGGATTACAAGCGTGCGCCACCATGCCCGGCCCTGCAGGAATTTATATTGTAGTAAAATATTATTTTCAAAATATTTAATCCCCATTATGACTCCAGCTAGGGATTGCTATTTTTTCTACTTTACAGATAAACTGAGGCAGATGGGCTTAACAACTGCTCAAGGCCTTTCTTTTCTGTAACTACCAGCAGGTGGCCAAGGCTTCTCACACATTCTAACTAGCCACCAGGAAAGCATAGCATCCCTTTAACAAAGCAGCCAGTTCTAGACGTCTAGGTTGGTATACTATGATTAATAGCTGCTTGTCAATTTCAACTCCTGTTGTCTAGGTATTTGCCCTCCTTATAGTAAAAATGCTCTCTCCAGGAGAAATGCTAGTATTTAATTTTGACATAGTTGGTAAAGGAAGTCAGGCTCTCATGATCACGGTCACAAAGCACTGATTTATACTCACCGTAGAATAAATAGACGATGTGCTGGACACCAAGGAGAGTGAGGATCCATGAACTATCAAAAAGAAAAAAAAAGAAAAAAAGGTGAATCACACAGGTGGCTGCTCTGGAACCAAGCAAGAAGGAGAGAATCAGTGCTACAGGACACTGTCAGGCCCCGCATGGCTTATTCTCGCCTGGGCCCTCCTTTCCTTGGGTTGGTGACAGGTCAGGGTGAAATAAGAAGTTATTGGCCGGTGCTGGGACTGAGTGGTAGGGCACTTGCCAAATATGTGGGAGGCCCTGGGTTCAAACCCCAGGACCCAAACAAATAAGCAACAGCAACTTAGTCACTGCTGTCACCTGTAGGACACGTAATTCCACCACCCAGGGGCAACCTGTTACTGTTCCAGCATATTTTATTCCCTTTTTTCTCTAATGTATTCCTTTAAGGGTCAATATTAAATTGCATATATAGCCGGGTGTGGTGGCGCACGCTTGTAATCCCCGCACTTGGGAGGCAGAGACAGGAGGATCGCATAGGTTCGAAGCCATCCATGCTGGCTTAAGAGACCCTGTTTCCAAATAGAAATATAAAATAGGTCTGGGAGTGTAGCCCAGAGGTAGAAGGGCTTCCAGGAACCCCAATACCACCAAAAAACTAAAACTAAAAATAAATAAATTGCATATATATTTTATACACTGTTAGAATCTGTCACTTGTATATTCAAAAAGATGAACTGATTATTTTGAAGCCAAGAAGTTTCAGTAAATTCATTTTAGATGACCATGTGGCAGACTATTCGCTTTAAAAACATATCCACTAAAAACAGAAATCATTAGATTTCTATCGTGTCTACAAAATAACAAGCAAGTGGTGTCCTCTTTTCTCTTCCAGAAAGGCCCCTTCTGACTTAGAACCCCTCACAGCCCTTCCTGTCCCTAGCCAGTGAGGACCTTTGACTAGTTGTTCTCATTTTAAAGCATGGTCTTTTCTAGGACTGGGTTTTCTGGCTGCCTTCTCTTTTAGGGAACCAGGTTTTTCTTTCCTTGGCAACCTCTTGACAGCTTGTTTGAAAGGCAGAACTACTCCTGGGTTGGGTCTTTGCAAACCGTCTGGCTGGGCACAGCTGTCCTGGCCACAGGTGGAATGCTCATACTCCCCCTCACTGTACTCACAGCCCAGTGTTGGAGGTTGGGAAGTGACATTTTACATGCACTTAGCGCATTCACCTGCCACCCAGGAAGGGAGCTCAACTGGGCAGAACTGTCAGCAGAAGCTACAGGAAGAAGAGCTCAGCCTAATACTCGTGCCCCTGCCTTTAGGCTTTCCAATAAAACTTCCCTGGTTCCACTCTTCCTATGTTCCCTTCATGCCAAGTCCTGCTCTTCCCTCCCAGTCCTGTCATACATCATAATTTCCTGCCTCAGAGTCTCTGCCCGTGACATTCTCTTTGTTAGGATGCTTTTAAGTATTGCCCCACCATATACAGAGCAGCTCAGAGGACACCTCCGTGACACCTTTCCTCTTTTCCCTGGCTGCCATCTACATGGGCTCCATCCATCCTCCATGGTTCTGGGCTGGCCATTTCTCCCTCCTCTCACTTAGCAAATGCCTATCTCTTTTACTCATCCACAATCATCCTCATTAGCAATGCTCTGAGTTCTAAAACTTCTCCATTCTTCAATGACTAATCTGACTCATACCCCATAAAATCAGATCAAGGTGTTAACAGCCAATAACTCCTTTCAGTGTTAATATGTCCACACACTAATGGAGGCCTCTAAAGTCCCAGTAAAGTGGCCTGATGTTCCAAAGGGGCGAGGTACTCCAGCCCCACCCCACAGATGGTAGTGGTGAGACTCTGAAGGAAGCTGGGTTGGGTGAAGAGATGCGGGTGACATGGAGCTGTTTTCCAATCACACTTGCATGACAGCCTGGCCATTGAGGCTATGGACCTGTGGCTGCTAGAACCTGGAGATGCTTGCTTTTATCTTCCTGCATTGTCTGCACAAACTTACTGACACAGTTGCAAGCAGCAGCTCAGCTGGAGCCTGTGGCCACAGACAGAGGAACACACTGGAGGCCTAGGGTGGAGGGCAGTATATTGTTCTCTGTGATTAATGCCTCTCACTTGGACACAGCAGAAGTTGGGATGTGATTCAAAGGGACTCCCTCGTGCCCAGAGTCAACCCTCCTTCCAGTGAACTGAGCAGAACCGAGACCAGGTAATGAGGTGAGGATACTCTTGAATGGTAAAGATGCTTATGCATTATGGAAACCAAACAGCTCAAGCATCCCTTTACCTGAACCTCCAAAATTTCAGTAACAGGGAGCCACAAAGCATATCTTTGCTTCTCTACCAGTGAGGAATTTGAAACTCAGAGAGGTTAAATGACTGGCTTAAGGTCACACAGCAATTCAGGAACAAGATCTGCTGACTGTTAGACTGAAGACTGCCCTTGAGTGACTTCATGTGCTGTCTTCTGGAGTTTCTTTAGAAAGCCTTTTGGATTTTCATTATATAAATCTACACATAGGTGACAGCCAGGATCGATGTTTGAGAAGAAAGATGCTTTAGGTGGGGTTTTGAATCACAAAACAACTGGGCATATTTCAGGAAATAAAGCAGTCAAGTACTTCTGATGTCACACTGGGTATCCCATGTAAATATATACATATATACACAGATATATACCTATGTACAGCTTTTTACTACTTAAAACATTTTCTCATTTATACTATTATTTGGAGTCATCCTTAACATTATAGAAAATTTGCATTTAATAATCCCAGAGGCTCAGTAAGAGTTTCTATCTTTAATTAGCACATGAGTAATCTAAGGCCCAGAGGGGTCAAGTAATGTGATCAGTGCACAGGGATGGGCAGGAGCAGAGAGAGAATGAGGAGCTCGGCATCACACTCTGGCTCTCTTTCCACAGTTGGGCACAGAAAGTGGTGGGAGAATGATGGCTGCCTAACTGCCCTGCCTCTTAACCAGCAACAGAAGCACAACGAAGCAGAGAGCACACTGAGGCAGGACCAGAGCTGGCCTGAGACAGGTTTAAAAAAAGTAAAGGATGAAAGGCCCCGTTGAACCAAAGTCAAGGTAGGATGGAGCAGAAAGTCAGAGGGCTGGGAAGCAAGAGGTTTAGGACCTCATTCTGGCTACAAGTCACTTCTGCTTCAATTTTGTCATTTAAAAGGACAGGGATTGAATAAAAGAGCCCTTGGGGAAAGGGTTCTAAGATGACAATTACAACAATAGCCACCATTGACTGAGGACTTACAATAAGCCCCTTTCAAAGTTATTTGTTAAATGCTTTCCAGGATTTATCCTGCCTAATCTTCTCTTCAATCCACTGAAGCAGGTACATTTATTTTTCACATCTAAGTGAGTAGGAAATAGGCTGATGGGGTCAGGCCCCTTGCCCAAAGTCACAGTGCTAACTGGAGGATCTGAATGACAACTGTAACTCAAGGGCGAGGAAAACCAGCATGCTGCAATACAGGATTTCCTCATAACTAAGCTGCTCTGCTTCTGTGCAGCGCCAGTGAAGTCACAGGGTCAAGTGCAGTCACTCTCAGTGATGGTTAGTAAAGTCACGTTTATTTTACTTTTATCTATCTATGACTAGTAAAGTCACTTTTTTTTTCTGCAAAGACATCTATTTGATATTTATCTAGCTTTTAAAAATGTGTTTGCTTATTTGTTTCTTTATTTATTTAGTGGTACAGGGGATTGAACCTGGGGCAATCTACCACTGCCTGCCATCCATCCATCCATCCATTCATCCATCTAGTGGTACCAGGGATTGAAACCAGGTCCGTCCATCCATCTATCTATCTATCTATCTATCTATCTATCTATCTATCTATCTATCTATCTAGTGGTACCACTGAACTACCCTTAGCCCCTTTTATTTCTTTTGAGACAGAGTTTTGCTAAATTGCCCATTTTGGCACCAAACTTGTGCTCCTTCTATCTCATTCTCTAGAGTACCTGGGATTACAGAGGAGCAACACCATGCCCAGCAAGATATCAATTTTTAAAATGCCTCAGGCATCCTTCAAAATACATGCTACTAAAGTTGACTTTAAGATTGTATCATGTACCTGATGGGAATTAATTTACCTGAAATAACTTGGAAAGGTTGCATCTGGGCCATGCCTGTATCTAATCTACATATTTATGATTTCCACTTCCTTCAAAATGGAAAGTACTAATTAAATTGCACAACAACCTCCCACAACTAACCTGTGCTAATTCCTCCTAAGTTTCTATCCTGTTTTATGATACAAGATAGACCTCACTGACTATTCTGAGGAGGTTCTATTTGGTACAAATGTGAGATGTGATTTTTCCCCCTACTCTTCCTACAACATTGGGAAATTATCAGTTAAAAACAAAGCCCTTTGCTGGGCATGGTGGCGCACGCTTGTAATCCCAGCGCTTGAGAGGCTGAGACAGGAGGATTGCACAGGTTCAAAGCCAGGCTCAGCTACTTAGTGAGGCTCTCAGGAACTTAGTAAGACCCTATTTCCAAACAAAGTATAAAAAACAGGTCTGGAAGTATAGCCCCAAGGTAGAAAAGCCCCTGGGTTCCACCCTCAGTACCACAAAAAAAAAAAAAAGAGAGAAAAGAAACAGCACCACCACAAACAACAACAACAACAACAACAACAACAAAGCCTTTACCCAAAGGAATTAAAAAGCCCTAATTTGTTTTGTAATTACACCGACTCTATTTTGTTTTGTAACTGAATAGTCTTGGAAGCACTAAAGTCAACCCAATACCAAACTTCCCAAAAGATGAAAACGCCAAAGCTCACAGCACACAAGCAGCAACCTTTGCCTCTTTCCCCAAAGTCTGATTTCACCTCTGTACTTCAGCTCCGTGTCACCATAAATCATGACACTGCTGGTCGGCAAGCCCATTTTATTAATGTCATTTTGACATCCTAGCTACTCCACATTTGGGCTGCCAGAGAGCTCAGTTCCGGATAGAAAAAAGAAAAGCTATCTGATGATGATGCTGTGTGGTCACGGGCCTTCACGAAGCGGAGCGTGCTTGTTTGGACAAGCTTCAGTACTGAACGCGGTTCATGCAGGAAGATATCTGACAGAGAAGATGAATGCAGCGCAGGACAACTCCATATGTGAGCTGTCACCAAGGAAGCTGGGAAATACTCCACGGACATGTTCGGCCAGCAGGGGACTAGAAAAAAGTCCAAGACAAACTGCCGTTCCTTCACCTCAGGGGCAACGTCTCCTCCACAATACTACTCTCAGCACTTATAGAATTAATTTCTTGCTCTTAAATCTAGCAAAACATCCTTGAGAATTTCGGTTCCTCCCCTCCTTCATCCTCTGTCCCTGCAGCTTGCCATATATGGATTTACAGACTTGCCTCTGCTCAGTGAATGTCATAGATGCAAATGGTACATAAATCAGTGGAGAAGAGGATTCAGTCGCCAAGAAGATTAAGCAGGGAGCAACTGCTCTGCAACTCAACTGTGTAGAACTTTTGTTTAAGAGTACACTAGGCAAAATGCAAGCTCCATTATCTTACTTATATTTCTCTCCCTTTGATTTAGGATTTCCTAAATAATCACAAATTTCATTGGACATATTTCCCCACTCTCACAGGGGCTGGGAGTAGAGGGAAGCACCCATGACTAGCCCCCTACCTTCTGTTTTGTCACTGGTTAAAAAAAAAAAAAAAGACACACAGAGAGAGGTGTGCCCTCAGCTGAGCCACTCCTGGCTCCAGAGCCTCGTCCTCCAGCTGGAGACTCGGCACTGCCAGGAAGCCAGTGCCGAAGCTGTGTCTGCAGGCTATGACACGTAATCACAGTATTGTATTAACATTTATAGGTATTATCTCATCTAATTCTTACAATGCCATGGCTAAATACTATTATTACTCCCAGTTTATCAGGAAAAAAGCAGAAGTGAAGCAACTTGCCCGAGATCACACACCTAAGGAGTCACAGAGATGGAATTCCAATTCGGCCAGTCAGACTCCTTATTCTCTGTGCACGGCCGGGGAGACTGCCTTCACCATTCTGGGAGCCTAGCCTCTGGGAGTGGGGATGACACCCCTGCCTGACATTCTGGCTGTTGGCTCCCCCTAACTGACATGTTGGTGATGGAGTAGAGAGAAATAAAATCAGTTACGAGGACAGCTGACCAAGTTGCCCCACAGAACGGTCCTTCCACCAGTCTAATTAAAATGCATATGACACGGCCGGGCGTGATGGCGCAAGCTTGTAATCCCAGTACTTAGGAGGCTGAGACAGGAAGATCATGCAGGTTCAAAGCCAGCCTCAGCTACTTAGTGAGGCTCTCAGCAACTTAGAGAGACACCGTTTCCAAATAAAATAAAAAATAGGTCTGGGAGTGTATCTCTGAGGTAGAAAGCTCCTGGGCTCCATCTCAGTACCACCAATCAATTAATCAATCAATCCATCCATAAAATAAAAATAAAATGCATATAACATGAAAATCCAGCCCTGAATATTCACAATTGGCAATCAAAGAAGGAAAGGGGAAAACTGAATGCAGTGAACTTAAAAAAAAAAAGCACTTGAGAAGACATAGAAAATTCTGGAGCAGGGCAGAGAGGCATAGCCGCCCAGCCCTCCAGAGACAGAATGCATCAGCGCAGGGGATGGACTCCCCAGTAATGTGCTGTGCCAGGAGGGTGGGCCAGCGGCTGAGATTCGAGACACAGGCACATGCTAAGAAGCTGTGGCCCAGTTCCAGGAGAGAGAAGCTGAGAGCAGGGCTCAGTCAGCACTAAGAGTCGCCAGTGTTTTCAGCAGCCTCTTCCCCAAGGTCCTGAAAGGTACGTCAAGGATGAGACTTTACTATTCAAAGGTCCCCAGCCCCAGCCCCAGAGGAGGAGGGAGACTTGGAGGAAGTCAGGGTGAGGTTTCAGGTCAATCAAGTGGATGTAAGATAGAAGACCCTCGCCTGCGCCGCCGAGTCACCTGGCAGGTGGGAGCAGGTGGCCAGTCTCCTTCCTTACCTTCTTCAAAGCCATCCCGGAAGGAGCCGGACCGGCTCATGGTTCTGCTCTTCTCATCCAGGGACATGGAGCTATTCCGGAAGCGGCTGTCGGTGTATGGGTCGTACTGCCCGTCGGCGTTGGATAGGCTGTGGGTCCTCAGCATGGTCGGGTTGGACAAGCTCATCTGGGTGACAGTGGTGGGACTCGCTGGAATGAAAGGAATGGGATCTGACATTGCAAGTTCACGTCTCCCCTCCAGTCCCAGAGGCGGGCAGAGAGGAGACTGCTTATCATCAGCCATGTGTGTGCCTGCCACCTTCTCTCCCTTGTCTGTTTTCTAAAAGTTAGTCTCATCAGCACTTGAGTTACACACTTTGAGCTAAAAATATGGGAGGAAAGGCGGGTCAGTTCCAAAGCAGGGCTCGGGCCTCGGCGTTCCAACTTGGCACGTTCAGACAAGCCAGTGTCACCTTCCAGGCATGAGCTAATTACTCCCTGGGCTCATCTGGAATACTTCTCTCTAAAGCCAAAAGCCCAAAATAGTCCATCCAAGTCTTTTGATCAGATGGGAAGCATTTGTGCATGACAAGAATCTTTTCCCGCCAAGAGTTATGGCCAGGAAAGAACAATATGAACACAGGTCTCCTTGCGTCCGACAGCCGTGTGCTTCAACACAAAGGGCCAGTTCCCTCAGCTAAAACCAGCTTTCTGACTCAGATCTGGTCTTTGTTAGTATCAGTGATGTGCAGTGTTTTTAGAGGTACCTGCTTAGTGCATCAAAAGTGAAGTTAAACCTCACAAAATTTCAAGCCATTTGTATCCTTGAAGACTTTCACATTCTTATCCACATTAATCAGAAAAGGCCGCCTCTCTAAAGACCGAGATTAGAATGGGAAAGATGCTCTTCCTCTCTCAGTCATCCCAGGTCAGGCTCCCATCTAACGGCCTTCACGTGGCCTCTGCCAGCGAGGCCTGCCAGCCCCAGCATTTACTTCTCCTAATTGTATCAATTACTCGATATCTGATTATATTCCGTTATTACATGGTGTCCTATAAAGCTTTTGATTGCTCTCTTTTATACTGCTTTATGGGTCTTTGTGGGTGTTTTCATCCTAAAAAAGAACCCACTGACAGGGCATCAGGGACTGTGTGGCAAATGCTTTTCTTTTTCCACCGTGCCAGTCCAAGCAGTATGCCATCAGCAGGCATTTCCAAGGAGACTTATTTGATCAAAATTTCACTTTTATTTCCAGCTTAATAAGGCAACAATGCCAGGTGTGTTGGCGCAGACTTGTACTCTTAGTACCTAGGGGGCCAAGATGGGAGGCTCAAATTTGCCAGCCTCAGCAATTTACTGAGAATCTTTTTCAAAATAAAAAATAGGGGTGGAGGTGAAGCTTGGAGGTAGAAACCCCTGGGTCTGATCCCCAAGACCATAATAAACAAACAAACAAATAAATAAATATAAAAAGGGCTGGGGTTGTAGCTTGGAGATAGAATGCCCCTGAGTTCAACCTTCAGTACGAAAAAACAAACAAACAAACAAACAAACAAACAAACAAACAAACAAACAAGACAATGAGAATAAGCAAGCATGGGATGTGTTATAAAAACCCATGTCCAGAGGTCTAAGATGTAGAAAGCATTCTTCTTAAGAAAAGGCTGATCTGCTCCTTAGTTTGCTAGCAGAAGGCACTACCAGGAAGGAGTAGCCTTCCGCTCAGAGCAAGTCCTGGCTTGGCCAAGCTCATTCTTGGTGCTCATCCTACTAAAACAGGATGTTGTACGTCACCGCTGCTTATACCATCCGCGTAGCTTTGCCAACCAGAGCGACTTCAGTGTGCGGAGCCCCCCCTGTGGTCTCGCTCTCACTTCTCCTGCTTTCTAAGTACCTTGTTCTAAGTATCAGTCTAGTTTGCTCTTCCCAGTAGGTTAGATAACTCATCCTCTACCAGCCACTGAAAGAAAATGACTGAATAGTGTACCAAAAACTTTGCTCTTTCCTTTTTTAAAAAAAAAAAAACTATCAATTTCTTCTAATCAAACTTCATTGCTGAGGAATGATGGGATACTGACAGAGATGTGACTACATGTCTATTTCAAAACACAAAATAACATCTGCCCTGTGGAGCTAATAACACAGCTAAGGACAAGTGGCTACTCACCAAGCTGGGAAAAGTTGAATCTTGTTCCAGAGGGAGAAGTTACACTGGAGCCAGAGGAAAAAGGGGAATTGGCAGCTGTGTCCTGCAGGCCTCCGGCAGAGTGGGAGCGTAGCCATTCTTTTGCATCTTCCTGTGTGCGAAGCTGGGAGGTGGGAGTATACCTGGGCAGACAGAAACTGGGTTGGAATGAACTATGAACAACACTTAGGAAAATGAACTTGGTGGACCTGATGACAGAGCTATAAAAAAATATATATATATATCCAAATCTGTTTTTTTTTTAAAAAAAAAAAAAAAAACACTACACACCCCTGAAACTTAGGCAGTTTCTTGAAACCTTTTGTGCTCCTTGGATGTGTTTGGGAAAAATTACAATTCCTTTCAATTTGAAGGGAATCTCTAAAGAGAAGAAGACTGGCGAGTGCTCAGAAGAGCCGCCACTAGGCATTGCTGTAACGTGTTGATTCATGACGGTGTCTTGTCAAAACCCCCACGCCTCGACAGGAGCGAAGCAACAGAGAGCTGCTGTTAGAGCTTCAAGGAACTTTCAATGAGGTGACTCCTGGCAGCTGCATTCGCTAGCACGATTAAAGTGGCCATGAATCACCGTGTGTTTAGAAAGCAGACACATGAAGGGCGCTGGGGACAGTGACACTCACAGTGTTGCTGCAATCTGGCATGAGCAAATCGCCACGAAAGAAATCTAATCAGGGGCTTATCAGGGGAGGGTCTGCGGAAGTCAGTCCTGCGGCCCATCTTCTCATGTGCTCTGAAATGCACTGGACAATGACCTACTAAATACCTACAGTGTGCAGGTGTCATTACAGGCATTATCTCCCTGAAGAACAACTCAGAAGTATAGGTGCAGTCCTTTCTAATCCTTCCCATTTTACAGCCTGGGGAGGTGGGGACCCTGTCTCTGTGTCACGGAGCTTAGAATGTCAATCCATGTTTGTCCGGTTCCAAAATCCATGCTTCTATTGTTGCATTTGCATTCCAGGCAACACCTGGAATTCCTGAAGTGCCCGTGTGGCCAGGGTGGCTGTGGACTTATTTTGGAGTGACTGCTGATTACGAAACTGCAGAAATGCTGTTGGCTTACAAACGAAGGCTGCCCCTGTCGCTGTTGGATGTGTATGTGGAAGGAGTGAGCTAGATGAGGAGAGACAGCATGAAAGGGAACAAGGGAATGTTTCTTCTTAATATGATTCCTATTGCTGACAGACATGAAACTTTCCAGGGCACACTGACGGCCTGAAAGTAGCCTGTCACAGATCCTTATTCTGAACTTTTTAAAAGTCAATTTTAAAAAGCCAGAGCTACATAATTTTGATAGGGTAGATCTGCTACAGGAATATATATACCATTTCAAAATGTTATTATTCAGAACAAGGCTTCCTTTGGGGACAAGAGTGGGGCAACAATGTCATACTGGCATGAGGAGTGGCCATCATTTAAGCATCTAGCAGAGTATCCAACAAGCCACCCTCGCGGGCATGATAAAACTCTTAAGTACAAAAGGCCTTGCCAACTCGAAGGCCTCAGTGCCAAGCTCCCTGTCATGGGCCATCTTTCTGGAGAGTTTAACACTTTCCTTCTTAGGTTCTTAGAACTGACTGTAATCGGGGCTCCTATTGAAAGGAAGCATTGATACCTACCTCATGTTACTGTGCAAAATTGCTCTGTCTTAAGAGCTGCAGGTTAATTAACTACAGACACACATGACAGCAGTGAAACATTTCATTCCAAGTTCCATTTTATGTGAAACCACTTAAATGCTTAGTGCAAGGTGAAGCCAATGCTACAAAAATGAGGTGTTTAGAAAGCAGGAGAAATGACAGTGAGACCATGGGGAGGCATCAGCATATTGAAGTTCCTCACGCTGGCAAAGTGACGTGGGCGGTGTGAGCAGCGGTGACTTATAGCATCCTGTTTTACCAGGATGAGCACCAAAAAATGAGCTTGGCCAAGCCAGGGCTCGCTACGAAGGGAAGGGCATGCCTTCCTGGTAGTCCGTATTTTCATCAAAAAGAAGATCATACCCATGTCCTGGTGGGCACTGAAATCTGAACCAATTACCAATTAGAATATTTAGACAGAAGCAAGTTATCTTTAGTGATTTATTTTTTTGTGTGTGAGCCAGAATGTTAAATGTTGTTAAATTGAGGATGAACTATCCCTTTCCTCCTTTGCTCTTGTCTTAGGTAACGAGCCAGCATGCTATAAGTCATGCCCCTTCTTCTAGAAGACAGCCACGTGAACAGAATGGAGATGGTGAGGTACTCAGCAATCAAGCCCGACAGCTCCCCGAGGAGCTGTGACTGCTCACAGGGCCTGCCCTGGGATGTTTTTCATGAGATGGTTGGACCACATTAAGCCTGAGAAAGCACAGCCCCTGCTCAAGCAAATAAGCCACAGATGGAGGGATGAGAACGACAGGGAGCCACAAGAGCCACCATCCAATCGGACCTGCCGCAGTGGCCAAAGCGGGGTCCCCAGCCCAAACCCCCACCAGCCATGAGAGAGAGAGAGAGAGAGAGAGAGAGAGAGAGAGAGAGAGAGAGAGAGAGAGAGAGAGAGAGCCAGCCATACAGCCAAGCTCTGAGGCCACGACAGATGGCATGGGTGCATGGAGACAGATACCTGAGTCCTTTCTTAGGCAAAGTGTTCCTATCAAGGTGCGGGTCACTGTAGGAAAGTTAAAACAAAAACAAGAACTTCAGAGAAGCACAGGGGAGAAGGCTGCAGAAAGGGCGCCCAAGCTGGAGAGAGGCTCCCATCACCAGGAGCGCTTTCCCCAGCTATGCATGCAACACACCCCCACCCAGGAAAACAGAAGGAACCCCACCCCTGGCCGGGCTGACACCAGCGCACACTTCACCCCAAGCCATCGGATGGCCTGCGCCACAACCCCAAGCACTCCTCCTCGTCTACAGGTTCACAGTCACACTTGGGAGCTGCCTCACCTTGAAGCAGAGCCCATGTGCCCAGCCGCCCTCCTCTGCACCACCGCCACTGCCACAGCTCCTTAGAGAGAGGAACACCAGCTTCCCTGCACCCTGCACCCTGCACCACCTCTTAAATGCCACCAGTCATGGCTTCAAGAGGGAAAAGGCACTTGTCAGAGGCTTTTAAGAGGCCAGCGGTCTGCATATTTGGAATTCATTTGTAATGGAGTGAATTCCAGGTCCTTCTCAATTTCTCCTTGTTTCTGCCCAGCAAGGATGTAGCCGGGAGCGGAGCCCCAGGCTGGAGTCAGGGCGTGTTACAACTTGCTGGTGACAGAGTCAAGGCATTTGGATTTCCAAACAACAGGGTTGAAAGGTTTGGTGTGTGAGCCTGACAAATACAAAGTTTGTGCTGTTGATGAGGTGAAGAGGGTTTCCATTAGTTTTTTTTTTCCTAGCATGAAACAACATGTGCTTGTTATTTTGGGCCAAGTCATCACTCCTCCACGGGTTTAAGGTCAGTAACCATCTCTGAGGCCCACCCACAGTGGGGGGAACTCGAGCTCCCTTGTCTGTAAAGTCTCAACACTCTACCTACTCTTTCTCATTATCATTAAGGGAGATGGACACACAGAATACAACAGTCTGCAAGACATCACGAGCCAAACTGCAGCAGAGGACCACGGAAGGAAACAGAGCCAACTGCGTGGAGAGGAGAGGAGGCGAGCCGCACAGTGGGTGTTGGGTCACTTCTGGGCTGGGGCGGGGAGAGGAAAGGGTAGGAAGCTGGGAAACAGAAACATGCCACAGGAGATGCAAGTGAGAGCGTCTGCCAAGCCAGATCACGGGCTAGGCTTAAAGTGGCCTCTCCAAGCTGGGAATGAGAGGTCAGCCCAAGTCCACCACTCCCCGGGCCTGAGCAGAACAGACCCTCACTGGCATGTCTGGGTGTCATCACAGAATACACTGGAGCCACAGACACAAGCAGAAGCCTCAGACCAACAGCTTTGCACAAAACATCTGGCTTGACAACAAACACGCAGAGGATCCTAGAGGCCGGGTGGGGCCCTGGCCTAGAGTGTCATTACCTGTCCTGTTTCCTGGGCAGAGTACTTCTGCAGAACTTAGGGCTAGCAGCAGGGGAAGAGAGAGGGCTAGAAGTCCAGGCAGGTAGAAAACAAGAGAAGGAACATTAGACCAAAGAACCGAGAGGCCTCCTTATACACATGATCAGAACAGTCTTCTCATTCCCAGGGCTGACCCTGGCTTTCTTCCCCATGTGTGGACGCTGGACACACAACACTGCTGCAGTGAAAGCCAAGGCTCTGAGGGACACTTTTAGTGTCTTGATTTCCCATCACTGTGGCCAGCAGCAATTCAGCAGGAAGGTGTTCGCCATGACACCAAATCTGCCCACCTGCCAACTGAGCAACGCGGCCGCACACTGGTCGGCTGAGCAAGGTCACTTGCTCTGCTTGCTCAACTGCAAGAGGAAGGAAAAGAAGTAGCCGATGAACAGAACAAAAGGGGAGGAGTCCTCTCCAAGGCCGAATGCCATCTAGAGACTCCCAGCAGCTCCACGCACCAAGAATAACCACAGGGAAGAGAGAGAACAGAAGCAGAGCCAAGCTAAATTCCATCTCAAATGGACTTCCCACCAAAGAGCAGTAATTAGAAAGAGTGAAATCTTGCAGGCAAAGCTGAATTAACATTTGGGATTATTGAGCTAATCTCTGGACTCTGGGAAAGGTGTCTTCCTGAGAGAGAAAGGCAGCCAGGGGCACAGGTATAGCACCAACCTTTCCGACAGTGTGGTCTTCACACTGTTGGTTCGGACAAAGGGCGTCAGGGAGTCGTCCTTAGAGGAGGTAAGGAGGCCCGTGGAGGAATTGTGGCTCAGGCCCCCTCCGCTGCCGAGGGAGATGTCAATGGATTCACAGCTGGTGTGCAGGCTGCTCACGGATTGGAAGCCCAGGCCGTCCTTGCTAACTGCTGAGGAACTGCTAGCAGTGGTGCCCCAGGTGAGGCTGTTGGAAGGGCCGGAGTGGGCTGAGCTGGGGCTGGAGGCTAGAGGAGACTGGTTGAGGTCCACATTCTTACTGTAGAGAGGGCTGCTGCTCCCGCTGCTCAGGACGCCACTGCCCGAGGGGGAGTCTAGGTTACCTTGCTGGCTCATGGTGGCATGAGGGTTGGAGATGACCACCGAATTTTTCATATTTTCAGCTGTGGCGATGGGCACTTGCTTGGTAGGCTTCCCACCAAAGAGTCTGTGAAGAGATAAAAGGTTGTGTGGGATGGACACTCAGTGGCACGGGATGCCAAGCTGTTAAAGAAGGGTGGGGCACAGCGGTGGGGGAAACCGTGAGACTTCCCAGAGAGGGAGGTGTCATCCTTTCTACAGAAGTGGCTAAAAGTGCTCCCTGGGAAAGATCATGGAGTGGGGTGACACTGGTATATCACAGGTGCCATCTTTAAGTTCTAGGCTATAGCTGAGACCCTAGCTCTGTCTGAGCCAAAGGGTGGTGGGGAAGTCTTCCACAGGCCTATCACATTGGCCCAAGACAGTGTTTCCCCCTCCAGCTACAAATGGACTAAGTAAAAAACTGCCCAGGAAACATCTAAGAGGAAAAAGAGCTAAGTCAGTTTTATATCCATGACACCAGGAACAAAGCAGGCCTTCAGTCCAGGACAGATCTACCCCAAGGGATTTGGTTTCTTTTATCTTTAAGCATAACACAAGGAAGAGAGACCGTGAGTCTAGATTTGGATGTGGCCTGAGAGAAGTACCTTCATGACTTATCCTCAATTAAAGCCCAATCTGAAAGATGTATCTTCTAGAGCCAGAGAGCTTGTCTTATCCAATGACATACACAGAAAGCTTACTGGGTTCACAAGACATTAGACCAGACACACTGGGTGCAAACCACATCTTTGTAGCACACATAAAAATGCCATTTCATGTCATCTCTCCTCCTGCTCATGACCAAAACTGTGCCATTTGTCCAGGGAATGGCACAGAAGCCTCCTTCTTCTAATGGCAGAGAGCTCTCTGGTGGAACTGTGGAATGGTCTGAAAGTTATATTCAAGTAATGCGAGAGCTTTATTCCATCCAGTGAAAGCAGTACATGGAATAAGTATCTTTAAAAAGTGATGAAACTACTACACATTAAGATAGGCAGACTGCTTTTCAGGCAGCTACTCAAAGTGATGATCTGTTACCTCCAGACAGTCCTGAAAATCTTAATTATCTTAAGAACAAACACACAAATATGAAACCAATATATAATCAATCAATCCTCACCACACTGTCTGGTGACAGAGGAGAAACACGTCTTCCCTGGTGACAACCAGGTAACACAATCGTATTGTAGAATCTTGGCTTTAGAATGCGTACATTCTTCCAGCGTTGGGGACCTCAGTCCTAAAGTGTAACTTTCTTCATTGCCCAGCTCCTCTATGATTTTTAGAAAACCAAGACCTGACCTATCTTCTGTGCAACTGCTCCTCATCCTGTTATATATAACTACACAGAAAAAGCCCAATCTTTTCTTGGGTAGGCCTCCAAATCATTGGGAGAGAGTTATCTACCTCACTTCACTCTCCACACTAATGTACAGCGAGAAAATTAAGAATACTTTAACAGTTTATGAAAAGTGCAATTGACCAAAACTGGCTGAAGGGTGCTCAGGGTGGACCTAAGGGGCCGCGTGCATTTTCATGTGTTTTCACGTCTTCTCCTATGTGGCCCTGAGGGTCCAGTAAAATGCCTTTGTAGTTACTAAAGGAAATCTCTAATACCAGAGAGTGAGTATTACATACTATACTTGAGGCGAGAAGCAGAGCACATTTCATTTACAAGGCAGTCTGTTAAGACAACAAAGAGCAGCCCAGTAGGACCTTCCCTCTGGAAAAAAATAATCATTACTGAAATTCTAATAATCAAGTCTAGGCAAAGCACAGGGAACGGCTTCATTACCCCTTTCATGTGGAATGCCTCTTCTGAAGTCTTTTCAAACATTCCTGTTCATCCCCAAATATGCACGTGCGCCATTTAATTTTTATATATATTTTTTTCACTACTTTATTTTCCATCCTTGGGACTTACTCTTTTTTATAACAAGAAATCTCCTGGGGAGGCAACATGGGCTTTAACCTATGCAGCTGCTGTATGAGGATGGTCCAAAGGATAATGAGAAGACAGGGGCAGGCAAAATGTAAAACAACAACAACAACAACAACAACAAAAAACTATTAAAAACTCGTAAATAATATTTCTGCATTGAGAAATTCTACCAAGTGTGGAGATGGGAAAATGATATACTTTTAAGGCAGTAGGCAATCAATTTCTCTTTTTCAGAAAGAGTTTGGCTTTAGGAGGGCTTTTTTCTTCTTTTAAAGAGAGCTAAAATTTTAGAGACTAACTTAAAATTATGCACACGGAACAAAAAAAAGAACTTGGGGACATAGAGAAGAATATCTGGCTCAGATCACTTTCTGCTATAATGAGGAAGCTCAGGCACAGAGTCACCAAGTGTGTGAAGAAAAAAAAAAAATATATATATATATAACCTGCTTCCCTTGACCTACTAATCCTGGCCTAGGAGTGTATCAAGACCTCTTTCTGGATGGTAGCTATCTTACTGAGGGGACTTACATTGGTCAGACATGGCTGCAACAATTAATTTCATAACACCCCTGAGAAAAGTCTAATCATCCCCATTTATAGATGAGGAAACTGAGGCCAGATTACTAAGAAAGGTTCCATGGTGGCTAAGGTAGATGGTCTCAGGATATGAACCCAGGGTGACCAACTAAAGAGGTTTGTGTTTTCATCCCAACATGAAAAAACAAATCACTGGCAACAAAACTTGTGGTAGGAGCCGACCCAGCAGCTTCACTTAAGGACTAAAGTGGAGGAAAGACAGGCGACTTTAACTCAGAAGCAGGATATTCTTAATTCAGGATGGCCTTCCATGTGCTCCAGCTCTGCTTGGTACCATGTATTTACCCACTTACCTGCGGAGCGTGGGAGAGGCCACGTCTGGGTACTTGGCCCCAGGCTGGAGAGCAGCCTGGGCTGAGCTGGGCACAGGCTGGGCAGCCGGGTTCACCTTCACTGAGTTGCACGAAGCCACGCTCTCACTGTCAGAGGAGATGCCTTTCTCCTTATCGGTCTGGTTGACCAGGCCTGGCAGAGAGCTGCCGAGGGCTGTTTTGGAGGGCTCCCTGAGCTTGGGCACTGCCAGGCCTGCCGACTTGCTGCTGATGTTGGAGTCGATGCTGCTGGTGCTCGACCTGTTCCCGGCCCCGTTCCTACTGTTGGACTTACTGGGCCTTGGCAAACTCCGGTATTGCAAGTTTGTCCGGGAGCTGAGAGACAGATAACCATCGTCCTGATTCTGAACTCCATCCATGCTTGTCTTCCGGCCAGTAGACCGCCCAACAAGTGCAGATGACTTTGGGATTTTGCCCAGCGTGGCTGACCTGCTGGTGACAGTGGCCCCACTGGCGGTGATCATGGCCAGCCCAGCTGCAGACCCACTCTGCTTCTTGAATCCAAAGCTATTGGCGTTGGTGGTGGGGGTCCTGGAGCTGCTGGAGAGGGGCTTCTTGGATTCGTCACCACTGCTGCGGCCAGCATCGGATGGGGAGCGCTTCACCTGGGAGGCTTTGGGCGAGAGCCTGCCCTTCTCAGACACCTTTGCATCATCTGTTTTTCCTGAGAAAGAGAGGGAGAGAGAGATCAGTGAGGTTGAGGTTGGCCTGCAAACCAAGAATCCCATCTCCCCAGCCAGGCTGTGTAGCTGCTTCTCCTCCTCCAAAGCAGGACTCACTTTTTCCTCAGGGAAAGCAGTACCCTGGGGAGGCCAGAGAGGGCTTTTTAAAAGATAATCTAGTCTACTACTGTCAAGGAGCCTTTTAGGAATTGTCAATGATTTTACTCACTTGCAAAGCAGTCTAAATTTATCCAGGGTAAAGCAATGCCAGATAACTGCTGACAGTCATGCCTGGGGCAAAAAAGACTCTGCCTTTTACTGACCTTTGACCCTTTATCCATTTCAAGGCTGTTTCTCAGTTCCTGCCATTTGCAGGGCACCCCACTGCCCTCCTTTAAAGCACATCTTCTAGATTTAGATCTGGGACAACACAACATACCAATATGCCCTGAACAGCCTGTAGGGGGTGTGTTAACCATCACTCCTATATGGTTAAACCAACGGAGTGCTTCCATCTTGAACCACTTTTAGGGCTCAGGTGCTGACATATTTCCACTTAGAAAAAGAGAGGAGTATGAACCTTTATGAAAGCTAGTAGTTAGCAGAGTATAAATCTGAAGGAGAAATCTATAACATCCCGTCTTTGCTAGAGCCACTATGGTTTGGGGTTTTATTTACTTTTTATATTTTATTTTATTTTGGTACTGGGAATTGAACCCAGAGGCATTCTACATCTAAGCCATACCCCCAGCCCTATTTTATTTTATTTTTTTATTTTGAAAAGAGTCTCACTAAGTTGCTGAGGCTGGTCTTGAACCTGTGATCCTCGTGTTTCAGTTTCCCAAGTACTAGGATTACAGGCATGCACCGCCACGTCCAGCTTGGCTTTGGTTTTTAAACAACTGCAGATTCAAGACAGAGAAAGCCCAACACTCACCAGTTCCCGGGGTCTTCAGTGCACCTGCAGGCGCGGACGGCTTGGTCCTTGGCATGGTGATGCCCACCTGAGCTGTCATTCCTCGCCGCCATGAGCCCGTCTGGGAAATGACGGTATTCTTCTTGCCCGATGTGCTTTTGTCTGATTCGTCCGACACATCAGAAGGATTCCGCCTCCACTTGGAGCCTGGCTCCATCTTTATGCCGCTGTCTGACCCTCCGTCTCTTTTCTTGACATCGTCACCAGACCACAGGGAATTTCTCTCCACCTGCGAGTGTTTCTCAGCGTCAGTCTATGGACAAAGATTCCCTGAATTAGTCTTCCCTCAATCCCCAGGCTAGGGAGCCCTTGCTCCAAAGGCAAAAATGCCAATAACCTGGATTCGTTTTGGGAAAAATACTATATAATTGATGTTCAAAAAATTGGAATGATATGTACTCTTAATATTTTATTAGAAAGCCCAGTTTGTGTGACCAAGGAAAGTAAAGAATAGAAATGTAACCTTAGAAGAGAGTGAGGATGAAAGTAAATGGGGCCTGAAAAAGAAAGAACCCTGAAGAAGAGGAAAACCCAAGGAGCAGATGGAGGTGTGGTGGGAATTCAGCCAGATCCTGCCGCTTGGAGACGCGGCCCACAGCCCCACTGCTGCTCTGTAACCAGCATCCAGCCTGCCCTCCATCCCTGTGCTCTGCACCTTCCTACCCCTCTATTGCTGGAGACCTTGGAGCTAGTGCAGTGCCAGGGTCTAAACCACAGTGCCTGGGTCTAAACCACAATGCCAGGGTCTAAACCACGGAAGGAGCGAGCAGGTGAGCAGCTGGTTCCACTGGAGCAGGGGTAGCCTGGAGCCCGGAGGAAGCAAACTGCCAGCCGCCAAAGGGCAATGGTGCTGGTTCCCACCTCAGTTGCATTTATATGCCACTGCTTTGCACCCCCGTGTGGGGTTTTGTTCTGAGGAGGGATATAATGAGCCAGCTTTCTTTGGAGGAGCCCTGACCTGCCGACCATGAAACCTGGGAGGGGACACAAGTGTGATGTTAATGATCTGCTGCTCTGCAAGGCTAAATGCAAACCAGCTTGCCTCCTGGGAGGGAGACAGGCATGGTGGATGGAGAAGGGGGGGTCAGCAATACTTCAGGGCGGCCACACAAAGCAAAGAATCCCAGACTCACTGTATCTATTACCAATGACGGGCAACAGCAGCGAGGCGGGAGACTTAAATGTACACTGGGCAGGAACCTGGCCACACAGGTCATGCAATATTGGTACAAATGCCTTCCTCCATGGAACAAAAGCTAAAGAGAGACATGCAGCCCAAGCTGAATCCTCTCTCTCACACCACCCTCTAATCACCTTATGAATTCCACTTGTCCCTTATAGCTAGCTATCTGTGGGCTTTCATTTGTTCTGTTGTTCCTCAAACACATACTGGGTTCCAGCCAGGTAGGAGGCACAGGGATAGGACAAGAGGAGGACAAACGCCATGATGGTGAGGCCACCTCAGCTGTGGCTCGGGACACCCAGGGGCGATCCCACCTGTGGGCAAGGAGCAGCTGAGTTGAGGAGCTGAGGAAATGAACAAATGTATATACCTGCTCCTTAGGCTACGGCGCACTCAAATGCCCTCACCCCTCCCAGACAAAGGCTGGGGATGGAAATAAGTCATGCTGTCTTCATCTCAGCCACCCGGGGTTCCCAACCACCTCAGCCTACTGCTTCCGGTACATGCATCCAGCCAGAAAGAACACAGTGCAGGACGCTGTCCACGGTGTGGACAAGTCTGATCCTCACCTCAACCAGTGGAAGTGATTGAATAAATAAATACGGGGAGCCGCTGCGGAACAGCCAGGCGGGATTTCTAGGTGCAGGGGCATCTAAAGCTCCCAGTGGCTGAGCTCAGCACACGCTGCAGGGATTCAGAGTGGAAATCAAAAGCAAGAAGAAATATGACAGCCTCACGGCCGAGGGCATAGCAGCGGCGCCATATTGCCACCGGCGGCAGCAGCAGCGAATTCACCGAGTTCAGTACAGCTACATCTGCGTATTCAAGAACAGTGAGTCAAATTGCAGGCCACAGAGGAGAAATCCCAGTACTGTACTCCCTGGGACTTGACCCAGTGGGGGAGGGGCGGTGGCAGAGATATCACACCATAGGAGAACGTGCAACCTGGCACCCCCCACAGTCTAAAGCAGCCTCTATCGACTCTCTGGGTCGGACACTCTGTGATACAACCCAGTAAAGTAGTGGGGTCTGAGATACTACTGACTCAAGATCCAGAACACCTTAAGTGAAGTCATAGTGACCCAAGGGAAGAACCCAGAGAAGGCACAAACTTCCGAAATCATGGGAAAGAGGAATAATACTGGAGCAATGAATGCCCACAACCCCACAACATCAGAACCCGATAAAACAGAAAATCAGAGATTTCTAGAAGATCAAATCAGGAAAATAACTGTAGAAATAATAGAGGTGCTTCGAAAAGAACTCAGAGAGAGCCAAAAAGAGATAAAGGATGCAATTAATGAAGTAAAGGCCTCAATTCAAAGCACAAACAACCGATTAGACCACATGGAGAACAGAATCTCGCTCTTAGAAGATGATCATTCCAAAAATGAACGCATAGTTTCTAATCTAGGAAAAAATATTCGACAGCAGGAATCTGACATTGAAGAAATATGGGCCCATTTTAGGAGAGCTAACCTAAGAATAATTGGAATAGAGGAGGGAAAAGAAAGTGAAACCAAAGGGATCAACAATCTCTTCAAGGAAGTAATAGCAGAAAATTTTCCAAACATAGAGCAAGAGGTTGATACACAGGTCCAGGAAACTTATAGAACTCCCTTTAGACAGGATCGGAGAAGAGAATCCCCACGCCACATAATTGTCAAAATGACCAGTGTGGAAGCCAAGCAGAGAATCTTAAAGGCAACAAAAACAAAGGGCCAAGTGACATTCAGAGGCAAACCAATTAGAATCACTCCAGACTTCCCAAACCAAGTCATGAGAGCCAGAAGGGCTTGGAGTAACATATTCCAAACTCTGAAAGAAAACAACTTCCAGCCAAAAATTTCCTACCCAGCAAAACTTTCTATCAAATTAGATGGAGAAATAAGAAGCTTCCATGACAAACAGAAACTGAAGGAATTTATGTCTTCAAAACCAGCACTAGAGAAAATACTCAAAGAGATTAACTACAAAGAAGAAATAGGTAACACACACCAGAACCAGAGAAACAAGATCTTCCATCCAACAGACAACTAAGTTTCGTTATCTGTGGAGATTCATTACTTATGTTAGTCTTTTACCTATCTCTAAATTGTATTGTTTGCCTTTATTGTTGTTAATTTTTAGGATTTCTAGTTGGAATATTAATATACCTTCAGATATAGCATTTGGAAATATTTTATCCCATTCTATCAGTAACTGTTAACTCTGTTTACATTGTCTTTGGATATACAATATTTTTTTTTATTTTTTAGGGAGTTTGTATACTCTTCTGTTGCCTGTGCCATTGAAATCATATCCAAGAAATCACTGCCAATTTCAATGTTGTGAGGTTTTATGACCCAGATTTTGTCCTAAAAGTTTATAGTCTTAAGATTTATATTTAGGTCTTTTATCTATTTTGAGTTAATATTTGTATATGGGATTAGGTAAGGGTCCAACTTTATTCTTTTCCACATAATTATTATTTTTCAACAATATTTAGTTAAAAGATTATTATTTCCACCACCAAATGTTCGTGGAAACCTTGTCAAAAATAACTTGACAATATAGGGAAGAATTTAGCTCAAGGCTTTTATTTAACTTCAGTGGTTTATATATCTGCCTTTAGAATAGTACTACACTGTTTCAATTATTGTAGCTTTATATGGTTTGAAATCAGAAAATATATATCTTCTAGCTTTGTCCTTTTTCAAGATCGTTTTGGGTATCTAGAGTCCATATTCCATATTAGGAAAGATTTTTTTTCTGAAAAATAAATATATAAATATATGATAGTTTCACCTAAAAAAATAGAAAAAAAATATTCTCTGGTAAGAAAGAAAGTAAAAAGAAATATTGAAATGTTATCTTTAAGTTTTCAAAAGCTTGGTATCAGACAAATGAAACTGTTATGTGAGATTATCATTTTTAATTTTGGATAAATTGCTATAATACTAGATGTCAACCACTAAGCCAAGCATGGGAGGGAGGGATGGGGAGAGAATGGGGTGGGGATCGGGTGGGGGCTGACTGGGCGATGTGTGCATGTATGTCTACAAAAGTTTGTATCCCACTATGATGTATGAATACAGTGCACCAATAAAAAAAATTATATAAAAAAATAATAAAAAATAAATAAATACGGAAGTGTGTGATTGTGAATTATGAAGACATTAAAAGAAACAGGGCAGGAGTCTGGAGAGAAGTACAGATAGTGATTAATTTAGATTGTGGTGATGGCGTGGGCCACAGTGGTTAGGTTAGAAACATTGCAAGAATTGCCCTAAGGAATGGGAAGATATAGTGAGAGAAGAGTTCATGGGTGAGGATACCAGGTAGTGGGAAGTATGTGTAGAAAGGCCCTGGGGCAGGAAAGATCTTGGCAAATATTTATTGAGGACCACTTTGTGCCCAGTGAATAGGCACTAGGAATGCTGCAATGAACAAACTCCAAATTCAAATTCCTTACCTCATGAAGCTTACATTTAAGTAAATTTTAACATATTCTGATCTGCTCCAAAGATGTACTAAAAATTGAGCACATGCCACATCCCAGTTACCGCAGTATTTATTCTTTTAATGTTCTTAGACCTATATTTATTGTTCTTAGACCTAACACGAGTAATAATGGTGCTAATGACAACAGCAGTAACAACTGATACTGAGCACTTACAAAGTGCTAGACACTAACATTCCTTGTATTTACCATTAAATTGAATCTTCTTTAAAAAGGAAGTAACATGCTGGGCGTGGTGGCGCAGCACGCTTGTAATTCCCACGCTTGGGAGGCTGAGACTGGAGGATCACACAGGTTTGAAGCCAGTCTAACTACTGAGTGAGGCTCTCAGCAGCTGGGTTTCACTCCCAGTACCACCAAAAAAAAAAAAAAAAAAAAGTAACATGTAACATTTTTAATTTTAAATGAGAAAAGTTAGGAAAAAATAGAAAACAAAACTGCTGAGATCACAAAGCCAGGAAGTAGAGATGTAGCGATTCAGGTGTCTAACTGCCAAGGCTACATTTTAACCATGATATCACATTAAGTGCCTTTTTATTTTCTCTTTTCTTCCCTTTTTTTCTTTAGTACTAGAGATTGAACCCAGGGGACATCCTGCTAGACCCCTAGACCTTTTCATTTGGAAACAAGGTCTCACTAAATTGCTGAGGGTCTCACTAAATTGTTGAGGATGGTTTTGCTGTGATTTTCCTGTCTCAGCCTCCCAAGTACTGGAATTACAGGTGTGGGTCACCACATCTGGCGTACCTTTCTAAATTATAATTCCAAGGATATGAAATTTTTTGCAAACCCCATAGCACTCAATACAATGTCTATACCTCAAGCATACCCCCTGTCTACACTGGCAGGCTGGTTTGCTCAAACCCCAGCCCTAGAGAAGCTCCAGCCCAGCCTCTGGGAGGGCCCACACACACTCTGATTTCACTAATGGCAGAGAAAGGGCACGTGTTCCTGGCTCAAGCCCATGGCCTAACTCTTCCTGTGGCAAGAACAATCATCACAACTCTTAGCCTGTTCCAGGCCGGCAGCTTTTCCAGCTCTACTCTCAAAAGCTGGGTTTTTGCAAGGGGACATCCTACTCGCTCTGACTTAACATGTTTTTAGTAAATCCTTCCTGAGCTATGTGCCAAATCATTGGTGGCATCTGTTGGAAGTTGACAGTAAGTTCCAGGCTCTCTGTTCCCAGAGCTCACAATGGGAGGGCCGGGAACCAGTCACATGGGATGCACAGAGAGCTTTTCTCCTTCCTATGATGGCCTTCATAGATTGTTCCCTCTGCAAGGGCACCTCCTTTGTGAAAGATTTTCTTACTGCCTTTACTTGGAAGGTTCTTTAATCATTCAACAGTTATGTGGAAAGGTGGGGAAATAAGCTAAAAGGAGCCTTCGAGGTTAAGCCAGGCCTCTGAAAGGGAAAGCATGGGTCAGAGGTGAGGCTGGAGGAGTGGGGGAGGCAGCCGATATGGGGAAGGGCATGAACTTTGCAGACTAGCAGACCTCAGCTCAAGTGCTGGGTGCTGAGGCTCATCTGCTGTGTGACCCTGGCAGAAGTTGCTTCCCATCTCTGAGTCGGCTACATTGGGTATGAAACATGGTTAATACCAACAGATCTCTTAGAGGTATTTTTTTTTTTTTTTTGGTACTGGGGATTATTAAACCCAGGAGAATACCATCTACAATTCCCTTTCTATTTTTAAAATTTGAGATAGAGATATTTATTTTTATTTTTTAGATACTCTAAATTGCTGAGACTGACCTCAAAATCATGATCTTCCTGTCTCAGCCTCCCAAATACTAGGGTTATAAGAATGCACTACCATAACTGGCTTTTGTCTTAACAGAGTCTATGTGAACTCAGTGAGCTAAATGTGAAGAGGGCTGTTTTCATTACAGCCTCTCCCACCCCTGAAAATCCCCAGCATTCTGTTGTCCATCTTTAGCATTTATTCCATTTTTGTCTCACATGAGGGTGGACAGTGTACTTGTGTTCCTGCTGCTGAACCTCAAGCCTCTAGATATCAGGGACATTCCCGCTCTCCTCGTGCCCAAATCCCTTGCAGTTCTCCATGATGAACTGAAGTTTGGGCCCCAGTCATAATAGAAATCATCACTACCATCAGCATCACCTGCCTCTCTTCTGGCCAGCACCATGTCCCCCCACATACATGCCTAGATCATCTTATCCTCTAAGGATGCATTATTACCTATATCTTATAAACTATGAAAACATAGGTTTGAAGAGGAAAAGTAACTAGCCCAAAGTCAGAAGCAGCAGCAGCGCCCAGCAGAGGGACAGAAGGTACAGCCCTGCTGGCCTCCAGCTAAATCCATCCCTTGCCTGGAGAACAAGCAGTGAACTCTAGAGTCACTCGAGGCCTCTCAGGGCAGGAATCCTTGCCACAGAATTCACAAGATTGTATTTCCCCCAAATAGAAAAGAAATAAATTGGCATAAATTCTCCCCCACAACCCATCTAGTTTATTTACAATTTTACAGGTGAAAACAAGAGGAAATATTGACACATACTTCTCTGCACTCAGGACCTGAAATGGTGCCTTCTATGAAACAGGGTCAAGGGCATAAATGGAGAGAGAGAGAGAGAGAGAGATGAAATGCTGGAAAATATAAGATGGATTGCTCTGCAACTGCAAACAAAATAT
Organism: Muscardinus avellanarius; assembly: GCF_963383645.1. Classification (NCBI taxonomy): domain Eukaryota; kingdom Metazoa; phylum Chordata; class Mammalia; order Rodentia; family Gliridae; genus Muscardinus; species Muscardinus avellanarius. The sequence continues at coordinate 195,060,251 of NC_137786.1, read as the reverse complement.
GTTAAGAACATAGTAAGCCAGGCATGGTGGTACATGCTTGTGATTCCAGAACCTGTGAGGTTGAGACAAGAGGATTTCAGGTTCAAGGTCAACCTCAGCCACATAGAAAGACTTAGCAACCTAGTGAGACCCTGTTTCCAAACAAAATTTTAAAAATTGGGCTGTGGTAGATCTCGAAGGCAGAAGCCCCTGGGTTCAGTCCCCAGTACTCTCTTCCCCCAAACACAAAGAGAAGGTCAATTTCTACTGACATGAATGCAAGAGGGAGGCAGAGGGACAGGAAATCCAGGGGAAGGGAGGATGGGAGAGGAAAAGTAAATTCTGAGAAGTATCAAGCACCGAGATAAACATGTTCCGATAAGGTATTTCCATGCCATTCCCACACTCACCCTCCAAGACAGTCCTAATGACTGTTATTTTATGGATGAGGAGGCAGAGGCTCAGGATGCTGATTAGCTTGTCCAAGGACGTGGCTGTGTGAGGAGCTCCACCGCAGACCACCTAACTGCAAAGGCCCCCCGCCACTCCCGTGGCCATGGTCCGGCCCCCCGTTCGCTAGACTCACCGTCCTCCTGGAGGAAGTCTGTCCAGGCTCTCTGGCCTTAAGCAGGGGCTTCTCAGCCCAGCATACAGAGGGGCAGTGAACACAGAGGCCAGGTGCAGGAGCGCTGGCCACGTGTGCCCTGTGCAAAGTGGAGTCCCCCACAGACAAAGACACACTCCATTCCTGGAGATCACTCCTCCATTATCCGCCTCCTCCTCTTTCAATCACTACTCCCAGGCAGCTCCTCAGGTTTTCCAGACAATAACATCCCTGATCTTCAGCTGGGAAACCCAGGCAGGCAGCCTGTCCTCAACTTGCTTTCCCACCAGACATGCTGAGCCACCTCTCACCTCCCTGTGTCCTGCCCGGCAGGCCGTGTGCTGCCTGCTCACCCATGGTAAACCGGCATGTGACAGGGACCTGAAGGAGCTGCTGTAAGGAGCAGCTCTTGGGAAGGGTGCACTGCACATCTTCCCGCAGCTCAGAGGAGTAATGGCCCTTAGCATTCTTCAGTGACGTGGGGGAGGAGGCAGGAGGCTGCGGATAACGCTGATTCAAATATTTCGAGATGTTCCCTGGATAGGAACAAAGGGGATGTTACTAAAAATCCATTTAAAGGCACCAGGGCAATAGAACTCTCTGAAACTATTGGTGCAGGTCTACATTTCTATTATTCCAAGACCTACTTTTCAGTTTTTTAAAAAATATTTTAAACTTGGGTAGATTTATAGGAAATAAACTACCCAATGAATAGTAAACTTCTTGTATCCCTTCAAAGCATTTCTGATCCTGAACAAAGGACAGGTTTGGGTAGTCCTCTTGAACCTCACATTTGTAAGATAAAAGTAAAGTGTTGGTCAAAGGTTAGGGGGGTGGCCTTAACCAAACTGGGCTGTATCTGATAGGAAACCATCTGTGAGTCCCAGGTAGATGTGGAACTAGGAGCTCAGATTCCAGCTTTGTGGGAGGGGAACGGGACGAGGCATCTTCCATGCAGCGCTTCGCTGGCTCAAGCTGGGAGCAGCAAGGGCGCCTCAGTGACCGGCCCACCTCTGGGAGACCAGGTCCTCGGTCCCCAGCTTCACATGTAAGGTCAGTCTAGAAGCTTGGTGGTTTTCATCAATTTAAATACAGACAGAAGGAGTCTCAAGAAACAAGTCAGTATGTATAGGAAAGTAAAATCAGTGTGTATGTGACATTTGGCCTAGGGCAGGTGGCAGAGACACTTAGCTGGGTGTTTCTAACTTACATGTGATCACTGATTAAACAGTGATCACTCTCAGGAATGTGCCTTAATTTTTTGTAATAAACTTGCTTATTGAGATTTAGTGAAGATAGATAAAGAATGGATGCTGGGGGTTGAACCTAGGGGTATTCTACCTCTGAGCTACACACCTATCCCCTTTTGAAACAGGGTCTTACTAAGTTACTGAGGGCCTTATTAAGTTACTGAGACTGGGATTACAAGCATGGGCCACCACACCTGACTTGAGGTATAATATTCTTATAGCAAAGCACATAATCTTAACTACACAGCTGAATACATTTTTATAAAACTAACATACATACATAATTATCACTCAGACCAGTACCCCAAAACTCTGTGCTTTCTTTTCATCATTTGGGTAGTGTTTTTTTTAATACAACTACCATAATTTCCAAACCTTATTCTGCCAAAATAGTCATGAATTCTAGCTAAAGTGAGAATATAAGAACAGACAATTCCAAAAGCAACACCTACTACATTTCATCAGGCAGCCAGCATCTGTACTGCTGTGGGACAGAACCGCCCCACAGACCGACAAGTCCTTTCTTTAGCATTACCCTCAAAGAAGAGAAACCCTGGAAAGCAAAGATTTCCAAAACAGCCCCAATCTATATGCAAAGTAAAAAACAACCAAGAAAGGAAAGGGTGTGGGAGGAAAAAGTGAGGGAGGGGTACTGTACCTCCTGTTCTCCCCCAGGGCCCTGTGGAGACTCTGTCCCAATCAGAACTCTCCAGGGGTTAAATGAGCATGGCGGCTCCCACCAGCGTGAGGTCCGTGAACAAGGTCCACCCAAGCCAGCACAGCCAAGGCTGACCAGACTTCAGCCCCAACTTGAGAACAAGCCACAAAGACAGCTCGTCCCTTCTCCAAGGAGTGGAGTGGGCTCACTGGAACCAACTGGTGCCCACTATGCAAAAGTACTGTGGGAGCAACACGCCCACATGCAACTGTGCATTTGAAACAATAAAACGTCAAGTGTAAGTGTGTAGAAGTGGGGGAGGATCTCAAACTCAGGTGCCTTGGGGTCAGGAAGGTATTTTATTTTATTTTTATTATGTAATTTAATTTTTTTTTTTTTTTTGCAATACTGGGGATGAAACCCAGGGGCATTCTATCTCCCAGCTACACTTCCAGTCCTATTTTTTTTTTCTTTATTTTGAAACAGAGTCTCACTGAGTTGCAAAGAGCCTCACTAAGTAGCTGAGGCTGGCCGTGAACCCGTGATCCTCCTCTCTCAGCCTCCCAAATGCTGGGATTACAAGTGAGCACCACCACGCCTGGCTTCAGGCGGGTATTTTAAAGTTGGGCAGCTGGCCTGCGGCTGGGTATGCTGCAGCAGGAGCCCTGTGAGAGAAGGGCGAGGACACTTGGACATCTGCTGACCGGTGCTACGTGGAGCAACAGCTTCTGATTTTGCAATAGAAACCAGAAACACATTTTCATGTGATGTCATGTGGCTTAAACTCATTTGATGTGCAATCTTGTTTAAAAAAAACATATGCCAATTAAAGCACATCGCCAGGAAGATGTGACCCATGGATGAGCAGTTCCTGGTCCCAGGCCAGGACATACTGGTCTTCTGGCACAGAATTCTCCATCTTTGCCCCCAATTCCATCACTCTTGAGGGAAATGGACACACGCCCATGGATAGCAGCAGCAGGTTGCTGCAGCAAAGAGGGGCCACACTCTAGGCTGAGATCTGCCAGTGAGCCCAACATCCTTGTGTGTGTTTGTTTTTATGAGTAGATTGTGAAACTGAGGTCCAGGTGGGAAACATGATCTCCCAAGGTCACAACAGTGAGAGTGGCAAAGCTTCGTGGCCCTGTTTCCCACCACTCTGCTGCCTGGCTCCCTTTCTTTGCAGGTGGAGACCAGATCTGGAGACATCAGATCACAGGGATCCAGAGGTTAGGCTCATCTTACCAACCCTGCTCACCCCAAGTGGGCCTCTCAGCCCACAAGCCCAAGGCTCCAGGCTGCAGGGGCCTCTGCAGGAGTCCAGAGGGCTCCATGTACCTTACCTGTACGTCCAGGTTCTTCCGTGAGGAGGCTGGTGTGTTGGCATAGGAGCTGATGGAGGAGCTGGTGTTGATATCATCCGTGCTGAGGTTGTCTATGGTGTCGCTGATGCCGCTGCTGACGGAGCTGCTGTCATCCCAGCTGCCAAGAAAAACACATCCTGAGCACCAGAGCCCTACACGGTTCCCACCCAGGCTGACATGCGCGCGAAGGTTCACTGTCCTAGAAAAGGCCTAGCCTGGGTCACATCTCAGACAAAGCTCTTTTTCCTGGGATGTGACTCATTTCCAAAGACACCTTGCATCTTTGCTGTTTTGGATCAGCATTCAGTTGATAATGTATCTGCCTCAAAGCGTGGGTGTTTCCATGAGCAGAGGAGGTTGCAGACACCACCCACGTCCTGCCCTATCCTCCCCTTCACCAAGGAACATTATAAAGGCCAACTGCCTGCCCCGGGGAGAAAGACTGAACACTGCCCCACCCCCACTCCTAGGGCCCCAAGGAGCAGAGGAGCTGCTGTGTGAACTCTCTGGGCTCCACTCCTGGGAAGAAATACCCAGGGAAGCAATGTGGCAATAATCAGCAGAAACCTGTCAATTCTATTCTTAGCTGTAATTCTGATACCACCCAGAATACACCTAAAATATTCATCTCCCACTCCTCAGATCAATCAAGGTCATCCTCCAGGTGCTCAAGTCTAGACTCTTAGCAAAGATTCTTGGTTCTTTCTTCCTTCTAACCATCTCCTACCTCACACCACTGTCACATTTAATCCAACACCCCGTCCAATCACCTGTCTTTGCAAAAATATACCAAATGTGCACAGCTCTCTGCATCTACCGCTGCCTGTTGGTCCCACCTGCGTTACTACAGATGGGCCAGCTGACTGCAGTATTCTGCTTCCAAACAATCCATCCCCATGGCAGCCAGAATGACCTTCTGTCATGTAAACCAGGTCCTGCCACTCCACTGCTTAAGAACTGGAGCCGTAGCTAGGGTATTCAGTGTCTAACCTCCCACACCAGCTCTCAAGTGCCTCCCTCTCCACTTGCGGGCTCTGATCACATGAGCTTCTGCCCCTTCAAGACTTTTCTTGTCTTCAGGGCTCTGCACTGGTTGTCCCTCTTCCTGGACATTTGTCTCTGCCTGTGTATCTCTCAGATCTCTGCTCCCTATTACACCTCAAGATCACCATGCGGTATCAGTCCTGCTGTGTTTTCTCATTTGTAGGTGCTTAATAAGTCCTTGCTGACTGAAAGTCATCGGAGTGAGAAGCTATCGGGGTACTAAAGTGAGCTTCCAGCAGCAATGTGACGCTGCTCTAGTTGATCCAGTAGACAGATAAGTACTATTGTTTTCCTTATAGTACAGATGGAGAAACAGAAGCTGAGAAAAGATGCCCTGTGTAAAGTCAGAGAGCTAGCGCACCACGGAGTGGACCAGGATCCAGTCGTTCTGACTCCAGAGCCACCCTCCTGACTGTGACCCAGACGGCTTTCCACTATGTCAGTCCCCAGCACACACCATGACGACTTGGCCTGCTTCCCCAGGAGGAAGCCGAGACTGGGAGGCCGGGCATGCTGGCTCCAGGCCACCGTGCTGGGAATGGCAGGTCTGATGGCAAAGCGATGACTCAACCACATTATCCCAGCTCGCAGCCCTCCATTGCCAGCGTTGGTGAGAGCCTGGCGGAGGGACAGCAAGACGCCTGGGAAAGGCTGGGCAGCCGGGACTTTAAAAGCCAGGACGCCTCTCCTTGCCCCTACCAACACAAAGATACTCTAGTTCATTCCACAGGTTTGTAAGATGCCAGCTTTCACCTCCTGAGCTTTGCTGGCCAGGGAGGAAGCAACGACTTGCTGAAAACTGCTTTTATTACCTTCCCTTCAAAACTCCCACTTGGTTTCCAAAAGCCAGCATGGAGGATACCAGCAAAGCAGAGAAATATGTGAAGGTGGCTCCCAGGTAGGGAGGATAAGGCAGGAAGAGGGAAGGCTGAAAGCAGGCATGGTGGTGTCTGCCTGTAATCCCAGCACTTGGGAGGTTGAGACAGGAAGATCAGAGGTGCAGCTGACTGCGGTGTTTTGCTTCCAAACAATCCATTCTCCCCATGGCAGCCAGAATGACCTTCTGTCAGTAAACCAGGCCAGCCACAGCAACTTAGTGAGACTCTCAGAAACTTAGCAAGACCCTGTTTCAAAGAAAAAATATTTAAAAGGCAGCGATTGTGGTTTGGAGGTAGAATGCCCCTGGGTTCCATCCCCAATACAAAAACAAAAGCAAAAAAAAAAAAAAAAAAAAAAGGTGGTGGTTACTGTTGATGAATCCACAAAGGTCCAATGGTCCTGTGGCTCTGTGAACTTGGACTTCCTGGTGTAATTCTATTCCTTTTGCCCAGCCTTACACCCTTTTCCCATTTTTCCCTGTGAAGCCTTCTCTAAAAATTACAGCTCATTCAAGTCACTCTCCACTCTGAGTTCCTGTATAGTTAAACACATCTGCATTTGTTTCTATATATTTTTACAGCTCTTTAGTTATTCTCTCTAGATATGAAGGTTTGTCCTGTCTTTTCAGTACATGCAACATCTTAGTGATAACTAGGCATTTACCATATACCAGGCATCATACCAGGAGCTTTAGATACACTATAGTTCTCCAGTCCTCTTATCATACCTGCAAGATAGGTATTGTCCTACAAATCAAGAAATACAGGCTGAAAGTCTTACCAATGCTATGCAGTTGATTTGGGAACTAAGTTTAAAAGGCAAAGCTAGCCAGGTACAGTGGTGCATGCTTGTAATCTCAGTACCTGAGAAGCTGAGACAGGAGGATCACAGGTTCAAGGCCAGTCTTAGCAACCTAGCAAGACCCTTAACAACTTAGTGAGACCCTATTTCAAAATACAAAAATAAAAAGGAGTTGAAAGTATAGTTTGGAGGTAGAATGCACCTGGGTTGAATGCCCAATACCAACACCAACCATTACAATGGTGGTGCACGCTTGTAATTTCAGCATTTGGGAGCTGGAGACAGGAGGATCACAGTTCACGGACAGCCTCAGCAGCTTAGCAAGGCCCTTTGCAACTCAGTGAGATCCTGTTTCAAAATAAAGAATAAAAAATAGGGCTGAGGGTATAGCTTGGAGGTAGGATGCCTCTGGGTTCCAACCCCAATACCAACAAAAAAAAAGAAGAAGAAGGAGGAGGAGGAGGAGGAGGAGGAGGAGGAGGAGGAGAAAAAAGGCAAAACTGTTTACTTTCAGAGCATGTGTTTCTTCTAGCATGTAACCTTTCAAGAGAACAACAGCCATTCCCTGAATACCTACCAAGTACCAACAAGTCAGCATCTGCACATACTCTCACCAGCTCACAGGCTCACTCCTGGAGGTGGCCGTTACCTTTACTGACAATGAGAAACTGAGGTTGTGTGCAGTGGCAGGGCAATGACAAAGCAAGTCAAGTTTATTTTGTGGGCCATGTGCCCTCCAGCTCCCACCACTTAACCACCTCCTGACTGGATTCACATGCAGAGAAAAATTAGGGCAATTTTTTGATGCCAGCTCACCACCCTCAGTAGATTCTGAGCCCGGCTCCCTCCCCACTTAATTCCCTGATAGACCACAACTCCTGTGCCTCAGTTTCACCTGGGCTGGCAATCATAAGAAGCTCTGCTAGAAAAAGTATCACATATGGAAAAGGACTCAAGTTTCCTCTCCCAGTAAAAAGAAAATCCCATGAGTCTTTTATTACATCTGCTCTTTGGGGTAAGGAATTTAGTGTATCTAAAAATTCTTATAATCTGATGAAGAAGAAAGGGGGATAAGGGGAGAGGAGTGTGGCTGGTAGAGAGGGAGAGGGGAAGTGAGGAACAGATGCCCATGAATCCAAGGCCCAGATTTTGTGCTTTGAAATTGTACCCGTTCTTCCCCTGTGGCCTTTCAACACCAAGATATTATTCCAGAGGAGTGTATGGCACTCGACACACACATCCTTCCGGCATCAGTCTCTGGAGCTAACCCCGAGTTACAGGACGTCCCAGTAACTGAGATGTTCCAGAAGAAGGAAAGGCAGGTTGGAGTCTACAGAAGAGACAGAGGGGAAACTCATATCCAGCAAGAACACACTCCATGTTCCCCCCAAATCCAAAAGCTGTTCCTGCACTTGGAAAACCAGCCATGTCTCCCTCACTTCTAGATCTCTGGGACACTGGCAACTCTATCTAGATATAAAAATCATCTAGTTCTTACTTTTCCAGTCCTCAAAATTCAGGGTACAAATGGTCAGGAGCCACAGAGATTAGGTCAATGAGCCCCAAGATGTTTCCAAGGGAAACTAATTCCATGAGATGCTCTATCAAAGCAATGTTGCCCCAACAACAGAACATGGTAAATGCTGCCCTTCTGTCCTCTTAGTGCACACATCCACGGTGCACAGGAATGTCTCAACTGCTCTGACATCCAGTAAAGAGTTCTGTAATTTTTCTGAAAGTAGCACTCTCCAAACTTACAGGATCCTAGGGGAGATGCTGAGAAGAATGAAGGATGCTAAAAATGTGTGCATGAAACCCAGACCTGCCAGTGGCTACCACTGCTCACCTGCCTGAGAAGGAAGCCAGGAGTTGGGAGGGATCAGAGAGCCTCTTTTAGATGGCTTGAACTCTTGATCCAGCCATACCTAAGGCTGGCACCCCTGGGAGCCCAGTTGGGAGAAGTACTAAATTCCCTTCTTTGGCTCAAAACTGGTTTGCTTTGGTTTTATTAGTTGGTATACTGATGCCTACTAATGGGGAATTGCCATTAATTTTAAAATAACTCTAGACACGTAACTAAGAATCAGGCAGGAAAAATGTGGAAAGCAAGCCAGGTGTGGTGGCACACACTCGTAATTCCAGCATTCGGGAGGCTCAGACTGGAGGATTGCGGTTTGCGGACAGCCTCAGCTACTTAGTGAGGCCCTCCGCAACTTAATGAGACCCTATTTTAATTAAAGAATAAAAACTAGGGCAGGGGGTGTAGCTTAGAGGTTGAATGCCCCTGGGTTCCATCCCCACACCCCCACAAAAAAATAAATATGGAAAGCAGGCAGAATATGCTCAGGTAAGGACATCCTTGAACCAGTTGAGTGATAAAGGGAATCCAGTATAACCTAGGGTGAGGTACAAGAATCCACAGATCCACATTGAGCGATCGATGTCAAAAGAGGTTACAAAAAGTGATTAAGGTTACAACTTGAAAGAAACCCAGGGGCCGTGTGTTTACCACGTGTCGAAATGAAATTCCAGGGCAGAGGCCAGAGAGCCCCAATGACACAGCAGAAAGAACCAGCATATTCTGTTAGGTCGTAGGAATATGGTTTGATCATTTCCAAGTTCTGGCTTTAAATCTGACTGAGCGAGAAAAACTACATGATAGTTCTGAGTCCATCAGAGATGATCAATGACCATGAATATAAATACTGAAGTTTAAAAGAACAGCTTTGTGACTATTGGGCTCATCTCTGTGCATGTGTAACACTGAGAAGAATATGTGGCTGGGTGTGGTGGTGCATGACTGTAATCCCAGTACTAAGGAGACTGAGACAGGAGGATTTCAGGTTCCAGGCCAGCCTTAGTAATTTAGTGAGGCCCTCAACAATTTAGTGAGATCCTTTTTCAAAAATATTATGTATAATAGGGCTCGGAGGTGCAGTTCAGAAGTAGAATGACCCTGGGGTTCATTCCCCAGTACACACACACACACACACACACACACACACACACACAAACACACACACAGAATATATGGAATATTACAAAACGGTCTGTGGTTTCATGTTTATAAATGAGAATTAATTTTAATAAGGTTTTTAAGATACAAGATTTAAAGACTGGACTAAGATTATAAGAAATGAAGCATTTGAGATATTAATGTATGCCATTTATAACTTTGACTAATTAGTTAAGTGCTTAGAAAGATTGTGATTGTTCATTTGATTAAGTTTGTCATGTCAGACATTTGAAGAGCTTATGGGAGCCAGCACAGTGGTGCATGCCTTCTAATCCCAGTATTTGGGAGGCTGAAACAGGAAGATCACAGGTTCCAGGCCACACTCAGCGATTTAGTGAGACCCTGTTTTGAAATAAAAATAAAAAAGGCTGGGAATGTAGCTCCCTGGGTTCAATCCCCAGTAACCCCCCACCATACACATACAGTAAAGAGTTTGTGGGATCCAGGTATATTAAATATATGAATGCAGTCTAAAATGTTTAAGGAAATCTTATTATCACAGTTTACAGATAGCAATAATTGCTTAGGTAAATTCCATGTTTGGCATGAATGAATAAAGTACTAATCAATTACAAGTAGAAATTATCTTAAATGATATAAAATATTTGATTTATAAGTGAGGCCTGTCTGAAAATCCAGGTTTAAAAATCAAAACTTCGCCGGGTATGGTGGTGCACACTTGTAATCCCTGTGCTTGGGAGGCGGGGACAGGAGGATCACGCAGGTTTGAAGCCAGCCGCGCTGGCGTAAGCGACCCTGTTTCAAAATAAAAATATAAAATAGGTATGGGAGTGTAGCCCGGAGGTAGAAGGGCTTCCAGGAACCCTAGTACCACCCCCCAAAAAAAATTAAAACTTCAGTAAATTGAATATTAAAATTGAATGAACTCTAAAGAGTTATTTTTGGTACACAAAGGTGTTCTTTTGATAGTAAGAACATTTATTAAAGTAGATTTTGTTTTGAATATATGACTTTTACATGAATGACCAGGAGAATAAATGAACCCAAGCTGGGTGTGGTGGCACACACCTGTAATCCCAGCATTTGGGAGGCTGAGACACAGGAAGATCGCAGTTCAATGACAGCTTCAGCTACTCAGTAGGTCCTCTACAACTCAGTGAGACCCTGCTTCAAAAAAAAAAAAAAAAAAAAGAGTAAAAAGTAGGACTGAGGGTGTTGCTTGGAGGTAGAATGCCCCTGTGTTCCATCTATCCCCAGTCCTGAAAAAAAAAAAAAAGACAACACCCCCCTCACCCATTTTTCCCATGCCAGTTTGCTTTCATTTTACATTATAAAGCTTTCATTTCTTTTTTATTTTTTAAAATTTGAAACAGGATCTTGCTAAGTTGCTGAGGCTTGCCTCGTACCTGAGGCAGCTGAGACGGTACTGGGATTACAGGCATGCACCACCACATCCAGCTCATAGCAAACCTTTCAGAGATGCACCCAAATTGCTCAGAAAGTGTACTAGAAATGATGTTGGAAATGAACAAGAACCACCCAGGGCCACCTAATATGTGACACAGGGCTTGGCTGGTTTCTCTGCCTTAGTTTTCTCTGTTTCTTTTTTTTTAATTTCAAGGCAGTGTTTCATAGATGTAGCTGACAGAATCTTTGGCTGAGACAGGTAGATAGCTGGCAAAAAGATGTATCCATTGATTCATCAGGATGCTCAAGACAAAAATATCCTGTACTAGCCTTGTACTTTTTTCTCAAAGAAACATCCTACACTGGTGAGATAATGCTGTAACTGGAATTGTAAGCAATCAGCATTAGAAAATAATTTTTACCTATTTTTAGCCAGTGGGTAGGTTGAAGAAATTTCATCAAACACTATTATTCTTCAAGACTCATAAACTTTTTGGGCCCTCAGCCAGGGACCTTGAATTCATTTATTCATCTCACCAAGTCAGCCAGCGCCCTCCGGGTGCCAGGCCCTTGCAGAGCAGTGGGGACGCAGGGCCCACCAATGCGCTGTGCTGGACGGCTTTCCTCTCTAAGCAGGATGTGGCCAAGGCAAGGAGCCTGGAGGGCAGTGCTCGCCCACCCAGCCTCCCTCAGAACGACATCCTGTGAGAGCTGAGGAAAGCCGGGGCTCTCCAGGCTCCAGGCTCCTCTTCTGTATAAGGAAGGGGCTCCACTGAGCAATTCCATAGCTTCCTTTCTGACAGACCTCCTGTGAGTCCAAGCTCAGAGAAAAGCTGGGACACAGGCAAGCAGGCACACTGGGGTGCCCACGAAGCATCTCCTCCCACACAGTACAAACTGCCAAGCAGGTAGCTCCATTTCCTCATCTCTCCGTTTCTTTGCTGCTGATTTCACCCCTCAGACTTAAAAAAAATTTTTTTATTGGTGCATTGTAATCATACATCTTAATGGGGTACAAGATGGTGTAGACATACATGTACACACCACCCAATTAGCTCTTACTCAATTCCCATCAATGCCAATCACTAAACCCCTCAGACTCTTAAAAGCCCACCCAGAGACTTTAATATGTTATACAGGTGCCAATATCTTCTATGTCTGACACAATTACTAGTCCTGAGTCTTAATTGCCCCTTTAAAATGAGATGTAGGGCCGGGCGTGGAGGTGCACTCTTGTAATCTGCTTGGGAGGCGGAGACAGGAGGATCATGCAGGTGAAGCCAGCCTTGCTGGCTTAAGAGACCCTATTTCCAAATTTTAAAAAATATAAAATAGGCCTGGGAGTGTAGCCCAGAGGTAGAAGGGTTCCATTCCCAGTACCACCAACAAATAAATAAATAAATAAATAAATAAATAAATAAATAAAATGAGATGTAGGCATGGTATGATGGTATAGGCTTGTAATCTCAGTATTTGAGACTAAGACAGGAGGATGACAGGTTCAAGGCTAGTCTCAGCAACCTACCTAGACCCTATTTCCAAACAAACAAACAAACACATAGATTGGGGGTGTAGCTTAGAGGTAGAATGTACCTGGGATCAGCCCCCCATAAAAAAAAAAAGAGAGAGAGATGTGCTCTGTTTGACACAATCCTCATGTGAACCTGCTTAGTCATATAAGCTTAACCTACATGGCCCTGCAATTTGAGTTTGCAAGTTCTGGTATGGAATCATTACAACCAGCTTACAATAAAGAGTTATATGAGGCCATGCTATTTATCCACCAATAGACAGGAGACAATCTTGCTTACTATTTAATAATCACAACAGGCACTGGGCTAGGTACATTCCATTCCACTCCTATTTTCCCCTAGATGAAATGGACACACAGAACCCAGACTTATCAGAAGGGTAGAATTCAAACCAGGACATAAAGACTCCACCCAGTCTTCCAGCTCATCAGAAAAAGACAGTCCATTTGGTGGTACATAGAGTGCAGAAAGGTCAACTTCAAAACCTCCGTTACAGCCGGGCGTGGTGGCGCACGCTTGTAATCCCAGCATTCAGGAGGCTGAGACCGGAGGATCACGGTTCACAGACAGCCTCAGCTATTTAGTGAGGTCCTCTACAACTCGGTGAGACTCAGTTTCAAAGTAAAGAATAAAAAATAGGGCAGGGGGTGTAGCTCGGAGGTGGAATGCCCCTGGGTTCCATCCCCAGACCCGCAAAAAAAAAAAAAAAAAAAAAAAAAAACCTGTTACTGACCAGCCTGATCACAAAAGAGCCTCTTTCTTTGCATTAAGAAGAGATCCTATCTTAGCTGAGCATGGTGGCGCATGCTTGTAATCCCAGCATTTGGGAGGCTGAGACCAGAGGATCCAGGTTCGAGGACAGCCTCAACTACTTTAGTGAGGCCCTCTGCAACTTGGTGAGACCCTGTTTCAAAATAAAGAATAAAAAAATTGGACAGGGGTGTAGCTCGGAGGTCAAATGCCTCTGGGTTCCATCCCCAGACCCGCAAAAAAAAAAAAAAAAAAAAAAAGAGAGAGAGAGAGAGACCCTATCTTGACCAACACACAGCATTTTAACCAGAACCAAGTCTCTCAAAGCCTCAATGGTTTGTCCACTACCTCTTGGAGAAGTACAGATGTGAAGGGAAAAGAGTCCACAAAAGTTGCCAGAAAATCCACTCAAAAATGAAAGGGGCCATTAAACCTAGAGATCTGGTTTTGGATCTTACAAGAGCTGCTGACATCACTGTGTCAGGAAATCAAATGCCACTCAGGGCTTACAGCCCAATTTTAACAGCCCAAATAGAAGCTATCTGCAACGAAAAATGCAGGTGAGAGAGTCATAAATTATTGCAGCTCCGCACACATCCTGCTCTGCCCAGTGTTGCGGGGAGAGAGCCTTCCACAGAATCCAAAAGACAAAGCTGGCTGCCCCAGGACCCCTGAGAACTCACTTCTAACTCAAATCGTTAATATTTGTTAGTGGGCAGTCAAAGGGGCAGCGAAAAGTAGCAAGAATCAGTAATGATCCTGAATTGACGTGACGTTCTACTGACAACTTTTCTCATGAAGCAAAAAAGCAAAATAGAACTCCAAGGCTTAGAGGAATGTTTAGACAGATTTTCCCACTAGGATTTACACACCCTGGCTCTTGGCAAAAGAAGAAGAGTTACTGAAGGATCCAGAGGGAGGAAGGGTCATTATGCTTTTCAAATGAACTGACTCTCTGAGAGATAATATTGTTTACTCGAGGGAAAGACATGCTAAATGATGTTGTAAAAAGAAATCAGATTGCAGATATATATATATTACTTCTCTGCTCACTAGTAAAACCACAGCCGGTTAGCAGAGAAGTATCATAATTCTGCAAAGTAGTCTTCACAAAGCAAGGATACTAATCCTCCGGAAACTCCAAAGACTCAGTGGGCTTCCCACAGGCCTTTAGTGTCCTCAGACTGCCCCCACCCTTCCCCTCCTTCTCCATCCCCTAGATGACTAAACTTGGCTACCACTGGCTGTGCCAGGCCTTACCTGCTCGTTTTCCAGTCCGCTCAAGAATCACAGCAGAGCCCACTTACAGCCCCTACACCCCCTGCCCTGACAGCTGCATTCAGCTGCAAAAAGCCCAGACTGGTGGAACTTGTTTTCTGGCTATTGTTCAAGGCAATTGTTCCTGTGAAACCCCAGGGCCTGAGTGGAATGAGATCCTTTGGTGTGGATGAGTGAGCAAGCCCAACTGTAGGCTTAGAAGTAACCCCTGGGGAAGGGAAAGGGTTTGGCTACCTATAGTTCCCACTAAACAGGTATGTTAACTATTTCCCCCCCAGGAGGATTGCTCGCCCAGCATCTTCTCCTCCAACAGATGATAATAATACAATGGAAGACTTCAAATGAAGTTGAAAGTTGCAGCCACATCTCCTGCTAATTTTACTACATGCATATTTCATTTAATTTTTGTAAACCTATGATAAAAATAATAACCAACACTTATTAAAGATTTGTGTCCAACCCTGTTGTTACTAACCTATTTTATCCCATGCACCACGAGATACCCATTTTAGAGATAAAAAGTGAGGCTTGAAAAAAATAATAGAACCAAGGGTTATACAAGTAGGAAATGTTGAAGCAGATCCCAAAGTGCTCACATATCTTGCTTGTTGATTCATTTTATACATCTGAATACCAACCCATCAAGTGTATTAGGGGGTTAAAGTTTTCCACGTCAGAGAAGATATAGTTACTTCAATTAAATACCACAAGTGGGCTGGGGATGTAGCTCAGTGGTAGAGAGCTTGCTTAGCATGCAAGAGGCTTTGGGTTCCATCCCCAAGTACCACAAAGAGGAGGAAAAAAAAAGAGCCCCAAGAAATAAAAACACAAGCAAGCTACCTCTAGCTTCCACCTCTGGGACCAGCATACATACATGCTTTGCAGTTCTAATGCAAGATGACCCAGAAGCTTACTTTGAATTAACACCAGTGCAAAGTTTAGATACTGTTAGCACATTTAGTTTTTTTTTTTTTTTGCGGGTCTGGGGCTAGAACCCAGGGGCATTTGACCTCTGAGCTTACCCCCTGCCCTATATTTTTATTCTTTATTTTGAAACCGGTCTCACTGAGTTGCAGAGGGCCTCACTAAGTAGCTGAGGCTGTCCGCGAACCCCGATCCTCCAGGTCTCAGCTTCCCGAATGCTGAGATTATAAGCGTGCGCCACCACGCCCGGCTGCACATTTAGTTTTAAGAGTGGGCAAGGGTACCACTAAGCCCAGGAGGCTCTGAATGAAGGCAATGCTAGCTCTGCAGAAAAAAGTAGAATAGATTTGTGTTTGCCTCCTGGCTCTGCATTTACCTTGTCAGAGCACTCACTTCCAGCAGACCCAGCTTTCCTCCTGCGTGGTACAGTGCTAATAACACCCAGTTCTCACGAGCAGAGCAGCTTGGTGTGTAGAGATGCTCAGCAGTATCAGAGATAACGAGTTCATGTCAGTTGCAGGTCAGGAGGCAGGGAGTCCAGAGGGGATCCAGGGGAGAGATGCAGGCCCACATTTTGAAATTGATGATACAGTCTAATGCGAGAACTTGCTCTTTGCTGCCATAAATGGACAGTGTCCCAGGAGAGAAGTGGCTTGTACAGACGGTGCCAGGTGCAGGCCAATCATTGGGTGGAGAGAGAGAAACATGAACCCTGAAGAGAGGGCTCCAAGGGGATTTGGCAGTGATCAGAACACTCCTGGCTTCAGTTTCACCCCACACCACCTTTGTCCCATTTTTGTAACTCATTCCTTGGACAAGTAGGTGGTCCCCGGAGTAAGCGTGAAATTCCTCCCTTTGGCTTCAGGGGCCTGGTCTGGTTAGAAACCCCAGAGTTTGGTCCCGGATGCCTTAGACCCTCATTGTTACAACAGGCACCAGTGTGTCTGCTGATCTCAGCTACACAAACCCCTCCCTCCTCCAAGGCTCAAGAGACGCTGCTCACACTTGGGCTGCTGCCCCTGGATCTCAACAAACCCATCCTGGCTTTTTGTTTACTAGAAGATATGTTTCCCTTAAACACTGACAGAACTCAGTATATTAGAGTTAGTGCCAATGAACACTTACACATGGCAAAAGGTTTTAATAATGTGTTCCAGGCACTGTGGGAAGCACTTTACATACATCACCCACAAATGCCCCTCCGGCACCTTATTAGGCACATACTATTAATGCCCTCTTTTCATAGATGTGAAAACTGGGGCTTACAGAAGCTAGGTGACCTGCTCAGGGCACCTGAGTTAACACATGGAGCCTGATTTGAACCCAGATCTGCCTGATTCTCAAACTCAAACTCTCTAACCAAGTTGACTCACTGTAAGGAGAGATAAAGATGCTTTAGACAGAGCAGAGTCATGGAAGAACTCAGAATTCTCACCTGCTATACAAGCCAGGACACTTGAATGATACGAAGTTGTTTTAAGACACCTCTAAGTAGTTAAAAAAAAAAAAAAAAAAGGTGGGGTAGAGTAGGGGAAAAATCCCAGACAGGGTATTGGCTGGCTGTTGTCTAGAAGATGTTATGTGGGGTAAAACAACACCCTGAACCCTGCCCCTCAAAACACACACACACACACACACACACACACACACACACACACACAACACCTCCCAATATATTTTCGGGATCCAGGACCCTGAATGTACACAATAGAACATAGTTGCCCCAGGGTGGCCAAGAGAGGCGGCTGTCGCATTTTTCATTTTGTCTGGTACTTGCACTGAAGTTACTCCTTTCTGGGGAAAAGGGAAAGAGGAGGGAGCAGAACTTAGGGCAAGACTCTACCCCTTAACAGTCAGCTCTCCAAGGCAAGAGCAGCTCGGTTCTAGCTAATTAGGCACCCTGGGCACACACGTGAACAGCTGATGCCAACAGCCTGGGTCAACATTAACATGCTGGGTGTACATCTTCTTCCTCCAGGACTCAATAAATCAAGGCTCTGGGGAGGCAGCCCAAAGCAAGCACCAAGGTTGCAAGCACCAAGGTCGTCTGCCCTCCAAGATTTGACTTCTGCTTGGGACCTCAGCCTTCTGAACCAGATATAAACACAGCTTGGGCCAGATCCATCCAGCACCCCAGGAGCCTAAGGGTGTTGTTAGAAACTCCAGCAAGGTCTGACTGCCAGAGCAGGGCTGTGGCTTAACATACAGACCTCTCCCTCCTAGCTAGAACCAAGAAGAGTCTGAGAAGCCCAGGCAGGACCCCCTGGGTGCAGTTTTGTTTTGTTTGGTGGTACTGGGGTGTTCCAGGGGCTTTCTACCTCTGGGCTACACTCCCAGGCCCATTTTATATTTTATTTGGAAACAGGGTTTCATTAAGTTGCTGAGAGCCTCACTAAGTAGCTTAGGCTGGCTTCGAACCTGTGTGATCCTCCTATCTCAGCCTCCCAAGTACTGGGATTATAAGCGTGCACCACCACGGGTTTGTAGGTCTCATGTACACGTTGGCGAGTCCACACAAACTGCCCTTTATCCAGCTGAACCCACATCGAATCCTACAGATGAACCCATCTGAGTCCGTTGAGTCCATTGGCCAAGCTCACCATGGGAGGCAGGGTGGGGGAATGGGCCTGGGCTCCAATCCCAGGTCTACTTATTATGCCTCTTAAAAGCTATGTGGCCTTGAGCTAGTCCCTTAACCCCTCTCTGTTCCCACTGCCTCATCTCAAAATTGAGGGTACTCTTAATGGCTTAGAGAAAATGTTAATGAATGTTTTCTTCTCCTTTTGCCTGGCTTAAAACCAGAAATGTCCCTCTCTGGGCAGTTATAAAGGTTCTAAGGAAGAAAAGTCCTAGTGCTTAAACTCTCCATGCCATCTCTCCTGGAGCTTTATTTCCAGAAAAAAAAAAAAAAAGCTTCACCCAGTAATTTGCAGTATTAGTAAACACAACCACAAAATTTCACCAGGCTCCTTAGATTCCAAACAAAATCTCCAACTGCAAGTCATTTTAATCAGGGCCTCTGAACCACTAGCAGCAGCCCTAGCCCGGGGCCACATGGTAGGGGGGAGGTCCCTCTAACTCCCCCCCCCCCCAGCTGAAACATCTCCCAGAAAAACCTGGAATAAGGAGTAGAGACAGCTGGGTGATCCATACCCAGTTTTTCAGGCTCTGCAGCATAATTTGATAAGATGGTCTGGAAAATACTGACATAAGTCAGATGTCCAGGTGGACCAGGCATATTTGAGTCATGCCCTGCTTCCTTAAAAATCATCAAGGTTATAATGTGGAGGGGAAGAGAGATGGATACATTTTCCGTAGACCTCCCCTCAACCCCACCACCAAGCCCATGGGTGATTTTGGCAGCAGCACCAACTGGCTGCTCTGCCGGCTTTTTAATACCACCAGGGAGCAACAAGACAGTAGATACACCCCAGCTGCCCCCGGCCCCAGGAACTTCCTACCTTGCAAGGTCCCTAGGCCAGAGCATTTCATTACATTGTGGTCCCAGGAGAACAGCGGACAAAGAAGCTGAATGAATCTCCAGGGAGGGCACTTCCTTCTCCAGCCGAGCCAGCCCACGCCGGCCAGGGAATCCCAGGCCCCCAGCAACTCAGCTACCGAAGGACTAGCTAGAAGAGGTTCACCATTCTTCAGCCCAGGGAAGAAATCCGATCCCCCAACAAAATTAACCTCTAGAGTGCCGAAGAAGACAGAGGTCAGCTCTGAGTGCTAGTACGAAGTCAGCTGTGAAAAGTTTCAGCAAAGCAAAAGCAAAGCCAAACTCTGAAACGGCTACCGTAAAGCACTGAATGGAAGGGCCCTCCACATGCGGCTTGGTTAGTCAGTAAACAGTGGACGAAGTTGAAAGTCTAAGTGTGAAAAAAAAAATGCTTTAAATTCTCACAGAATGTGCTAAAATGGCGCAGAAAGTCTTTTGAGCCCTGTGCTCTACTTTGAATGACATAAACTCATTGGCTAAAACACCTCTTAGCTCATACCAACCACAGGTGAATGCAAAACATCTGAAATGACAGAGAGAACTTCTGAACCTGCAAGATCCTTGTTTGTGTAGTTCACAGGGACATAATACATTTTTTACTGGTATTGTCACTGTCGATACAGTGCCAATTAAAATATGCATCACCCACCTAAAATGAAATATGTGTTAATTCCTCATGGTTATTTTTAAATGAAAAAGAATTTAGTCTAGGCATGGCTACATTAAGCATTATGGTACAGAGGCTGGGAGGGGGAGGTGGGAGGGGAAGGAGCCCCAGTTCTGGGATGGGAAGGGGTTGCACCCAGTTAATCCCTATTAAAACCTATAATCAAGAAACTCAGAAGGAACGATATAAACAGATGCCCTGAACAATGAAGAACTGTATTATTGCTGAGATTTCAAAAGCAAAATTATGTTACAGTCACAAACTTTCATTTCAAAACAAAGGATGAAGATGCTCTCCCAAACCCCTACTCCTTCTCCAAAAATCCTACCAGTTGTCTCCTGGCAACCTTCAAAGGTTTTTCTCCCTGAGAAACACTCTCCCCTGGCTGGGGCTGCTTTTCTAGTGGAAAGGGGAGTGGGGGGCTGTGCCCCTGGGGGTGCTGAGAAAAGGAAGCAATAACTAGCTCCAGCAAGTGGGGTCTCTGTGTGGTCAGAGTTTGCTGAGCAAACAGAAGCTTTTCACAGGGGAATGAAGAGCCCTTCCTCCCCCACCCAAGACCAAGGGAATAAAGCTGGGCTCAGAGAGGAAAGAAAGGAGGGGTCTGGAGGAGCTTCCCAGGTGAATGAAAATGCAAACGTGTCTAAGAGCAGAGATTGTAATCTTAAAGGAGTCGCAACCAAGGTTAATCATTCATGTCACATCCCCGGGGTCCTCCTCCAAGCTGCTGAGCATCTGTGGTGGGGAGCAGGCGGCAGAGGCGGGTCTGGAGGGGGCCAGTGGGGGGAGAAGGTGCAGTCCACATTTATTAAGACAAAAAAGTCAGGATGCACACGCTCTGTCTGACAAGAGTGCGCCAAACCTCTCTTTACCTCTTCACTGTCCTGGAACTAAATTCATCTTTACCACATGACCTGGGCACCTGGCTGACCTCGAGGTTAATGTACACATACATACATGCATAAAGACACACATACACGTGAAAATGTTTACTGTTCCCCATGGCTGTTTTTCTGCTTTAAGAAAATTTGATATGTAAAAATCCTGATTAGCCACCAAGATAAATTAGAGAATGTTCGTTCATTCATTCATTCATTCATTTACTCACTCAACTAATGGATATGTATAGAGCTCTTGCTACCTGACAACCACTGTTCTTCTAAGTGTTAAGGATGCAGCAGTCAACAGAACAGGCAAAAATTCCTATTCTAAAGGAATTATTCTTTTAGTAGTAGAACTATGAATGACACAAAATGTAAATGGTACAGTGTTTTACCAGTAAATGCCATGGAGAAATAATAATGTAAAGAAGAGGATGTTGCTATCGAGTGGTGTATCTGCAATTTTACCTGGGGTGGCTAGAGAGGCCTGCAGAGGAGATGGGTTCCATTATAAATCTGAAAGCAATGTGGGAGCTGGGATCTGTGGAGTACGGGAGGCAAGAGATTACAAGAGAGAAAACAGCTGGTGCAAAGGCCCTGGAAGAGGATAAAACCTGTACATTCAGTCCAGAATAGCTGGCTCAAACAGTGACCAGGGAGCTAGGGTGCCAGGAGGCTGAGCCCAGCAGCTTGGCTCTTAGCCTGAGTGAGAGAGGATACGCAAAGGTGTTTCTTCTTTTTACAGAAGTTTATGCAAATCCCCTAAAGCATTAGCATTATATACATCACTTTGATTATGCACAAGGCAAATTTACTGCACAAGACAAAGTGCTTTCAGGGGGTCTCAGTCTTCTTTCTGTGGTTAAAAACAAGAATCACACCTTTAATATGAAAGGCTCTGAATTCCTTGGAGCTACAGGTTCAAAGTTAGTGTTTTTCCATGCTATGAAATAAAGCAGTCAGGGAGGTTAGAAGAGATTTGGGCAATGGGGGAGAACAAAAGCAAAAAAAATTAAGGCAGGTCAACCAACTCTATGTCAGAAAATGCCCTTTGGCTTCTTTCAAAGAGCCAAGCATCCCCTGCCATTCCTGACCCTGCCTTTTAAACAGGCCAAATTCCAATGACCTTCTGGTACTCAGAGCATTTTCCTCCATAGAAACAATGTTATCAGTGACGTTAAGGTTCTCAGGTTAGTGGCATTTTTTAAATTCAAAAAGTTGCTGATAAAATCTACCCAGGATTCAAAAAGGAGAACTCGTTACTCTGGTAATACAGTCTATAAAGACAGAAAATGGAAAACCTCTGAAATGAATTGAAAAAGATATTTTCTTATTTTAGAAAATACTGTATAATGATGATACTAGCAAAGAACCTTTGCCTCCTCCAGCTTAATCAGTCCCTCCCTCTTATCTGGCTCCCTGAGAAATACATCATCTATTTCAACAAATGGAAGAAAATTGCTGACCCTAATGCTCATGTTCTCCTCCACGGTCATTCCAGTCTCCACTACATATTATGGTAAAACTTCTCAAAAAAGCCACCAATATTTTCATGCCCCATCAGCCCACCAGCCAGACTGTCCCCGCTACTCCACTGAAGACACTGTTTCCCCCAAGAAATCAATGACTTTCTTTCCATGGACAATGGTTACTTTCCCAAGTCCTCAGTGGCAGAAGGCACCCACTCCTTTCTTCTCAAATGGGTCTTGTTGGGTTTCCTGGCCATCATCCGTACTTGGTTTCTTCCTCCCTCTCTGGCTGTGCCTCTTGGTCCTATCTGCTCACCCTCTTTCTTGTGTCTCCAAATGCCCAGGGGCGTGGCCTAGCCCCCTCCTCTTCTCTGCCTAATTCTTCCTTAAGTGACTTCACCCATGGCTCCAAATACTAGATGTAGACAGACAGCTCTACAGTCTATAATCTCCAGTTTGGTTCCTTTGGGTATTCAACACATCTGAAATCTAAACTTACATGAAATTAATGCTTTCAACTTCCAATTTGTCTGCACTGCCTTGGCCATGTCAGTCAACATAGGACTATGCATTAGTCACTCTAAATCTTTCTTCCCTTCTTGCCTCCTATAGAATAAAGCTACTGGCAAGTCCTTTTGGCTATACCCATAAGAATCTTGGACCTGAGCACTACTCTGCAGCTCCAGTAAGAAGACCCTGGTTTAAGCCATCACCTCTCTCCAGCAACAGCTATCTCACTAATACTTCAGCCTCTCTCTTGCCCTGATAGGCGCTGTCCTCCAACAGCAATAAGTGATCCTTCCTTAGGTGCTGTGACTCTTGCCCACCTCCCTTGCCACTCTGCCCTTCCCATTCATTATGTTCAAACTCAGGACCACTGATGTGCTAGGCTTCTTCCCGTTGCTTAGGTCTTCACCCTCTATTTCCTTCTGCCTAGATGCTCTTCCCCACACCTACCCAGGGATCCCTACTTGCCCTTTAGGTTTTGGCTGGCATGGCACCTCCTCAGGATTTCCCCCTAGACTCTGGACCGGTTACTTTCCACCATATGATCTTCTTTATGGAACTGAACAGTGAATACATTGCCTTACAACAATCTGTTTCTCCCAAACAGTAAGTAAGCTCCTTGAGGACAGCAGTGCTGTTTGCTTGGTTCTGAGTCACATCCTCCTAGGGCCTAGAGTGCTGTTGATTCTGTCCTGGACCAACTAAGAACAGAGGACAAGGTGGAAATGACCTTTTGTGTACACTCCTGGGAACTTTGTAATGTTTCCAAAGACTTTAGTTCAAAGGTTCTTCAGATTTCATTTGGTCACACACTCACTTGAAAACTTGACAGAAACCTGTTTCTATTTCCTCATAGGAAATAAGATATGCAAACAACATTTTACACACAACTTTAGGGGATTCACAGACCTTGTGAAGCCTGTCCCATAAATCCAAGGTGTCAGGCAGCTGCTTCTGAGTTTTACAGCATCGAGTTGAT
The DNA here is from genome assembly GCF_963383645.1 of Muscardinus avellanarius. Taxonomy (NCBI): domain Eukaryota; kingdom Metazoa; phylum Chordata; class Mammalia; order Rodentia; family Gliridae; genus Muscardinus; species Muscardinus avellanarius. The sequence continues at coordinate 195,036,805 of NC_137786.1, read as the reverse complement.
AGAAAGTTTAGTTTTATATTATAGGTTTTTCCTTCCTTAGTGTGGGAAACAATCTTATACTCACTTGGGGCACTTTCTTATGGATTGCTAGTAACAGAACAAAGATAAGAGGAAAGTCCTCCTAAAAGACCAAACAAGAATGGAAAGATAAGGTGTTAAATGAAGATCTATGTATGTATGACACATTGTATTCCCTGATGTGGAATTTTACTGGGTATGATCTACAGTAGATGGTAGAAAGAGAAGATATTCCAGGGCTCTCAGTAAAGTTTTCAAAGTATAGGAGTTAATACTAGGGAGTTCACAAGTTTCAACAAAGATTAAGTTGCTTTGAGGTAGAAAATAGTCACTGTCTATCAAACCTGCACCAGATGCAAGACTGAAATATAGAATAAAAAAATGGAGCTATTTCCATGGAGTAGATAAGCAAGTTAAGCCACTATGGACTTTGAGGTGAAAGTGCTGATAGATATAAACAAGGTACTGTGAAGAGAGTCACAGGATGCGCTTACCTTTAAATAGCTGGCCAGGAAGAGCCATTCCTTGGAAGAGACATTTAAATTAAGATGAAAGATGAGAGGGAGCCAGTCATCCATCAGGAGGGACACCAGGTGCTAGAGCCAGAGGGAAAGTCAACTGCACAGGCCAGAGGAAGGGAGGAGCTGGAGTGCCCAGGGAACTGAAAGACAGCTACTGTGTTTGTGACCTAGTATCAGGCACAGAATTGGGGGAAGGTGAATGGAAAAGAAAGTCTACCATCTGGAGAACCCCTAGACCCTTTATTAACAACTGATCCTAGTGAGTGTCGACGCCTTTGGAGACATAGCAGGTATCTCAGCATCTCCGGGCTTCTTTCTCCATTTCTACCACAATTTTAGGGGAATTAGGAGATTTTGTTAAGCAAGGCCTCTCTTACTGTTCTTACACAGAATCTCTGCTCCCACTTGGTCCTGAACCACTTTATTCACATTTATACAGATTGTGCATCCATTCCTATTTTTCCAGGAAGGAAGTGATACTGACTTCCAATCTTGTAAAAAACAGAAGGAGCTGCACTTCCACTTCAGATTTGCTTGTAGAGCTGCAGTTTCTGCTACCTCTAGTTGGTTAATTCTTGAGATTGTCTGGAGCCCACAATAAAAGCCCATAAGAGAACACACACACACTCCTTAATCTCTAAACAAAAGGCTTCATTCATCAGGAAGAGTATCCAATTGCTGTCCATGTTTATGCCCTTGCCACTCGGGTCTAAAACCAGAGGCTTATTAACAAAGCTTTGGACAGAGCAGGCTGGAGAATGTGCCTACAAGGGTTCCAGCACTTTCAGCTAAAAAATGATGAATCCAGACTTTCTGTCCTCAGCTCATCATCAGAGATGTCTTTTCTGGCAGGGTGCCAATTGGCTACACCAACCTCCCAAATGGCAGCATTTCCAAAAGAAGACATTTGAAGCCCGACAAAGTCGTTCTCAATGATAAAGATAATTAAGATTTCAAGATTTACTGCCTATAAATCTCATCTCATTTAACTCTTGAAACTGTTGTAACATGCATTATAACCCCCAAGTTAGAGAAAAAGAGACTGGGATTTAGAGAATTTAGATGATTTGCCCATAGGCATATGGCCGCTGTGCGACAGGCTGGAGCCAAATCCTGCTTGGTTTCCATGACACCGCACTGCTCACCGTAGTGAACACCTCCAGGTCACTATGCCAACCCATGACACTAAGCCATTTAGTGGGCCAGGGACATTAACAGGTTATCCCAGAGTCCTTTGGCTGCTTCTAATGCTTTTGGGCTTGGTCCAACTTAGTTGCACGCTATAATTGCTCCTATTATATTGCCAGTGGCTTTTCTCTTTATAATATTGGCTGAATGTTGATTTTTATGTTCTAGGTACTATATTGGGAAACAATGGTATACAAGAGTAAAAGGATCCAGCCGGGGTGATAGCACACGCTTGTAATCCCAGCATTTTGGAGGCTGAGACAGGAGGATTGTGGTTCTTGGATAGCCTTGGCTATTGAGTGAGGCCCTCTGCAATTCGGTGAGACCCTGTTTCAAAATAAGAAAATAAAAAACAGGTCTGGGGGTGTAGCTCAGAGGTAGAATGCCCCTGGGTTCAATCCCTAGTGCCGGGGGGAAAAAAAAAAAAAAAGTAAAAAGATTCATTTCTACCCTCAGGGAACTTGGAGTCTGATCTGTTTGGGGGAGGGGGGCTTCAGGCAGTCAAATAAAAAACAAACACATCTAATTGCAAGTCATGATATAAGCTGTGAGAATATTATTACAAAGGAGAAGACACAATTATTACCCATAAATCAAAGTCTGTGCCTAAGCACAGACTTTTATGCAATGGTGAATTTTATGAGTGCTGACAACTGATAATTTTGGTAAAATTTTGAAAACTTGTACCTAGGCATACCTTTCTCAATAGTAAAAATTAGATTATCCCATAAAACCCCAACCCAAACACCCTTAGCCCTTAGCTAACAGCAGGCACAATTCCTACATCTCTATGTCCAAGGGCATGAGGAGCCACAAGAGACCAGAAAGTTAGCTCAGCAGGTTGTTTCAGGAACTATTTGGGATTATGCCTTCCTACATGGTCAGTCTTTTTTTTTCTTTCTTTTTTTTTTTTTTTCCGGTACTAGAGATGGGACCCAAGGTCATTGTACTTCCAAGCTACACCCAGCCCTAGTTTTTATTATTTATTTTGAAACAGGGTCCAACTGAGTTGTAAAGCGCCTCACTAAGTAGCTGAGGCTTTCCATAAACCATGATCCTCCTGTCTCAGCATCCCAAATATTGGTATTACAAGTGTGGACCACCACACCCGGAGCTGCATGTTCAGTGTTGATAATAAACCTTGTTACTTAGAGAAAACTATGGCAAAACTCAAAGAGGCAAATCCATGTGGCAATTTGGCCTTTTTTAAGTCTTTTGTTTGGAAACAGGCTCTCTCTAGGTTACTGAGAGTCTAGATATATTGAGGCTGTCCTCAAATTTGCAATCCTCCTGTCTTAGCTTCCCAAGTATTGGGATTACAGGCATGTATGATTACACCTGGCTTGGTCTATTAAACTACCAAAACATAAAAAAATTAAAGATATTTAAAAGAACACCATTGGCTATAAGGATCTGCATTTTATAATGCTATTGTGGGTGTATGAGAAGAAATCTGAGAGTTCAAATATTTATTTTTGTAGCTGGACTATTATCTCTATTAAGATGTATGGGTAATAAATAAAATATTTCAAAGCTATTCTTTGGCCTTTTCTAGCATAATTCTAGCTCCAAGGACATCCTGGAGTGTGTTCAATGCAGGACGAGATCATTAAGGAGAGGGGCAGGCAGGCTGGGGCTAAGCAGTGAAAAATATAATTGGAAAGAAGAAAGATAGGAGGAGAAACACGGGGTGCTCATCATGGGCAGTCTGAGCAAATTGTAATTTAAACCAACTGGGACTCTGGTCTCTCTACATGTTCTGCACTGGCCTTGGGTCAGGCTGCTTTTCTACCATAGAGGTGTGCTGCAGAGCAGAGAGAACCTTACAGCAAGAGTTCAGGACCAAGGGCTGGGGATATAACTCAGTGGTAGAGGGCTTGTCTAGCATGTGCATGGTCCTGGGGTTCATCCCCTGAGGAGGAGAAAGGAGAAGGGAAAGAGAGGAAGAAGAAGATGATGATGAACCTGGCTTTTGTTCTAGCTTATCATCATGCTGACCGTCCAAATAACTTCCCGATTGGCTCTCAGATGCCTTGCTCGCTCAATGAGCAGGATTACCCCTCAGAGACTCCTCGACCATACAGTACACCCCTAGATCTCCTATTGAATTCCCTTCTCAAAATAAAATTAGTCTGTGACTCATGTTTTGTCTGTCCTCTGCTTGGGACAGCCCCTGAATTCACCACAGACTGTCTAGGTACCAGCCAATGTATTAAATACTGGAAATGCCTAACCCTTCCTGTAACTCCATGCGGTAAGACTTTCTCTCCTAAGAAAACCTGTTATGTACCTTAGCTTTGGTATTTCATTGTTTCCCTTCTGAGTTTATAGAAACTATAAAATAGGTTCACAAAACGTTCCACAGTCTCTAAACCATAATCTTGTCTAAGTAAAAAGAAAAAAAAAACAAAAACTTTGGCCAAGAGCCCAACTCATTCTAGGTATCTGCCTAGCGGGAGGCTAGCTGAAAAGTTACAGACTGGTTAAGAATTAAACTCCTTCCTCTTGACCATTTGTCTCTATGATGAAACCTGTTTTGAATGGGGGAAGAAAAGCAAAACAGGTGACAGGCACACAGTAAGTACATATGTATAAATTCTACTGTTGATACTAAGAAAACAGACCAGTATGTGCTGGGGACTCTTCAACTTTATGTACCATGTTTATACAAACACTCACCATACCCTGGAAAGACAGAGGGTATTAAACCCAACCTATGGATGACCTACAACTCAAAGAGATTAGGTCAGTTTCTCAAAGTCTCATGGCTACTAAAGACAAAATCTAAATCTGCTAAAGACAAAATCTGGACATAGGTCTGCCATATTCATAAGCCAGCATCCCCCTGAAGATTTTCCAAGTATTTCTTATAGAATTCTCATTATGGATTACTGGGCTAAATTCTTTGGCCTTATTTATCCTTCTGACATTCCCTATGCTGTAGGTATTATTTATTCCCAACTTATCTCAAGAAACAAGCCAAGGATGGTGGTGTAGGCCTGCAATCCTAGTACTTGAGAGGTTGGGAGAGGAGGATCACAAGTTCACAGACAGCTGCAGCAACTTAGTAAGACCATGTTTTAAAATAAAATAAGGTTGAGGATGTAGCTTAGAGATAGAATGCCCCTGAGTTCAATGTCCAGTATAAAACACACACACACACACACACACACACACACACACACACACACACACACAGGAGAAAAGAAAAAACAAGGGGAATGTAGGTTAGCTAACTTGCCTAGGGCCACATCGCTGGTATGATCTGGGCTTTCTGATAGCAAAGATTATGCTTAAAACCAGTCTTAACCACCTCTGGGTTTTTGCCTTGAGACTGGCACCTGGAGTACTGGGGTCAGTTTTGACCTCACTATGCCACGTAAGTGGTGGGGTATTAAAACATGTTGACGACAAGCCTAGCCCACAGTGCTCCTTCCCCTACTTCTCTCTCTTTCTAGAGCAGTGGGTGGCTCGATGGGAAGGTAGCAGCATTACAGCTGCTATTCAAAGTTTCTAGTTCTGTCTTTTCATTTAAGTTCAGAGGGGAAGAGAGAGAAACTCATTCAATTCGGAGTATGACGCAAACTGATGCTAAATTTGGAGGTTTGGCTGCAGGCAGCTAGCTGAACCTACACAGAAACTCCATTCTTTAGCCAACCTTCTCCCAAACATGGTACCAGGAACAATGGAGGATGATTACAAAAGGGGTGTGAATGGTTCAGGGCAGCCCTGTCACCAGAGACGGACCATCCTCTCCAGACTATGTCCTTTTACGGAGCCTCAAGAGCATCATGGCACAGATGTCGGAATTGTAAAGAAAATATAGAACGAAGGCTTTATGGGCAGTCCACATCAGTGTGCATACATTTAGTTCAAGAAAGGACTTTGCATTGTGGTCTCTAACAAAAAAAGGACTGGAGCATCCTGCGCATCTATCAGATAAAGAGTTTTATCACATGGTGATGGAAAAACTGAGAGGCTATTGAAAGCCATGCAAATGAATCTTGATATGGAAAGATGTGCAGGCTGTAGCACCATATTACAAAATGAAATGACAAAACACCTCTCTCTGCTTTTTTAGAGGCTGTATAATATAGCAGTTAAAGCTAAGGATAGAGAGACATGCTCTCCAGGTTCAAATCCTGACTCTGCCACTTTCTCTATATGACCCTGATGCGCTGCTAAGGCAGGGTGCAGCTCGCTTTCACTGTCTGAATGACGGGATTTTACTTCTAGAGATGCTGTAACAATTAAATAAATCAGCGTCCATAAAGAGCTTAGACTAGTGCGTTGCCTATAGTACACACCCAAGAAAACTCTGGTCTTTAAAAAATGAAATGTGTAAATGCTAACATGAATAGAATACAAACCTGGAAGCATCAAGCCATGAATGTGGGTTCTTCTACATCTTATGACCTATTTATTTTATTCCCATATTTTCTATCTTTTATCTGTATTTTCTATGTTTCTAAGTAAAATATTGTTTTTTTCAATAAAAAAGGAAATCATGTTTATTTTATTTATTTGTTTTTGTGGTACTGGGATGGAACCCTTCTCGGACTACACTCCCAGACCTATTTTATATTTTATTTGGAAACAGGGTCTCTTATGCCAGGGAGACTGGCTTCGAACCTGTGTGATCCTCCTGTCTCCGCCTCCCAAGTGCGGGGATTACAAGCGTGTGCCATTACGTGTGGCAAAATCTTGTTTATTTTAAAAAGAATCCTAAGCTTTGATCAGAAATTTTACCAAAACTTTATTTATTTATTTATTTATTTATTTATTTATTTATTTGCGGTACTGAAGATGGAACCCAGGGGCATTCTACCTTCAAGCTATACTCCCACCCCTATTTATTTTTATTTTTATTATTTTTTATTTTTTATGGAACATAAATGGTATACATTTAAACTAGGTGCCCTCTCCCCCCGTCCCTGTTTTCCCTTCCCCCCTCCCACCAATGATTGTTCAGGGTAACCATGCCATATTCATAATTTTACACATATTCGGATATACTGACCAGTGGATTAGAATAGAAGATACAGAAACAAACCCACACATCTTTAGTCAATTAATCTTTGACAAAGGGGCCAAACTCATACACTGGAGAAAAGACAGCCTTTTCAACAAATGGTGCTGGGAGAACTGGCTAACCATTTGTAAAAAGATGAATCTAAACCCCTATATCTCACCATGCACAGGAATCCACCCCTATTTTTTATTCCTTGGTTTTGAAACAGGGTCTCACTGAGTTGCAAAGGGCCTCATTAAGTAGCTGAGGCTGCCTGTGAACCACAATCCTCCTGTCTCAGCCTCCAGAATGTGGGACCAAAACCTTTTTTTTTAAAGAGCCTGAAGGGGGGCCCGCTGTGGTGGTGCACGCTTATAATCCCAGTGCTTGGGAGGCTGAAATAGGAGGATCGCACAGGTTCCAAGCCAGCCTCAGCAACTTAGTGAGGCTCTCAGCAATTTAGTGAGAGCAACTTAGTGAGGCTCTCAGCAATTTAGTGAGACCCTGTTTCCAAATAACGTATAAAAATAGGTCTGGGAATATAGCCCGAAGGTAGAAAAGGCCCTGGGTTCCACCCCAGTACCACCACCAAAAAAAAAAAAAAAAAAAAAAGAAAAAAAAAAGCCTGAAGGGCTGGGGTAGCAGCTCAGTGGCAGAGTGCCTGCCTAGCGTGCACAATGTCCTGGATTCAATCCCAGAACCATAAAGAACAACAGCAACAAGAAAAGGGCTATGAGTCTGACTAAAGAATCACAAAACCTAGAGTGTGGAGAAAAGGTCTGAGATTTTCCTCTTTGGCAGCCTAACAGCCAGAAAGAATATGTGTCCCAGCACCTTAGTCCTGAAGATGTCTAGGCAGGCTGGGGAAAGGAAGAGAGCCCAGAGATGGGAAGGCCTGATTTCATTTGTAGCAATCCACTTAGTTTAATATGTCAGGAAGTTGAGCAGATTAAGGGTATTACAGTCCCTATTCATAAAGGTGTTTTGTTAGAACTTCCAAATAGCAATTCGGTGAAATAAGCCATGCACAGCCTTAAATGAAAGCCTGCTACAGTACTTAAAGTTTCCTAGAGAAGGAAAAAGACCCCCAGGTATTAATTTACCTAAAGAGCAGCTGCCTGAAAGATACTGTAATGTATCCTTTTCAGCCAATGCTATAAAATAGGTTACCAGCCACAGACCTAGGAGGTTTGAGCCCAGATCACCCGGTGGTAGAACTGCAATTAGCAGTAATGAGAGGCATGTCTGCATTCTGATAAGAGCCTCAGCTGTTACACATATTAGAGACTTTGTCCCTTTCTTCAGAATCCAAGGATATCTTAGAGCTGCTGGAATCCAAGAAGCAGAAGGCATATTTGGACTTCAAAATTTACAAATTAAAATTAAAAGGGCCTGCTGCACATAACTCAGAAATGCATCTGGGAAGGTCATGTCAAGCTCTGGGGATAAGAAGCAGGGACTCATCCTCCTTTTTTGAGGTTAGATTTGTACAGCAGACAGGGTGCTGTTACACCAATCGACCCCTGTCGTCTGTGTCCCATCTTGATCCAGGGACATAGACGGCCTTGTCAATGAGGCCCTACATCAAATATCTGCAAAAAAAATTCCATTTTTCCCCCCATGCATCCTATGAGATCATAGAAAATAACTCAAGAAAAATAATGTATTCCCAATTAGGGGAAGATGGAGTCAGAGTGAGAAGCCTTCACTAACAAAGAAGAGGTGGGGTTTGGAGAGAAGTCCACTGGATTGGGGGTCCTGGAGTCCCCCAAAAAGCTAATCCACAGGACTAGAGCTGGTCTACCCATCTGAGCAAGGTCTTCGAGAGGAGTGGGGACTGAGGATGCAGTGGTGGGTGAGTGATTAGGCCTCAGAGCCCAGGTGAGGTGACACATTTGTAACAGAGCACATTTGATATGCTATGATGAGGAAGAGGCCGTGAGCGCACCCAGGAGGGACATGGGGTCTGGTCTTTGGTGGACAGTAGTTAGGGCTTCCTGGAGGAGGTACGTATTTTCGTGAGCCCTGATGGGGTGAGGGAAAGGAGGAGGGAAGGCCTGGGCAAAAGCTAGAAGGCAAGAGAGGAATGGCACATTATTTAGAGTGGCAGAAAAGATAGAGCAGAGGGGAGAGGAAGAAATAACAGGAGCCAGATCTCAGAGTCAGCCCAGTCACAGACTGGGAACTGGATTCCAAAGGAGACTGGGAGCTCCTGGGCAGTTGCTGCTTCCAGAAAAGCTATGGGTAGCAGGGGTATAAATACACTAGAGGAAAATCATCCCATCTCTGCTTCCTGATGCAGAAATCTCACGTTGTTGCTTGCGTTTTATTTGCTTTTTTTTTTTTTTTTTTGAGAAACTCAGCATGTTTAAAATTATTTGTTCACTCCATGGAAAGTTGTTAAGTTACAGCATCTCACAGCTCATCCGTTGCTGGTTCTAGAGTTTCAGTTCCAACACTGCGGTTAATAAGAATCTACCTCCTTGCATTTCATTTCCAATAATCAAAACCTAAATTTTACACAGGATTGGTTATGTAGTAAACTGAAGTCATCCTAGATATTTGGACCTGAAAAGAAAAGTGGGGGCCATTTGGCTCAATTCTCTGAGTGAGCTCAGAGAGAGCAATACCTTGCCTGAGGTCACAGTGTTTAGTGATAAATTCAAGGTTAAATCTCAGATCTCCAATCTCCAAAAACATGTTTTTGCTTTACCTCCATCTCCTTCTATTGCAGACTAGGAATCCCAGATCCCCACCCCAAAGTTGGGGAGGTCTCACAGATACCTATGCAGCCACACGAGGATGTGAAATCTCATTTACCATTCGACACGCTACATTTAGGAATGGAAAAGATGTTGAACAGACTGGGAGTGATAAAAAGGGAAAGCGATTAGCACAATCTTGCTTATTTTAAAAAAAGCAATAATGCTTCAGCAGTTGAGGAAAAGAATGAATTCTATTTAAGTAAAGCACTTTAAGGTGATGAAAAACGCTTCCAGCACTATACTATTTGAAAACATTTATCAGATGCCAGCGAGCGAAATGCAGCGTGTACAGACATACACACACACCGTTGTGTGCAAACAGTTTACCTAGTAAAATAACCTGGGGACAGAAGAGAGATCTGAGTTTTCAACTGCCAAGTGGATCAAAGACACGTGCAGCAGAAAAAGCAACACGCTGGGCTAAATTTAGTCTTTACCCACACTGGCTCATTCTGTTGCGGAAGTCTGTTGGCTGCTGCCTGGACACAGCCTTGGTGTAAGAGATTTTCATTTGAGTCTCTACTTGTGCGTGAGCAGGGCCAGGAGGGTCAGGCTGAAGACAGTGATTGTGGTGTGCTTTTTTGCTTGTGCACCTGTAATCTCTGCTGAATGTTAGGGAGTGGGAAAGCTCTCCAGAAGGTTTTGGATCTAAGAAGTAGTTGAGGAGAGTGGAAGAGAGAGAGAGAGAGAGAGAGAGAGAGAGAGAGAGAGAGAGAGAGAGAGAGAGAGAGAGAGAGAGAGGAAGGACACAGATACACATACACCTCGATATACACAGGCTAAGTGTTCTGAAATATCAGGTTCTTGCTCCCTGGTCTCCACACAATAGGACTCCCACATTTACCAATTGTATAAGATGTGCGTGACGGGTCAAGTATAAGAATGTTCTCCCATTTGTAGTCATAAAATATTTTTCTGCCAAATATGGTGATACTTACCTGTAACCCCAGTATATGAGAGGCTGAGAGAGGAGGATTTCAGGTTTTAAGCTGGACTCAGCAGTTTAGTAAGACTTTGCAACCTAGCGCAACCCTGTTATAAATAAAAAAATTAAAAAGGGCTGGGGGTGTAGCTCAGAAGTAGAATGCCTCTGGGTTCAATCTCCAGTAATCAATCAATCAATCAATCTCTCTCTCTCTCTCTCTCTCTCTCTCTCTCTCTCTCTCTCTCTCTTGCAGGGGCCTCACTCTAAATAACACCTTAACACCAAGGGTCCATGGTAGGGGCAGGGGAAGTAGAAGTAGACAGTTTACTTCATGGCCAGCTCACCTCCAAGATGACAGGCCAGGTAGCAGCTCTGCCTCCAGAAACCACCACTCTGTGCTCCTATGGCGGCCAACCAGTGGGCGCACACACCAGGCTCGGTGCAGGTAAATGATCGGCCTGACCTACCTCTCAAAGCAGAGCTGATTTCTTTACTTGCTAGCTTCTGTACTCTAGTTGACCCCTCAGAACAATTTGCTCCTCGTGATCTGAGTGCACAGCACATGAATATACGCTGTGGTCTCAATTTAGACTCTGAGAACCCTTTCTAACCTGTGATTTCACTCCATGGAAAATCTGATCTATTTCTTCAGTGACAGTAACACAGCCAACCCAGACAGTTCAAAGGCAGAAGACAAGGCCCCTGGAGGCTCAAAAGTTCCCCTGCCCTTTCCCTGTGTCTCTAGGAAAAATCTCTTCACCTGTCCTGGGCATATGGACAGTGAGCTTCATTTTAAAACTTTCTCGGGAAGGCAGGGCTACCATTTTCCATAATTATCCACCTTCTCACTCAGAAAGCTCCCTCTCTATTAAGTCTTACTAATCCTCTCCAGGATACAAGAAAATTATCTTTGGAGCCTATGGTTCCAGGCTTAGCTCCACCTCCTACTTTGTCCAACTTTGTGTTTAGTCTCTTTGCACCTCAATTCCTTCATCTTTACAATGAGTTGTCAGCAGGATTAAATGAGTAAGTGTAGGTGAAACGTCCAGCCCCACAGTGTGACCACGTAGATGTCACTTGCTGCTGCTCCTGTCTCTACCATCCCAGCCACTCCGCTCCTCCCGCTGTCTGACTTCAGACAAACTCACTTCTCTCAGCCTCACTTGAGTTTGCTAACGTGAAAAATGAAATAAAGGCTATACCAACTTTGTCAGAGTTCAGCAAGATGACAGGAGGTGAAACACTTTGACCCTTTAGCTCACAGCGTGCCACCCCAAAGGGCTTAGAAATGTGGATTCCTTCTCTCTGTGCTCCTGTCTTGCCTAAAATTTGTTCTCATCCTAAATGATAGTCAATTCACCTTGTTCTTTTTTCCTTTCCTGGTCCTGGAGATGGAACCCATGGCCTCCCACATGCCAGGCAAGCACTCCACCCCTGAGCCCTTATGGGTCCTTGTAATTTTATTTTATTTTATTTTATTTTATTTTATTTTATTTTTTGGTGGTACTGGGGTTCCTGGAAACCCTTCTATTTCCGGGCTACACTCCCAGACCTATTTCATACTTTTTTTTTTTTTTTTTAAATTTGGAAACAGGGTCTCTTAAGCCAGCGGGGCTGGCTTCGAACCGAACCTACGCGATCCTCCTGTCTCCGCCTCCCAAGCTTGGGGATTACAAGCGTGCACCACCACACCCGGCTGGGTCCTTGTAATTTTGAGACGGGGCCTTGCTGAGTTGTCCAGGCTGGCCTTGAACTTGCAATGATGCTGCCTCAGCCTCCCACGTCGCTGAGATTATAGGAGTTCACCACCATGCTTAGCTCCCTTGTTCTATTTTAAAAGAAAGATCAAAACTAAACAGAACCACCAGGTGTGGTGGTGCATTCCTGTAATCTTAGTACTTGGGAGGCTGAGACAGGAGGATTACAGGCTCAAGGTCAGCCTCAGCAACTTAGTGAAATCCTGTTCCATAAATAAATAAATAAATAAATAAATAAATAAATAAATAGTTGGGGTGTAGTTCATGGATAAATGCCCCTGGTTTTGACCCTTACCATCAAAACAAATAAACATTCAAACTAAGCAGAACAGTTTGTGACTGGAATCATTCAGGAGCATTTACTGAACTCTGTCATGTGATGGTTACTTCCAAGACATTGGCATTTAAAGTGTTAAGACAGACCGAGCTCATAGTCTAGTGAGAACAAATCAGAAGACACTTCCGTCCCTGACCTGCCTTGGCAATGAAAGTTCCTTCCAAATGGTAGCTATCATTTATTAAGATCATCACAGGTAAATTCACAACACTGCCCTAAAAGGCCTCTCACTGTCTGAATCAACCTCCTCTGAGCAGGGATTTGAGTTGAACCAGATTCAAGTACCTTTGCTTTTACCCACTGTTATATGGCCTTGAGGTCAAGGTCTTTCATCAAAGGAAACATTAAAAAAATGGCAGATCGGGAACATGGTCTCCCAACAGCACATCTGGAGCTATGGGCCAGCGTAGTCCATGAGGGGGCTTAAGGCTGTAAAGAAATCCAGTGAATTTAGAAGTGACCTTCTTTCAGCAGCACCTTAGGTTACACAGAGGCCCTGGCAGGGAAAGGGAATTTATGAGAATAACAAGTCCAAGCCTCTCCAGGAAGGAAGCTCTGAAGAAGTAACTGCAACCTGATCACCTGGTCGGAACATCAAACTCACCCTCACCCTCCATTTCCTGCTCTATTAGCACCAGGTGGTCACTTGCTCCCTGGCTTGATCTTCTGGGATCTCCCTGCTCTGACCTGGGCCCTGCAACTTGCACTGCTGCTACTGTGGCTTATCTGACTTCCCACAGGGGGTAAGGGAGAGAACAGGGCTCTCCATGCCTGTTTCACAGAAGGAGAAACTCATGCACAAAGGCGTGGGTTCCATGAGAAACACTGATTCTGAAACTCAAGGTTCTTCCTGAAGACGTTGCAGCCTGGCAGGCTAGCTGTCTGACGTCATGTCATGATTCTAACTGTTCCGGGGAGCACATTAAAGAAGCGACGGAAGCTTTGGAGAGGACATGGAGATCAATAGAGGGCCATGCAGTAACAACTGCTGCTGGAACCGGGGGATTCTGGAGCAGCTTCTGGAGGCATCTCTGCCTCTGGGTTATCCAAAGCCCTGGTGTTCAGAAGCAGTTCTCAAGGGATCCAGGGGTTCGCCAACAGGCACAGCTGGAGGCTCACTTGGACTGGAGGGCTTTTCCTATGTGTCCTCTTCTCAAGGACTCTTGTTCTCAAATGAGCCCTCCTCTCTAGCAGTGACTAGACATCAACAACACGACCAAGCGAGAAGCTAGAAAATCCAAGTGGAGTGAGCAAATGGTTGTTTTTCTCACTGAATACTAGTGGGAGCTGCAGATCCTAGTAATTCAAGGTGGCAGGCACAAGGGAGGACTCTGTTCTCATCCTTAGCTCTCAGGAGATAGAGAGAAGTAGGTACCAAGAGAGTCGGAGAGGCCATATCTTTTCCCACACCTGGCCACTTTGAGTCGCTTAAATGCTGAGAGAGCCCGACATGGTACCTATAATCCCAATATTTGGGAGGATCACAGGTTCAAGGCCAGACTCAGCAACTTAGCAAGACCCTTAGCAATTTAGTGAGATCTCGTTTCAAAATAAAAATGAAGGTGTAGCTTGGAGGTTGAATGTCTCTGTGTTCAATCCCCACTATAAAACAAAAAGACAACAAAAAAACAGCCCTGAGAGCCCCTGGGGATAGAATAGAATCAGGTCTTGTGTTGGAGGGTCAGAGACTAGGTTCTAGCCCTGTCTCTAGGACTTGCCTACCATGGATTCAAATGACTTCTAGTGTTTTGGGGCCAGCTGTATCACTTAACCTGAGGGTAGTGCTCATCCTCTTTCTCTCAGAGAAGAATATGCATATAAAATGCACCTTCAAAACAGATCTCACTGAAATCCAGCACCATCAATTGCTATCTCTGATTCCTAATTTGTAATATATCTGACTCACCGGGTTGTGATGTCAATTAACCTGAGTGTAGTTATGGCACCTAGCTCAGAGGAGGGGGTGGGAGACACTTATTTTCCACTCTTGATGACATCAAAATGCCACCTCTCCCCCGACTTCCCGCCCCCTTGTAGCAAAGGCCTGCCTCTGCTTTCTGGGCTGCAATTGGAGGGCAGGTTGCTTTGGACAGAAGGCATTTCCGCAGCCTCACTTCCTCCCACTGCGGGGACAGCTCGGCCTTCTCTGGTTTACAGCCCGCATATAGTGGGGCACCCTGGTCACTGGGTGTTTGTGTAGTGTTTAATCATTAGGAGGTGGCAGTTCTAATACTGTGAGCCCCAGGCCATCTATGAATAAGTCAGCTATTTGCCTCTGTCTGTTGGTGTCTGTTTTTGCAAGCCTTCTCTCCAAGGACACAGGGCTGACCTCTGACACTGCCGGCTTCCAGGAGTGGGGGGAGGTTCCTTTCCAAGGGCACAGTTTGACACTCTGGCTGCTAGAGGTGAGGCTTTTACCAAAAGAGAGTCTACCACCTGGAAAATAAGCAGTCGACCATCAAAGAAGGGATTGCTTCTCTCAGAGAATAAAACTCTCCTCTTTTCCTCCATCCCTTCCCCCACCAAGCCTGGACTGCTTTTTCCCTTCCCCACCATCTATGGCTCCTACTTGTTCTCCTATATCTAGCTAAAAGTCCTTTTCCTGCAGGACTCCTTTGTCCACCCCACACTGCAGGGCTCTTGTTCTACCACCTGAATCTGAGAGTATCGACATCCCAGGCTGCACTGGCCCCTTCCCTCCCCTCAGCTGCTCCACCTCATCTTTGTGTAGGCAGAGAGCATCTTTTTTGTGGAGGGGGCTCGCAATTTTATTTTTAATTTTTATTTATTTTCTATTTTTTCCCCAATAGATACATGAAAAAAATGTTCAACATCATTAAGCCATCAGGGAGATGCAAATCAAAACTATGCTGAGATTCCATCTAACCCCAATCAGAGCGGCAAGTATAAAGAAATCAAATAACAACAAATGCTAGAGAGGATGTGGGGAAAGAGGAACTCTTTTAAACTGTTGGTGGGAGTGCAAACTAGTTCAGCCACTATGGGGATCAGTATGGAGATTCCTTAGAAAACTGGAGATGGATTCACCATATCATCCAGCTATACCACTCCTGGGTATCTCTCCAAAGGGGTTGAAATCAGAGAACTACAGTAACATATGCATGCCCATTTTTATAGCAGCACAATTAGTAATAGCCAAAATATGGAACCAACCTAGGTCTCCATCAACAGATGAATAGATTGCAAAATTATGGCAGAGAACATCTTTGAAGGAGGGGCCACACAGAACCTCCTGTCCCCACAGTGCTAGCAAAGCACCTCACACTCAAGGGGTCTCCAGCATGCATAGGGCTATGGGTTAAGGATGCAATGTGTTCCTCCTAATTCATGCTGAAATCTAACCCTCAGTGTGATAGTGTTTGGAGATGGGTCCTTCGGAAGGTAATGAGGACAGGAGGGCAGAGCCCTTATAAATGAAATTAGTGCCTTTAAAGGAAACCAGAGCTCTGTTTCTGCCAGTGAGGCCACAGGAAGTCATCCACCTGGAAGGGAAGTCACGAGAACGGGCCACATTGACACCCTCACCTGGGACTTTAGCCTCCAGAACTATGACAGTCAGCATCTGGCATTTACAATCTGTAGAGTCTGTGGTACTTTGTTATAGGAGCTCAAACAGACTAGGGCAGGTGGGACAGCCCTACCCCCAATCATCCCAGCCAGACCTGCACCTGACCTTTAACTGAAGATAGGCTCTGAGGTCCCCACGGAGCTAACGGCTGATCTAGGACAGAGAGTGAGAAAAAATAGCGTCCAGAGAAAAGAGCCAAGGCTTTGGTGCGGAAACCTGACTCACCCCACTAAAACTGACAGTCAGCTCAGTGGGTGCTGACTGAACAGCCATGATGTGCCGGAAGCTGTGTTATTAGGTGCTGGAAGCCCAGTGAGAACCAAGATAGTCCCTGTTTTTAAGCTATAGCAAAAATAGAAAAGAAAGAAAGAAAGAGGGAGGGAGGGAGGAAGGAAGGGAGGGAGGAAGGAAGGAAGGAAGGAAGGAAGGAAGAAAGAAGGAAAGAAAGAAAGAAAGAAAGAAAAGGGAAGGCAGGCAGGCAGGCAGGCAGGAAAGCTCAAGAGTCAGAAGTTAACAGGTTACACAGGGTCCTTTGGGAATTTACTCAGCTGGAGTTGCCTCCAAGGGGGCACCTGTGCAGAATGCAGGAAAGGGAATGAATGTTAGCCGGGCAAAGAAAGGTGTAGTAGAGAGAATGCTGAGGCAAAGATGCAGGCTTCCAGTGCCCAGGAGAGTGCCAGGGCAGCACTACTTTACCTTGTCTGTGCTGTGGAGTCACAAAGGTGGTTTTTGTTGTTGTTGTTGTTGTTGTTGTTGTTGTTGTTGTTGTTGTTTTGGTACTGGGGTTTAAATCCAAGAAGGTTTTACCTCAAGTGACATCCCCAGTCCTTTACTTATTTAATTTTTTATTTTTTATTTGGAGACAGGGTCTCACTAAATTGCCAAGGCTGGACTCAGACCTGCAACCCTCCTGTCTTAGCCTCCCAAGTACTGGGATTAGAGGCATGCACCACCACACTGGGCTTCCCACAAAGGATTCTAAGCGGGCCAGTGCCATGCAGGCTCAGCTCTGCATTCAAGGATCACAGGCTGTGCTGGGATGTTGTGCGGCAGACAGGGCTGGCACAGCAGGACAGTGGCACCAGGAGCAGAGGGACAGTGCCAGGAGCAGCAGCAGCAGGAGGAGGTGCCACAGAGAGGCTGGGCCTGGGAGGGAGAAGGGGGTGCCCAGCTCTCCAGCTGGGCTCTGCCTGGAGTCAGAGGTTGCCCTCTTTGGCCCCAGAGTGTCTGGGTCATTAGCATGACAAGCGCTGCTTGTGCCAGACCTCCCTACAGACCTCCTGCAGGGGACAGTCCAGGTAGGTCCGCTGTCTAGCTTGCTGGCTTTGCTCACGATCCCTTTATTCCAGATCATTAAGAGCTTGGGCCTCTGGAGGCGTTCCTCCAGGCCTTTGTTTAAAATGGGAAGCAAGCGGTTTAATTGGCTCAGCCAGACACCCCCATTCACTCTGCCCACACCCCCTCGCAGGGCAGCTGCGTCCCACAACTCCATCTTGCATATAATCAGGGCCTGTTCAGAGGTCCTCCTCAAATTATGGTTCTGATCTTTACTTCCAAAGCTGAGCTGGAATTACAGCTTGGCTCTGAGGGAAGCTCAAATCCACAGGGTCATATAGCCTTTCATGTTTTGTTTCAAGACCTTTGCTGGGGATTTTAACAGGTTTGCACCTCTGATGTCCTTGCATGGTGGTTGGCCTGCCGACTCCACAGATTGGGGCCTCCTGCCAAGACATGGAGTGAGTCTCCACTACTTACTTCAGCTCTTGCTAGCTTCCCACTGGGGTCCCAGGCTTTACATATTTTCAGCTTTTGCTTCTGCTGGACGTTCCCAAGGACGGGACTAGCAGGGAGACAAGAGCTGAGTGAGATTCCACCAAAGCAGAATGTCTAAGAGAAGGGTACACTGTGGCCACCGTGCTGGATTGGGGCTGAAAGGACCCACATTTATATCCTGGCTCCTGGATGAGGGCATCTTGGCCTTTCTGAGCCTCACTTCCTTAATCTGTAAAATGGGCATTCTAATCCATTGCTGCATAACTTGCTGCCAATGATCGAGGGTGCTTGCTAGGCCCTGTGCTGACCTGGCACTGCCTCACATCTTTACAGCAGCCCCAGGAGGAGATCACACAGGAGCAGGGGGACAGGGGATGGCCAAGGTCCCTGACCTCTATTATAGAGCTGGGACAAGGTGAAACCAGAGCTGGCACCTGGGGTCACAGGTCAAAATTGTTTTTCCAAAAATGGTAGTGACTGGATACATCCATTCAGTCTTCTGCAAGGGAAACTCCTAGATATCAATAAACACATTTTTTTTTTTTTTTGAGGCAGGTTGAAGCCATGCTTACTCTTTCTGAGGACTGGATGAGAACTGAGTGGGATGGGTCACCACAAGCTGCAGCACCAATATTGATTTATGTCGGTAATAAGAGAGGTTTGCAGCAGGTGGGTGATGTTCCATTCAGATAGTCACAGCCCTGCTCTGCCTGACCAGTACTCTAACCTAGTTGGCTGGTGTTTGCATCGTGTGTGTGTGTGTGTGTGTGTGTGTGTGTGTATGTGTGATATTCTGGATGGAATCAAGAACCCTTCTACCTCTGGGCTATACCCCAATATATTTTATATATTTATTTGGAAATAGGGTCTCACTAAGTTGCTGAGAGCCTCACAGAGTAGCTGAGGCTGGCTTTGGCTTTGGGAATTTACTCAGCTGGAGTTGAACCTGTGAGATCCTCCTGTTTCAGCCTACCAAGTACTAGGATTACAAGTGTGCGCCACCACACCAGGCCATCATGTGGGCTTTTAAGTTCTGCCCATCAGTGTCTGGTATTTGTTCATCCATTCGTGGTCTATGTAAGGAGCACTTCCTCTGAGCCTGGCATTAAATGAGAAGAGGGGATTCGCCAGCCTGCAGAAATGACCTGGCCTTTGTTTTACTTATAGTCTTGTCGGGAAGACTTAACAGACACATACATAAAAATTAGCATGAAAGAAAACAGGGATGTGTAATAATCAAACTGGATGGGAAATAAACAGTTTCTAAAAGAGCTTAGTAGCTGAGACCTCTGTCAGTGGAGTGGTTGGGGACAGCCTCTCTGAGATGATGCTGGGGTTGAGACCGGAGGCAGAATGAGGCAGCCTCAGGAAGGAGACCAGAAGCTCATCCCGGTAGAGGGAGAAGCAGGTACAAAGCTCCTGAAGGGAGGAGAGTTTTCACAAGCACCTCAGGGGGCTGGAGGAAGGCAGGAATGGAGAAGAGAGAGTGCGATGGGATGTGACCAGGGAGGTGGGCAGGGGCTAGAGCACGTGCTACCTTGCAGCCATGGCAAGGATTCTGAGTTTTATATAAATGTGCAATAAAAATCCATCAAAGGAAAGTTTCAGGCAGGGGCAAAAGGGCTCTGATGTATATGTTAGGAAGGCTGCAATGGCTCCTGGGTGGAGCATGTATCATCTGAAGGCCACTGTGGAGCCAGTGAGCCCAGGCGGCCACAGTGAGAGCTCAGACGAGAGGCAATGACAGCCTGGACTGTCGTGATGACAAGAGGGAGAAAGAACGTGAGACAGGTTATTTGGGGGAGTATACCAAGACTTGCCAGTGGCCTGGATAGAAAAGGGAAGGGAAACCATATATTCAGAAAATCTTAATAATTATTAAGATTCATTCTTTAATTAAAAATATAGCAAACATCTACTACTCTAAGTGCCAGGCTCTGTGCAAAGCCTGGCTCCTCCCTCTGAGCCTGCAGACAGAGGCTGCACCTCGGACCCTGCAGACCAAGGCATCCTAAATGCTCCTGAAGAGCAAAGTGCAGGTTCTGGGGACCCCAGCTGGATGAGAGGCCCCAAATGCTTCTGTCTGGGGTGCAGGAAGGGGAGAAGGCAGGGGCTTCCCAGGTTAGACAGGGCTGGAGCTGGTCCTAGAGCCTACCAGGGATCTTCAGGGAGAGAAGATGGAGGTTATTTTTGATCATTCTGAGAAAGAGCTGAGTAATGGACCAATCAATAGTGGCCCACCCTCCTCTTTAGAGACGGACAGCATGGTGTCTCAGATCCAGCACTGCCTTTGGAGTCAGACAGACCTGAGCTGCAATTCAAACCCTGCTACCCACCACCTACGTGACTCTGAGAAAGTCCCTCAGACTCACTGATCCCAGATTCCGCATCTGTGAAATGAGGATCATTCCTGCCTAGGAGGTTACTATATAAAGTATTGAGGGGAATATCTGCAACATAATAGACACTCAATAAATAAAACTGCTACTGACAATAAGATTCAGAGACTGGGATCCAGATTCCAAAATGCCGAGAGTCCTTTGGGGAGGTCAAGCAGTCTCCTGTCCCTGGTGACCTGTCCTGGTGACATCGGAGCTTCAGGAGTTGCTACCACACTGACAATGGACTCTCCACAGACCTCTCTGCTAGTCAGAGGGCACCTGGAGATATGGCCTCATGTCCCCAACAGTGCTTAGCCTGCTTCTGGAAGACAAGCACTCAAAGGGGCTCCTGTACTCACCTTCTACAATTGGCAGAAGTAAGTGCTTATGGAATTGTTACAAACAAAAGACACATATTTGAAAGCAGCTCAGCAAGATGAATTCTACTTTTTGCAAAAAGGGATCTTGCCACCAGTAAAGTCAGGTGTGCAAGAACAACATGGGAAAGAAACTTGTTGGGTATTTTATTTCCAGCTCCGGGCTTCACGGCCTGACAATCTTTACACCATTGGTTGAAGGGGATGCCGTGGGAGGGATTGGTACTCACAATTTTCAGGAAATGCTATCTTTACAAAAATACAAGCACACGTAAGGTTACACAATTGCAGTTTTACAAAATGGAGCTCAAGTTGAGCTATTCCTTGGACAGAAAAGATATAATTATTTCTCACCCAGTCCACCTCATAAAAGGTAACACAACAGACTCCTACCCCAATCACAATGCCCTGTGGCCCTGCTGCACTTGCTGCATAAGACTTCAACAACTGCCACGCATGGGCTACCTGCAAACCATGTCCAGACAGCCCAAATAAGCAGCCGGGGAGAATTCTTTTTCAAGCCTCATCTTGCCACTGTAGAAATGGTAGGGCTATGAGTCCCTCTCCCCAGAACTCAAGGTAAGGCACAGGGAGAGGAGACAATAGACTTCCCTGAGCTGGGGTCAGAGCTCCTGAGCCATGAAACCACCTCATTTCCCTCAGTCCCATTTAATCTCCTCCTAACAGTCTTGCAACATCCCTCAAAATGTCAGCATCTCTTCAGATCTTGTTTCAGGCACTGGACAGTACTGAGCACCAGAGATTAATGAGAGAGATAAATCAAAGTGGGCAACGGAGGAAAAATAATGGGGCTGTGGCTACAGTGCACAGAGCCAGCCTCCTCTTCCCAGGTTGTGGAGACACAAAAAAGCCACAGGGGTCTACAGCAGAGGCCACTCCCAGGAGGGGGCAACTGGAAGCACACCACGGGGATCAACCCGCACAATCAATAGGAACTGCAGGACTCTGAAGCCTTTGCTGCCAATAAAAGTTAAACTTTTTTGGGGGGGCAGAGGTAATACTAGGGATTGAACTCGGGCATTCTACCTCTGAGCTATACCCCCAATTTTTTTTTTTTTTTATTATTTTTGAAACAGGGTTTTGCTAAGTTGCAGAGGTTGTTCTTGAACCTTCAATCCTACTTGTCTCAGTTTTTCAAGTACTGGGATTATAGGCGTGCACCACTGAGCCCCACTCAGTTAAACCTTCTCAAGAGAACAATGTTTGTTATCTTTAGCCATGAGGGAAATGCAAAATAAAACCACACTGAGATTCCATCTAACTCCAGTTAGGATGACAATCATCAAGACCACAAATAATAACAAATGCTGGAGAGGATGTGGGGAAATAGGCACCCTATTACACTGTAGGCGAGATTGCAAACTAGTACAGCCACTATGGAAATCAGTGTAAAGGTTTCTCAGAAGATTGGGAATGGAACTACGTTATGATACCACTTAACCAGTGATAGCGCTCCTGGGCATCTTCCCAAAGGAATGAAATCAGAATATTATAATGATACTTGCACATCCATGTTCATAGCGGCACAATTTATAACAGCCAAATTATGAAACCAGCCTAGGTATCTGTCAATGGATAAGTGGATCACAAAACTTTGGCATATACACACAATGAAATTTTAATCAGCTATAATAGAAGAATAAAATCACACCATTTGTAGGAAAATGGATGGAACTCAAGAATATTATAGTATAGCCAGTCTCAAAAAAATGAGTATATGTATGCTCTCTCTTATATGTGGAAGCTAGAGAGATATTAAGAAATAAAGGCAACATCAGATAGATGAACAGAGACTCCAAAGGAGTAACTGAAGGGGGTTAGGGAAGGGAGGAGGATGGAAGAGAGTCACAAAGAATACAATAGTTGAAATAATGCTATGAATGTATACAAATTTACCAATTCCAATCTCAAAGACATGTGGGGGGAGTAAAGGGGGTGGCCCAGTGGGAAAGACACCAAGAGTTGTATGCAAGGAGTTTTCTGACCCTCTAAACCCCAACATGATGCAAAATTATAATGCACCAATTTTTAAAAAACTATATACATAATAAAAATAAGATATAGTAAAGCAGTTCACCACATGTTTTCTGTTCTCCTTGTCGGCACAGGGTAAAATTGTACTTCCCTTCCCCTTTAAGGAGTCATAGGACTTTGTTAGGCCAAGCGAGTGGCAGGTCATTGCCATTCCTCAGCAGGCAGTGCGTGGTCCAGTATGTTCTCCTTCTTCTGGTCATGGGGATTGCTAATGCTCTAGGGGAAACTCAGGGTCCCACAGCAAGAATGAT
The DNA here is from genome assembly GCF_963383645.1 of Muscardinus avellanarius. Classification (NCBI taxonomy): domain Eukaryota; kingdom Metazoa; phylum Chordata; class Mammalia; order Rodentia; family Gliridae; genus Muscardinus; species Muscardinus avellanarius. The sequence continues at coordinate 195,013,857 of NC_137786.1, read as the reverse complement.
ATGCAATAGGAGCTGCCCAGACCTGGCAACTTTTCATCCGTACTTTAAGTCTACAAAAGTTGCCTTTAAACAACTGTTGAAAAGGCACCACTTAGAGAATGTTCTTTGGGGGCGTGATTCTGTTCCCCACCCAGCTGTGCTCTCCTTTATAGTGTGACAGAGTTCCGGAACAGAGCCACAAGGCAACATTAGGGAGTAGGAGAATCTCACGGGCCTGCCATCCTGGGTTTTTTTTTTTTTTCTTTCTTTTTAAGTAAGAACACTGCACACAGGAGAAATGATACTCCACAGACAATTCCGCCTCTTTACAACCCTCAGAAAATTCCTTTGTGGCTTAAGGTGCAGATGGCTAGCTTCCTGTCAGCACCACCCCCTGTTCAGCCCAGGTGGCCCCTGCCCACGAATCCCACAAGCAGCAGCTCTCACTTACAAAGGAAGTCAGTGGTACCTGCCCAAAAGCAGCCCCCAGGAAAACCCAGCGCAGTAATTATTACCCTGTTACCACGGAAATGGAGACTTGCCTCCAAGGCTCCTTTTATGAGCTTTAAAAATGAAAATGACTTTCTTGTACTTTGTTTCTCATGGGAGAGAAGAGGAGAACAGAGATAGAAAAGGAACTCAATAAAGATCACTGATGCCAGGCATTGTGTAGGAGTCATCATTTTTGTCCCAAGAGAATGGGTCTAACCCTTGACTTTAGGACACAGAAAATGCACTGGACACTAAACGGCATCAAAGGGAATTAGTTATAAGGCTCTCAAAACGAGAAGGCAAAGGCAAGGAAAATGAGCGAGGAAGAGAAGAATGGAAGAGAAAGAGAGAGAGACACAGAGAGAGAGAGAGAGACAGAGAGAGACAGACAGAGAGAGAGAGAGAGACAGAGAGAGACAGAGATACCAAGTGACTGACCCAAGCAAGAGGACATGAAGACAAAATATGGAGCAAAAGCATGCAAAGTTCATTTCTCCTTAGGCCAGCAGGAAGGATGCTCAACGCTGAATTACCACTAAAAAATGCAACCATTCAGCCGGGCATTGTGGTGCACGCCTGTAATCCCAGCATTCCGCGGAGGCTGAGACCAGAGGATCGCGGTTCACCTCAGCCCCTTAGGGAGGCCCCTTGCAACTCAGTGAGACCCAGTTTCAAAATAAGGAATAAAAAATAGGGCAGGGGGCCGGGCGTGGTGGCGCACACTCATAATCCCAGCATTTGGGAGGCTGACACTGGAGGATCGCGGTTCGCGGATAGCCTCAGCTACTTAGTTACTTAGTGAGGCCCTCTGCAACTCAGTGAGACCCTGTTTCAAGAAAATAAAGAATAAAAAATTGGGCAGGGGGTGTAGCTTGGAGGTTGAATGCCCCTGGGTTCCAGCACCGGACCCACAAAAAAAAAAAAAAAAAAAAAAAAGCAAACATTTGTGGGAGACTGAGACAGGAGAATTGCAAGTTCAAGGCCAGCCTCAACAACTTAGCCAGACTCTGTTTTAAAGTAAAAAATAAATAATAAAAAAAAAGCTAGGGGTGTAGTTCAGTGGTAGAGCACGGTTGGGTTCAATCCCCAGCACCCTCCTCTATACACACACAAGGCAACCATGTAGGGCCTCATGGTTTGGATTACTTGTATTCTCTATTATCTTCCTTTTTTACATGTCACATTCTAACTTATATTTCTCTCTGGTCTTAATGCTGTATTCCTTGAATTTACAATTTTTCTTTTATTATATGTAATTGGTGTAAGTTGTCATAGAAAGAAGGTAACTTAATTATGAGTTAATTAATTAACTTAAAAAAAATGAGTTTTGGAGAGACAGAGCCCAGTCTGCCCAAAGTGGCTCCCAGGACCTAGGCATAGTGATGAGAATTTCTCTTTGGTTCTTTACAAACACTTTTGCCAACTCGGCCCATCCTCACAGCAGCCCTGTGCAACAGGTCTGAATTCCTTCCTTATTTAAGAGACAAAACCTCAATGTGGGGGAGTTGCCTAAGAGAGAGAGAACTGGGGCCTGAGTATCTTCACATCCTCTCGTTCCTCCACAGCTGCCTTCTGCAATATAACTGAGACAGCGTGTACCATTGCTGTCCAAAAGAACTTTCTGTAATAACAGAACTGTTCCATGTCTGCACTGTCCTAGATACCTGGAACTTTTGAGTACTTAAAATGTGGCGAATATGACCAGGAAACTAAGCTTTGTCTTTTAGTTAATTTTCATTACTTTTTACTTTAAATAGCAGCTTTTTGCTCTTGGCTGTTATGGTGGGTAGCATGGATGTCTGCTCACTCACTGTCTCTATGTGGATTTAGGGGAAGTAAGTTTCAGACAGAGTTTAAATACTGGCAGCTGGAGATAAATGAAGTTGGATTAGTGATCATGGGGCTTGGGAAGGTGTCCCCTGGCCTTACTTGGTGACGATGGGAAAATTAGGAACTGACTGTATACAACATGACGGGGGGAGGCAGGGGAGGGCAGGAAGATGTTTTTTTCAGTTGTGCATGTTTGGGGGTACTCCTTAAAACAATCTGATCTCTGTAGGCCCTATAGACCCCTGGGCTCTGGGTAGAGAACCTGCTGATACTGCCTCAAGCCACATACTGGTTAGCCAAGATCAGGAAAATTTATATTTTGGATAGCTGAAGAGTCCCATTAGATCCTGGTGGACCTGGATTTCCTGGTCACTGAGGGGAAGCATCCACCCCGGTCTGAGACCTTGGCATAGTGGAGTCCTCCTCCAACTAACACCACAACACTGCAGTTAGCAGGAATTTGTACACAAGTATTCCTATTCTGAACTAGCAAGGAGTAAGCTGGCACAGCCTTATGTAAAAAAGGTCCTTTACCTGGAGCTCTGTAGTCATTTAAGGGGAAAGGGCCAACCCACCTGAACACAGTACTTGGCAGGCTTTCCCCTGGCTTCCTTTCCATTCCCACACCCCTTCCCCATACATGGAATTGAGATCGACATTGGCATTTTCATATATGTATATAATGGCTATAAAAGCGATTTCTTCGTTGAACTTCCCTTCCTCTACCCCTCCCCTAGACCACCTCCCCAGCTCCGCTGGAGTTTCTCCTTCATTATCTGAAGTTCCACTGGTATCCTGATCACTCCCTAGCTTCTGCATAGGAGAGGATCGCCTTGGTTTCCGACACAATGGTGGAGGACAGTTTTTGTTTTGCTCAAATCCCAGGCTAACTTTTTACCACTTGCAATTGTTTTTGTCTCTGAAAGGGTTTGAATATTGCCCAAAATAATTAAAGTAACTGCAATTCCTGCAGCATTGTGAGGGTTTGGAAGAAAGCTACCAAGTGGTTCCCAAGTCCCCCTGACCTAAGGTGCACACCGAGCCTCACTCACATCATCCTGGCACACAAGGGCACATGGATGACCCAGGGGTTCCACTTAGGAGGGGCAGCTATCTGCCCCAGCCTGTTATGTGCAAGCACAGGAAGATGAAGGCTGCCCTAAACAGCAATGCTTTGGAAGGACCAAGAAAGGGATACACAAGTAGGAACTTCCCTAGAGCTGAGCTGTCAGCTTTCAAAGCACCTAGACTGCTGAAGTTCAGGAACTTTGCCGGGTTCTGAGTGGGCAGCAGTGTGGGCAGGAACGGGCGGGCAGGAACTCAACAGACCATTTGACTGTCCTTTAACCCAGCCTCTTGGCTCTTCTGGCCATATTTCTTCTTCCTCCCGAAGTGCCTTGAATTTGTCTGTTATCTGGGGCCTATTACATGCAATAAGCCACCTTCATTTGTCCCTTTTGATCCTCCCTTCTCAGCCGGCTGGCTCTTGTTGGCTGAAGTAGCCAGTGATCACTATCAGGAAAGAACTGGAGAGTGACAGAAGATCAAGGGCAGAATTGGCATTTCGGATTTACTATCTCCATTTATTATTTCTCAGATGCCAGCTGGTGACATACAAGACACAAACTGACATGGTCTCTATCTCCTGGGCTCTGAAGGTACACATTCCTATCAGTTGCTTTTAATAACCCTAAAGATATCCTGGCCACATCCTGTTGCGCACAGCCGAGGTCTGTCTGGGAGGTCAGTGCCTTTGGTCTTAAGGGATAGCTGGCGTTCCTCTGAGCTGCACTGCTGAGGTTAATGGCCTTCTCATTCACAGGGTGATCTGCCTCTTTTATGCTTGTCTTCCCCTTGGTGGGACGAGTTCTGATCACTTGTCTAATTTAAATTGTTTTGAGAACATAGTTTAAAATAAAAGGACAAGAACATTATTATCCAATACTCCTAACTGCATATTCATAATCTGTGATATTCTTTCTTAACATTTCACATTCAGTTGTCTCATGCTTATAATATTTATGTAAAATATGTAAAATATATGTAAAGTTTATACATATATAAAATATATGCTATATATAATCTATATAATACATATATTACATGTATGTAAAATTTTGTGGTACTGGAGATTGGACCTAGTACCTAACCCCTAGTTATACTGCCAGCCCTATTTTATTTTTTACTTCATTTTATTTTTATTTTATTTATATTATATTTTTTTATTTTGAAACAGGGTTTGACTAAGTTGGTCATGCTCAAATTTGTAATCCTCTTGTCTCAGCCTCCTAAGTACTTGGGTTGCAGGTGTGTGAGACACGGTGCCCGACTAAGCAACATTTCATGGGTTTGCTGTGCTAGCTGTAAGTTTAAAACTATTATGATTAAAATATAAATGTTAAAAGAAGCATTTCTCAGCCGGGCATGGTGGTACATGCTTGTAATCCCAGTATTTGGGAGGCTGAAGCAAAAGGACCAAGGTTCGCGAATAGCCTCAGCTACTTAGCGAGGCCCTCTTCAACTTAGTGAGACCCTGTTTTAAAATAAAGGATAAAAACATTGGGCTGGGGTATATAGCTCAAAGGTAGAATGCCCCTGGGTTCCATTCCCAGTACTGTAAATAAGTAAATAAATAAATGAAACATTTCTCTATTTACCATCTAAAATTATTACTATATTACTAACATTAGCCTTCCATTCTGTGAAACACTCATCTAGAATATAGACTTTGTGAGAAATCCACAGAGAACTCAGCTAGAGATGAAGCATCACTGTGGTCTGCTCACAGTAACTTTGTACATTACAAAAAATATAGCATATTTTAGAACAGTATAAAAGTTTGTTTTCTAAAGGTCAGAATTTGTTTAGAAAATACAAGAGAAAAATCATTACTAAAATCATTACTAAACCCCTCCCCCCATTTTTGCAGTACTGAGGATTGAACTCAATGGCATTCTACCACTGAAATACACCCTTAGCTCTTTTAATCTTTTATTTTGAGAAGTGTCTTACTATGTTGCTGTCCAATGGCCTTGAACTATCCTCCTCTCAATCTCCCAAGAACTGGGATTGTAGACACACACCTCCACACACAGTTAAATACCATTTCTAAAAATGTCAATTGAGTTCTTTCTTTAAAACTTAGCAAGTTATCTAGTCAGTTTGTGTGTGTGTGGTACTGGGAATGAACCCAGGGGCATCCCTAGACCTTTTAATTTTTATTTTGAGTTGCTTAGGCTGGCCTCAAGCATCCAATCTACCTGTCCCAGTTTCCTGAGTAGCTGGGATTACAGGCATATACCACGACACTTGGCTTCGATTCAGTCTTAAGTGATTCTACCTGAGCATCCCAATCTGTGGAAGACCAGAAGATACTACTGTCCATTTGGTCTAAACATATAGGCTGAACACAATATACAGACAACATAAGAAATGCTATCCATCTTCCCAATCCCACCCCTGAATCCTCCATTTCCAAAAGCAGAAAAGGCTCAGCTGTGATCCATAATAATTCCATTAGCCCTGCAATGAAGCATTAAATTAAACTGCCTGGCTCACATTCTTCTTCTGCTACAAGGGGGAACATATCTTGTAAGGCCTGCATTTATGCTAATAGATTTATTAATTAACCAACTACACGATTACCAAAGAACACAAATAAGCAGAATAATATGGCAAATTGTGAAATCCCCAATGGGGGTATCACAGCAACTGATTTTTTTTCTCTGCTAATATTTACCACAAATATTTTAGTTATGGAGAATTTAACACTCAGAAAGAGCAGTTCTCAAATGGTCCATGTTTCTATGGAGTTTTCAGACTGACACTTTTTATTATTCTCCTGCCATCCCTCATGTAAAGGAGCACCCTGGACGGGGAGGACTCTAAGGAGCACACCTAAAACCACTGGGCTGGATCTCACGCTCCTAACAATGAACTTAGTGCTGTCTGCACCAGCCCAGCTTTCCAGCCTGCCCCCAGAGAATGTGAGGATTCCTCCTCAGCACATTCCATTACTGGGCGTGATTTTAGTGCTAGTCTTTTTACTGTGCTGCCCTTCAGTTTCTCTGAAGTCACAGAACTAACAGAAGTTATCTAGCTCTTTGGAAAAAGCACAGCCTGCTACTTTCCCTTTGGCTGTCTGACACATGAGGGTCAGTGGTCTAAAATATATATAGTCATTTTGAAACCACTCGTGTCTAAATTCCATGTTAGGTTTCATCCACCCAGATGCAGAAAGAGGTCAAATATGCCAGAAGATCCTTGAATAATCGGATCACTAGGGAATTTTTGAAATCTGTACTGAAATAGAGAAATACAGCACACTGAGCCCTGGGTGTGGTGGTGCATGCTTAATATCCCAGTATTAGGGAAGCTGAGAGTGGAGTACTGCCGATTCAAGGTCAGTCTCAGTGACTTAGCAAGACCCTTGGCAACTTTGTGAGACTCTATTTCAAAAATAAAAAAAATTTAAAAAGGGCTGAGGATGTAGCTTGGAGGTATACTGTTTCTGGGTTCAACAAGAAGGAAAGAAGGAAGGAAGGAAAGGAAGGAAGGAAGGAAGGAAGGGAGGGAGGGAAAGGAAGGTTGGTCTGGAAATCATATAATCCAATCCTTCTTTTGGGTGTTTGTGGTGCTAGAGATTGAACCCAGGGGCATTCTACCTCTGAGCTACACCCCTAGCCCATTTTTTTTTATTCTTTATTTTAAAACAGGGTCTCACTAAGTTGTGGAGGGCCCCTACTAAATAAGTAGCTGAGGCTGACCACGAATCCAGATCCTCCTGTCTCAGCCTCTAAGTACTGAGATTACAAGTGTGCACTACCATGCCTGACTTCAATCCCTCTTTCTCTTTTAACAAGTTGCTCAAGGTCATCGAATCAGTTTTGTCAGAGTAAGGACTAGAAACTTGGAGGTTAAGTCATTCTGTTTCGCTATTGTAATGTGGTCTGAAGCCTCCTTCCTCTCAGACAGTGGTAGAAACAGAGCCTGACCAACCCTGCAGTCAGCTACTCAGCATGTGATGTATAGGCCCACATCCTCAAGCCTTGCCTCCCATAACTAGGCACCAGGAGAACCAGTTTCTATACACAGACCTTCTGTGTGTCACAAGGTACAATACCTAGAAAGCTGACTAATGAGAGGAAGAAATCTAGATCCCTAGGGCCTGCACCACTTACAAAGACTCTGTAGCAACAGTCAAAACAACAAGAAACTCCCCACACCTAAACTCACTGCACGGGTGCTGTCAGAGCCCTGGCCTCCACAGCCGCGGGTCTCAGGAGCCTCAGCAGCCTCTCCTACCTGCTGTGTCCCCGGCCACCTGCCAACATCAGAACCCTCATTTTCCAGGCCTGCTGGAAATGCTGCTACATCTGGCCAACCCCAGATGGGGTGAGCTTACCTGTCAGCATCTCCAAGGCCCAGGGAGGTATTTCGTTGCAGGGTTTCTCGCACCACAGCCATCCCATCAGGGAGTCGGTTCAGGCGACGTGTGTAGAGGCCAAGTCCACCATCGGTCATATACCTTTAAAAGGAGAAAAGGGTGGGTGATATACATATATGGCTACAATCAGCCACACACAGGCTTGCCATTGGTGTGCAGAGCCCTGCATGGCCCTTACAGATCTGAGGATTCCCTGAGCCTCTATCACCAAGCATAGCCAAAGAGCACTCAGCTGCTGATTCAACCTAGAAGATCACCAGCTTGCTAGAGGGGAAAAACTCAGTGTAATTAACCCAAACTCACAGGAATCTGCAAAGCAGAAGGGAACCAGTGAATAAAATTAACTGCCAGATATACTCATGACATACTTTTTAATGTCAGCAATTACACAAGCAGGTGTTTTATCTAAGCAATGCAAATGGAACTGACAAGTTATTCGAAATCATAGACAAAGCTATTGCAGAACAATGCAGTGGAGAAGGAGACAAACTTTTTTTTTTTTTTTTTTTTCGGGGCAGGGGGCATTCTACCTTGCAGTTATATCCTATGCCTATTTTGTTTTTTATCTTTTGGAACAGGGCTTCACTAAGCTGCCAGGGCTGGCCACAAACCCATGATCCTCCTGTCTCAGCCTCCCAATACTGGGATGACTTGTGTACACCATCATATCCAGCTAGGGGGCAAGCATTTAAGAAAGGAGCAAAGAAAGGCTGGAGAGTGAAGAGCCACCGTCATCACTGTGGGTCTGTGTTGCTGGGTCTTGGGGTTCTCCTCGAAATTCTAGGACTATCACAGCCTGAGACTTAAGGGATTATCATGAGGGGAATGTGAAAATGAGTGAGACAAGGAGCCTGAGCGTGTGCTGCAATTTGATTAAGACCATAGAAGTGGCAGGAATTCTTGTGGTTGCCCCAGTCTTGAAGTCTCTACAATGACAAAGTTTACCTTCGACATAGATGTCTTATGAGTTTATTAAAAACCTATGTGAGCCCTGCATGTAATGGTGCATGCTTGTCATTTCATACTTGGGAGGCTGAGACAGGAGGATCACAGGTTCATGGCCAGTCTAAGCAACTTAGATCTTGTTTCAAAATAAAATAATAAAACAAGGTTGGGGGTATATCTCAGATGTACAATGTCTGAGTTCCGTCCCCAGTGCTACAAAAAAATAAATAGCCGGGCGTGGTGGCGCACGCTTGTAATCTCTGAGCTTGGGAGGCGAAGATAGGAGGATTGCGCAGGTTCAAAGCCAGCCTCGCTGGCTTAAGAGAGTCTGTTTCCAAATAAAATATAAAATAGGTCTGGGAGTGTAGCCCAGAGGTAGGAGGGTTCCATTCCCAGGACCACCAAAACAAAACAAAACAAAAACAAAAAACCACAATATGAACAAAACTTGTGCTAGTTATTCTCTTCCATATCTCTTGGTGATGCTCCAAAGTTGTTTTCTGATGAAACCAGTTTTGTCCAGGAGAGGGGGACCCCTGGAATGTTCTGAATAGATGGCTGACTATCTACCAACAAGACAGGTCGCTGAGAGTGCAGCCACTGGTAGGAGATAGCTCAAACCCAAAGCAGCTATACTAGAGATCTACCTGGCTCCTCCCCAGAACTTCATAATGGAGCCTGGTTGTATCAGAGCAGAGCAAGAAGGCAAAGCAAGACTAAGGCAGAGCCAGAAACCAAATGCAGAGCTCTTCCATCCTTTCATGAGCCCCATCAAATTACCCTGCAAGATATCAGAAAACACAAGCATTTTATATTTGAAGCCCAATAATATGTAACAAAGAAGCCCACGAATCATTGTTTCTTGACATGGGAGTCGGCCGAACTAAATCACGGCAGGTTTTCCTGCACGTGGAAACTCAGCTTAGCTTACAGGGGCAGGTCCTGAGGGCCCCTGATCCTTGAGTTTCTTCTACTTCTGGCTGGGGACCCTGTTGGGAGGTGTTCTTGGAAAAACAGAGCTGTGAGATGTTGTAGAGGTTGCCAGAACCAGCAGAGCCAAGTAAGGGCAGAGAGGAGAGCCCTTCCTGGAGCCACCTGTGTGAGAAACAACTCCCAGTGAAGCCCAAATGAAGCTCCTTTGGGCAGCTTCTGCAAGATCATATCCAAGTTGAACATCTTGGTTTTTAGTATATTCAGGGTACTTTCTGTTTCTAAATGATATAGTTGAGCAAAATTTCAGTGTATTCTGCTGTTTTTGTTGGCACAACTACAAACACTTGGTTTGACTTACAGATTTTTCATTATGTCAGCATTGCATGTCTGTGATTGCTAACATCATACATAAAGTAATGAGGAGAGGGACACAGACACATCCAGGGTGGGGCTTAGCCAAAACGTTCTGCAAGGACACTGATTACAGGGTTTCTTCACTCTTAAATGATAGCAAACTCAACGTCTAAGGCAAATAAAATTGTCTATCTGCCATTATATTCACCATCCATCCATCTGTCCAACTGTCTCTCTATCCACCTGTCCACAGATGTAGTGACTCAGGGAACAACAGAAGAATACATCCATCCATCCTATACCTAGCACAAGGAGAGGAAAAAAACACCCACACCAAAACGCTGTAACTCTGCCAGAGGCTGGACTCTTCAGATCAAATGTCCTTTCAAGAAGAATGCAATGGAAATTCTTCAAAATACAATCCCTTGCACCATGAAGCAAGGCAGTTAATTTTGATTTTAGGAAAGGCTGCTCAGCCAGTTAGATAAACAAAATTTTTTCAACTGGGGAGATCTTGTCAAAGGACAACCAAACTAATTTTAGCATTCATTTCCCTGCTGGATTTTTATTGCTGGTGTTAACAACACATAGGGTTTGGCAATTATATTCACCTGGGCATGTAGACAAGCCCCACACATACATACCCCTGACTTTCTTCTAAGGCCAGAGAGTAAAGTCTGATAAGCATTTCAGAGATGGAATGTGGGAACATGCTACAGCCCCTGGGTCAGCAACATCCACGTGTAAGGTGGTTTTGTTAAAAACTGACAACCCACAAAGATGGGAGGGCCCCAGAGAGATGGGGCTGAGTCTGCTGCTGGGAATTCTGACTTTGGTTAGCAGAAGGGAGTGGAAAGGTAAGACTAAATCAAGATCCTCCGCCTTCCCAAATGTGCACCAAGAATAAAAGCCACTGAGCTGACTGTAATCAATCTGACAAATATCTAATTCCAGTTGCCCCTCCCTCTCTCCCTTCTTTCCTTCTTTCCTTCCTTCCTTCCTTATTGTGGTACTAGAGATTGAATCCAGGGGTATTCTACCTCTGAGATACACCCCCAGCCCTATTTTATTTTTATTTTGAAACAGGGTCTTGCTAGGCTGCTGAGAGTCTCACTACTTGCTGAGGCTGACCTTGAACCTATAATCCTTCTGTCCCAGCCTCCCAAGTACTGGGATTACAGGCATGTGCCACTAGTCCTGGTTGCAAGTTTAATTTTATTCACTGTGTCTGTCTGGGAGTGGGGCAGGTAGATAAGGAAAATAGAAAATTTGTCTCTTCATCCAGAAATGTATAAAAGGCATACAATAACATTTTAAAGACAGTATCTTTCAAAGTAAGATTTGTTGCATTTCTTGCAGCAAAATGCTGAAGACAGAGTTGTCATTAGACTCTGCCTCACCTTCAAGCATATAATGTAAGATACTTATTTTTAAATTATTATACCTCAATTATAATAGTTTAACTCACAAAAGACTCCATATATACTTTTAAATGACTCAGCTAGTCTCAGTGAAAAAAATGTATGTTTTTGTTGGACTGAAAGTTGTATAGGATTTGGCTACTGAACACATGAGCACAGACGGCCTCCAAAAGTTAATCCCTTAACAAAGCATAATTTTCCGATGAAGCAGTCATTGGTGTATTCATCTGAAACACTGGCCATTGTCCAAGGGTGTGAAAATTCTTGTGTTCCTGAAGACTCTAGAAGGTGGGGGAGCAATGGCATCTACCCATCTTTTGGAGCTTAAGTGGAGGAGCACACTGGGTGGGCATGAAATTACTTGCCTGAGGCCACAAGCAAAAGGACCAGCTGATCCAAGACTGAATCCCAGAGAACCGGTACCACATCTTCCTTCTCCTTCGGGAGATCAATAACTAGTGCTAGAGCCTAATGAGGTGCTGGTAATCCTAATGTTTGCTGAGGGGGTTCTGGCCACGCTACTAAATAACTTACACAATATCTCCCGAGTTCTGCAACGATGGGTCACGGGGGCCTCTGCTTCCACCTTGCAATGCTACCTCAAGACCCCTGGGATGGAGAGAGGTGGAGCATTTGATTTGCTCAAGAGCAAAGTGATAATGTTTTCCCTTGCATTTCAAGACTGTAGCACCCCAGAGTAGCCCACAAGCATCAGGGCTAGAGACACGGCTCTGTTGTTAGGAAGACCTAGGGTTCAAATGTGTCTTCTGCTTCTTGCTATGTGAGGGTCCTTGCATGCATCATTGTGAATGAGAACTAGCCATACTGAATGTTCACTAGGTACTGTGCTCAATGCTTCACATGAATCATAACATTGAATTTTTGAAAGAATCTAATCAAGTCTATTATTATCTCCTTTGTTCAGATAAGGAAAATACAACCGTGGTCAGGACCACAGTGCAGGAAAGTGAGTTTGAATCCCATTTTGGTCATGGTTCTGTGTCATTTCTTTGAGTTTCAGTTTTCTCATTCACAAGATAGGTGAGACTACGATTAACCTCCCGGGTTGAGGTGGATTAGGTGACCATGTACACAGACTCAGTGCCTGGCACATGGGAAGCGGTTCATAATTATTACCTGTGGTTACAATCATTTGCTGCAGGTACCCACATCACAGGACACTGAGTCTATATGATGTACCCTTTCCAATGCCACAAATATTATGTCCCAGGCTCCATGCCAGGCTGAGGTTAGAGAGATGAAAGACCTAGTTTCTGCCATGCTGACACTCAAAGTCTATTAGGAATTAAGATATAAAATGACCCTGCTACTACATGCAGAGTGGTAGAGCACATGACTGTTGGCAGGCTCTGAGGACCCACGGGGGCACGGGTCATAGGAGTACTGTGAAAGCTAACCCTGACAGATGCATTCATGTACATAAGCAGGGAGAAATGGAAGAGGTAGATACGTTAAGAGAAGGCTGACGATAGGATGGTGGCATATGCCTATAATTCTGGTACTTGGAAGGTTGAGACAGGAGAATTGCAGGTTTGTGGACAGCCTCAGAAACTTAGATTCTCAGCAACCTAGCAAGACCTTGTTTCATAATAAATAAGAAGAAGGGTTGGAGGTGTAGCTTGGAGATAGAATGCCCCTAGGTTCAATCCCTAGTACTAGGGGGGTTTGGGGAGTGAGGGAGAGAGGGAAGTAGTTTGTCAGTGCTAGGATACTAGGAATGAAGACAAGACCTGGACTGTGGGAGGCCTGGGGCACTGTGATGAGGAGGTTGGATGCCAGGTGAGGTTGAGACCTTAGGCTTAAGTCAGGAAGACATGAAAGTACTGAGAAAATAAGCAACGGGCTCTAGGTTCTGTTTTAGAAAAAATTCTGACCACTGATATTCCCAGACTGCAATCATTTTGTATGTGTGTGCGCGTGTGTGAACATTTTCTCATTGATATTTATTTTATAGAGTTTTTTTTTTAAACATATTACTTCAAATCTTGAGTTAGTCCAAGCCTTTGGGGAATGATCTGGCTGGGGGGTAGACCTCACCCGCCCTCAAGGAACCTTCTCAACAAAATAGGTACATAAGTACATAACTGACACTTGCTAAAAAAAAAAAAAAAAAAAAAAAAACTTTGGAATTTAATTAGACCTGTTAGAACAAATACACTAGATTTTTAATCCAAGGTTTAGTAAACATATCTCTTCCCCCTTTTCAAATGTAATGATGCAACACTGTAGAACCAAGCGAAACTGGCTTTGTGAGTCACCTTTGAGGGAGGGAAAGTGCTTCTCATCCCCCAAATTCACAGTTCCACGTAGCCTGGGTAAGTAATGCAAACCCATCTCAAATAAATCACCTGTCAAGAACGGGGGAGGCAAGAAGAGACGAGAAGGGTAAGAAATATGCACCAACTCGCTTTACTCGGGTGCCTTCCTAATAGAGCATGACTTTTAAAAACAAAAACATAAACATAAAAATGCATTCAGAAGCAAGGGATGAAAGGACAAACATAAAGAAAAAATATTCAAATCCATCCTGGGTGCTTACTTTGCTTCAAAGATATGTCAGCCTGTCTCTATTTTCTGGACACACTTTTGTTATAAATATTCTATATTAGGATAGATTTTTTTCTGAAAAATAAATATATAAATATATGATAGTTTCACCTAAAAAAAAGAAAAAAATATTCTCTGGTAAGAAAGAAAGCAAAAAGAAATATTGAAATGTTATCTTTAAGTTATCAAAAGCTTGGTATCAGACAAATGAAACTGTTATGTGAGATTATCATTTTTAATTTTGGATAAATTGCTATAATACTAGATGTCAACCACTAAGCCAAGCATGGGAAGGAGGGATGGGGAGGGAATGGGGTGGGGATAGGGTGGGGGCTGACTGGGCAATGGGTGCATGTATGTCTACAAAAGTTTTTTTGTATCCCACTATGATGTATGAATACAGTGCACCAATAAAAAAAAATGATCTATAATTTTTTTAACAGGAAAAAAATAAAATAAAATAAAGAATACAAAATTGGGCTGGGGGAGTAGCTCGGAGGTAGAATGCCCCTGGGTTCCATCCCCAGGACAGCAAAATAAAAATAAAAATAAAACACACACACAAAAAAATAAATGTGAACACAGTAAAATAAAATGGCAAAAAGCAACTGCGCATATGTGTAAGACTATTATCAACATAAATATACAAACACATCTATCAGCACATGTTTTGTTGCATATGTTGAAACCACAACAATAACATAAAAAGCAATGTGGGCTGATAAAAAGCCCACACTGCTGCACATTTCAGCAACATATAAGTCCCCAAACAACATAGCTTTTACTGTGCTGCTCAGTTACATCACTGCGTGACATTTGCTCTCCGAGTTTATTAGGATGGAAACTGAGTTGCCGGACAAACCTGTAAAAGGATCCTTTTGTTTTAGACCCTTTTAGAACTGAGATGAATAAACCTCACACTGGGTCATAGAAGGATAAATCGACCAGCTAGTCTAGCAAAGCCGCCTAAATCCCTTTGAAGAACACCGACCTTTACCCAAGAAAAGCAGCTGCTACATTTGACTTAAGAAAGGAAGACGCTTCATGTGAAAAGTAAAAATATGACTGGGAAAAATGGATCTGATTTTTCGGTGCTAATTATATGACGGCAGCACTGAAATCTAGACAGACACTTAACATTTTGCTTTGGAAATCACTTTGTCCTCAGAGAGTTTTTGGGTGCGGATGCTGAGGCGAATGTAGAATGTCTCATTTAACAAAACCCTCCTGTCCCATGTGACAAATGCAGAGACATATCACGGTCAATAATATTCCACTCATAGCATATCCGTATATATTGTAAAGCTAAATAAAAGTGAGTTCCAATCAAAGGACATGGCATTGCTGCTTCTTGCTCATGGGTACCCCAAACCGACACATGATCAGACAAAACCACCAGAAGCCTTTGGAGATAAAGTTCAAGGTAGGGGTGTCTTTTTCAATGGGCTGCCCCAGTGGTAGCAGGCCTTTGAACTACAAACCACGCAGGCTGGACAGCACACGTAGCCAAGACACACAGGGCAGGGGGAGAAACACTCGTCTTTCATTTTTATGTGTTAGCGGCCAATTCTTCCTACAGAGACCCATATCTCCGTGGTTGCCAGACCTTTTGGTGAGTCCTTCCAACAATTGCTGAGCAGTGGCAGAGGGCAGCGTGGACTTAGCGTCCAACCCATTTCCTACCTTTCTTCACCATTCCCACCATCTTCTAAGACTGTTGGCTCCTCAAGATGTCACCAGCCTTCTATCATTTTGCTCATTTTTGAAGGATGTGAAACGTCAACTTGTATCTCCAGTAAAATCTTCCCTTATTTTGTTTGAAACTGGAGCAGCCACTGCAGCCGTACCAGGAACCACCTCATCTTAGAGCATAGGACATCATCATGACAAACATAGGTCACTGCGGGGAAGCTTCTTCCGTGGCCATGAGCTGCCTACTAGAAATATTCATAGCTCAAAGGGCACCAGCCCCTTCCCTGGCTTTTCTGCACTGGACTTCCCTTTTACTGAGTCCTGGCTAGGAAGAGAGCCATATGACCTGGAAAGCCCTGCTGAGTTCTCTGGCCAAGGTGCGGCAGGAAGTCAGGCTGCCGCAGAAGTGAACGCAGAAGTGAATCCACTCAGGAGATCTGCAGCCGACTCAGGCTAGCCCTAGCAACAGAGCACATCTCTCCAGGGAGCACTCCAAAGATGTTGCTATGCTAATAAGGCAAGGGCTCAGCTCCAATGGGCGGTGGGGATAGAGGTAGCAGAGAAAAAAGGCAGGTCTGAGTTAAGGAGGAGTCAGAGGGCCCCAGGGGGCTCTTGAAGCCTTGCTGAGGGAAACTGGAGTTCCAGACGTGAGCCATTTCTATTTCCTAAAACTAGGCGCTAAAGAGAAACTTAGGAGAGAACCTGCAACACAGGTGCCTCTCCTTCACTTGATGTTCAAAGTACAGGCCCAGGACCAACAGCTTCAGCACCACCTGGCAGCTTTTCAAAAATGGAGTAGCCCACGCTTCCTGAATCAGACTGTGCATCTCCACAAGCTCCCCTGGGGAGTGCGCGTACACAGTAGACTCCGAGGAGCACTGGATTCAGGCAGCTGTCTCTGTAGAGGGGAGCACAAGATGACCTACAGGGGCTGCCGGGTGTGGTGGCGCACGCTTGTAATCCCTGCGCTTGGGAGGCTGAGACAGGAGGATCACACAGGTTCGAAGCCAGCCTCAGCTACTGAGTGAGGCTCTCAGCAACTTAGTGAGACTCTGTTTCCAAATAAAATATAAAATAGGTCTGGGAGTATAGCCTGGAGGTAGAAAGCCCCTGGGTTCTACCCTCAGTACCACCAAAAAAAAAAAAAAAAAAAACAAAAACAAAAACAAAAAAAAAGAAACAAAAAAAAGATGACCTACAGGGGCGAAAATCTGTGTTTCTGTTTATATTCCTTTCTTATCATGTCCTTTCTGATTTCTATATTTGGTGTATAGTATATGCAATATTTTAATAAAATGGTCCATAAGTATTTTAAAAACAAATTCAGCCAGGTGTGGTGGCTTGCGCTTGTAATCCCAGCATTTGGGAGGCTGAGACAAAAGAACCACAGTTCGCAGACAGCCTCAGCTACTTAGTGCGGCCCTTTGCAAGTCAGTGAGACCCTGTTTCAAAATAAAGAATAAAAAAATAGGGCTGGGGGTGGAGCTTGGAGGTAGAATGACCCTGGGTTCCATCCCCAGTACCGCAAATAAATAAATAAATAAATAAATAAATAAATAAATAAATAAATAGGGCTCGGGTATAGCTCGGAGGTAGACTGCCCCTGGATTCTATCCCCAGTACTGGAAAAAAAATTTCAACCCAAAATAGTTTAGAGAATACTAGTTATAGCAGAAATTCCTAAATGCTCTAAAATTATAAGCCTTTTAAAAATACTTAGAAGCTAAGCCCCCCTTCTCATTGAAAGTTGCATCCAGTTTGTCAGCTCCCAGACCTCCAGGGTCCACATGAGCAGCGTCTCTGCCCAAGAAGGACCAACTCAGACCCAGGCTGAGCAGGTCTAACCTATTTTGCAATGGTTTCCACCTGCAAGACATTTTTGTCTGTTGGCTGTGAAGTGATTCAGCGGTGGCACATGGCATCGCTGTAATTCACACGTCACCCTGAATTTCAGTAGGCAGACTCAATCTCATCACTGCATGAGTCTCGCTCTCACTAAACTCCTGGCAGGGGAGTGACCGACGGATCAGGTGGGAACATTTCTGCAGAGCGGCCAAACTGGCTACTGACATCTATGCACCATTTGCAAAATACAGTGTGACTTTTCACAAGTCTAACAAAATTCCATCTAACACTAATTTCCAAACCATTTTAGTTTAGCTTACCTAAGGATATGTAGACCTATAAATTCCATAAGAATTTTAATTAAAAAAAATCCATAACTGTGCTAATGAAATACATACTGAAACACAGACAGCCAAGAACTATAACAATAGTGTACTTATCACCCCTTTTTAAATAAATAGACATATGTAAAACTTTCGCTATCATTCCTGGTTCTGCTTGTTTACCATCCCTGGGCCCTCTCCTGAGTAAACTCTGCACGCTTTCGAAAACGGATAGTCCCGGGGTCTGGAATTTGGTTTTGCCTGAGTTCTCTTTATTGTGGTTCAACTGTCAGTGTGGGATTGCAGCAAATATTTCTAGCACTAGAAGGAAGCTTTTTGTCCACCCAGTGAAAGATGAAACACATCCTAACACACAGGAGACGGCTCTCTAGACAAAGCCCCTTTAAGTTCTTTCTTGGCACAAAACAGATGGTGAAAGGAGATGGACTGATATCCAGGAAGTCTCAAACCTCAGAATTCACCAGATTCATCTGGGAGAACTCAGAAAAATACATACTGTGAGGCCTTGACTTCACAGATGCATGATGTCTTCAGTGGGGTTCAAACCCTGAATTTTTTTAAAGTAGACCTTAGTTTTAGAGCATTTTGAAATTTATAGGAAAACTATACAGACAGTATAGAGTTCCCTTACTCCCTATTTTCCCCCTAAAGGTTGACATATTATTGACATTTTCCATTAGTACATTGTTTATAATTGATGAACTAATATTTCTAATTATTAACTGAAGTCTATCAGTGACCTCGTGTATGTTGTACAACTATGAGTTTTGAACAATGCAAATGTCCTGTATCCATTAGGATAGTATCACAGAGTGTGACACCACCACCCTATAAATGCCCCACCTTCCATCCCTCCCCCTCAGCCAGTGTGTGTGTGTGTGTGTGTGTGTGTGTGTGTGTGTGTGTATGTGTGTGTGTGTGTGTGTGTGTGTGTGTGTGTGTGTATGTGTGTGTGTGTATTACTGGAGATTGAGCCCAAGGCATTACAGCATTCTATCTCTGAGCTACCTCTCCAGCCCTATATCATTTGTCTTATTTTGAAAGAGGGTCTCCCTAAGTGGCTGAGTGTCTTGAGCCTGAGATCCTCTTTTCTCAGCCTCCCAACTACTGTGATTACAGCTGGGCACCACCAGGCCCAGCTCTAAACGTACCTTTTAACAGACGTGTAAGTAATTCTCTTATTGGATGAAATGGTCAGAAATGTTGTCTTAAATTTTAAGGCCAGCTAGATTGGTCTCAGTTTTCCTAAGAATTAGTTACCGTTGTATGATTATAGTACCATGATAATTTAAAATTTCAAAACTTCATAGTAACGAATCTTGGCTTCATGTATGAAGAGGACAATGGCCATGTTAACAGAGCCTGGGTTGAAGTTGTTCCCTGCCCCCTCTGTCTCAGATCACAGTTTGATAAGGGTAGTTAGGACTCTTAAGTTTTCTCTCTCTTTTTTTTTTTTTTGGTGATATTGAGAATTGGGGATTCTACCTCCAAGCTATACCCCCAGTCATATTTTCTTTTATTTTTATTTTTAAACAGGCTCCCACTAGGTTGATGAGCATCTCACTACTTGATGAGGCTGTCCTCAAACCTGTGATCCTCCTGTCTCAGCTTCCCAAGTACTGAAATACAGGCCGGGTTTATTTATCTTGAAACAGGATCTCACTAAATTGTTGAGGCTGGCCTCAAACTTGCGATCCTCCTGTCTCAGCTTCCCAAGTACTGGGATTATAGGCTTGTGCTACCACACCAGCTCAAGTTTCTTCTAATACGTCAATTAAGTCATGATTGGACTTAAAGGCTTAGTACCTAAGAATAGTCCACTCTCTGGGACTCCTGCTGGCCAGGAAAGCATGAGTAAGCAGTATTGGGCTAATTGATTCCAGATCCTAGTGGACAGTACCTGGGTGGCTTAGCAGAGGGAACTGTAACCGGATGCCCTTAGCCTGGGAAAGCTTCCTATACTGTAAAGAAGAGAATCCTTCCCCCAAGCACTTTCGGTACACTGAGACCTGCTTGCCAACCTACAAAAGGCTGAAACACCTTACCATCCCTGGGGTTAATGATAATGATAGGGTTCCCCAAGGCCCAGTGTGCCCTAGGACACAAGTTCACTTTTCTCATTAAGTCAGCAGCCTTTCTGTTGGCTTTGAAGAACGTATGTGCTCCATCTGGAAGATGACTAGGGCCCTTGGGGGTGGAGTCAGGCATCCAGTATCTCTTCTTTCTCTTCTGCTTTCCCAGGGAGAGCCCCAGGCAATAACCAGAGTCTCCATCAAACTGGGGAGGAGCCAGCTGGCATTTGGTTTATGGTTAAGTCTTATCAGAACTGGGGCTGAAAGCAGCACTGGAGTATACATAGAACAGGTGGAGGAAAGGGACTAAGGACACTGGGAGACGATCCCTCTGCAGACAGAGGCACAAACTGGGCTTTGGGATCATCACCCAACCTCAGCAAACCATCGGTGTCCCCACCTGGGGGCTGGGAGCTGCACTAGAGGAAGGGCCACACTAGAGCCACCTGTAGGTCTTTGCCATAGAGGTGGCCCAGATTTTGAAGTGGTGGTATTCAACAAAGATTTATGCAGCGTGTGTGATGAGCCTGGCACCAGCCCATGTGCTGGAGCTATGACAATCTGTTTGGGACAAAGAAACATACAGAGGTTTTCATGGAGTTTGGCATGAGCCAAAGCAAACAGAGGGGCCAGAAAGAGCTGCTAAGAGGCAGAAACCTTCAAGTTGCACCCAGAAAGTGGTTTTCATGCAGCCTTGAGTTGGGGTAAGGATGTCAGTTCATACAGACTGGCAAGTGCAAAGAAAAAAAATCTAAATGTAAAAATAATTCAGGGTGTGGTTTCAGGTGCTCACTTTCTCCCAGGATTTATCTTTACCAAAACAATGATGATCCTGTGCATTCATTCTAAGTGGGATTCAAGAAATGGACCACCAATTTGGAACTAAATAGAGATTTATGGCTCTGGCCCTCAAGGATAGAGGGTGTGGACAAGTTTGGATGACTCAAATTACCTGTCACTAAAGTCAGCCAGAAAGGGAGACACAACAGCTGACTGACTGCATAGGACACCTAGGCCTGTTCCCTTTGCCACCTATTTCTGTGTATAGGGTCACCTTAGAAACAGCACCCAGGCAGCCACCAACATCGCTGGCACTTTGTGGAAACTGTCCTCTGGTGGGGACAGGAATTTGGAAAGGGTATTCAGTGTTATACATTTACCACTTTAAACAAATAAAAAGGGTCAATGTTTGTTTGTTTGTGTGTGTATAGTATTTGGAGTTGAACCCAGGGTATTGTAACTCTCAGGCAGACCCCCTCAGCCCTTTTTACTTTTTTTGTTTTGAAAGAGGATCTTCTTAAGTGGTTGAGAGTTTCCCTAAGTTGCTGAGGCTGTCCTCAATCCCACAACCCTCCTGTCTCAGGCTGTCAAATTCTGATGTTACAAGTGTGCATCATCACTCCTGACTTCCAGTTTTTTTCTTTAATACTTCTTTTTTGAGTTTCTTTTTAAAATTTTTTATGGTGCATTGTAGTCATACATCTTAATGTAGTACAAGATAGTAGAGACATACATGCGCACATCACCTAATTATCCCTGACCCAATTCTTTTTAAATGATGTATTCTGTAATTAAAATTTGACAACACTACTGGGATGTAGAGATACTAAAGATACAGTGACTCTGGAAAGCCACACCTATTCTTACCTTCCTACTCTGTACCTTCCACCCTCAAAATCAGGGCGGAGCATCATTCAGAGTGGACATGAGTTTAAAACAAAAGTTTGAAAAACACTGAACTAAAATACCTGAAGATAAAAAAAAAAAAACATCCATTTCTTCCTTAGAAAGTTCAGACTTTGAACTAGTTAAGCTACTTACACACTATCAGAGCTGGGTGTAATGGCACATGCCTGAAATTTCAGTGCCTGGGAGGCTGAGACAGGAGAATCACAAGTTCAGGGCTAGCCTCAGCAACTTTGTTAGGCCCTGAACAACTTCATGAGACTCTGTTTCAAAATAAAAACAAAATAGGTCTAGGTATGTAGCTCAGAGGTAGAGTACAACTGAGTTCAATTCCCAGTGTATGCTCGCGCTGTCTTCCTCTCTCTCCTCTCTCTCCTCTCTCTCCTCTCTCTCCTCTCTCCTCTCTCCTCTCTCCTCTCTCCTCTCTCCTCTCTCCTCTCTCCTCTCTCCTCTCTCCTCTCTCCTCTCTCCTCTCTCCTCTCTCCTCTCTCCTCTCTCCTCTCTCCTCTCTTCTCTCTCTCTCTCTCTCTCTCTCTCTCTCTCTCTCTCTCTCTCTCTCCCTCTCTCTCTCTCCATACTAATGATACCAAATCTGGTCACAGTATTCTCATATGGGAAACAAGACTCTGGTTGAAGTGCTGCAGATGGGCCCAGCCATGCCCTGAGCCAGGGCAGGCAGATCTCACAGATGTGAAAAGGCTTTTCTGCATCCTCAGAATGGATCCTCAGTGCCCCCTTTCCATATCCAATGCTCCTCCCTCCAAAAACAGCTCTACCACATGCATAATCCTGGTGAAATAGGCCATGGCAGAATTTCTTAAAAATTTGTAAAAATCTCAAAATCCTGGTAAACACCATGCTATGCAAACTAAGGGTCAAAGGAAGAAAAAAATATCAAAGGAAGAAAAAAATCAGTCCGGCCTCATCAGCAGGGTACATACCATGGTGAGCCATAGAAAGGTGCTCCTTTCTGCCAAGGTTAGTAAAAGTGTGTCCTGCTCAAAAGAGTGCCAGTGGGGGTGTCATGGGAACAACTCGAAGACCCAGACAGTGTGGTCTCAGTAACTGTGCTGACCTTCACATCGCGTCCCTACTCAAGGGTGCTCTACATCTTCTAGCACATTAATATCAAGACACAGGGAGGTCTTCCAAGACCGTCTCCTGCACCTTCCACTTAAGACATCAGGCTGAGAAGGCTGTGCCTCCGAAAACTCACTTTTAAATGCAGCATTCAGAAAGACACCCACTGCAGACAGCTTCACGGAACTACAGAATATGAGATCTGGGAGGGATTTCAAAGTTTTTTTGGTCTATTGATCTTTCAGATGCAGAAAGGAGATTATAGAGAATTTAGAGGACTTGCTCAAGACAACTAGAAAGTAGTCACTGATGTGTGTTCGTTTTGACATATTTGTGTGTTTAGTAAATCCATATAAGTTCTTTTTTCTCACTCTTTTATGAAGTCTGTCTCCCTTATTTTACATTTATTACAACGGTTTGCTCCTCATCTCCATGTGCTCCAGTCTCTCACCCAACAAGTCTAATAAAGGTAGGAGGATGGTGATGACCACGATGATGATTACAGGACAATATTTTTGTTTCAGAACAGTGCCTGTAACTCTTAGGACAGGCACCCAATAAGTGTTTCTTGGCAGAAAGATTGAAAAAATAAAAACTAAGAATTAAATTTTTTGTATATATACTGCGTGTGTAAATCATTTGGTGAATACAAGACATGAAATGCATTCTGTGTCTGCTTTAAAGATAGGTCAAATGCTATCGATAGCAAGCTATGCTACCTAAAGGGTCCAACAAAACTTCCAGCAAGAGGTGAGCCTTCAAGGAAGTGGACACTGATAGAGAAGGCTCCGAGGGAAGCATCAATCAGTCCTACTGGAGGGATGGCATGGCCTGAACAGAATCTACCATGCTGGGGACAATGTCAGTGCCAGGTTCTGTGGCATCCTGAATCTGAGCTAAAGGTATTTTATTTGTCCCATAGCTAAATTTCCCATTGCCCATGGTGTGCATGTGTGCATGTGTGCGTGTGTGTGTGTGTGTTTTACTAGAGATTAAACCCAGAGGCATTCTATCTATAAGCTACATGCCCAGCCATATTTTACTTCTTATTTTGAAACAGGTTCTCACTAAGTTTGCCTAGAGTTTCCCTATGTTGTTGAGGCTGGTCTCAAACCTGCAGTCCTCCTATCTCAACCTCCCAAGTAGTGGGATTTATAGGTATGTGCTACCATGTATGACATTCCATCTTTTTTTGTGTGTGTGTGGTACTGGGGATTGAACCCAGGGGCCTTCTACCTCCGAACCACACCCCCAACCCTATTTTTTATTCTTTATTTTGAAAAAGGGTCTCACTGGGTTGCAAAGGGCCTCACTAAGTAGCTGAGGCTGTCCTCGAACATAGATCTTCCTGTCTCAGCTTCCAGAACACTGGAATTATAAGTGTGTGCCACCACGTCAGCTCTCCATGATTTTTTCTTCTTCTTCTTCTTTTTTTTTTGGGGGGGGGTCCTGGAAGCCCAGTAACCTCTGGGTTACACTCCCAGACCTATTTTTTATATTTTTATTTGGAAACAGGGTCTCGTAAGCCAGCAAGGCTGGCTTCAAACCTGTGTGATCCTCCTGTCTCTGCCTCCCAAGCGCAGGGATTACAAGCGTGCACCACCACACCCGGCATCTCTCCATGATTTTAAAAAAGGGAATAAAAAGTAAAACCAGTATAGTGGGAAGCACAGTCTGACAGGCTATAGACTATGTTTCTCCCTTAGCATCTCAATACCTAGGGGCCAAAATGGGTGCTACAGATGTGTTTTCAGGAGGGGAGGGTGTATCATAAACAAGCTGATAAGCACTGCTCTCCCTGCAGCAAGGCAGCTTCTGTAGTTCTGAGGATAACTTGGATGTGAGACAGTCAGAAGCCAAGCAGACAAGCACCCAGGCAAACCAGCCAGGCTGTGGTCAGAAATCAGCCAAGGGTGGTGTGAACAGGAGTGGCTGGGCACCCTGGCGGCAGCTGGAGCACTCTGGGGGACAGGTGGGCTGAGAGGGAGCCAAGACATGGGTCAATCACCTCAAGAGGAAGAATCAAGTTAAAGTTGGTTGTCTACAGAGCACTCAAGTTACCTTCTATCAACAGACAAGGGGCTACAGTCATGACAGCTGTTGGATGCTGCACAAACCAAAGAATGGGGTCCCTGATATTTTTTCATTCTTCAACTTGTTCAAATTCTTCCACTTTGATAAAAATGCTAGATAAGCTGAAGTTATAATTTAGACATGGCTGGGGGCAAAGCTGAATTCCACAGCCTCTGCATAGTTAGAGAGCATATTCAAACATTATAACTTTTTTTTGGTGGTACTGGGGTTCCTGGAAACACTTCTACTTCCTATCTACACTCCCAGACCTATTTTTATACTTTTTTAAAATTTGGAAACAGGCTCTCTTAAGCCAGTGCGGCTGGCTTCAAATCTGCGTGATCCTCCTGTCTCCGCCTCCCAAGCATGGGGATTACATGCGTGCACCACCATGCCCGTCTAAATATTATAACATTTTTTATACCTGAAAAGCCTATCACTTTCATTATATGTACAATAAGCAGTAACATCCACTAAACGTCTCAGCTCGTGTGGAGACAGTAAGTGCACAGTAGTTCTCATTAGCTACAGTTTCCTTTGCCTCCAAACTGGGCAGGAAGAAGGTGTGTATAACTTTTATGTTTATTAAAAAGGTGAATGGGCGAGAAAATTTTCAGAAGAAACAACTTTGGTGCCCCTGTTACCACCCCCCAGTCTGGTGAGACCTGGAGAAACCTGACTTCCCAAGGAGATTTCTTTCTCCTGAATATAGCACCCAGCTCGCTCTCCATCTATCTTTGAGCCGTCACAGTGATTCCTGTAGAAACCAGGACACCCTGAATATGACAGATCACCCCTCTGCAATCACTTCATGAAGAAATCCCTCTACAGTCTCTGGACACAGTTTTCCAGAATCTGTTTAAATACCCCCAGGAACAGGGTGTAATAGTGCTCATGTCCTTGCAAAACAGCTCCAGGCCCCAGTTTGACTAATTTTGACAAATGTACTAATTTTTAGTATATTTTTCCTTATTTTGATTAATAGTCACCATAGCATTTAGACAATGAAAATTTTAGGTGTAACTTTTGCCTATGGCTCAGTTTCAAGTTTGCCTCTCTGGAACCTACTACTCATTTAAGTATTTCCATGTCATGTATATCTACCTTTTTTTCTTTCTTTTCTTTTCTTTTTTTTTTTTTTGGTACTGGGGGTTGCGCCAGGGGCATTCTACCCCCAGCCCTTTTTATTTTCTCATTTTGAAACATGGTCTTATTAAATAGTGGAAGCTGACCTTAAACATGCAATCTTCATGTCTCAGGCTCCCTAGTATTAATGCCACCGAGTCTAGCTAACTTTCTACAAACGTTTCTATTGTTTTGTGCTTTAAACTCTGCATCCTTTCTGTTACCTTTTCCTAAACAAATCTTCGCCCCCCCTTTTTTTTTCAACTTCTTAAAACCTGGCAAACCTGGCACCAAGAACAAAACAGATTTTTGTGTGTGTGTGTGTGGTACTGGGGATGGAACCCAGGGGCTTTCTACCTCCTGGCTACACTCCCAGACCTATTTTATACTTTATTTGGAAACAGGGTCTCACTAAGTTGCTGAGAGCCTCACTAAGTAACTGAGGCTGGTTTTGAACATGCCCGATCCTCCTGTCTCAGCCTCCCATATACTAAGATTACAAGCTTGTGCCACCACACTTGGCTCAAAACAGATTCTTGATAGTGTGTCTAACCAGCAGATACTCTGTTGTCTCCCTCATTATTATTCTAAGAGTCCAGCTGTGTTCAGCAGCTTTGTATCACTGTAACAAAATACTAGAGAGAAAAAGCCAAAAGGAAGAAAGATGTATTTTGGTTCATTGTTTCATAGTTTCCAGCCCTGTTACTCGGCTCCATTGTTTCTGGGCCTGTGCTAAGGCAGAGCATCATGGTAGATAGGGCATGGCAGAGCAAATCTGCTCACTCCCTGGCATCCAGGAAGCAGAGAAAGAGGAAGAATAAAGGGACAAAATACACCCTGCAAGGGCACAGCCCTAGTGGCTTACCTCTTTGGACTAGGCCCTACCTCTTAGAGTTTCCATCACCTCCAGTAACAACACTAGCTAAGGACCAAGCCTTAACATGAGCCTTTAGAGGATATTCCAAAATATATTACCAGATGAAGGTTGGACTCTAAAGAGCGTTCCAAAACCCAGAAAATCCTTGCATCTCAGACCTAAAACTAAGCAAGTGACAACATAAAAAAAAAAAAAAAAAAAAAAACCCAGGCAGGGGTCTCAGTTTCTGAATCTTGGAGCTTGCTGAAACTGGCTGTACTGTGTAGTGGCTGTGCAATCCTGGACAAGAAATTTCTCCCGTCCTCAGTTTCCTCATCTCTAAAATGGGGATAATAACATGTGTTGAGCCTTCCAGGGATTCAAAATACCTGAGAGATATACCTGAAAGAGAATATTTGACATATACCTGAAATATATATAATATACCTGAAAGGTAATACCTGGAAGGTACCTAATTAGCTACATTATTATCAACAGTAGCAGCAGCACCACCACCCTCCTTTTCCCTCTATTCCACTAAGCATGGACAGCAGGTCTGGTAGAAGGCAGAAACTGTCAAAGGACACAATGGCTTTGTTCAGGAGACCCGAAGGACAGACAGTCATCCAAACACACAAGCCAGGAGGAAGTGAGAGGAGTCAGCTGGGAGGTGTTGCCAGGGATTGGGAACCCAGAGGAGGGAGGTCTGATGTCTGCCGGGACTGCCAAGGAAGTGTAACGGATCATGTATGAACTGTACTCTAGGAGATTTCCCTGGCCCATGTGTAGGATGGATTTGTTGGATAGGCGTTGAGATAATTAGCAAGGGAACCAGAGGCGGAGAGGGTGGCATGCTCTGGGTGAGAAATGGGGGCAGTAAGACCAGAGGAAGAAATATTTAAGACACAAATGCCAGCCAGGCACCCGAGGCATGCTTGTAATCCCAGTTTAGCAGGCTAAGACTGGAGGATCACACGTTTGAGGCCAGCCTCAGCAACTTAAGAGAGATCCACAACCACTTAGCAAGACCCTGTCTCAAATTAATAAATTAGGAAGGGCTGGGAGCATAGCTCAAAGGTAGAATGCCTCTGGATCACTCTCTAGTTCTAAAGGAAAATAGAGGGAAGGAGCTAGAGGGAGGGAGGGAGGGAGAGAGAGATTCCATCAAACTGGCAATCTAGGAAGAAGGGGACATTAGAGTCTGCAATTCTTCCTGGGTTCCAGGCTGAGAGCCGACTCAACGGTGGAAACACAGGTGTAGACTTTAGATTAACACAGCTTCAGTGAAAGCCCTCAGTGGGCGGCTGAGCCCTGAAGCCAGGCTGTCTGGACTCCAGCCCCAGCTCCCTCTCTGACCCACCAGATCTGCGACCTTGGGAGAGTCACAGGTGCCCTCCAAGACCCCTGTGCTCGTCAGGAGAGTGGGAAGAAGAGTTCACACATCAGAGAGATGAAAATGAGACTGAAAAGTGATAATGAATCTAAAGCGCTGCACACAGGGCCTGGCATTCAGAAGTGCTGCTATAATTAATATTATTACGATGCTCATTATTGCTAACTATCATGAATACCTGGTCACAGGCCAGGCAGCTCTTTGTCCTCAGGGTTTCTGTCTGAACCCTCACACGCAGCTCCAGTGAACGGCTTAGTCAACTATAAAGTCTGTGTGGACTTTGAGAAGGACCACATCAGCCTGCAGAGAAGGGGAGATCTGGCCTGTTGGTTGTCCTCAATTTTAGTATCCCTCCCCCTCTGGCTCCACAGCTGAGTGGTTTTAATTAACAGCTCCCACAGAGGAAGGCAAAAGCCACTCAATTAATAAAGCTCTCACTCGCCCTGCATGGTTTTGAGGTCTTGGGGTGGTGCTGAGCTTGTAATTGTGAGTTTTGTCTGGGTTCACCATGGGAAGAGGGGGCGAGGGGAGTAGCATTTCCTCAGAGAAACACTAGTATCACAGCGACATGGGCCAGAAGCCGCGGGGGACTGAAAGGTGCCCCTTGGTGACACTTAACAACAGGAGACCTGTGGCAGGGCGGCGCTTCAATAAATCGGCGTGAGGAGCTGGCTTTGGATTTGAACTTTCCTGCTTCCGACTATTTCAAGGATTTTCATTTCCAACACACACAGAACCAGTTTTGCCCCGCTCCTCCTCCTACAAGAGCGCCCAAGGAATGTTGATTCAAGTGTTTCTAATGCTCCAAGAAAGACCAGTGCCATTTAATTGAAATTAAAACATGTAAGAATGGTTTCAAAGCAAAGAGAAGTACCTGCCTCTGGCCCTGTCTCTGACTCTGTGGCCCTTGCACAGGTGTTGTGAAGTTCCTGTGTGACCCAGTACCCCGAGCCTCACCCTTCTGAACATCGCCTTCCAGCTCTGCTGCTCCCCAAAGCAGTACGAGTATCTCCAGGGCTTCCAGTGTCCAGAGCATGCACGCTCTTCCTTTCTGGCCTTGCCTTCCATATATTCCAAGCACGGGCTTGCGATCGTGACAAGCCTTACAGCAGGGCGTGAGGGCACAGGATTGACTTCAGCCTGGATGAACGCTCGGTTCTGGCGCTTGTCACCTGTGTGACCAGGCCAAGTAACTTAACCCCTCTGAGCTTCGCAAAGTCTTCTCAATGGAAAACAGGGAATGAAAAATGGTTCTAACTCAAAGAACAGATGACATGAAGACAAAGTGAGACACTGTCTGGACAGAGTTTCCCATCGTGCCTAGCACACCACTAAAGGACCCCAAGTAGTTTAGCTACTGTGAATCACTGTGCCACCACCACAGGCCAGGCAAAAGGACACGGGGTAGGCACCGCGAGTCCACTCCTCTGTGCCTTCCCTCTTTCCGAGGGAGCCAACGCCACATTTACTCTGCCCCGTGTTTTTGACAACTTGAGTTGACTTCACGCTTTCAACTCCAGTATGCAAGATTTCTAATCTCAAAACAGATGACAAGGTGATTACAGACGCAGGGTTCTGGGAACTATGACACAGACTCCAGCAAGGCAGCAAGATAACCACAGACCCCGCTCCCTCTTATCCCAAGATCGAGATGTGACTATGAGCTTGATTTATAGCTGAAAGGTTCTGGAGACAAACTAGGGTCCTCTCTGGAGACTGGGAATTTTATTTTGCTTTTGGGTCTCAAAACCCGCCAGCCTACAAGAGGTATCCAGGCCAGTGTGTCTATCTCACTCCGCAGTTATTTCGGGATTAAGAGGAAAGGTCAGAGCTGCCATTTCTTGGGGAGATTTCTTATCAGGGCTCTGGGGATCTGAGAAGGGATGCAATGGTTCTCCCTCGGCAGGCACAAATTTGTAGTCCCATCCCAGGGAGGATGCGCTGGCTCTGAGCCCTCCAAGATGTTTATCCAAGCCAATGTGTTGTTCTCTTGTCTCTAAGTCCCAGGTAAACTGCCTCTTGCCTCAGAGGACTCTTAGCATACAGCAAAGCCCGCTCACTGTAGACTGAGGTGGCTAATTTTGTGGTCAATTTGGATAGGCCGTTTGGTTAAACATAAATCTATGTTTATGATGTTGCTATGAAGTAGCCTTGAAAATGAAATTAACATTTAAATTAGAAGACTTTGAATACTGTAGATTACTATCCATTATGCAGACAGGCCTTATCTGATCAGTTGAAGTCTTTAAGAGAAAAAGACTGACAACCTCTGAGGGAGAGGGAATTCTGTCTCTAGACTGTCTCAGTTCTTTCTTGGGTTTTCAGCCTGTCCACTTGCCTTGCAAATTTTTTATTTTTGCCATTCTCAACAAAGGCATGGCCGATTCCTTAAAATGAACTTTTCTCTCTCTCTCAAATGGTTCTGTTTCTCTGGAGAACCCAGCCTAATGCACACAGGCCAACTCTGATCCAGCCAGAAACTATGTGTCATTGTGTTCAACAATAAGAAACAGCATGTTATCATTTTAATCAATGTCCTTGGTAGAATAAAGGACTAAGCAGGCAGACAGATGAGATGCAATTATCCCAAGAAGGCTAAAGGGAGCCGCCATTCTATATGTGACAAATACTTTAGAAATAGAAATACAATCTCCTTTGCTCCTTATCACACACCAAAGGGGCAGGTTACTGGCTGTTTAACACATGGGAAACAGGCTCAGGAAAAGAAGCAGTTTCCCCAAGCCAGGAACATGGCAAGCAAGTCCTCTGATTCCCAGTCAATGTGTCTTCCATTACACTGTACCTCCAGAAGAGCCCGAGGAAGGACAGAAGGTCCCTGCAAAAGTTCTGTTTATCTTGATCTGAGGACAGGCACATGTGGCCTTCCTTCTGAGTCTTTCAACATGGGCGTACTGTCTCAGGGCCAACATACTCCCAACCTCATCCAAGTGTTTCCCTTCAGATTCACCTCTGCACGAACTCAGTATTCTCTGGCCTTGCCATCATAAATCTGTGGAGCCGCTCTAGCTGCCGGCCCTTGGAAAATAACTGGGAAGGGGATCTGCAACCTGAGTGACCACATGCTTAAGATAAAAACAACTGGACTGGGTTTTCTAGACCAGAGCCATGTAAAGGCATGAGAGAAAAAGAGGAAAAAGTTAGGGATGGCCTGTGTTACTTCTGTTTTCTCTCTCTCCAAGGAACATTTATTTGCAAAGCATAGAACAAAGAAAGGAGGGGTCTGTAGACTCTTGGTCTTCAGCAGGAGGACGCAGGAGGGCAATGTGTTAGCCAACTTCTCATTGCTGTGACAAATACCCCAGAAAAACAACTTAAAGGGTGACTGGTTTTGAAACAACTTAAAGGGTGACTGGTTTTGGCCAGTAGTTTCAGTCCACAGTCAGCTGGCTCCATTCCTTTGGACCGAGGTGAAGCAGATATCATAGCATTAGGGCATGACAAGAGGAAAGCTGCTCCGCTCATGACAGACGGGAAGCAGAGAGCACGGAAGGGGACAGAGAGAAGATCAGAGTGCCTAAGGGTACACCCCATGACTGACTCCCTCCAACTGGTGTCACCTCCTACAGTATCTACCTCCTCAACAACCATTCAGCTTTTTGGTTTTTAACTTTATTTTTGGTATTGGGGGTTGAACCCAGGGTCATTCTACCTCTGAGAAACCCATTCCAGCCCTATTTTATTTTTTGTTTTGAAACAGGCTATCACTAGGTTGCTGAGAGTCTTGCTGCATTGCTGAGGCTATCCTCGAACTAGCAATCCTGCGGTCTCGGCCTCCTAAATTATCTGGGATTACAGGTGTGCGCCACCATGCCCAGTCTCCATTTGGCTATGAATCCCTCAGTGGGTTAGCCCATTGCTGAGGTCAGAGTCATCACAATCCCTCACATCCTAGTAGCTCATTCTGAACGCTGCTGTGCCAGGATCAAGCCCTCAACACAGGAGCCTTTGGGGGACAGTCCAGGTCCAAAATGTAACAGGCACCGATGTCACACTGAAATGCAAGCATGTAAGGGGAAAGAAACAACCAGAGGGAGGCCGCCTTCCACCTTCTCTGTGGGTTTACAACAGCTAAGTACCAATTCCCCTCTTGGCCCTTCATTTTCTTTTTTTAATCAAGTGAAAAGAAGAGCATGCAAAACCAGAGCTTGGGAGTTATGCAAGAAAGCTGCCACATAGAAGGGCAAACACATGTCAGCCCCTGTGTAGAGGTACAGGCTGGGATGTTTTCCCTTCCTATATGAGTATCCTTCAGTGAGCACGAGCTGAGGGGTCCCAGGTTTGCCCTACAGGGGACCCTTCAATGGAGAGATGCTGTGGGAAAGGTAAGCAGCAAATGGGCTGGTCTTGAGAACAAATCACTGCCTGCCTCACCTTGTCCGTCACACCCCAGGGCACAGCCAGGGGCCCGAGACCCAGACACTTGTTAAATACCTGCTGATTTGAATCAGTGAAAATGCAGTCTAGTGTCTGGAGTGTTGATGAATGAACCCATGATGGAATTTCCCTTGGTTAAACACCTGGGGCCTGTCTGAGTAATGCCCAAATGCAGACATTGGCTTTGTGGATGTCATGTACCAAGGAAGTGCCCAAGAAGGGCAGGGAGTTTCAATGATACAGCAGCCAGTCTGCAGGGCAGGCAGGAGAGGAGAGCCTTGCTTAGGCAGGACTGGGCCAGCGGGGTCCTCTAAGCCAGCAGAGGGGCGGTGGACAAAGCATGTGGAGTTCCTATTCCCATATGACCATCAGTTATGGTCTTGTCTCCATATCCATTCATTCAAAGGAGCAGTCTCATTGGCTTCTTATCAGCCAGGGTTCATGGATGAGCCATGGCAGGAAAGAATAAAATATATCGAGCACTTCTACTCTACACTGGACACTGAATAAGGGATGGTCCCCTCATTATATCTCACTGGGTCTTGGCATGTCGTTATCATTATCAGGAAGACTTGGAAGGTTCCACAGTGTTCCAGGCACTATGTGACACTTTATTACCTCATTTGGTCCTCACTGCAACACCAGGCACTACTATTCTCATTTTCAGATGAGGAATGGTGGCTTCCTAGAAGGAAATGGTCAGAGCCAAAATGCATCACCACCGGCTGACACTGGATGGTCTCCTCCAGAGCCCTGGGCTTCTCCAGGCCAAGAACAAGAAGGCTATGAGACTGGGATTTTCCTAAAGCCCCAGAATCATATTCTATCAGCTGCTTCAACCTCCAGCCAGCTGTGGTGGAAGGTGGGCTGAAGGAGTGAGACAATCTGATGGCACTGTCCAGGTACCGACAAGCAAGAAGGAAAGCTGAAAAACAACAGATAATGCTGAGGACAAATGCCAGCCATTTCCTACGTGGGGAGAACACAGGCTGCAACTGGAAGCAGACCTTGCCACATCAGGCTAAATTTAGCACAAAAAGTCTTTCTCATCACATTGCAGGTCTGTTCTCCTGGCCTCAGGCTCACTCCTGCTCTCTGAACTCTGTAACAGTTTCTGATCTGAGTCCACTCCCATCCACCTTGAATCTCCAACCCATCCTCAGCACAATTTCAAAATAACATCCCCCCTCACCCACCCATATAGGTCCTCATGCCACTGCTCTGAACCTTGGTTGGTTCAGATCCTTGTTTATCTCTCAAGGTCCTGCTCACACATCCCAAAGATGCTGCAGCTGCTGCTGCTGCTGGAGAGGGTGGTGGACATTATCGAAAGAACATCTGCTACACACTGAGAGCATGCATGTGGGCACTGGGTGGAGAGTCACATGCATGACCTCGTTGAAGCTTCACAAGTCCCTAGGGCAAAGTGGAAGGAAACACTTAGCTTATTGTCACACGGCTCAGAGTGGTGGAACCAGTGCTGGCATCTAGGTCTGACCCCATGGCTCACACTCTTCCCACCCTACTCCTCTACCTTGTGATGGGGTCTTCTATCCTCACAGAATTCTCTGCTTCCCCACAGGCCTCTTGGCCTCACATCTCAACTGACCTACACAGGGGCCTGTTCCATCTATGACTTTCCTTCTGTAATGCTGGGATCTTAGCAACGACATTTTTCTCATTTATCATGGCCTCAGGGCTTTTAGCACAACTTTTAGCATACAACCAACTCAAAAAATACATTTGGACCAGGAGTTTACTGCCTTGTGCCAGAAGCCTCCTCAGAAGGTGAGTCACAGGAAGCTCTAGCTTCCCATCTGGGACAGCCTGTGCTTTGGAAAGCTACAGGGCCAGGAGGGAGGGCAAGCAGGGAGCTGTCTGCCAGGGACCCCTCTGGAAAGGCCTGAGGATGTCTTCTTTCTACCAAAGCACCCACTTTTACCCCTATCTCCTTTTTCTTTCCAATCAGATATAGGAGGAGGCAGGCAGAAACTCAAACATTAACCTAAACTAGCAAATTCCCAAGCAGTCAGAGCCTAAGCCCAATTTCTTGAGAAAACAAGGCATCTCCCTTTTTTCTACTCCTCCCCATAAATCAGTGGGCCAACATTTGTTACTAGACACAAATGGCCTTCTAGGCTGTCCATATCAGAGCAGTACCACACTTCACCTCAGCCAAACTGCCCACATTGGGTGGCATCACACCCACTCAGGGAGAGCAGTCGCTTGCTATTCAAGCCTTGGGGAAATTCATCCTCTCCCTGCATGAGGCTGTGCTTGCTGACTACCCAGAGAGATGCCTGGGAAAGCAGGGGTGATCATATTTGCCCCAGATATTTAACACCAGAGAAAGGCAAAGTAAAGTATTTATGGTTTTTGTGAATTTGTAAAGCATGAACCTGTCGGGGACGAAATACTGAGAGGAACAGAGAGGATTGAAAGGACCCCTGAAAGGCACTTGCCCCAACCCCATCATCGACCTTTCGTACTATCTGGGTCTGCACCTTCATTTTGAGCCTCACTGGACTTGTTAAGACTATCACTGTTAAAATGAGGGTTGTGCATCAGGAGCAAGAGACTTGCTAGGACATAATAAGAAATACAATTTGGCCTCTGCCTGTTTCCTGGCATAGAGCTCCTAAACCCTTGGGATTTCCTGAGTGACAGGTGAGAACATCTTTTGTTCCTTATTATGGGCTCATTTCAACCTATCCTTGGGTTTAGGCTTCTGGGATGATTCCTAGAGGATAGAAGAGGATGGTTAGAACTTTCAGCTCTAACCTCCAAGTGGAAAAGGGGTGGAGACTGACTTAACCACCAATGGCTGGTGATTTAATCAACTGTGCTATGCTAACATAACAGGACTTCTGCAAAATCCCTCAACTGTGAGGTTCAGAGAGCTTTCCAGGTTGGTGACCACATAGTGGTGGTGGGAGCAGGGACCCCAGAGCGGGCACAGAGGCCACATGTACCCCCACACCTTGCACTATGTAACTCTTTACCTGGCTGTTCACTTGTATGATTATATTTTAATATACTTTATAATATGCCAGCAATAAAGTATTTTCCTTAGTTCTGTGAGTCATTACTGAAATTTATTGAACCTGGGGAAGGGGTCATGGGGACCCTCGATTCGTAATGTTAGACAGAAGTAGGGGAACCTGGGGACCTCCTACTTGCTCTTGGCATCAGAAGTGGAGGGTCTTAGTCTTGCTTTGAGTCTCTGGGTGTAATTCTAGGTAGACAGCGTCAAAACTGAATTGAATTGTAGGACACGCATCTGGTGCGGGAGACTTGGTTGGTTTGTATGTGTGTGTGTGTGTGTGGGGGGGGACTCCACACATTTAGTGTCTGAATAGAGAGATTGTTCATTCACTGCTAAAGGTCCCAACATGGGTCTAACAGAGCTGAGTCTTTATTTCTCTCACACTCAATCTTCCCAATCCCACTAGCCCAGCCCAGTGGTCAGCAGGCAAGAGCCTTCCAAGAGCCCACAAGGCGAGATCATTTCAGTGGGATCAGCCCAGAGAAACAAGAACCTATGCTTTTCAAATCAGAGATACCCCCACACCCTGATGTAACCTGCCAGGAATCAGGGCCTTTCAGGACAGCCTCCCCTCAAACCATTTATCTTGGCCCCAGAGTGCATGTTGGCTTCTTCTCCTATCAGCCTGCCAGGAGCAAGAGCTTGCCAGGGTGGCTCCAGGCCTGCCCTGGAAAGAGTGGGGAAGAGTGACCAGGTAAGAAAGAGCCTCGCATGCTGTCAGTGTGCCTTTTTATTGCCTGATGCCGCCTGTATATGCTGTGGTGAGAAATGCCTCATACGTTTGTCCCATTACATTCAATGGAGGAAAAAAAAAAAAAAGAGGACCGGGTGCCCCTGCCTTCCACTAACCCCTTTTGCAAGTGGCAGTAAGAGCCCTGAGTGGTCTCTTTTTCCTTTATGTCAACACAGGCTCACTGGGATAGAGGTAGTCAAAGGTTTGGGATAATCAGAGTGCAAGTCAGGGCCAAGAAGAGAGGAGACCATGTAGCTGGGCCCTCAAGCTCAAGGGGCTTCAATCTCGAGCACATATCCATCTCAGGGATGGGATCGGCCTTACCTTATTTAAGGTCAATTGTAGCACTCATTCATTGAACTGTATTGACAACTTACTATGGGAGTGGCACTGTGCCAGCCAAAGGAGCTATATAAGTATTCTGGACATTTATGATTTCAACCTTCAGAGCATGGTATGGGATTTTTTTCTTTCATACAAACATACATATACATACATGTGCATGCATATACTTCACACACATGCATATATACATGCATACATATATATTATATATCTCCATACACATATAATAATTCTGATGTAGTGCTACTGCAGACACATCAAGTATCATGGGATCCCAGAGAAGAGTCATTACCTGTGCTTGGGTGAAATCAGAGAAGACTTCAGAGAGAAGGTGACCTGGCAGGCCAGAAGGTGAAGGCATAGGTCATTCATATGCAAAAGGTACTCAGAAGCATGAAAAGCTCTGGTATGGACTGAAGGTTTCTGTCTCCCTCCAATTCATAGAAGGAACCCTCACCTCCAATGGGATACAGAACCTGGAGAAGGGATAAAGGTCCTTGGGAGATAATTAAGCTTAGATGAGGTCACAGAGTAGAGCCCCATGATGAATTGCTGCCTTCTAAGAAGAGGAAAAGACACAAGAGTGTCCTGTCTCTGCCTTGTGAGGACTGTGAGAAGGTGGTCATTAGTAAGGTGGGAAGAGCGCCCTCACCAGGACCCGCTGTCTCTGACCTTCTAGACTCCAGAACTGAAAGAAAAAAATGTCTGCTACTTGACCCTCCTTCATCCTCCTCTCTCTACTCCCCAGCCTGAGATGCCTGAGTTACATCCTGACGATACTTACAGAGCTACAGGTAATTGGGCAGGGATGAAACTTTGTCTCCTGGAAGACATGTGATGGAGTAATTCCTGCCACCAAGCAGAAAAGACTTTGGCTGACAAAAGCGAACCACTGAAGACCAGATTGGTTATGACCCTGCTTTCTCTCCCACACTAGGGTACCGGTCAGGCCACTTTTAAAATGTGACATCTTTACCTCTGATTATCACCAGCTAGAAGTCTTGACCCAATACAAAGACTGTTACAGAGTTAAAAGCAATTGAAAGCTCAGCATCACCTCCTATACTGGCCACTATATGGATGCCATAGGCCTAGCTGCTTTCTCTAGGTGTTCTGTAGTTAAGAATCACTGAGTTTCACAGCTGGTGGTGGCAAGTTGAATAAGCCAAACTCCTGCCAGGAAGACCAAGAATATTAAATATCTATTGAGTCCTATTCTCTTGGCTTAGAAAAATAACTTCTAGCCGGGCTTGGTGGCACACGCTTGTAATCCCCGCGCTTGGGAGACAGAGACAGGAGGATCGCGCAGGTTCGAAGCCAGCCGCGCGCGCTGGCTTAGGAGACCCTGTTTCCAAATAAAAATGTAAAAATAGGTCTGGGAGTGTAGTAGAAGGGCTTCCAGGAATCCCACCACCAAAAAAAAAAAAAAAAAAAAAAAAAAGAAAAATAACCTCTAGAAGCTTCAAATTGAATGGAAAACACACACACACACACACACACACACACACACACACACAAATACATATGCATATTCATTCATCCTCATTCTCTCTCTCCCTCCCCTTGAGCATCTTAAACTCTTTGCCAGGTGCTAAACCTGATATCTAATTTTCAAAGGTTAAGAACTTGCTCCAGTTTATCTGGTTGAGCCAGGATTAAATCTCAAGTCTGTCCTGCCCTTAAGATGATACTGTCTTCTTGACACCAGCAAGTCCTTCTTAAAAACACTTCACATACATAGTGAAAGGCTTACACTTTGTATGGGTATGAACCAAGGTCACCAAAAATACACAAGACACAGCTCACTCTGGCTGGGGGAGTCTAGAAGGAATCAGAAGGGAGGTATTTTTCTTGGGATCAGTCAAATGAGCTCCAATGGAAAGGAATTTAAGGGAGAAAGCAGTATGTTCAAGGCACAGAGCTTTGCAAATGCAAGGACCAGCCTTCAGGGACAGCAGGTTGCCTGGAACAGTGGAAAGTATAGTGTATGGGGGTTGGTGGTGGAGGGGGGTCATATGGCCAGGGGCAAGTAAAGGAAGGCAGAAGAGGCACAGACCATTAAGAGCCTTTCATATTCATTTAAGGAATTCAGATCCGAACCCCAAAGATATGGTAAGCCATCAAAGGTTCTTAGAGGCAGAAAACTTGTGATGTTAAATTTAAATGGTCATTTTTTCCCCCACAAAGGAACACATATTTAAAATTTGGAAGATTATACAACCCAGTGCTTCCTTTGAAAAAAAAATCCTTCAAAACATATGGAGGCCAAGTCTGTCCTTTTAATATGATTCTGTAACATATGGCACTCTGAAGTTTCAGTGTCTGAGTAGAGGATTGACTTCAGAGATTGAAACTTAATATAAAGAGACATTTTCATCTGTCATTTTAATTTCTTTTCCACCACAGCCAATGCCCAATTTATCAACCAAATAAAAGGAGTGGTGAGATCAGATGACAACTTTTAAAGTATTTAGACACGCCTGGCATAACCTTAAGTGCAATACAGGGGTTTGATAAATACACACACACACACACACACACACACACACACACACACACACGGACAAAAAAGACACTTTCCATCAGGTCCTTGGCCAAACTCCATGGTGATAAAGTGCTTCTCCCTCAGGAGGATTGAAAGACACACACAGGTGCACACATACATATCCAGTGAAGAGCCTGAATTAGAGATGCAATTTATAATGCTGTGACACCAAGCCAGGGTGCAGCATCATTTTAAAAACAAAGTCCGGCCAGGCATGGTAGCGCACGCTTGTAATCCCCGAGCTTGAGAGGCTGAGACAGGAGGATGGCACGGGTTCGAAGCCAGCCTCAGCTGCTTAGTGAGGCTTTCAGCAACTTAGTGAGACCCTGTTTCCAAATAAAATATAAAAAAGGTCTGGGAGTATAGCCCAGAGGTAGAAAGCCTCTGGGTTCCATCCCCAGTACCACCAAAAATAAAATAAAATAAATAAAATAAAAACAAAGTCCTTAGGTTTTCAGACATTAGAATGTTTCTAAACATACTTGTCAACTTTCACAAGAACTTTCCTCAAAGAGCCTCCACACTGGCCGGTATGTTACTCATACTCAAGGCAAGGTTTGATACACAAAGCCGAGTAAACATCTAGATGTGAACTTCCATCATTTTATCGTTTCTGAGTGCCTAGATGTTTGAGGTCAACGTTATATCTAGATCCCGGCTGATGAATTAAGTTTTTATTAGATACGTGTTGTTAACCAGATATATCCTCAAAGAGAAGCCTAATCATAGAAGCTGAAAAGCCATGTTAGTGCTTCAAGGCTTAGCATAGTGAAATAGGTTCTTAATGTCAGGCTTAAGCCCTGATCTGTCTCCTACCTCAATCCATTTTTCTTGCATTCTATTAATTGCCTCAACAATAACTGACTTAGCAGATTCAGAAGAACAGAACAAGTGACCAGCTTTTCAATGTTTACAGCCTTGTTGTATTTACACATAGAAAGAGAAATGAATAGAAAAGATAGTAAGTGACTTCCCTCGAACTGAGCATGTCAAGGCAAACTTGGGTTTTTGGCCTCAAAGCAGACATTCACATTCATTTTCACAGACAGCGACATGCTTAATGGCCGTTCTAGAAGTTACAAGTAGAAGATGCATTAAGTGTCATCTGGGCTATAGCTCCTCGTTTTGGAGATAAATTTCTACAGTAAAAGGAACAGGGAAAGGAAAACCAGAACAAAGTTCTCCAATTTCACTAAGTGGGTGGTTTGCTTACATTTCTGCTCTTTTATCTACACTTGCTCTAAGCGCTATCTCATAGGCTAAAATGTAAGCTTTGCAAAGCAGGGACCGAAATGTAAACATCTGTGCTTTTTGGTAAAGGGAAGAAGGCTCTGGATTGGGTAGCAAAGACACCAGGCGTTTCTCCCTGTGACGGCCCCTATGCTTTAGTTTAGTGTCCTAATATCCCCACCTTGTGGACGCTATCAATGCTACATCAAGATTAACTAATGGCAACAAAATAAGCTTTCTTATAGGATACAACAGTCTCAAAACAAGTAAGATTTTGGAGTAGTCTATTAAGATGAGAATTAGTAATGATAGATTTGAGGCCGTCTTAAATATTCAAAATCTTTTAAATATAATAAAAGATTAAAATAAGTTTTATTGATAGGTGTATATTAATGGTTTTTTTCGTAGTTATGGAAAAATAGGAAGACCAAATGTTGATCTAAGTTGACCAGATGATTTAATTTATCCATGCATGAACCTTCCCAGAAATTCCAGAGAACATAAATGTGCTACATCATAAGAATTTGGTGGCTCTTATTTTCAAAGCTTTTATGTTGTTGTTGTTGTTGTTGTTGTTGTTGTTGTACTGGGGATAGAACCCAGGGACCTTCTACATCCAGGCTACACTCCCAGACCTATTTTATATTTTATTTGGAAATAGGGTCTCACTAAGTTGCTAAGAGCCTCACTAAGTAGCTGAGGCTGACGTCGAACCTCCTTCCATCCTCCTGTCAAAGCCTTTTCTATCCCAAATGAAAACATACCTGTCATAGTTTGGATCCGGAATGTCCCCAAAGGTTCATATGTTTAAGACGTGGGCCCTAGCTGGTGGTTCTTGGGAGGTGGTGGAAATGTTAGGAACTAGGTCACTGAAGGGGATATCTTGTTGCTGGCCCCTTCTCTCCTCTCTTTCTTTCTCTCTTTCTCTCCTCATCCCAGGCACTAGGTGGCAAAGAGCTTAGTATCACATGCTTCCTCAGCCATGATTCTGCTTCACCATAGGCCCAGAAACAAGTGACCATGGGCTGAAACCTCTGAAGCCATAAGCCAAAATCTTTTCTCCTTTAAGTTTATATGTCTCAGGTGTTTTGTCACAGCATTGGAAAGAAGACTAATACAACCTCTATGCCTATTATTTAAATTAAAGGATATTTTTAGCCATACAAGCAGAACTATGCAAATTGAATTAACTTTGAAATAAATTCTAGTAGTTGTTCTATTTCAATGCAGCAGTAAGACCTGGGAAAGGCAGCACTGCATAATAGTTAAAGACCATGGGATCTGGAGCCACTAGCCCTGGGCTCTGCTTAACAACTGCATGATTATGGACAAGGTGTTTCACCTTCTACACTTCAGTTTCCTTGCCTATAAAATGGGTTTATGATATCGTACACCTAAAAGGGCTACTGTGAAGACAAAACAAGGCAATATATCATGTAAAATATCGGCAAAGTGTTTGGCACATAGTAGGGGAGTTAGTTATTATTAAAACTATAAAAATTCTGGCTCACCCATGTCCTTGATCATTATTTCCATGGAACTGAGTGATACAATGTTAATGTTTTTTATGTGTAATTTCCATTGCTAGAAAGTTAGGGGTAATAAATGATTTTGGAAAACTTGTAGACATGTCACCTTAATAGATGAAGTCTCAGGCAAGTGACAAAGAAATGCACCTTAGGCTTACACAGTGATCTGATAGTGAAGCTACAAACTGGAAGCCTCATAAAACACAGAGTCATGGCATGCTCCATCTAGAGGGTCCTTAGACATATCTCCTCAGCATCCTTAACATTATAGATGAGCAAGTTGAAAAACAGACTTTGGGTCTGTACCTTCATCCATCCATGCCCACGTGCTCATTAATGCAGCAGTACTTGTAAACTCCCATTATATACAATGTACTAAGGACTCAGTGGTGAATAAAAAGACAATACTCTGGCTTCATGGTGCAATCAGTTTGCAAGCAGAGGGGGGGCAAGGAAAGAATCTAATGTAAGCCATAATCAAGACAATCTTATATAGTGATGACTTTTCAAAAGAGCTCAGCACAGAGTCACAGAAGTGACTATTGCAGGGGCAGGACACAAACTACTTCCAATCGAATGATCGAGGAGGCCCTCTCCATGGAGGAGCCAGGCGAGCAGCAAGAGGCAACTAGCTGTGCAAAGATCTGAGAAACAGAATCCAGGTCCAGAAACAGAGAGCAAAGGCCACGGGCAGGAAAGAGCTTGGAGAGACTAAAGAACAGAAGGGCCAGCTACAGTGGGAGAAGCAAGGTGGAGGGAGAAAGGAGGCACATAGGAGGCGGGTAAGGGCCAGTCCTACGGGACCAGACAGGCGGCTAAGGGACAGGGGCTCCATTATCAATGTAAGCTTTCTGGGAAGCCCACACAGCAGGTCCATCTTCCATTGTGACTCTGACAGCTGGTAGAGCCTTGTAAATTACTGGCCAGGCCTGTCTCCCCAGGTCCCCTGACTCTCAGCGCAGCACCGTTCTGCCCATGCTTTGGACACACAGCAGCAGTCAAGGCAGGCAGCCTGATCTCCAGAGAACCAGTGTCAAGCCTTGCAAAAGGGAAAGGGGCTGAGCCTTCTCCCGCACCACTCAAAGACAGAAGCCCAGGCACTCACCCGCTTGTAATGTCGTCGGTCCGGATGTTCTTGCTCAGGACATCCCCATCGCTCATGTAGCCGGGGGCATCCATGCTGATGCCTTCCAGGTCTACGTCATCTCCTGCCTTGTCTGAGACATCCACGTGGCAGATGCTGCTGCCCCTGGAGGCCAGCTGCCTTCTCAGGGGGGCAGAGTACACATAGCGGCCTGACTCGGTGCTGATGAACCGGCTGGCGTTGGCTCGAGGTGGGTACCCGTTGCCCATTGAGGGGGCGTCTCCTGCCTGGAGCCGAGGGCTAGACTGGCCGAGTCTCCAGGACAGAGGAGTGGGCCTCCCTGTCAAGCTGAGGATGCTACGGCCACTTATCTCCGTGGTGACATTGGTGTCAAATGTGGTTTCCAATGTGCTAAAAATGCAAAAAACACCCTAAGTTAAGGCCCAATGTGTATAGTCTTCATTGCAGTTT
This sequence comes from Muscardinus avellanarius, assembly GCF_963383645.1. Taxonomy (NCBI): domain Eukaryota; kingdom Metazoa; phylum Chordata; class Mammalia; order Rodentia; family Gliridae; genus Muscardinus; species Muscardinus avellanarius. The sequence goes on along the minus strand of NC_137786.1, from coordinate 194,970,345 downwards.
ATGTTTTCTTTAATTCCACATACACAGTAGGATAAAATAAAAGGTACCAAGTCCTACTTGGTATATTCCTCTATGAAAAATGAAGCCAGGCATAGAAACACATGGCCATAATCTCAGGTACTCAGGAGGAAGAGGTAACAACATTGCTAGTTCAAGATCAGCCTGGGCAACTTGGCAAGACCTTATCTCAAGATGAAATGAAAAGGGCTTGGGACATGGTTCAGTGGTAGAGTGCTTGCCTAGCATGTGCAGGGCCCTGGGTTTGCTCCCAGCACTGCAAAATAAAAAAAAATTTAAAAACACATAAAATGAAAAGCGCACATCTATTACATTATTTTGAAAAGCCCAGTGAAAACCTTTTCCTCTAACACATGGTATAGAATACCCTCTACCAACTACCATAACTTAATGATCCTAACTTTTTGATTTCAGAAGATCTTAAATTTTCTTTTCAATTTTCAGTTTAGGAAAGGAAATAGGAAATACTGCATCAGAAAAGAAGGGCATGACGATTTCTGCCTACCCATCTGTTCCAAAGTCACTACTCTCTTCCTCTAAGGGTAGAATGCACCAGCCCACCAGGAGTTCTCAAATTCCTAATACTGCATTTCACATCCTCAGCCCCTTCCTGCCTGAACAAGGGGGAGAATTCTAACTCTTTTACCTCCAAGTTCCATTTACACTAGACTTTTGTTTCTTCTACTTACATTTTGTCCAAAGGGAAAAAAAAAACTGAAAAGAGGGCTAGGGGTATAACTCAGTGATACGGTGTTCACCTAGAATGCATGAAGCCCTACGTTCGATCCCCAGCTCATAAAAACAAAACAAACCAAACAAAATAAAAAGATTGGCAAATGCCAATAATTGAGCTTTCTCATAAATCAAGTCATATGGATGGGAATGTCTCAGGAGATTAAGCTTGGGCATCAGAGGACCTTTCCCATTCCCTTATCTTCAGAGCCTGCAGGCTCTGCAGTGCAGTCAAACTGAACATCTGTATCTCTTCAGAATAGCATTCGGCTTTTCTAAGCAAGCAGAGAGTGAGATTCTGTTGTGCAGGGAAAAAAAAACTATCGAAGTTTTTCTCTTATCATAATTACCATCCTAATTCAAGCCAAGAGATCCAGCAAAAGAAATGCTGCATCAACATAGTTTCACTGATTCTAGTAGAAAGATGTTTGATACCTAATCAGAGCCATGGGATCCAGTATCTGGCTGCATGCCTTTTGATACCTTAAGCCTCAGGAGTGCCACCCCCAAACCCCTAAGCTGATTCTCCTCTGGAAGAGCCCATTTGGTGCCTTGAGCTGTTTTTGCTTCTCCTATCCTGGAAGTGGTCTCACTTCCTGCATACTGGTTCCCTAGGTCCTACTGAAGATAGACCACAGTGGTTAACCCCGATCTGCCAAATTGCTGATGGAGGGGAAGCTCTATGTCTCCTCCCTGTACTCTTTTATCAAAGAAACTGAGATTAGAGAAGCAACAGCAACTCCTTGGGTTTAGTGGGGGGGCAACTAGGGGCTCTCTTTGATTTTCAAAGCAAACACAAATGGTAAAACCTTACTCTGCCCAAGTCACCAAGGACATCCCAGGTTGCAGCCCTTTTAACTTACTGCTGAAGAATGAAAACAACCTGATAAATATTTCCAATGTAATCCTAGAGTTTATCCAACTAAATCATAGTTTAAACATGATCATAGTTTTTATAAACATTTACCTATGTGTTTTATGCACATGCATGACTAATAATATTATAGACTGTTGCCTATCAGAAGGCTGGGTAGGAATTCAAGTTATTCAATTCATCACACAGGTCAAATACAGTTCACCTGCTCATTTTAACCACACAGGATAGCTGTGGAAAATGCAAGGAAAGTGAAATTTATTTATTTAATTTAATTTATTTATTTACTTATTTTTTTGGTGGTATTGGGGGTGGAACCCAGGGTCTTTACTACCTCTGAGCTATACTCCCAGACCTATTTAATACTTTATTTGGAAACAGGGTCTCATTAAGTTGCTCAGAGCCTCACTAAGTTGCTGAGAGCCTCACTAAGTAGCTGAGGCTGGCTTTGAACCTGTGGGATCCTCCTGTCTCCGCCTCCCAAGCGCTAGGATTACAAGCATGCGCCACCACGCCCAGCTAGAAAGTGAAATTTAAATAGAGGTGCTCTGCAATATCTTCTATGAAGTAGAGAGAGTAACCTTCTTATTGGGGAAGGAATCTATGTACGTTTTGTTCTATTTCCCTTCTGCATGTCACCTAGCTTTCTCTGTGAATTCCAGCACATTTTGGGAACAAGGTCATTTATTCCCTTATTAACCAAATCACTTCATAGATGGCACAAACACAGAAGTAGCAGCAGAAAGCCAGCTTCCCAGCTAGTTTGGCAAAACAATTCCCCCCGCAGATACCTGTGTGTAACCTGAGTTCCCCGTAAACTGGACATGGTCTCCTCCAAATTCTGCCGCAGATCAGCAATGTTCTTCACTGTCCGCAGCCGACGGGCCTCGGGATCTTCCCCTGGAAAGACAAGGGTTAAGAGTACTGCAATGTTTTGGTAGACTGAGAAGTTTATGAAAGCAGCAAGCAGATATATCTGTGACCATAACCAGGTTAAGGTCCAGTTTCTGGCTTGCTGTGGATTCTTTATAAGGATATAAGAGTGAATGAATGATTGAATGGATGTCCAAGGGCAGCTGTCAAATTTGAAGAGTTTCTTCCCTCAGGTCCCTTCTGAAGGAAGTGGAGTCTAGCTTATGGGAGACAGGAGACACCTAGTTTGAGATGTAAATGTATTTTTCATATTGTCTCTAATAAAGACATGCACAGGTTAGGTCTGACCCCTTCCCAGAGTCATTTTCTACCCATGCAAAGGTGTGTGTGTATTGCTCTGTGATACATGCCCCTGTATAACAGGCCCTAATTTACAATAAGAACTTGCAGTGGCCAAACAACGTGTATTTGTTAATCACAAATAATTCCACAGAGAGGTCTATCTTTGTCCTCATTGGATGCATTGTAGAATCTCAAATTCTGGCTCTTCTGCTTACTGGCTGTATTGTTCATGATGGGAAAGGTATTGGTCTTCTCTATCTTTCTGATTCCACATTCTTAAAATGAGTGTGGTGAGCACTGACCTCAAAGGACAGGTATGGAGGGAGACACAACAGGCTGAGGTTTGGAGTTCCCTTTGCACTGTGTCCACCAGAAGCACTCAACATGTGCTCACTGGGGCTGGAGAGCAGGAAGCCATCGAGCAGCAGCTGGGATTCTCCTTGGCAGAACCACAGCCTTCCGGTGTCTGGGCAAGATTTTCTATAAGACACGTGGCCGAGCCCGGTTTGAATTGGCACTAATGTACCATGAAAAATGTGCCACCCACAAACTAGGAAGCCACGTGCCTGGCAGTACAGCCTTGTGCCAGTTTTCTGGCTATACTGTTTCATTTGTCCTCACAAGGGGAAAAGAAGAATGGAAATAACTATAATAATAATGAAAAGAATCAAGCATTTTTCTCTCCAGAGTAATTTCAGGGAAGGCTGAAAAGACTGAGGAACCACAATCAGCCTCTTTAAAAGCCGGTGGCTATTTTCAAATGTTGAACAACTTTCCTAATGAAATCTCCCTATAGAACATAGTAGGCATGGGCAGCTGCAAGTGGGATTTCCATCAGACTTTGAGAGAAGTCCCAGTAACTATCACTAATAGGGCAATAGGCATTTAAGAAATGTCATAGAATTAAACTTTTCTTCTAAGATGGATAAAAACTTCCTTGGGTCTTTCTCAGCTTAGTGGTGCCTGGAGCTTGGAGGATGAGTAAATGTAAGCCATCTGATTTTTATGGTAGAAATTTACTATAGCCAACTCTCTAATCTTAAAAGTACAACTGTTTTCAATTTTCTGCCCCCTTTTAACCCAGAGAAATTGGGAAGGCATTTTTCCCTTATCTGAACAGTGCTCAAGCTTGGATTTCCCACCCAAATCTAAAAAAAAAAAAGAATATATATGTATCTATATGTATATATATATATATTACTGCCAGTTTGGTCACATTTTATTTATGTAAGGCTGCCAAAAAGGTACTGATCCTTTGGACAGCTCTATGTTCTATAGTGAATAATTATTAGAAAGCTAGGTCAAGACAGAGGTTTTCAAATTACCTCCATTAATTAACTCAGTCACACCCCCAAAGTATATTATTTACCCATGTTTTGATTGCTAACATATTTGCCTAAATCTCCTTTAGAAATTCAAAGATTTAGACTAGGGATGTGGCTCAGTGGTACAGTGCTTGTCTAGCATATGTCAGGTCTGGGTTCAGAAAAGAAGGAAGGAAGGAAAGAAAGAAGGAAGGAAGAAAAGGAAGAAGGAAGGAAGGAAGGAAGGAAGGAAGGAAGGAAGGAAGGAATTCAAAGATCTTTGTGTTGGGGTAGTGCTTGATCTTTACTTTTGGTAACCACCGTGCAATTATATAGGTGCCTGAGAAATATTTATTGCCCAGCAGATGTTTGGTTGGGTGGGGCTGAAGCAAAAGCATAGCTTTGCATTTCCAAAAAGATGAGAATTATGGTATTGCCACTTGTTAGCTACTTGATCCTGTATGAAGCACTTCTACTCTAAATCTCATCTTTAAAATGGTATTAAAAAAACCCCTTCTCAAGAAGGGCTCACATGAGAATCAGATCACACAGCGCATATGATGTACCCAGCACAAAATGGGGGCTCAGCAAGTATGTGTGTTCAGTTTTCCTCATGAAGACCCTACCAAGAAATGCTTACTCAGCTCAGAAGCCCACACTAGTGAAGATCTCCAGGGTGGTGCAGAAATACAAACAGTGATTCTCCTAATGTGCTTAGGAGATCATATCTTGAATGGCCAACTTGCCTCTTTGGGATGTAAGATTTCCTCACCAACACACAGCCTGAACAAATAAAAACACAGCTGAACTCTAGTGGAAATAACGGGCCCTATCAGCTCCTAAGGAGATTGTAAAAATGATGTAAGTTATTCCATGTCTACCAACAGGGATCTTGAGTTTGCCAAGAAAAGTTCTCTCTTGAGCCACCAGCCATGACTGAGAGCTACATGTCAACCTGCCATGACTGAGTTTGTAGAATGTCACAGCACCACAGAAGGAAGATGAAAGGAACCTGGGATGTTTACTTGGATGTTGAAAGCTTAAGGGACACGCTGCTACATGGGAAAGGATGAAAATTATCTGTAGACTGCAGGAGGCCAGTGATTGGAAATGTAAGAATTAAGAATTCAATTATGTGTTAAAGCAAAATGGGGAGGAGTCTTAGAAAGAAACAACTTTCTAAGAAATATTTAACTTCCAAGAAATATTTAAACTTTCCAAGAAATACTTAAGCAGAGGCTGAAAGATAACCTGTCAAAAATCTGAGAGGGATTTATGAACTGGGTGATAAGCAAGGTGTGGGTCCTTCTAAGTCTATAATCTAAGCTGCATTTCTCAACTATAATGCTATGCCCATGACAACACACCATAGAAAGAACCCACTATTTGCATTATCAAAAGGAAGAAGTAAACAACTGATCAAGTCTCATAAATGCCCATCTCTAAATATAATACCATTCGGTGTCATTTAAAGAGATGGGTTGAGTTCAATTCAATCTTCTGCCACTGAGTGTCTCCATAAAAAACTCTGACTACAGTCATACATATGATTTCTACTGCTCAACTATAAAGACAAGTCACCCTGATCCAAGAAATTTTCACTAGCAACCTACACCATGGAACACCAATGAGTACATGACCAGATGCATGTGGCGATACTAGTCTGCAGCCCAAACCCCTGCAACACTACAGGCTTCTGAGCTCTGACTTGGCCGAGTAGTTCTGGGCCACAGGTAACATGGAAAGAAGAAAGAACATTAGTAAGAGGTCAAAAACTGTGATCTGTTACCTGAAACCTAAGTAATATCTGCAATGTTCTCTAGATACAGGTTTTACTTTTCAATTGTGGATTTTACTGAGATTCAATGTGTGACTGAAATCTATGCTACTTTATGGAATATCAGACTAGTCTTGCTAGCTCTTTTAATATCTGCACAGAGAATAGTTCTGAAATGTGTAGAGACCTGAGCATCATTGAAATTGCACATCTCTCTCCTTATAGCTGGACCTTTCTAGGAGATACTCATGTGTTCACATGTAAGGGAGCTACAGGCCCTGCAGAGAAGGACACATAAAATCAATCATTTCCAAGATGGATTGCTTGAGGAATCTCTGCACCATTGCAATCTCTGGCAATCAGCCAGTGAAACCAAAAGAAATGGGTAAATCATCCACAGCCCCTGAAATAAATACTCAAAAGCTAATAGTAAGAAGGGTGAAAGTTGTTCCCTTGGGCTGCAGACGAATTCCACTGCAGCCAAGTGGCTATTAAAATGGTGTGGTCATGGATATTCAGTCTGACAAGGGAATTTTAAAGATGGATTCAATTTTTAATTCAATTCTGGAAGTGGTAAGGTACAAGATGAGTGACAGAGCCACTGCCAAACAGGTGGCTTACCACTCGCTGCTCTGGTGGAAAGCTGCTGGAGCAGAGATGGGGCCAGGGAGTGAGCGGGGAAGGGAGACAGGGAAGGTGGTAGACTGGAGCGCACTAGTAAGAATTCTAATTCACAGACTGGAGATGTAGCTCGATGAAGAATACATGCTTAGTCTGCATGAGGCCCTGGGGCCAATTCCCAACACCACCAACAAAAAAGCCTAAATCAGGCATGACTTTTCTCCTTTACACCAATCAGTGTAACACCAATCAGTGAATTAACTATCTGACAAACTGGATTTGATGTTTTTATCTAGTATAATATCCATATAATCACTATTGCCTAGTTTAGAAATACATAATGTTTAAGGTTTTTTAAACTTTTTGGTAAAAACAACATGCTATAATCTTCTTGTCAATTAGTGGAAACTGCTAAGAACATATTTATAACCTGTGCTTCTTCTATAAGGAATGAAAAAAATCCAATATTGTAGAGTCCCAAATCATGTTGAATCACAAATTTATCTGAAGGTAAACAAGGAGATTTAAAATTGAGTATCAGAGTAATTCAGAGCCCCTAAACGAGTAAAACTGAATCTCTCTTAAACATAGGACCTGCCAACAGGTAAAAGTTATTTACAATTCTTGGGGAAAGGTAGGGAGTCTATAAAAGAGAAAGGGAAGAAAGAGAAGGAAAATAACAAAGAGGATAAGAAAAAAGGTTTGAACAGCTTGTCAGTCAATGCAACTAGTGGATTCTCTTATGTTATCTCAGTAGGTGGTGGCTGGGGAGGCCTCGTCACCAGCAGACACAGAATATTGGGGCTGCACACTTACCTGTGAGTTCCTCCAGGGCAGGCTGTCCAGTCTTGGTGTAGTGGCTGGGCTCCATGCTCACACCCGCTGAGCTGGACTCGGCTGTGACATTCCCTTCTGTGTCTGTCTGGGACCTTTGCACACAAACCAAAGCAGACACACTTGTCACAAGAGGCAACTACCACATCTGGACCACCGTGGTCTGGCCACAGCACTTGCCATCACCTCCTTCAGCAAGAAGCTTCACATAGAGCAGACCAGCAGACTGACACTAAATAATTCACTAGTCACACGTGGAGCAATGTCCTAAGAACAGAGGGAGCCACCGAACTGGAAAAGATGAAATATTCATCATCCAAATGGAGGGTTTGCAATCACTCACTGGAGAACTCTTTTCTGAATCCCCCTCAGGGAGCTAGGTCTAGCCAGACACATGCTGGAGGGTACTGAGTAGTTTAGATAATTTAACTAGTGCCAAAGAGCAACTCCCAGGTAAACAGCAACGCCAGCAAGTCAAGCATAAAGATGACTCCATCGACTCCCCTCCCTGAGCAATCCTTTGACACGGGTCTCTCTGAAAGGTGACTGTAAAACCAGTCGGGAGTGGGTGCCAAGCAGCTGCGCTTGCCCTCCAGGCCTCTGATTCAGAGCTCAGATCTCCTGACATGAAAGGTCTCATTGATCATTATTTCAACACTTGACAGAAATCTGTACTTCCCCAAACCTTCCCCATGCCCTTATTTGTCAAGCAAATTGAGGCAACAGCCTCATGCAATGTTTTCTTACCACAACTACCATGGCTTATTTAGGCATCGCAATGTATAATTATGCTCAGATGTATAATCCCATGTGTAACATTAAAAATTCATTAGCATCTTGGACTAATTTGGCCAAATTTCACTATGAAGAAAGCTGTTGTTCTTGTTTTCTTGATACGGGGGATTCAGCTGGGGGCCTTTTGCATGTTAACACTGTGCCCTAACACTGAATACCGCCAAAGTCCACGAGAATGTGTTTGGCAAGGATATGGATGGACTGTGGGGGATGTAACTTCAAACCACCCACCTATTCTTTCCTCCTTTGCTTCCTTACTGAGGCCTTCCTAATTCCTGTAATTGCTACCTTTAAAGGATTTTCGTAATTCCAGCATTCTTCCCTACCCCTAATCCAGAATATGTCCTCTTCATCTCTGCCTAGGTTCCCTAAGCACTTTGAAACAGGTCCCTTGCCTCTAGCCCAGACGTTGCAAGTAGCGGCTCGGTGGTTTGCACAGTGTTTTCAAATTAATTCACTATTTATAAATTAGAATATCTAACTAAGAAGTTACCTGAATGTTTGCCTTCTCCCAGTAAAATCAAGGAAGTCTGAGAGATTGAGGGTTCATTCTTGCAGGGCGCCACCTGCTGGTGCCAAGCCATCATTGCATCTTTTGAGAGGCCTGAAGCTCCCCCAGCTGCAGCCCCACCCACCCTGAGGCAGGAATTTGTCTTTTAGATCCAAGAAGGCATTTGGATGGTGACCTCTATTCTAGACTCTTCCTAAGGCTCGTTACTCCCACAAGACCCTGCACTGATATGTGTAATATTGATGTGATGCCAACACCTTCTGATTAAATGACTCAGAGGGCTCCCATCACCCCCAGAATAAGAAGTAAACTCCTGATTGTGGCAGATGATGCCCCACATGATGGAATTCTTGCTGTGTTTTTAGCTCCATTTCCTACCGCTCCCACTCCTTCTACACAGCTGCCCACTCTGTGCCGTGAACACGTGGCTCTTCTCCATTACCAGATAATACCTTGTAGTCACTGTGACCTCTGTCTAGAAGCTGGGGGCAGCGGTGCACACCTGTAATTCCAGTTCTTGGAAAGCTGAGAGAGGAAAAACGATTTCAGATTCCAGAGTAGCCTCAGCAAGTTAATGGGACCCTAGCAACTTAGCAAGATCCTGTTTCAAAATAAAAATGTCTGGGGGTATAGTTAAGGTAGAGAAAACCCTTAGTTAAACCTGTCTGGCCCTAACCAGTCTATGCGGCTCAGCTCTATGGCGTCAGCCTGGAAGCTTTCTCTGACTCTGCCAGTTCATGTCTCCATCTTGCTGTGTCTCTACAGTTCTTTCCTTATTCTCCTATTGCCTATTGATTATGTGGTATCTGATTAATAAATCTTTCCTTGACTAAATGGAAAGCTCCCTGCAGGCAAAGGTTATTTCAAGTTCATAATACTGAGCACAATCTCAAGAAGAATGTGTCAATTTATAAATAAGAAAATTTTAAGCCTAGAAAGATGCTGGTATTAGAAGTAATATTAGACTTGGGGACTAAACATGTAGTTAACAAGTCTAAGGTGCATAACTCAAGAGTCATGCAAATGTAAGTTAAGGGGTTCACCGTTTTGAACACCAGAGCCTTCACCTGCATGATGGGGTTACCAAGAGCAACCTACCCACTTGCTATAAAAAGCAAACATGATGTGACCCGAAAGCAGTTAGTACAGAGATGGCTGTGTCTATTTGTTGTTACTTCTAAATTGATAAATATAATTTACCTTGAGTAGTTTCCAAAAACAGTCCATCTTCCCTTTGCCCTTGGTTTCATCTTTAACATGGAAAGGTGATGGGGGAGCCCTTATAAGCTATACAGGGAGCTAGATACTTGAGAAAGAGGATTTTAGGGCAGAAAGGGGCCATAACTCACTTTTAAAATTCTCTAATCTAGTTCAGTCTCCTCACTGTGCAGATGAAAACAATGAAGCTCAGAAAGACAAGGTGACTGTGAGAATCTAGACAACATAATGGCTGGGAACCTGGCCCTCTGCTTAGACTCTGGTTTCAATACGAGTCTTCTAGTTAGTAACTTTCTGATTTGGAGCAAGTGATTTAGTCTAAGCTTCTAAGCTTCATTTGCACGTGTATGGAATGGAATTTTATAAGTAAGCTAGCTCGTGGAGCTAAAGGAAGAATTCAGGGAGCTAGTATATAGAAATCCCTTGGCAGAGTCAGTGAGACTCAGTGTCATAACTGTCTCTATAGCCAGTGTCCCAAAACACAGAGGGTGTCATGAACTGATGAAAGACAGTCCCATGTCCCCACTCCTACCCAGGGTTCGTCTTTCTTTTTAGTGGTACTGGAGATTGACCCAAGGGCATCTGCCTTTACTACACCCCCAACCATACTGCACTTTTTATTTTGAAAAAGGGCCTTGCTAAGTTACCGTGTACTGGCCTCACACTGGCCTGAGATACTCCTGTCTCAGTCTACCAAGTATGGGGATTGCAGGCATGCAGCACCGCACTGTCTGCCTGGCTCCAGGAGCTCTTCTTCCACAGCACCTCAGAGAAGCCCCCACCCCAAGTGAACGTTATTAAAATGGGGTTTGCAGATGCACATCCCTGAAGTGTGCCCTTCCTCCCATTTCTCAGACATTTGCTCTTCCTCCTTGTGAGTTTTTCCTCTCATAGAAAACCTTCAAATAATGAGAAGGTTAAATGTTTTACAGTCAAAAATAAGAAAGAGGAGTGGGATCGCTGGTGATCAAAGACTGTCATGTATTTTAATATTGAAAATGCAACCCCCAATTCTGTGGATGGTAGTTTGAATATGTATTCCTGTTAATGCAATTGGAATGATAAAAGTTTCATGGGGAGCTATTCAGCTGCCTCCAAGCTTCAGAGAACAATTGTATTAAAAGTCATGCATGCGGGCGGCTGAGCCATTATTCAAGACTTGGCTCTGCACTGTTAGCTGAGCTGATGACTTGATTTAATAAAATGATGGGCTCCCGATTAAAAAGATCCCCGTGACCCTCACTGAAGGGAGGGCAAACAGGAGAAAATAAAAGAGGGACTAGGTGAAGCCTGACATTCCCTCACTGGATGCCAGCTGGCTTTACTTGGAAATTGCTATTGGAATCGTAACAGAGCTCACAAGAACACAACTCGGGCAGGGAGAGGGAAGAGACAGTTCTTGAGGGAATCATGCAGACACAGGAAACTGAAAGTATGGGCATGAGTCTATGTACCTGAACAGGTATGTAAATACACCTATGCACATATGCATTTGGCATGCAAATGTGTACTTGTGACTGTGGACATGTGTCCACAGCTGTGGGTGAATAAGTATGTATGTACAGTTATGTATGTGTGTGCACTTAGGGTGAGAGTTACAAGTGAGTGGACTATGACATTCAATCATTAGTCTCCTTTTGCTGTGTGTAGGTATTAGTTATCCAGCTGTGCAGCATGGCCAAATGCACTATACATCTGTAGCACAGGACAAAGTTGAGTGCTATGAGCAAAAGCTTTGGGACTCTCCCTCAAGAGCAGTGCCGGGAAGCTGCACCTGCCTGGAGCGCACATCTATGTGCATCCCACCGCATCAGGAGCCAGGTGTGGTGCAGGCTGTGTGACCAGAGGCTCTCTGGTGGCCAGAACCACAGGGAACCAGCACTGGGCTCCACATGGTTCTACAAAGGTATGATCAGAGGAGATCGGGCGTGGGGGGAGAGAGAGCGCAGCAGGCTTGCACGGGCGTGGTGGTGCACACCTGTAATCCTAATACTTAGACGGCTGAGACAGGAATATCGCAGGTTTGAGGCTAGTGGGAGGTAACTTAGTGAGGCCCTGTTTAAAAATAAAAAAAACAAAAAGGGCCGGAGGTGCAGCCCAGAGGTAGAATGCACCTGAGTTCAATCTCTGGTACCACAAAAAATGAAACTGAAATTTAAAAAAGGACAGTAGCCTCCTCCCTCTATACAACATGGGTTCTGCTTTTCTACAATTGGCCTCTCCCTTAAGACTCCCTTCCCTGTCTCCCTCTTACCTTTAAAGCTTCAACACACCCATGACTGTGAAGACTGGGAAGTTCAAGGCTAAGAAGAAATATCTGTTACTCAGCAAGGTGGTTTCTTTGGGGTTTTTTAGTGGGTTTAGGATGTGTTATGACCCATGTCATCTGACACTAAACCACACAGCCTGCACATGGAGGCCTTCCTACTCCTGCTGATTCTGACATGCTTTCGTCCCATGAGCCTGGATAATCTCCCGCTCATACTGGGGATGGCGCATGTTTTACTTTCCTTCTTTGGCTTTCTCCAACCTTCCCCAGCCATGCTGTGGGGACTGTCCCCTCAAGAGTAGCATGTTTGCCTCCCTCAGGAGCGAGTCCCATGGTACCTGAGCTGTTTGCTCGCCTGTTCCAGAAGGATGGGAGGATCCACCCACAGACAGGGATCCACCAGCCAGGCTCTTTACCCAGGAAGGCGGTGTGAGCTGCTCCTACCTGTACAGGAAAGGTGCAACCGTGGCAGTGTTGGGATGGTTGTATTGCTGCTGTGGCTGAGGTAGCTGGACACTGACGGTATTGCTTCCCGTGGTCTGGGTGGTCCCTACAGACCCACTGACAGTTTGGCTGCTGATGCTGTGGTTCAGGGTGGTGCCCCCGGGGCCCTTTCCCTCCGAGGATGCCAGGCTGGAGGAGGAACTGGAGTGCCTGCCATCCAGCTGGGGCTTCTGTGGGGGCAGCCCCGAGCTCGGCTTCCCACTCCGGCTTCGCTCGCCCTCCTTGGGGGGCGTGGGGGCACTTGGGGACTTTCCGGGCATGCTTTTCATTCCTGGTTTTGGTATTCCACTGTGGGAAGGGGCTGTAGCCTCCTTCTTGGCACTGCTGAGCTTGCCCCCTTTGGGGATGAAGCTGGCGATCTTGGAGGACTTTTTTGGCATCTCGGTTGCAGCCAGTCCGCTGGGTTCTTCCTTGGGCTCCTCCTTAAGGTCTGGCCTCTCGGTCACTGAGGCTCTCTTAGTGAGATCTCTGCCTTTCTCTTTTTCCTTCTCCTTCTCCCGCTGCTGTTTCTCCTTCTCTTTCTCATTGCCTTTTGGAGAGCTCTTCTTGTTGGTCAGTGCTCGGCTAAAAGTCCGCTGGGCGATGCCCTTGAGCGCAATCTTGGGACTGTTGGATGCGGGGCCGGTGGTGGGAACCATGCGGCCCATGGCCTCCAGCTCCTCGCTCTCTTCAAAGCTCGGCAGGATCTCCAGCCGCTCACAGCTCGTGTCCCGGGACCCGGGGCCCTCGCCTGTCTTAGAGCCCCCTTTACTGTTGAAGAGTTTTAGTTTTTCCAGCATGGACTTCTGATTGTTGGGTGCTGGCTTCATGGTTTCGGGCGTGGGCCTGGGGGCCTCGGGTCCAGGCGGCTTGACCGCAAGCATGGACGTCGTGGCACTGTGCTTCACGCTGAGGGACTTGCTGCGCCAGGGCTTGGAGGCTGTGCCGGGCTGGGGGATGGCTGAGGAGGTGCTGCAGTTAGCCGTGACAGAGGGGCTGCTGCTCTCCAAGGAAACAGGTGCATTTTCACTCATTCCGGGATGAGAGGAGGCTGAGCTTATCAATGGCTCTGCAGAGACAGAGAAAAAGGGGGAAGACCTGAATCAGAGCTGCTGACCTGCAATGGAGGTGACAGGAGGCCATGGCTCCACGGGCAATCGTTCCCAAACCAAATGCGGTATAGCTCCATTACCTGCTCTCTGGATTATCTGTGGTTAGGATTTAAATCCTCTCTCAACTTCCCCCATCTTCCCTTCCCCATCCCATCCCATTTTGGTGCCTTACATTGTACAAATGCAGGCTGATCTTAAGCGTCACATGCAAAGAACATACAAATGTAAATCTACAGAAAAATAAGAGAAAAATCAAAACCCTTACCACCAACAACCAGCACAATAGTATGAGAAAAGCGTGGTAAGTATCTACTGCTTCAATTATTCAGTCCACAGTTCCATTTCCCAGTTATACAAAAGAATCAAGAATTATAATCATCATTAACTTTTAAGAAAACAATGTAGCAGAAACATTAAAATAAAGCAAGCAAGTAAGCAAAAAAAAAAAAAAAAAAGTAGAAAAGGAGAAGAAACCAGAAAGAATCTTTAGCGGAGAATAATTACCCAGAAAAGTTGCTAAATCCCGTCAAAGCAAGAAGTTTTTCCTATGGCGGCACTTTGAAAGAGTTACATGATTCCGGCTAAACTTTTTTTTTAAAGACCCTTTTTGCTTAAGAGCATAATCTATGTGCTTGGCTTTCCCGCAGGCAAGAAAACACTCAGGTTATCTGAAAGTCAAGGCTTCCCCTTGGCGTTCAGGAAACTTTCCCTGGCCAGACTCTTTTCTCAGAAATGTTTCAAAATATTTCCAAACAAGAGCCAGAATTATTCTGGGAAATGTGGGCTCCAGACGATAGCTCCTCTAGCCACCAAGGTGGCTGGACAGTCACATAAATAAGCACTGTAGCCCCGTTCTCTGGGCAGCCCTGGGATGATGCCGCTCTTGCCTTCCAGGTAAGTCAGCTGGTGGAGAAAGTGGCCAAAGCCAGGGAAGGCGTGCTGAGCTGAGCCCAGCGCCCACCACGCCCAGCACCCCATGTGGTGTGCGGGACAGGCAGGCTGTACCCCTCCAAACCCCAGAGAGTACGCCTGGGTCCGAAAAGTCACAATGACAGGACTTACCTAGCAGCAGCCACTTTCTCCCGCAGCGATTCCCTAGGAGAAATTCTCCAACCGGAGAAGCTGCCCTTCCGATTGTCACAAGTGTTTTCGGTTAAACTGCTCATGTTTCTAATTAAGTTTTGTCATCCACAACTGCTCCAGTGCCCAGAAGCCTGGCGGGATTAACGGCTGCTTCTTCTGCTCTCTCCCTGTTTTTTTTTTTCTTCCTTCCGTCCTAATATCTACGTTCTGCTGCCTTCTAGCAGCAAAGTAAACTGTATATAGAGTGGCTTTTTATGATTTAAAAGTCAACGGCTGCTGAGGCTGAGCGGAGCAGCCCTGTGTGGGGCGTGAGCAGAGAGCTGCCTCCCTCCACCCCCGGCCGCGTGGGGAAGCCGCAGCTCAGGGTGATCCAAAGCAGACCTCCCAATGTTTTAAAACACATACATCTTCCTGACTTACTGGGGATTTGGGTTTGGAGGGGAGAGTGCTACACATCCTCCCTAACAAAGCTCACTGGTGTTGTTGGATCTTTTCCTGGGGAGAGCCAGAGACAGGCTTGAAAACAGACTCAGGGAACCCACCCACACTGCCAGCCTGTCAGAGGGTCTCCGCCACTGCCCTGGTGGCCAACCTTGTGGGTGTT
Organism: Muscardinus avellanarius; assembly: GCF_963383645.1. NCBI lineage: Eukaryota > Metazoa > Chordata > Mammalia > Rodentia > Gliridae > Muscardinus > Muscardinus avellanarius. The sequence continues at coordinate 194,954,895 of NC_137786.1, read as the reverse complement.
GGGAGGCACAGAGCTGGGCACATTGTGACTAGGGGCTAATGTTCCCTTTTTATGGGAGAGGAATCTGAGACTAGGTAGGGCTAATGAGTGACCTTAAACATCTTGCTGGAAATAGGCAGATCTGGGATTTGAACCCGGGTGTCCTGACTCTCAGGGACAGCATTATTGCTACCTCCTTTGATGATGGGATTTGAACCCGGGGCTTCTGACGCTCAGGGACAGTATCATTGCTACCTCCTTTGATGATGAACACATGGAAGCAACTTTGGTGACTAAGTGCTTTTCAGGCATTTCTTGCTACTTACATTGATGTATCCATGGTGGGCACAATTCAGCTTCCCCTCAACCCCTTGACAGGAAGTAGCTGGTACCATAGAGGAGGCTCTGGCTGAAATCACAGTGACCCTCCAATCTCAAATACTCCTCTTGAAAAATGACATTTCCTTTTAACTAGGATTTGATCTGGGGGATAGATCCAGATCTATCTTGGATAGAAAGCATGCATTCTAACTAAGAGTTCATTGGACTGTATTAATTCATACCAACATCCATCCATTCATCAAACACCTAATAGAACCAGACACTGTTCCTAGTACTTGGGATACAGCCAAAAGAAAACAAAGATCTCTGCCATCATGGAGTTTACATTCTAGCAAAGGGAATAGTCAATTTATACTCAATTTAATTATATCATTTGTAGAAAAGTACTGAAAAAAAGTAAAGGGGAACTGGGGACAGGATGCAACCAAAGCCTTATGGGAACGGCAAGATCATATTCAGAGATACAGTCCTCTTTCCTAAAGATGTTTTGGGCATCTTAGTTTCTGTGTGTACATGGACATCCTGCTAGAAAATTCTATGTGACTTGCTCAGAAATGGTTTCATCATGAAACAACCCTACCTACCATTTCTATGTATTTTAACACTCACAATAACAGCTAGAAATAAGCCAACAATTATGTAGCTAATAAATGGTTCGGGGGAAAAAAAAGAGAACAAATAAATGAACAAAGCCAGACACCTGGCTTGTCCATGTGAAATGGCCAAACTTGCTGAAAACGTGTGTCTCTTTCAGAAGAAGGTGGCAGGTGAGGGAAGGGATTTACAGAGATGGAGGTTCGATGGTCACTTCTCAGGCCGTGCCAGAGAAGCTCCCAGGAACTCCCATGTGTCCTTCAAACTCCAGGTCAGAAGCCTCTTCTTCCATTGAGTCATTTCGAGCCCCTCAGGCTCCTTGGGTTTCCCTATTCTGCGCTTCCCAAGGGGCCCATACCTCCCTCATACAAGGACTGTGAAGGGCCACCTGCTTTACGCCACCCTCTGGAAACACAGAGTTGAATAAAACATAAGGTATGGTGATGGGGCTACACCAGGTGCCATGAGAACTACACCTGCTGCTCTTCGTTCTCCCTGGGGTTTGAAAGCCTTCCTGAGAGTGACCCTGGAGTCACCACAGGGAGTATCTGCTATGGCTGGTTTGGTATTCCACTGGCCCGTGAGCTCCTCCAGGCCCGACTGCCTTCCCAAAGCCTATCCGAGCATAGAAATATTCAGCCACTCGTTCCTGAATTGTTGGTTTGCTAGTCTTTGGCATTTGCAAGAGATTTAAATGTCTCTTGCAACAAATGCAGGATTTGTGAAGAGTTAAGTATTTCATTAAACTTTTTAAACCTAAACTCAAGGGACAAAAAAGATAAAAACTCAGAGCTTCGGAATTTCTCTTAAGCATTGAGCCTGGGCTCCCCTGGTTTGAGGATCATGAGGACATGTCAAAGCCACTTAGTAAAGCCATGAAAGGTAAGACCTGGAGATGATTCTGAATTTGGTCTAGGGATGGATGATCCAGGGCATCTGAGGACCGGGTCATTGATGCTGGTTGTTTATGTCCCTTATATAGCAACAGTGACTTCAGGTGGCAAGTGGTCATGTCCAGGGTGAAGTAACACACTCTGTCATTCCTACAGTATCAGATCAGAGGTCTGAGATCTTGGCTGAGTGGCTGTTGATAGCCTGTCCCTCTGTCTTTGGAAAGAAGCCATTTCTAATGCCAGGGTCCTCTGACTGCTGGCACAATTTCCCCTTATAAGGCTTCTAAGACAGTGAAATCAATGCTGAAGAAGCATGGGGAGGCCAAGCCACAAGCTTGTCACCCATGAAGGGTGGCATTCTAGATATGCCATCTTGCCTCTCTGAGCCTCAGTCACCCCTTCTATAAGAAAAAGGATGAGCAATTTCTCTAGAGTTCTTTTCAATTGTGCAAAACTGAAAATCAAGACATCTTATTTAGTATGATAGACTTACATCTTCTGTCCCACTCTAATCTAATCTACTGAAATCTCAGCCAGTCTCCTAGAGGGCCTCGGAGGCTGGGCCAGTCAACTGGGCCCCCTGCTCCCAACCACACACACATAGCCTTCACTAATTATCTTCAAATATTCGCCCTCCACAGTTCTCTTAGATAATGTTTACTAGTACATGGAGAAAGCAGGCTGGGTCAAGGTATAGTCAACCTTGGAGGAGTCTCTGTTGTGCATTCAGAAATTGTTGTCCTGGAAAACAGGACAGGGAAAGGGAGGGTGGGGTGAGTTCTTTCAAATTAAGAGCATTTCTCTCCTTAATAACTAACAGCTCTTGCTCTTTTCTCATGTATATGAACCTTTGTTAGAGCAAAGGAATCTAAAAGGGAGAGAGGAGAAAGGCATAAAAGAATTTCTGAGCATCTTCTTCCCCAAACACTGGTATGTGGACCACTGAAAGAGGTGAGTTTTTGGATGGCCTACAGATGAATATTTTTATCTTTTGAAAGTTATATGCTTACTTTGTTACATATTAGAAAAAGACAACTGGGCCATATATAAATAAGCCATTTCACGGGTATTAAATGTACATGTAAAATTTGAGTTGATTTAAGAAAATTACAAAATAAAAACCACAAGTGGTTCCCAGATTTGGAAAACAAACAAAAAAAATCAGGCAGAAGGTTTGTGAGTGACGGAAGTCAGGGAAACACTGCTATATTAAATGAAGACATACTTGTTTTACATTAAATATATTCTTTTGGAAAATGCATGACTAAGTAGAAATTAAACCAGAAGGCTCAACAAAGGAGAAGGCCCAAAACTCATCTAAAATGGCTACTTTTAAAAGAGTATTTATATGTATTTATTTATTCCGTGATATTTAGCTGAGGATGGTCAAATCTGCAACACAACCTGACCTTGTTGAGTCAAAGATAATTTTAGAATAATCCCTTAAATTTTTTGACTATTACGCAGTTAGAAATGGTATAGTACTTTATGGTTCAATAAAATTCCACAAATTCACAGGCAAAGCTGAAAAAAAATCAAGACATACTCTTACTGAGTAGGATAGACTCTGACATCTTCTGTCCCACTCAAATCTAAAAAAATGCTGATAGCACAGCCCTTAATCAGATTTTATGACCCGCCAGTGGGTCTTGTCGTGCCGACTGAACATCTCAGTTCCAAAGACCAGCTTATGAGGTTCACCCACCACCAACTGACAAACCACTGTAAGAAGGAAAAGTCTCATTTGAAACATTGCAGACAGGATGCCTTTGAAGAAAAGAAAAGGCTTTCTTTTTTTTTTTTTAAAGGATTTAGAGAGAGCATTAATCCTCTAGTAGGGAGAGGAAAAGTTTGGTTTTTCTGGCAACCAGCCTTAACCTTCCCTGACAGGAACCAAAACACGTTCTAAATGAAAATACTGTGTAAAGCAGATAAATAAGCATTTCTTCCTCTCTCCCTCTGTGAGGGCGAACACCGGCCCCAGGTCGCTTCTGTCCCCAGCTTTTCAGTTAGGGAGACGTTGGTGGTCTGGTACCTGTGCCAACAAGAACAAAGGGAGAGTGTCCTGGCCGGCTGATCCCAGGTCCTGCCACCGCTACTGTGATTTTAAACCTGCCAGGAGGGAGGTTTCCGGCCTAAATCCTCTCCAAAGTCTTGAGGGGACAGACCTGATACCTAGGCCTGGGAAAATCTTTGTAATTTCCGATCATTTGTCGAGGTGTCAATCTTGAACATTCAAATTTGTTAGGATAATTGGAACCAGTTTTTGTTTTGTGTTAAAGTACACGTTTGCAGACTGGCTCAGGTCAGGTTATTTTACTGCTCTGTTAGCTACCAGCTCACAGCGGAGCATGTGGAACCTGACTAGGTTCTCTGGGTGGTTCTGTAGGATGCTGGAGCCTGGCCAGAGGAGACTTCTCAGCACTTTTCCATCAGCGGCTACTATTAAGGGTATGGGTCTAAACATAGCTTTCCCTCCAGTTACTTATTGGAAAGGGTCCCAGAAGGTACAGAAGAAGGAACCGGGACCATGAAAACGAGCACAGAGTTGGCGAGGAAAGCGAGAGGGCATGGGGTGGGGAGAACCTAGGCTTTGGGCCCTCATGTTCCAAGGATCTTACTGTGTCCGCAATTCCACAGGCTCCCAGAATGTCTAGGCTAGAATAAAAATTATGAGCTACACAACCAAATATTTTTAAAAAGTTGCTTTGCAAATGCAAACCCTATCAAAAATGCCATGATTTTTTTTATTTTTATTTTTTAGAAAAAGAGAAACCCATCCTAATATTTGTATGGACTCTCAAAGGACCCAGAATAGTCATAACTAAATCTTGAAAAGGAGCACAGCTGGAGGTCTCACACATTCTGATTTCAAAACTTAACTACAAAGCTATAATAATCAAAATAGTGAGGTACTGGCGTAAAGGTAGAGTGTAAGAGACTGATGAACTGGATTAGAAGGCCCAGAAATAAACAACTGCATGTGTGGTTAACCCTTTAAACAAGCATTTCACAGCTATTCAGTAAAATAGAATGAAAAATTTTCAGCAAATGATGGCGGGAAATTTGTATATTCACATGCCATGAAAAAAAATGAAAGTTGGACTCTTACCTTACACCATATGCAAAAATTAAGCCAAAATGGATCAAAGAATTGAATATCTCAATATAGATCAATGATCTAAACCTAGGAGCTAAAACTATAAAACTTCTAAGAGGAAAACGGGGAGCAAAAGCTTTGTCTCACTGGCTTTGGCAATAATTTCTTAAATATGGCACTGAAAGCACTGGCAACAAAAGAAACACTAGGTCAGTTGGACTTCACCAAGGTTAAACATTTCTGTGCATCAAAGACACTATGTTATCAATAGAATAACATAGAATGGATAAAATAGGCTGGGCGTGGTGGCGCACGCTTGTAATCTCCGCGCTGGGAGGCAGAGACAGGAGGATCGCGCAGGTTCAAAGCCAGCCGCGCGCGCTGGCTTAGGAGACCCTATTTCCAAATAAAAAATGTAAAAACAGGTCTGGGAGTATAGCCTGGAGGTAGAAGGGCTTTCAGGAACTCCAGTACCACCAAAAAAAAAAAAAAAAAAGAATGGATAAAATATTTATTAATCACATATCTGATAAGGGATTGATATCCAGAATATATAAAGAGCTCTTACAATTCAACCATGGAAAACAGCAATGGGCAAATTTCCTAAAATAATATATATAAATGGCCAATAAGAATATGGGAAAACATTCAATATCACTAACCATTAGAGAATACAGATCAAAATCACAACAGGCCTGTGTGGTGGTATACCCCTAAATCTCCGTACTTGGGAGGCTGAGAAAGGAGGTTCACAGGTTTGAGAACAGCCTCAGAATTGCAGCGAGATTCTCAGCAACCTAGTGAGAACCTGTTTGAAACCGAAAATTAAAAAGGGCTGGAGGTGTAGCTCAGAGGTAGAATGCCCCTGGGTTCAATCCCCAGTACCACACATGCATACATATCACATCACAACAAGTGCCATTTAGTACCTACTGGAATAGCTACTATTTAAAAACCATAAAGTATCCCAAACACTGGCTACCCTGCCTGTGGTTAGTAACTGCACTTGACTTTGCTTACAAGAATGGCTGGTTCACTATGATGTGCTCAGAAAATGATTAAAACCATACTGGGTCCCTCTGTATGGCTTACAATTAAAAGCAGGAGTGTGTGACTTGTCCTTTACTGGCTGTTCCTGTCTAACATCGTTGTCTGCTCTAAAGCTCGGTGAACTCAATTGACTAGCAATCTTGGTGATGTTTTTAATGTATTTTCCTCTCCATATGTCAGACATTTTGTTATATGATAGAAATTTTGTTATACGAGGTCACTTAAAATGTCACATACAAATACTCCATTATCTGTGACAGTGTGACCAAAAGTAAATGCACAGGATGTGTAAGCACGTTATCCCAATAGACTGACAACTCCTCTCTTCTGCATGACCACGAATTTCCCAGTTTTCCTCCACAGCTTGTTCGCTCTGGAGTAGGGAAGGCACCGCACAGCTACATTTTCACATATGATGAGGTAATGTCTTTTCTTCAGTGGCTTGTTTTGCATAAAACAAATGGAAACTACGTGTGATGTGCTCATTTGTTTCCCTGCTGGTAGCTAAAAAAACAGTAAAAGAAAACGAGAAAGAACCGTATATTTTCAACTGTAGTTCACCTTTTCTCCAAACAGTTTCACAAGATAAGTGTTCAAATTCCATTAATGTTATAAAGACCTGGTGAAGCTAAACCCTGGTTACTTCACTAGCAAGATTAGTATACAGCTGGCCTTATGTTTGACCTTGTGATAACAGCTCAGAAGGAGGATACATTCTTAAAGCCCCTCTTTCACACATACACACCCCTTTCATATAAAAACGTGTCCTACACAAATTTTTTAAATTCTCCCATTTATCTCGATAAGGAGTCAAGTTGTCTGACTGCTGGCATTTAAGAATAAAAGGCATTTGTACTCTGAGGTTTCATTTTTTGAAGACATAGCACCCTGAAAAATATCCTTCCTCTCTTGAACTTATTTGTTCAAAATCCCGAGGGAAAAACTTTTGCTTCAATTGCTCAAGCCATTTCTCTATCTTGGACCATATATGGTTCTAACAAAGTATAAAATTGGCCCCGGAAAACCTTCTACTTTTTTTTTTCTTCTAAGGGTGTATGAAATTTCACAGAGCAATGAAAAACACTTTACAGGGTGCAAATCCCATTCTTTTAAGAGGTCCCTGTCCATCTACAACCAGCAGCTTCTGGAAGAATGAAATCATGGTGTGTCGTTGTAACTCCATCCCCCCAACACAGACTCAGGCAAGACCTTCTGCAGGGTCTTTCCTCTTTTCCTCTCAGGGCAAACAATGAGCTCTCTCAAAGAGGAACTTCTAACTAGTGTTGCACCGAATGCTTTCCACTTAACACACAGGGCGGCAGTGGCAAGGCATTCAAATTCCATGGTCAGGGACGTTTGGAAAATGGAGGGCTAAATAGTAGTCACATCACTTTCTTGTCTGCAGGACTCCTCAGGACCTTAATATGCTTCCTAGCACTGGGACTAACCCAAACGATGGGATGGTGGGATTCCTAAATGTATTTTTGTCACAGAACTAGGTTTTTTTTTTTTTTTTTTTTTTGGTAGTACTAGGGCTCCTGGAAGCCCTTCTACCTCCGGGCTACACTCCCAGACCTATTTTTACATTTTTATTTGGAAACAGGGTCCCCTAAGCCAGTGCACTCAGCTGGCTTCGAACCTGCGTGATCCTCCTGTCTCCGCCTCCCAAGCGCGGGGATTACAAGCGTGCGCCACCACGCCCGGCTGCCACAGAACTAGTTTTATGCATTAGCTTGAGTGAGAAAAACGTCTATCATGAGATGCATTTTGATAAACACTATCCTAATAAAAAGGGCCCAAAATGGACAAACAACCCAAATCAGAAGAGACAGCTGTCAACCAGGTGACAGTCACTAGCCAGGGAGAGAAGAACATCCACACTATATCCCCTGTGAAGTTATACTCTAGTACAGCGTGGAATTCTTTCATGATCTGTGTTTTGAGCATTAAATATACTCAGTGTGTAACTAGTCCCTTTATTTCAAAAGGATTAGTGCAAGACTCTGCATGAAAGCCCAAATCCCCCCACATATACACACATACGATTTCTACTAACAGGCTTAGTGGGGCATGGTGGCATGTACCTGTAATCCCAGTACTTGGAGGCTGAGAGAAGAGGATACTGGGTTGGAGGCCAGTCTCAGCAATTTATGAGACCCTCAGTTACTTAGCAAGAGCCTGTTTTAAAATAGTAATTAAAAAAGGGGGCTGCAGGTGTAGCTTAGAAGTAGCATGTTCCTGGGTTTAATCCTCAAAACCAAAACAACAACAAAAACAGTTACGTTCACTGAGATGGGGGCATGGTGACAGCGAGACCCGATGGGGCCCTGGGCTATATTAACACAGGAGCGACATTCAGAACAACAGAGGGGAAGAGTCCTCCTGCTGCTTACAGCCGGACCAAAACTTGAACGACAAAGTCTTAGAAGTTTTGACCTGGAAAGGCTTCTTAGAGCTAAACGTTATTTTAAGTCATTCTTTTCCTCAAAAGGGGATCAGAGCCTTGGACAATGACTTCTCCAAAACCTCACATTCAGGAAGTGGCACAGCTATTACGAAACTTGGGACCCTGGAATTTTTAAGTAATGTAACTTCCCTGGCCTACCCCAAATGTACTGAATCAGAACCTCTTGGGGATGGACCCAAGAAGCTGGAGTTTTAATCAGCTCCCTGGTGGCTGTAGTGCGCACGGAAGTTCAGAAGCCAGGTGCGAGAGGGTTCAGGTCTCACAACAGGGCAGGGAGCAGCTGTAGTTCTCCCAGGACAAGGACTAAAACAAGGATGACTCCAAAACACTCAGAACAGGGAATGGCCAAAATGGCTGAGACGTTCAGGTTGGAAGAGAAGGCAAAGGGGGAAGACTCCATTAGGTTGGTGGCACACATCTGTAATCCCAGTACTTGGGAGGCTGGGCCAGGAGGACCATAGGTTCAACACCAACCTCAGCAACTTAGTGAGGTCATCAGCAACTCAGCAAGACCCTATTTCAAAATTTAAAAAATAGTAATAATAAAGAAAAAGCACTGGGTGTATAGATAGAGTGCTCCTGGGTTTAAAAAAAAAAAAGGTGGAAGAATCTCACTAATGAGTAACTTCTTTTTCCGTTTTTTTTTTTTTTTTTTGGAATGTCTGATGACACTGGACAATAAAAATGAAAAGTAAAGTCACTCCTGTCAGAGCAGGCCTGGGATACAGGGATGCCAAGGACCTATTACAGCACCGGGCCACAGAGCATGCCATGGACAGCGAGGAGGAGCACAGCTGGGGAGTGTCCACAGCTAGTGTGGAAAAGAGAGTCAAGACAATCTGACTTGACAAGTTCTCTGCTGCACTCCTGCCAGAGCATATAAGATTTTATTTGACATAAAGTTTCCATGGCGTGTGTGTATGTGGCTAGTAACATTAAACAGTAAGAAGAATATCGTCCAACATTTAAGGAGTATGCATGCACTGTGTGCTGGACACTTTTTTTTATTGGCCTTTTTCATTCACATTGTAAATCCAGTGAGGTAGAGATTCACTATCCTGTTGTACCAGTGAGGACTCTGAGACAGAGGGGTTCAGTAAGGGACCCAGGATCAAACACACTGGGGCTAGGCAGCTTTGCTGCTAAGCCCACACACTTTAGTTACAAGTCTAGTCTCCTCTGCCTAGAGATGAGACAATGGACTCTCAGAGTGTGAGTTCATCTGCTGGTACAAAGTAGAGCGTTTTCCACACGCTTGTCCCCGTGCTTGGGAGGCTGAGATAGGAGGATTGCACGGGTTCGAAGCCAGCCTCAGCGACTTAGTGAGGCTCTCAGCAACTTACTGATATCCTGTCTCCCAAAAAAAAAAAAAAAAAAAAAAAAGGTCTGGGAGTATAGCCCGGAGGTAGAAAGCCTCTGGGTTCCACCCCCAGTACCACCAAAGTAGAGCATTTTCATCTGGTCATAACAGCTTTTAGAGATTCTACAATAAAATGTGCTCACCTTCAATTCCTTCTCTAAGAAACAAGAGAATTAGAATTTTTCCCCTATAAGTTGGGTATTTTTGGGGGGAGTGGGGTATATTTTTTAGGGATGTCAAACAGTTTAGAAATAATTTAAGTATTGCTTTTGTTCTTGAAAAATTAGGATGCTAGCAAAATGTAAGCTTTCTGCTGTTATTTTTTTCTGTCAGTCAAAATCAGAAGCCATCCAAAGAGCTGGCTTATTGTATCTCTCAGGGGGAATGGATGCAGAAACTGAGAGCTGAATTAGACCATTATTCACTATCTGTGACTGTGTTATGCCAAATGTGAAGGAACTGAAGGAAAAAAGGCATCATTTACCCCAGTGCTGCCAAGTATGCAGACACCCGGTATCAGATAGATCAAATAATTTCAGGGCCTCATGGATGTTACTGATCCACACAGCCCTACAAGACTTCTAAGCCTTTTCACCTGACAGTTGTCTTCTTAATGGAAAAACAGCATTTTTCTTCTGGAAAAAAAAATGGAATACATAAAGGCAGAAAATGTCCCTAGAGACGGTTCACCGTCTTTGCTCACCCAGAACCAGGAAGCAATTTCCTCCAGGTGTCTGTTCTGCTTTAGCCAGAAGACCTGGCTGTGACAGGTTGGCAGGGGGGTGAGTTTTTGCAGTGGAGCCCTATTGTAGGTGAACCCCATAACTCCGCAAGGCTGAAGCACCTTTTAAAAATCAGAGATCCGGGATGATGTGGAGATAATACAGACATAATTGTCTTATTCTGTTCTGTTCTACTTAGACCACTTTTAGAACTGTGCAAACATAGAACTATGAGGATTGGTTGCAGTTCAACTTAATAGCCTGGTAATTTTAATTACTTAGTTTGGCTAAGCTCAAGTTGATTCATAAATAAAACTAAAACAAACACCAGCAACTACCGTTTCTTGAGCGTCACCTTATGCCAAACACTGTACAAAGTACTTCACATCATTTCACTTCAACACATTTGTTTAAAATGATGATTTCATTAGTTCTTGCAAAAACTTTATTTAGTGGATTGAATGCCACTCAGATATTTTCAGCTTGCCCATAGTCACAGCTAGTAAGTGGCAGAGTAAGAATTAAACACCCAAGCCTACACTCAATTGACTACTCAATAGAGATGGTGACAAGAGTTTTCTTCCTTCCCCACTGGGAGTAAAGAAGCAGATCTGAATGCATGCTACAAGAGCAAAGAATCCGACATGCACATTAATTTCCACTGGGCTTTCATATAGCAAGGTGGATTTTGGTGGCATTGTCGTCATTCACAAGAAGAGGGAGACTAGGGGGGACCCCAGAAATCCTTTCTGTCTCATTCTATAGAGGAAAACAGAAGTGGCCTTCTAGCAGCACCATGCATTCTGGAGGATCCAGGGCTGAGGGTAGCTCCCAGCTCTATCCAGGCTGGCTGAAGAACTCTGGCAAGGCCCCTCTCATCCCTGTGCCAAGCCAGGGCGCTGTTCAAGGCCGCCTCTGGCTCATGTGTCTCCTCTGCCTCACCAAGCTGCTGGAGGCAGCCCAGTTAGTTAACACACAGCTCACTGTCTGGAGCCAGGACTCAGTTGCTCCTGACAGTATCTATTCTGTTTCTGAGAGATTCAAAGGGCTGTTCACATGCATGACGGTAGACAGTGCCGCGAGGGACTTCTCACCCACATATTGGGTTGTGAGATACCACGTGAAAACCTGGTTCACTCTCAAACCAGCTTGGAGCTTTGAATTCAAACTTAGTCATGAGTAAGCTTCTTAAGTGCTATTCCAGTGGCTCTGTGCCATCTTGAACAATTAATTCTGGATGTGTAATAACCAGGGATATGATTGGGGCTCCAAGTTATTTGGCCCCTTTTCTCCTTAGGATCTTAGAACAGCCACAACATACTGTTCATTCCCTATCTGCTCTATCCTTTCCATCCCTCCGACTTTTCTTGACACTTCTTTTGTTCCAAGTACTCCCCCAGATCCTGAGAATAGAGTTATGAACCTAGGGCCTATGCCTTCAAAGGGTTCCAAGTTTTATGGGCAATACAGACCAGACCACACATCAAAAGGAACAATGAGATGGTATGTGAATGCAACTATGGATCACAAAAGGGGATACCAAACTCAGCCTGGGAGCAGGTAGGAGTCAAGGAAGTTATTTAAGCCATTTTTTTTTTTATGATCGCTGCATGGAACCTGAAGAACTACATTCTTTAGAAAGCACTCAAAGAAAATATAGAGTGTACAGGCATCCACAATGAATGATTAAAATCAAACCCAGGAGAACAAAGTATACAGATTCTGAACTTAATCAGGGTAAAATCTGGTCAGCCAAATGTACTCACAATGCTAATCACAACCAGAGATTCCAAGGGTAAATCCATTGCATCCAAGCATAATTAAAAAATGGGACATATAACTCAATTAGAAGGGGGTTCTTCCCCACTGTCCTAGTGCACGTGTGCTCTTCTTATTCTGTTGCACATACTGAATTTATTTCTACAGCAAAGAATCTTTACAAGTCACCTCTTGGTCCCAGCTGGCAGGGGTATAGGGTGGGGGCCCAGGCATTCAGGTTGCACCTTCATTCTTTCCCAGCTGTGGTTGACAAACCAGAAAGTTGATGGTTTCAAGTAATATCAAACTGACCTTTTACTCAGTCACTCCCATATGTTAATTTAGTTCCAGGTAAATGACTAAACTTCTTCTGTTAAGAGTCACATTTTGAACTAAAGATGTGAATGAGTGACAGAGACCCACATGCAATTTTATCCTACTAATATGGAACTTAAAGGAGGAAATGAAGGCAGGAAAAGTCAACCAGTGCTGGCTGTACACTGCTTGGCCTGAGCTTGAGGGGCCAGGTCCTGCTCAAGAGGACATTACCAAGTCAGCCTCAAAGAAACAGTTAAGTCCTGGTGCAGGTAAGTTGGTCATTGGCCCATACATCACAGAGCTGGAGACTACAGAGATGAAATTCAAGCCCGGTCTTTATAGCCTATTGCCACAGGGTCATTTTCCTTTGTAAAAATTAACAGATCCTTGGTGCAAACTTATGGAACAAGGAGGATGTGGGATGAGAAGAGGGTGGCAGAATATATCTAGCATTAATTAGCATTCCTAGTTAGGACAGGAGGAACAGAGCATGTATGTTAGCAAGAGAGCTATCTCTGGTGGGACAATTTCTTGACAAGCCACTTAGGCCAGCAAAAGGCGGAAAGCAGAGGAATCAAGAGAAATAAGGCCAGCTCATAGAGATCTTGTAGGACATAGTGATGAGTCTCCAAATAGCCAAGGAGGGGAGAGGAGAAGAGTGGGGATTAAGAATCCCAAGTCACAGAAATTCACTTGCCACAATTCCCCCTTTCTCAACAAAAGTCATATTCCTCTTTCTGAAAATCAGATCATTTTTGACAGGGCCTTCTTCCCCAATTCCTTACTAAGAACTAAGCCCCTGGTGGACTCCATGATTAATTTTGCTCCTTGAAACCAAAGTGGCTGTAATAAAGTCAGCACTCAATAAAGGTGCATCAAATGAATGTGTTGGTGAGTAAAACAAAGCTATGTACTGACTTTGAGAAAAGATAATATATATTTTTTTTGGTGCAGGGGATTAAACCCTGAGCCTTGTGTACTCTAAATATGTACTCTACCACTAAGCTACCTTCCCTCCCTGTGTGTGTGTGTGTGTGTGTGCATTACTAGGAACTGAACTCAGGGGCACTCTACTTCCAAGCTACACTCCCAGGCCTTTTTGTTTTTGAAACAGGCAGGATCTTGCTAGGTTGCTGAGAGTCTTACTATATTGCGTGGGCTGTCCTTGAACCTGTGCTCCTGTTGTCTCAACTTCCTAAGTACTGGGATTATAGGCATGTGCCACCATGCTCAGCCCCTCCCTCCTTCCTTTCCTTTCCTTTCCTTTCCCTTCCTTCCTTCCTTCCTTCCTTCCTTCCTTCTCTCTCTGTCTCTGTCTGTCTGTCTATCTCTGTCTCTCTCTCTGTGTAAGATGAATTATTAACTGGAAGTAGTCAGTTACCAAACTTTGGAGAGAGAGGTATGTTAATAAACAAAACAAAAAATAGTAAAAATAGTATGATTTTGCAGCTGGCACCAGAGTTCCTCTTGGAAGCTTTCCTGGTTTAGGAAATACCCTGGATAGGTTAGATAGATCACCCCAGGTATGGTTGATGAAGCTCTGGGAGTATGGTCTAGAAGGAGCAAGAGAACAGAGGAAAAAATTCTCAACATAAAAATTAAGGAGAGGAGGGAGAAGAGAGAAGGATGGCTGAACAATATAGGAGGCTGAAATCTTAAAAATAAGTGGCCACAAAAAATTCCACGTACAAAGAAATTAAGGAAATTTTAAGAATATAAACATAAAACATTAACTGTTAAGCTGTGTGAACTGCAGGGGCAAAACCATGGTTGCAAACTTTCAGATGCAGTCTTCAATTCACAAAGCCTTAGGTCATTCTTGAGAAGAGAATGAACTCAGACAATCCCAGTGGGTAAGAGAAATATGTCACATAGAATGAAAATACATGATCTATAAGTTAAAATTTAGCAAAATAGGGATGAGAAACAAATAGTGACCAATAGTAATGTAATCCCATTCTCAACCCAACAAAACAAAATAAACAAAGCATAACACTTGGAGAAAGACCAGAAGGACACTGCCACAAGAGTTTGAGAATCAATTTCACTTCAATCTTAAAGGATTAAGGAAGCAGTAGGCTGGTACATGTCTAACAAATGACTCTGAGAAGAAAAAATAAAGCTGGGCGTGGTGGCGCATGCTTGTAATCCCAGAATTCAGGAGGCTGAGACTGGAGGATCACGGTTCACGGACAGCCTCAGCTACTTAGGCCCTCTGCAACTCAGTGAGACCCGGTTTCAAAATAAAGAATAAAAAATAGGGCAGGGAGTATAGCTTGGAGGTCAAATGCCCCTGGGTTTCATCCCCAGACCAGCAAAAAAAAAAAAAAAAAAAAAAAAAAAAGAAGAAGAAAAAAACAAAAAAACAAAAGTTCTGATGTACAGTGTTTGCCTATTTCTGTGGTGTAAATACTCTCACAAGTGTATGGCAAATTTCAAGGCATCAACATGACATCAGTAGAATGAATGGAAAATTCCTGCAAATTTGGTTCTTAGGAGCTAGTCCGAGCTGACTCCAGCAGGTCACAAGCTCACTTGAGCTAGGTTTAAGGCAGTTCCCAATGGGTTAAGTCTCTGCTTTTGTTTTGCTGGGGAAAGGACTTATCTAGAGTTAGTTTAGCTTTTGAAGCTAGGCAATACCTGTAAGAGGGTGAAGATGACATAGGAACTGGAAAGTATTATGGCTTTCATCTGGAATATCTCCCAAAACCTCATGTGTTAGGCAATACATCAATGTTTAGAGGCAAAATAATCATGAGGGTTCAAATAATAATTTGAATGGATTTACTGGGTGGTAGCTGGAGGCAGGTGGGGTGTTGCTGGAGGGAGTAGATCACTAGGGGTGTAGCCTGGGGGGATATATCTGTTCCTGATCCCTTCCTTTCTTGGCTTCAACTGCCAGGAGTTAAGTATCTATCCTCTATTATATCCTGTTACCATGATGTTTCTGCCTTGGAGCCAGCCAATCATAGACTGAACCTTTGAAACCATAAGCCTAATAAACCTTTCCTCCTCTAAGTTGTTCTTATCAGGTATTTTGGTCATAGCAGTGAAAAGCTGATAACACAGAAAGGTATAAGGGGGTCACCATCCATCAACTAACCACCATATGATCAAAGTATATAGAGTTGAAAGGAAGCCGTGTGGTCAGATAGTTTGAATTAGATCCAGAGGGCAGAGTTACTGATCAAGGGCACTCCTATAATCAGTCTCAGATCTGGCACTAGAACTGGGCTGCCCTAATGTCTGACTTACTTAGGCTCAAGCAGAGAGAAAACCTAGCCTGCTTCTGGGCAGGGTGTGCAAGGGTGACTCTGGCTGAGCTTAATTAACTAGCTTAATCATCTATAGAGTTCCTCACTGTCTTTGTATGAAGGAGGAGAGCTCAGCCATGAGTTGGTATGAGCTTCAGAAAGCCCGCTGGCAAGAAGATAAGATGCAACTGAGGGAGCAGCAGAAAGGGAGTGGGCAGCCTTCCATAGGAAAAGGTCTGAGGATGTGGGTGGAACTGGTAGGCTGATGGGATATTCCTAGTCTGGAAAAGGATCCCCTTCTCCTAGGTTAATCAGCAGGAAATAGGTGGGGCAGAAGAGGAAGGCCTTTTTATGTTCTTAATAATGCCCCAAACACAAAAATACACAATGTGCTGGTCAATGCCTCCTTTTCATTGAAAACAAGATCCAATTAGGCATCCTAAATGTTTTTCAAATGATTTCTGGCCTGGTTATATTACACAAAACAGGGCCGAGTGATTCAAACCTGCTGTCAATACAGAGTAAAGGCAAGAAAAATGCCAGCTATTCTGCAGCTGTCCTGGAGGAACTGCTTTCTTGACAGCCCTGATGCACAGAAACAAGCCAAACTCCCAGAGCAGGAGTTAACCCAAATAAACCTGGCGGATATCAGTTGAGGAGGGGAGTCTTAAAATAGCAGCCAGGAATGCACGGGTTCCCTTGGATAACTCAGATTACATGCCTGTCCCTGCCTTTATAAAACTATGCACTAAAAGTCTCTGCTCAATCTGGTTTCTCCCTGAGTTGCCAATATGGCTCCTGCTCATGGATGTAAGTCTATAAGCAAACATGCTAGGTAAGCAAAATGTATAAAGTGCTGTTCCTTGAAGAGTTGTCTGGGTACAGATAGAGATAAGGAACAGTGTGGATCTCTAGGAAATCTAATCACAAACAAGGCATGTTTACAAGGGCGAAGGTTTCCAGTTAAAAGGAGAGTATTCATGATGATGGCCATTTGAAATAGACTTTGAAGAAGTATACATTTATTCAATGAGTTCTATCTGTATCCGGTTGTAGGAACACAATGGTTAGCAGTGACCAGTCTCATGGGGGTGGATAAATATCACATTTAATTATTTTTTCTTTTAAATTATTTAACATTTTAGTATGCAGCAGCACAGCCATTTAAGTCCTAGTGTGTGTAAGTGGAATGTAAACATTTGCTCAAAGCTGTGGGCGTTTGAAAGCAGAGTGGCCTCTTTCCAAGAGATACAGAAACATCCAAGAATTGCTTTTTTTGCACTTACTCTGCAAGTGAAGAGGCAAAAACATCCTAAGAGTCCAGATGTAAATTCCATTTCCATTTTTCCTATTTCAAAAACGTTGGCCAAGCCCTAGCTTTCCTTGCTTTTGACAGTTCACTAATCTTTATTTAATGGGATAAAGTTGAAGAACTACTTCCAAACATAGACATTTTGCTTAAAAATGAGAATGTAAGCATACAGAGACGTTATGCAGCCACGATCTAACCTAGCAGAAATTCAATGATGAAATCCCTGGAATTTACCACCTTCCAAATAGAATCACCACAGCGGCTCTAGAAATTATCACTTGTGCTCGCAAAGAAGAGAGCTGTCTTTTGCTAACAGACACTGAAACTAACTGGGATTTAGTGGCCCAGAACTTCACAACCACAGACCTCTGCCAAGTGCCTGTGTCCAAAGATAAACCTGTCACTGGACCAAGATGTACTTGTCTCTCTGCTACAAGCCTCCCAAATCAGCCAATCGCTTGGGGCAGAACTTTGCAAGTCTCCCCACCTGTGCTGTGGCTCTCTTCCTTCTAGGCTGTGAAAACTTCACAGCACTATGAAGTTGATTTCTGTCTTAATTATCCTGTTCTGGACACACTAGGTCATCTGCTATTCAAGGTCAATTTGGAACTGATCAAGAGCTCTCAGTATAGTAACTGGTCTCGGAAACCTGGAGCTTCAGAAAATCTGGGTTCCAATCCTATTTTGGCCACTATCCTCCCTTCTCAATTATTCCAACAAAGAATTTTTGAATGACAGGCAGCTTTCCTGCCTTCCGAGATCTCAAAGTCTAGCACCGATTTGTTGGGTAGAACTGAAAACATTGCCAAGGACAGTGGTGCAAGCCTGTAATCCCGGTACTTGAGAGACAGAGACAGAAGGATCACAAGTTTGAGGCCAGCACGAGCAACCTACTGAGATCCTATCTCAAAAAAAGAATTGAAAAAATCATTGTGTCTGCTTCAGATACACACACACACACACACACACACACACACACACACACACACGGACTTTCACATCCTTGACATCTCATGTCCATTCTGACTACTTAGGTTTTAGAGAATGCTGGTCCCTTGTCTAGAATATTCTTCTCTACTTTCTAGATAATCAATTCACCTTTCAGCTTAAACCTCACTTCTACTGTGTTGATTCCTCCAAGACTGGACTAGGTGCTTCTTCCAGAGCATCCTATAGACACTTATCATAGGCTACTGCAAGTGTCTCTTTTTCCCACTAGCCTGTAAGCTCTATGGAGTGGCACTGTGCCCTGCTCAGTGTGCCATGGCCTGTCCCCTTCTTCCAAGCACAGTATCTGATGCACACTGGACTTTTCAGGGACCATACAACCAATGGAGTTTACCACAATCACTTCCAGCTTATGATATACACTGAGTCCTGGCTTTGCCCATAAGAAAATCAAGATACACACAAAAGTATATTGTCTAAATGTGAAAACAAATAAGATAGGAATTAAGCACTACTTTACCCAAGAGCGTGTGGTAGAAGTGATAATCATCAAGCACAAAAATGACTTTAAATTATGATCTTGAGCTGGCGGTGTAGCTCAGTGGTAGAGTACATGCCCATCATGCCCTGGGTTTGGTCTCCAGCAACACACACACACACACACACACACACACACACACACACCACCACCACCACCACCACCACCACCACCACCACCACCACCACCACCACCACCACCACCACCACCACCATGATCTTTATCATGATCATTTTACATGTGGCATTTGTTTTCTAAAGTATTGCTATGTCAGAAAAAAAACTTATTGACTCCCTCTGAGAGTGACCCTACCACTTCTAGGAAGTCCATACTCTTCCAACAAGCCCCAGTTCCTAAGCAACCACTTTAATTTCTCTGAATTAATATGGCTCTGACTGCCAGGATACACAGGCTCATTTAAACCCTCTTGTCACTATCAAGAAGTATATGTAGTGTCCTCTGGTTTTCAAAATCAAGAACCTGAGCCTGTAAGTAAACTCAGTGACTTGGGAGGTGTACCATTTGCTGGTTTGGTTTATAGCTGTGTCGTTAGCAACTTCACAGTAACTGTCATCATTAGTATATAATCTAATCAATGAAAGTACAATAGTTTAAAGCAAAATACAAGCTTTTGAAATCTCACCTCTGGCCCTTAACAGTTACATCATGTAGGCAAGTTACTTAACTATCTGAGCCTCAGTTTCTTTTCTTCCTCCTTCCCCCACCTTGTACTGGGAATTGAACCCAGGGATGATCTATCTCTGAGCTATATCCCCAACTGCATTTATTCAGGGGCATTCTATCTCCGAGCTAAACCCCTAGCCCAATTTTTTATTCTTTATTTTGAAACAGGTTCTTACTAAGTTTCAGAGGACCTCACTAAATAGTTGATCTGTGATCTTTTTGTCTCAGCCTCCCAAGTACTGGGATTACAAGCGTGTGCCACCTTGTTCAGCTCATTTTTTATTTTGAGATAGGGTCTTGCTAAGTTGCCCACACTGGTCTTAAACTTATGATCTTTCTGCGTCAGCCTCCCAAGTCACTGAGTTTACAGGCTCAGTTTCTTGATATTGAAAACCAGAGGACACTACTAATACTTCTTGGTAGTGACAGAGGGATTAAGTGAATCTATGTCTGCAAAGTCCTGAAACACCTCTGTTGTGATCGTTACAATGTCCCTTTCCATTCATAGCCCATCATCTCATCTACCCTAAAAGCATGCCCTAAAGTTATTTATAAGACCTACGTTTATAATGTTTGCTGTTGACACACAGGTACAGCTTTATGATAGTGAAGAAAAGGAAGAAGAGAATGGTAACTGTTATTTCCTTGATGTCACCAATCTTCTCTTTTCAAAAAAGACCATCTGGGAAGTAGGAGGAGAAAAAGACCAGCTTAGGCCTGTTCCTGAAGAAATGTGCTTCCTAGAGAAATTCCAAAGGACCCTTGACCACAAACCACACAAAACTATAAGATGTTTTACAGCCAGGAAACTCCTGCTGTTTCTATTTACAAAATCAACTGACTGCTGAAAGTTACAATCTGTATTTACCTGGATCAAAGGCCAATGGATAATCTCAGCCCTTGCATACTTCAGGGCTAGCAGCAAAAGCTCTCCCTGCTGTAATTCTTGAGGGAATGGATCGGGCAGGATGGTCAGTTGCTTTCTCAGTGGTCCATTTAACTGTTGGGGGTGCCCATGAAATGGGGTAGCCTCTACAATGGGAAAGAGAGAGTGCATTTCCTATCCTAGGGACATTCTATCTGAACCAGATTAAAGTTAAATTGACGCAGGAAAAGGACAATCAGAAGTTCTCTTTTTATCATCCTTGAGGCCAAAGCAATGTTTGTTTACTTTTCGTCAAGGGGACACTGAGGCCTTTGGAGTGGGAGGTGCTTACCCACTCACACTGCCAGGCAGGAGAAGATCTGGGGTTAGGACAGGCATCTGGCAATGGCATCAACAAGAAGCCATTTTAAACCACTTTATTAGCTGGGCATGGTGGCGCATGCTTGTAATCTCAGTACTTGGGAGGCTGAGACAGGAGGATCACAGGTTTATGGCCAGCCTCAGCTACTTAGTGAGGCCCTCTGCAACTTAGTGAGACCCTGTTTCTAAATAAAGAATAAAAAAATAGGGCTGAGCATGTATCTCAGAGGTAGGATGCCCCTGGGTTTCACCCTCAGTATCACAAAAATAAAATAAAAATAAAACCAGTTTATTGATATATTATTCATATATTATAAAATTCATGTACTTAAAGTGTGTTTCAATGGTTTTCAGTATATTCACCAAAATGTACAACCAGCGCCATGATCTAATTTTACAACAACTTCATCAATGGGATATGTACACAATGGAATTTTACTCAGCCATAAAGAAAAACACAAACACAATTACACCATTTACAGGGAAATGGATGGAACTGGAGAACATTATGCTAAGTGAAATTAGTCAGTCACAAAAAATAAGAAATCGGATGTTCTCCCTAATATGCATAAAGCTAGGGAGAAAATGGGTCATAGAAGGAACTCTAGAGGAAGGAGATACTACAGATGAGCAGATAAGGTGACCTGAGGGGATGGGAGGGGGAAGAGGGAAATTCTCTAATGTTCATGATGTACTTTAAGAAACATATCACAGTCAATCACTAAGCCAAACATGAGAAGAAGGGAGGGGGAGGGAATGGGGAGGGAACTGGGTAAGTGCTAATCAGGTGATGTGTGCATGTATGTCTCCACCATCTTGTACTCCATTAAGATATATGACTATAATGTACCAATAAAAAGTTAAAAATAAACCTCATCAGACCCAAAAGAAACTCTATAGCCACTAGTAGTCACTTCTTACTCCCCACCCAGACTTAGCAAACTCTAATCTCCTTTCTGTCTCCATAGATTTGCCTATTCCAGACATTTCATATAACATTTGGTCTTTTGTGACTAAAAAGCCATTTTGTAAATGTCAGACTTTGGTGGCAGGTTTTCTGGCTATTCCCTATACAATTATCCAGATCTGTACTATCAAATACTGGAGTCACAAGCCATATGTGGCCATTTAAGAAAATTAAAATTTGGTATATTAACAACTCAATTCCTCCTGCACACTAACCCCATTTCAGGTGCTTAAAAGCCACATGCAGGTGGTGGTATCTTTTTAGCACAGATGGAGAACATTTCCACCCCTATAGAAAGTTCTCCAGGATGATGCTGACCAGAGGATGAGGATGTTTTTTGTTATTGATTAGAGATGGACCTGATTCTCCTCCTGCTGCTGGGAGTCACCCAAGTGCAGATAGAGAAAGAATAAAGAGGAGTTCCAGGGAGAAGGAGAGCGAGAGCAAGCTATGGGCCAAGAAGAGCATCCTCCCCGCCCACCTGGCTGTTGCTCCAGCGCCTGGAGGGCTCCCCAGGCTCACAGCAGACCTCAAAAGCACTCTGTTTAGTTAAGCTCATCCAAAAGGCACATACACCAAAGCCTCTGGAAGGACTTCAAGGGAGCCAGCCTCTACCTTGGCTATTTGATGATTTCTGGAGTGTTTCATGTCAGAAGGTGATCTGAGGGGCTGCTTAATGACACAGAGCAGATCTGCTCCGTTTGTGGCCAGCAGTGGTCATTCCGGCTGCCAAGACATGACCACTAATGTTGACCAGCACCCCAAGGCCAGAGCCGTGGCATCTTGGCATGCTCAGGCAGGAGGGAGCTGGGAATACACCCTGTGCCTTTCCTTGGGCTGTTTTGTTAGTTTAGCTATGATGTCTTTAATCTGGCTGGCTGAAGATACTTGTGTCACCGGCTCCCAGGAATGGGGCAGGAGGTAGTTTCAAATGGTGGATCTGGATGCATTAAAATGATCAGAGAGCCCGAACTGAAGGATGATGGAAAACAAAAGGCAAAATAAAGCAGCATTCAGAAAAAGATCCTTTGCTAACCAAATGGCCTTTGTTCTACAACACTGTGGAAAAGTCATCAATTATAACCCTTTAAAGCTGTTTGAGAGGAGTTTAATTAAATTGGCTAATTTCCTTTTGTTTAAAACTCTGCTGAAGAATACATCTTCTTTTATCTACTTTCGCCAATTTCTAAAAAAAAAAAAAAACAAAACAAAAACCAAATTCCTCTCCAAATGTTTACTTGTCTCAATCAATACTTCTGTCTCAAATTCCCCCTCCTCCAGGTGTGTATGTGATGGGGGAGAGGGGTTCAAGAATCAATAGGTTACATTTCTAAGATAGTAGAAGCAAAAGATAACCAAGTGGATCTTTTACCAAACTAGGGCAAGTGTGCATTTGCTAGAAATGTCCTTCCAGCGAAGGTCACTGTGTCCCTTCTTCCCCTGGTTTTCAAAAATACACTTCACAGCTAGGCATGGTGGCACAAACCTGTAATCCCTGCTGCTCAGAAGGTTAGGGCAGGATGGTAGCAAGTTTGAGGCTAGCCTGGGTAACTAACCGAGACCTTGTCTCCAAATAAAAAGGGCTGAGGGTGTAGCTCAGTGATAGAGCACCCCTAGTACAATTCCTAGCACTGGAAAAACAAAGAAACAAATCCCCCATCACTAGGGTTTCTCCAAAAGAGATGAGACTAGGTAAGGAGAGAGGTCACACAGAGGTACTTTAGATTTTAGATCTGAGGTGAAAGACCATGGTTGCAAAACTGACTTTTAAGAATCTCTGTTCAGTTGCTATGGTTACGTTATCTCTTGCAGTCTTTTATGATTTTGGTATATACAAATTCATCAATTCAACAAACATTACTCGTGTGATTCCTATCTTTCATCTCATGTATTCCTCATACTAACTGTATGTGGTTGGTGCTAGTCTCATTTCCATTTTATAACTAAGGTACTTCAAATTCAGAAGTCCCACATGATCCCAAGTCCTGCTGCCATCCAGTGGAGTTAGTCCCAATCAGACCCCAGGTATCCTGAACTCAAGTCTGACTTTCAGACCATTAACATCTGCCAGTTGGTGTGGAAGAGTTAAAAAAGACCCATGACATCTGAAGCCAAAGGATTGCAAGGCCAGAGAACAGCCTTGAGTTGAGTGGGACCTGTTGGCTACTTTCCCTGGTAATCATGTCCCTTCACAGGCCTGATTGCTCTGCAACTCAGAGAGACCTTCTCTGGGACTAGAATAACCATGGATGCCCTGGCTTCTCAGAACAGACAGAATGAGATCTTTGAAAACAGGGCCTGGTTTTCTCCCTGTAAGGTCTAAAGGACTCTCTTCTGCAGGCTCTGCCCTGGGTTTCCTTAATGAATGCTGCCCCCTACAGAACATGAGATTCTTAAAAGTAAATCTGCATGTAGCTGCCTCAACAGGTTCTTATCTGGCTTTGGATGTGGGGCATGCAATGAATCCAAGTGTTATATGGTCAAAACCACTGGGCCTATCTTCTTACTGGGCAGCTATGATTCCTTTTCCATGGCAGAGATCCTTACTTGTGGTGGGTGGCCTTGGGGTAAGAACTTGGTAAGTTCAAAATAATTTACTTGAAGTTAAGGGGGAAGTTGTCCCAATTATGCAAACATACAAGAAAAACTCATCTCAAATGGTACACAGACATTACATGAATATGTTGTAAAAAGTTTTTTAGCCCAGTAATTAATTCTAGAAGCAGGTATAGTTTGGAGATAGAATACACCTGGGTTCAATCCCCAGTGCCAAAAACAAACACAAAGAGAGACAGAGAGACAGAGAGACAGAGAGACAGAGAGAGAGAGAGAGAGAGAGAGAAAAGAAAATGAAAGAAAAATAAATTTCATGGTATAAATAACCTATCAAGAATAAAGTGCAAGCTGAGTATGGTGTTGCACACCTATAATCCCAAGGAGGATTATACTTGAGAGGCTGATACAGGAGCATCACAGGTCCGAGGACAGTCTGAGCAACTTAGTAAGGCCCTCAGCAATTCAGTGAGACTGTGTTTGGGAATAAAAAATAAAATAGGGCTGGGATAGAGCTTGGAGGTAGAATACCCCTAGGTTCAACACCGAGTACCATGAGCGCGTGCACACACACACACACACACACACACACACACACACACACACCAAAGAATAATGTACATTTGGGGTGATGGTTCAAAAGTAGAACACTTGCTTAGCATGTGCAAGGCCCTGGGGTTCAATCCCCAGCACTTTAAAATAAATAAATAAAGCACATTTTGGAAGGAAGGAAGGAATTCCAGAGGTGGAGCTTTGGGAAATTCCAGTAAACCCTGGGGGTATGTGGGGCACTCATGAGCAGAGCAAGACGTTCTAGAACCCATTAAAATCACACCAACTCTGCCCTCTGCCTGAGATAATCGAATCCTAGGTTTGAGAGGTGCCTTAAGGATTATCTATTCTGGTCTACCTGCTAATGTCTAGAATGTAATGATCTGGACTCTGAATACTTCTAGGGTCAAGGATCTCTCACTCCTCAGATAACCTGTTCAACTCTGAGAAGACAAAGATGAAAGTTCTTTTTATTTTTAACATGGAGCCCAAGTTTGCCTCCAGGTAATCTTTAGTTCTCTCTATGGCCAAAGAGAGAAGGAAAAGCCAGCCCAGGGTATAGACTTTCATTTCTACAAAGGAGCTGGCTTCTTTCTATTCTACCATTTTCTAAAACAACCTGTCTTCTTAATCATTGTGAGGGAAAAAAAGCAAAATGAGCAAAGGTTACCCATGCAAGCTGGAGCTCACCCTCATGAGGTTCCACCTCTTTACATTTCTGGGTAAGTTCATTTGTAGTGCTTGACTTTTTGCATAAAAGTTACCATAAAATGGAATGATATTTTCATTTTGCTTACTACCGTCTCTTCTACAAGACTGTGGGTTCCATGAAGACAGGGATTGTTAAGTTCTTTATTCAGCGTGTGTGTGTGTGTGTGTGTGTGTGTGTGTGTGTGTGTGTGTGGTGTGTGTGTGCTGGGGCTCAAACCCAGGGCCATGCACATGGCAGGCAAGCACTCTACTGCTGAGTTACACCCCTTTCCCCCCTTTTCACTTTTGATTATCCATTGACTGTTATGATAAATGATGAGGCACCAAATAAATGCCCTTGGATGTATACAATGATATGAAAGAGTTCATGCACATGAGTGTGTAATAGGGAAGACAGAATCGTTTACTTCATATTGTAATACTCTGGCTGAGAATTATTTCATTCTTAAAAGTGGAGCCAAATCTAACATAACTTTCTTCGAATAAAAATCGAGAGCCTTGCAAGGTCCTTCTCTATGGGACTGTTTAAGGATCCATGAACCCACTAGCTGGTTGGCCACCAAAGTGAGGGGGCAGACGGCCTTGTGCAGACCAAGTTTAGCTCAGGCCCGAGGTCACTTTCTCACCACTCAAGACAAAGTTTTTCTACCAGGCCACATGAACCTGGTCACACCCACAGTGTGGAATTTTTCCAGTCCACATTCATTCTCCAAAACTGAGGAAGCAAATGTGGGGAGGCCCTGTCTGGAAGAGAACGTTCAGACAGTCTGCAAGTCATTAGCTTTCCAACACAGGGCCCTGAGGATGCCAGGCTAAGAGATGGACACAGGCACAGACTCCCAGCAGGGGGCAGCAGAGACCCACCATCCCAAGCCTTCTTGGCGCCAAAGGACCTTGTTTTGAAGCTTTTCCCAAGGTGAGTTACTACAGATCAGCCATCTCCCACTCGGGTTTGCTTTTTAGATAAAGCTGTAATTCAACCATCATTGCAAAAGCAAAGGGTGCAGCTGATGCACAGCAGACTTTCTTTACCTATGTTCTCATGAAGAAATGGCCAGGCCCCAGATTGCCACAGAATTTGGCATCTACAGTGTGCAGGACACCTTACCAATCATAAGAATCAGCGTGACCACTGCAGGAGCTGCTGAGAGGCTAGGATGTGAACTGTATCTATAGTGTCCCGGCACAGACTGTGCAGTCGAACTCCGTGTCAATCTTACCACACAGCACACATATGGTGACCACGGTCTTGGAGACGAGAATCCTGGAGGCGCTCTCTCATCTGGCATTCTCATTGGGAGGAGCTGGCTCCCCAGCACATGGGCTGGGTGTTAGCATCCGGCCACAGACACACTGACAGGGTCCTGAAGGCAAGCTCAGCTGAGAGACAGGCACCGTGTCTGCTAGGTTCACTCAAGTCTGAGGATGTCACCTTCTGGGCACAGAGGAGCCTCTATGTGTGCGTCCAGGAGAGACTCCTCATGATGCTGTGGCTGTGACATGGACTGCCAGGTCTCACGGCTCAAGCGCTCTCCTCTGGCTCTGACCAGCATCTCAGCCTCCCACTTGGCACTGTGAACACAGGCCTTACATGCTCACGGGAACGTTCATTTCATTGCATTTCTTCCAAAAATGTCTTCATCCTCAAATGTGAAAACTGTCACACATCCAACTTTGTAGAAGAAAAATATTGTTTTTAAAGAAGAAATTGAAATAAATGACTAACTCGAGCCCTGACTGCAGGTGACACATAGATAAAAATGACTCTGAGAACACTTGGACACGTAAATACTCCCCCTCCTGATGGGCCTTGAAATTAAATTGAATCCATGTATGTGTGACGCTTCCTATATGACAGATGGAAGCAAGAGGAACGCTGAGATTTATCACCTGAAGATCAGATGAACATCAGCCAGTCATTTTCTATTTCTGACACGAGACTAATCAAATAGATATTTCATCTTCCTAAATGATTTATTCTCTCCCCTTTCCTCTACTCGTTCTTCCTGTTATAGAATGCCAGGTTTATTGTATTTTAGAGAAAGGATATATAGCAGAACCATAAGCTCACACATTGGTTTTGAAACCCATTCATATTTAAAGAAAAGCAAACATGGTTATATCCCTCCTATTCTCTGTGACAAAAGGATGGCTCCTACTTTAAAGGTCATTAGATTCACACAGATGATTTTTATGTCTCCTTCTCTGAAAGGTTCTTTCAAATTACACAACAGATCAGAAAATGGGTTCCCAAAGGTGGTCAGAGAGGATACACCATGTGTAATTTCTTTCCCTTTCATGCTGGATTTTAGTGCCAGAGGTAAAAGACAAACGCCGGACTGTAATGCAAATCACTCAGCGGCTCTAGGCAGCTTTCTTTACTATGGTTCACCCTTCTTCCCAACACAACAGCACTCTCATGCACAAATCAACACCAAAGCAGGGTGTGGTGACACACACTTCTAAACCCAGTACTTATGAGGCTGAGGCAGGAGGATTACAGGTTCGAGGCCTGCCTCAGCAACTTAATGAGAACCTCAGCAATTTAGTGAGACCCTATTTCAAAATAAAAAGGGCTGGGGATTTAGCTGGAAGGTAAAATACGCCTGCTTTTAAACCCCAGTACTAATCTCTCCCCCACCCCCTGAAAATAAACAAAGGAAGAGCTGGTTGCAGTGGCGGTGCAAGGTTGTAATTCCAGCATTTGGGAGGCTGAAACAGGAGGATCAAACAGGTTTGAGCTCGGGATGGTGGTGCAGGCATGTAATCCCCACTCTTGGGAGGCGGAGACAGGAGGATGGTGCAGGATCAAAGCCAGCCTCACTACCTTAAGAGACCCTGTTTCCAAATAAAAAATATAAAAATAGGTCTGGGAGTGTAGCCTGGAGGTAGAAGGGTTTCACCCCCAGTACCACCACCCCCCTAAAAAAAACAGGTTCGAAGCCAGCCTCAGCTACTCAGTGAGGCTCTCAGCAACTTAGTAAGACCCTGTTTCCAAATAAAGTATAAAATAGGTCAGGGAGTATACCCTGGAGGTAGAAAAGCTCCTGGGTTCCACCCCCAGTACCACCAAATACAAAATAAAATAATTTAAAAATAAACAAAGGAATGAACAAAGGAAAGAAGAAACAGCAAGCTCTTTAAGTGCCCAGTAGGGAAAGAGTCAAAAGAGGATTCTCCATCGAGGACAAGGGTGAGCTGACTTTCCTTTCTGCCACACCTTGACTTGTATTCCCTCTGTTACCATATCCACACCCCAAAAGGGACACTGCCATCTTTGTTTATCTCCAGCCTACACATGGGATCATACTCCATTCTCTTGTTTTTCATTAGCTCAACTGAAATGAAGTAGTAATGAAAATTTTAAAAATTAAATACAATATGGAATTGAATATTTGTGGCAATAACAGAAAAGACATGAAGACCTATGCAATAGGTAAGTCTACTCACTGTAAGTTGCTGGCTCTGAGAATAAATTTAAGTATGGATATGACAAAATGTACATGTAAATTTCAATGGTTCCCCATTTATTATTTATTTTTGTGGTACTGGTGATTTATTTAACCTAGGGATATTCTACCACCGAGCTACACTCTGTCCCACTCCCTTTTTAATTTGAGACAGGGTCTCACTAAATTGCCCAGGCTGACCTCAAATTTGCAAAGCCCCCACGTGTCTTGGGTTACAGGCATACACCACAGTGCTGGCTCCCTATTTATTGAGTTTCTGCTATATGACAGGCATTAGTCTGAGCGTCTCACTACAATATCTCTCTTTGCCATAACAATGTATTACCAAGGAGTTACTAAGTACTGAAAGACAATCAGGAAGGTAGTGTTCCTAAAGGTAACCAGCAAGAACTGCTAGACAGCAGGGTTCTCAAACTTCGGTGCCCTAAGAATTACATGCGTGTTAAATATAACCTTCTGAGCTCTAACTCAGAAACCTGAATGGAAGGACTAGGTTTGCAAAACTTAGGGATTTGTATCTGTAGCAGTTACCTCAAGAGTGGATGGAAAAGATGGTGCAGCGAATCGTACCTTGAGAGACAATGATCTAGAGGCTTGATCTTAGCAAGGCCTCACCAGATCTTGAGACTTGAGTTCTCCTCTTCGGGTGTGACAGACGTCTGACCATGTTGAGTCTGCTTTCTCTTCAATGACACACAGGTAATGTGTATGCACTATGTCAGTGTGCAAAAACACTTAGGCGTTGTCTTTTAAGTGAGCTCCCATGCATTTGGAGACGTCCCATCTATTCAGTTAGATACCGCCAATCATTTCAGAGCAAAAGGAAACTATGGTGTGAAATGCAAACAAGAAAAACGAGACCTATCTTTACTGGAGGGGCTGTGGCCACCACTGTCTCACTCGTGAACAGCAACCAATGGACCTCACACCATTTCAAAAGGCCAGAGCCTAACAGTTTCCTCATGCATGCAAATGACACCATAATGGCAGTAAACTCAAGCTACCAAAAAAATTAGAAATGTCTACAACCAATAGGAGAGGACAAGGACAGAGAACATAGTCTGGAATAGAAAAAAATTAGAATGCTTAATATGTAACTTCATTAGGGCTGGGGCAGCCTTTTGCCACTCTACAGACAAACGGAATCTCTAAGAGGTGAGGTGACTCCCTGTTGGAAAAGGATGAAGAAAACCTGTTCAGCTTCTACATGCGAATGTGACCTTGGGTTAACCTTCCAACTCAGTTCCCTTGGAAACCTGATAAAGATAGAAAGTCATCCTGTTACTAAGCAACATTGCTCATGGTAAAAATGACCCCTGATTGTTGCACCACATCTGGACTGGGAAGAACCATAAATGAAGTCTAATTGGGGGCACCATCATTTTGTGCTTCTCTGAGTGCTATGACTACGAATTGGACCTAGTCCTATGGGAAACCTTGGAGGTATGCACATGCAGCTGTTTCAAGAGCTATGGGGTTCTGTGAGGCTCTTAAGTTAGTGACTTGTCTGTCCTGTTCAAATCTTATTCTCTCACATTTAAGCTGTTACCTGGGGGTGGCTGGGGTTGTGCACAGGGATGTCTGTGTGCCTGTGAACTACTGTATACACTGTTGCAAAGACAATCTCTAGGGGATGCTGCTATAGCTCAGTGGTAGAGTACTTGCCTAGCATGTGCACAGTTGAAGGAAGAGAAGGAAAAAGAGAAGGAGGAGGAGAGTAGATACTAGTTCATACACCAAAGCATTGTGTGCCAGGATCCTCATTAATGGTAGATGTGGGCAACTTCTCCATCCATCATTCCATCTCCTGATCAGTAACTCAGATATATAACTTACTTCACCAACTATAAAGTGATACATTTATGGAGATACTTAATCAATGACCCCAGAGTTATTCAGACATGACAAGGTCCTGAAGGTTGTAAAACTCTGTCTCCAGCCACATCTGGCTCTTCTCTTCTATTCATGACAGGCAGGGTAAAGAAAGTAAAAGACAGACACAGAGAACAAAGTCCAGAGAACAGAACTCACCAGAAAGTGCAGAAGGCCCTCGTATTAGAAAAATCCTAATAGCTAGTGCAAACTGTAGAAGCCATTCATACTTCATAGCATTTTATTGATGGAGGACCTCAGCTTAACTCTCAGAGGAGAAACTGAGGTTGTGGAAGTTAAGTACCTTGGGAGTAGAGGGCTCGACCTCAAACTCAGGTGCTTTTATACTATGCCAAGGCCATTGGTGGTCACACACAGCAAAGCATCATTAAAGAAGGCCGACTTTTACCAAATGGTATTGTTATTTCAGCTCATCAAAATAATTTACGTCATCTCAAACAATGTGAATATTTTTTGCCCTAGAAAATGATAAAAGTGGTGTCAAGTGTGTAGGGAAATTAGTCTTTTCATACACTGTTGATGGAAAATAGGTATAATCTTTTGGAGAGCAAAGTTTGGAAGTAATAAGACAACTGTAAATGTGAGTCTGCTCTGACGCAGCAATTCTACTGAAAAGATTGTGTGTACATGCAACAAAAATAAGAATATTAATCTCAGTATTCTTTATAATATCAAAAAATTAGAAGCAACCACAAAAAAGTGTTTAAACATTATTAAGGTAAATCTATACAATGGACTATTATACAACTGTTATGAAGAGAACAACTTATATGAATAGATTAGGCTGCCCATGATTTGGTAATTTTATTTAAAATATATAAAACTCTTACCAATATAGTGGTGCGTGTATATGTGGAGAGAGATCCTAAAGAATTAATCAAGTGATTACTCATAGAGCACCTTAGAATACTACGTGGCAAAAAGTAAACACTAGGAAAATTTTACCTTTCAAAATATGACAACATATACACAAATAGACAATAAAGTGCTAAATAGAGGCTATTTCTAGGAAGTAGGACTGCTGTGTCTTGCACACTACCAGGTGGCTGAGTAACTTCCCCGTGCCCCTTGATATGCTTTATTTTGGATGTAAACTGGCTACCTCCAGAGAGATCAAGTTCAAGGAAGAAAACAGGAATCTTGAAAGAGAAGAAAGAAACATAAAATCTCTAAAAGTAAAGTCTTAACACCCTTGATATCAGGATGGTGGAAAAAGAATTAGTAGGAAAAAGACTCAAGCCTGTTCTATCCTCCTTCCCAGTAAGGAGAGAAATGATAAGGGACCGTCCACACACCTGAAGCCACTGTCAATTATATTTATCACTGTAGTTCCCTACAGGACTTTGCAAGCTTCACAACTCACAGAACATTCTCGAACATATTACCTTTTTTCTTTTCTTTTTTGTGGTACTGGGGATGGAACCCAGGGTTATTCTACCTCTGAGTTATACTCCCAGCCCTATTTTTTTAGTCTTATTTTCTTTTATTTATTTATTTTTGGTGGTACTGAGGATGGGACCCTTCTACCTCAGGGCTACACTGCCAGACCTATTTTATATTTTTATTTGGAAACAGGGTCTCATAAGCCAGAGAGGCTGGCTTTGAACCTGCGTGATCCTCCAGTCTCCGCCTCCCAAGGGCAGGGATTATAAGCGTGCGCCACCATGCCCAGTGTCTTTTTTTATTTTTTGAAACAGGGTCTCACTGAGTTGGGAAGCATGTAGCTTAGTAGCTGAGGCTGTCAGGCGTGGTGGCGCATGCTTGTAATCCCAGCATTTGGGAGACGGAGACCAGAGGATCGAACATTATTATCTTACTTGGTCCTCAGAACAGATTTCCCAGGGGAGAGGACAGAGCTAGAGTTCAAATCTTACAAGGGAACCTGGATATGAATTTCAGCACCTAATTACTATTAAAGGCAAGGCACTTACATCTCAGTCTCATTTTCTCTGTCTTGTAACATTGCATCCACAGTATTCACTTTGAGGAATGTTTGTGAAGATTTGGTAAGGTATCAGAACTCAAAGTTCCTGGCATTAAGGTGAATTCACTAAAGATGTATGATTTCTTTTTCCTTCTTGTGACGTGTAAGTCCTTCCCTGGGATGCTGTCTCTACTGGAGTTCACAGCTACAATCCTTTTAAGAGGCCTCCCTGCTCTCTGGCTGCTCAATACACCTATGGGAACCCTGGCCAGGTAAATCAGTGGTTGTTCTAGCACCTAGCCAGGCTGCCCAAGTGGCCCTGCTTCTGGCGCAGGCTTTGGGGCACAGTCCTCTCCCATACCTGTCTCATCCACTAGGAATATCACCTTTATTTTCTCAGGGTTGTGGACTTTGATCTCATCCTTCAGATACCTTTATGACAGCTTCTTCCCACAAGCACAGGACAAGGACAGTGGAATGTACCTAATACCTTCCAGGCTCTTCCCTCATGACTCCACCTGTGCATCTCTAGACAGTCCTTTAACAGGAGAGGCTCCAAGTACTGGTTTTCCAAGGAAAGCACAGCATTATTTTTGGTTCTGAGTCCTCCAGTGTACCTTGGTTCAAACGTAACTCTGCTTCTCCCCATCTCTGGCATGATCTTAGCAAGTACTTAACCTTTCTTTACTTTGGCTTTATCCTTTGCAAGCTGGGATAAGTGAGATGAATAGTAGGTGCTCAAAATATTAGGTTTTACTCACTGATGTTAAAAAACAAAAACTTTTCAGCTGGGTGTGGTGGTTCATGCCTGTAATGCCAATACTTGAGAGTCTGAGACAGGAGGATTGGATGTTTGAGACCAGCCCTAGCAACTCTGTGAGCCCCTCAAGAACTTAATGAGATTGTTTCAAAATAAAAAATTAAATAGGTTTGGGCTGTCGCTCAAAAACAGAATGCCCCTGGTTTCAATCCCTAGTAACACATACACTTTTCTATATATGTACATAAATGCATTGTGAAAGTTCTGGAAGAATATGTATATAATGGTTTATATTGGTAGTCATTAAGAAGAATATAAAGGAGAACTCTAACACATATATTTTTACTATCTTAATAGCATATGCTATTTTTGTAATTTAAGCATACTTTAAAAAAGAATAAGCCAGGAGTGGTGGTGCAAACATGTAATCCCAGCACTAGAAAGGCTGAGATAGGAAGATCATAGG
Organism: Muscardinus avellanarius; assembly: GCF_963383645.1. Taxonomy (NCBI): domain Eukaryota; kingdom Metazoa; phylum Chordata; class Mammalia; order Rodentia; family Gliridae; genus Muscardinus; species Muscardinus avellanarius. The sequence goes on along the minus strand of NC_137786.1, from coordinate 194,921,034 downwards.
TTCACAGCCAGCCTCAGATGCTTAGTGAGGCCCTCGCAACTTAGTGAGATCCTGTTTCAAAATAAAGAATAAAAAATAGGTCTGGGGGCATACCTTGGAGGTAGAAGGGAAAAAGCCTTAGTTTTTTCTTGAGGCAGAAACCAAGAGATGGATGACAAAGAACCTTGACTGGTTCAGACATCCTGGTATGATTTTAGTGCTGCTTGTGGAGTTCCCAATGCCTTGGTCGGGAAATCTGCCATATAAACGTCAGCCTTTGGAGGGGAAAGATACAGTGATTATCAGACTCTCAGGGGAACCCAGCTCCAAGTGACCCTGGCTTGGAGGAGTGGGTGGTGAGGCTCTGAGCTCAGACATAGCTGGAAGGCTTCCCAGTCTCCCAGGGCAGTTCAGGGACTGAGGCGCAGCTCTCCTGGGTCTCAGGGAAATGGAGGAATATGATTCAGGTAAGCCTTAGAAAGAGTCCACATTACCATGGAGGAAAAGTTTCCAAGAGACTTGAGCATTGACCACTCTGCCTGGAAGGAATGAGGGGGGTCTCTAAATTACCTCAGTTTCCCGATCTCTAGAGATGCAAGATTAAACAAGCAAAAGTGTTTTATTACCTCTATGTAGGACGCCCACATGGCTATCCACCTTTTTCTCTATTCTAAAAGCTCAGGACTATGGAGAGTAAAAATATCACATCCTTTTATGGCAAAAATTGCATAATCGCAACCCCAAGAGCAACGCCGGCTACTCCTTATATGTAGCCGAGATCTTCCCTTGGCCAAACCACATTCCTGTCTTTTTCAAAGAGTGAAAACTCCCTTATTCCAACTCCATGCATGTTATTTCTGATGGGTAAAATGCTTATCAGATCACAAAAGTCATGCCCCAAGAAGCTTGTATTTCTGGAAAACCATCTGATGCGTAGTGTATATTCTATGAAAAATTTATTTTCAAATTTCAAATGATAAATTGCTATCTGTAGCTAGGTGTCTTGTGAGCTCCCACCCAAACAAATACAGTTATTCTTGCTGGCAACTCTCAATATAACAATATTTCCTTCACCATATGAATGCCTCTGTTAACAAAGCTTCTGCCAGTCAAGTACATCTGTGTGGTCCATTCTTATTATTCTAATTTGCAACTTTGATCCTATCCTCAAACTCACCCAAAGGAATGAGACGGTTCTGCTATAAAGAAAAATAAATGAAAAAAAAAATCACGTGTCAAGGCTTGGGAAGGTGACTCACCCTTTTCATGGCTGCTTGAAGGCGGTGGAGGGGAGGTGACCGGTTTGGACTTGTCATAGTTGTTAAAGCTCTGGCTGCGCCGGTTGTTAGCAGTGGCTGATCCGCCGCGTGTTTTGGCATCACTGCCTGCAGTGGACACCCTCGCGGTAGGACCTGGAAGTCTAAAATGCAAAAGCAACAGGGTGATGCATTTGGTCTCAGGAGGACAGCAGTGTATCAGAAGAAGGAATGGCCACCATGCAGGAGGTTAAAGAAATACAACGAAATCATCCCAGACACTGGGTCTGTGGAGGTCTGGCAGTCAGTGGATTTGGTCGAGCCACTACAAACATCTAGGCTAGTAACAACTCCAGCAAGGTCAAAGAGCAAAATGTGAACAGTGTTCTTTTGAGCAAAGAGAAACTTTGAAGGAAAAATATATGAATATGGATGTGCATGTATTAATGTACCAGTATAAATTTCACTAGCATATACAAATATAATGCACCAATACAAAATTTTTTAAAGTACAAAGTTCATCTTCCTTTTTCTTTGGAATGGGTATTCTCACTTTTAAAAAGGTCACGCCATATTAATGTCTTTTCCAATTCTATAACGCATGAAATATAAAGGTCTAACTCTAAACTGTTTACCCTGTTTGCACCTCTGTTCTGGAAGGTATTGAAAATAGTGTTGGAGCTGGGCTTGTAATCCCCGTGCTTGGGAGGCTGAGACAGGAGGATCGCGCAGGTTAGAAGCCAGCCTCAGCTACTTACTGAGGCTCTCAGCAACTTAGTGAGACCCTGTTTCCAAAAAATATATTTTAAAAATGGGTCTGGGAGTATAGCCCGGAGGTAGAAAGCCTCTGGGTTCCACCCCCAGTACCACCCTCCCAAAAAAAATAGTGTTGGAGCCGGGCGTGGTGGTGCACACTTGTAATCCCCGTGCTTGGGAGGCGGAGACAGGAGGATCACGCAGGTTTGAAGCCAGCTAGACTGGTTTAAGAGACCCTGTTTCCAAATAAAAAAAGTATTAAAAAAATAGGTCTGGAAGTGTACCCTGGAGGTAGAAGGGTTTCTAGGAACCCCAGTACCGCCAAAAACAAAAAAAAAGTGTCGGCCATATCCAGGTATGTAGGTATTAAAAGAATGACACAATTAGCAAAGGATGGTGATGTATGCCTATAAATCCAGTACTTGGGAGGCTGAGACTAGAGAATTGCAGGTTGATGGCTAACCTCAGCAATTATTGAAGCAACTTAGCAAGACCGTGTTTTAAAATAAAAAATATAGGGCTGAAGGTGTATCTCAGCTAGAACCCCCCTGAGGTTCAATCCTCAGTACCACAAAAAAAAAGAACAACAACAACAAAAAAAGAAAAGCACACAATTTATAATAATAAAAAAGAGAATTGCTACCACCCAGAACCCAACAACAAGGGTTTGCCTAGTTGCGAACTCTTGTCCAGACATACATGTTCCTTCAATACCTGACGACCTCTCTTAGTAGCATTACTTGGAGGCTGAAGCTCAGCCTCTCTGTACGGTAGATGGACAAAGTCATAATTCTTTCTGCTAAACCATCAGGCTTCAGTTAGCTTGAAGACAAACACACGCTTTCCCTTTAAATAAAACACCTCATTTTGGGTGGCTTTGAAAATAAAGTCACCAGACTTCTTTGTAATGTGTCTAAAAATATTATGGCCTATTTGCTAAAGAGTTAAGGGTAAGACTCCATGAATCAGAATTCTGGTCCAGGGACTTGCTAAGGAGGTTGTTTCCAACAATTAAAGTTGAAAGATGAATAAATGATGAAATATGTAGTTATATCTTTCAGCTAAAACCCATGAACTGTGTTTAAAAGCAACTGGAACCTCAGCAGACCAGCATTAGATCCAGTGATAAGTCTGAATTTTCAAATCATAAAGCTTTCAGCCTTCTCTTTCCATGAAACTCCATAAGCAGCAAAGAAGTCTGCAGTCTGGAAGCATTTTAGATATAAGCAGGCAATCACTTTAAACGTTTTCATGTTGGCGGAGCAAGAAAGATGGTTGCAAAGTAAATAGGGAACATGAGCTGGTGTGAGAAGACTGTAAAATGTATCAAGTTAAGCAGAAGCTGGCTCAATTCCCTGCTTGGGAGCTGGGAGGGATGGAGGAACTCACTCTGCCCCCAGCAAGCAGCAGGGAGGTATTTAAGGTATCACTTCCCATTGCACCAGGAGAATTTGTTCCTCCACTAATTCGCTTCCTCCTAATTGGAGAGAGTATTCACAAAGAATCGGGTGCAAAAACCCCGTAGCACCACTGCCTATTTCTGAGGCCCAGATGTGCCTAACGCAATATGTCAAGTAGCACCAGCCACGGGATCTTAGTACTACCCTCTTGGTTCTGCTTCCAGTGCAAGCAGTGTCCTGCAGATCTTTCAAGTCAGGGTTATCTAAGCACTCACATTCAAAGGTAGAGCTTCTGCAGGTGAAGGCACTGGGCTCTTTGGGCTGGACTTATTTAATCCACCCACAGTCTGCAGGAGTCTTGCTCCCTACCAGGTAGTCGTAGAATAGGATTATGGACTGTTCAGAAGGCGACGTCACAGCAATGGTATTAAGTGGTCCAGGGTAACATAGGTCACAACATTCTGCTTCAGTGGTGGAATTTGCAAAAGACGGGGAGGCAGAAAGCAATTAGGAGGAGCAGATGTGTTCCTTTAGAAGTTGCTTGAGAGTCTCCATTGTGTTGGTCCTAGATTGGATCTCAGCAGATTTTAGGACAACCTCGGGATTCAAGAGCATAGAAAGAATAGGACAGGTATCAGTCTGAATCAGGTAGGCAATTAGTCCTCTGTGATGCAGAATGGCGTAATGAACAGATACAGGTCTTTCCACTGATGAGCCTTGGCACTAGACTCACAACATCTGAGATACATTGAACTCTGGAATAATAGTAATAATACTAATAAACCACTGAGTGGGATAGTTGCAAATTTAAAATGGGACTTAACGTCTGGTCTGCTGTAAGTACTCCATGTATGCTATTTCCCCCTTCTCATCCTCTCTGCTACACAGACTGATAACGAAACTGGACACTGTCATAAAGGAAATATACAATAGCACAAGAAAGAATTAGATAAGAAAGAAAATTTATGGATTTAGTGCAAAGAGAAGTAGAAAAAACCCCAACATCTGAGTTCAACATTTTTAAAGACAAATTTTGTAGTTTACCTAGCTAAAGAACATTCCAGAAGAGAAACTACATCTTAAACTGACTGCAACCTTATGTTTGGGGGGCTTCTGAGTTACCTATGGGCCCCATTCTCTGAAATACTCCTGGTTTGGGATTACAGAAGCTAGTTCTGGGTTTCCCATGGATGGTCATGGTCAGATTCTCTTTAATGATTTTTTTTTTTTTTGGGCGGGTATGGAGATGGAACCCAGGGGCACTTGACCTCCGAGCTACACCCCCTGCCCTATTTTTTTATTCTTTATTTTGAAACCGGGTCTCACTGAGTTGCAGAGGGCCTCACTAAGTAGGTGAGGCTGTTCGCAAACCGCGATCCTCTGGTCTCAGCCTCCCGAATGCTGGGATTACAAGCATGTGCCACCACGCCTGGCTAATGATGCTTTTTTTTTTTTTGAATGGGAGTGGAATATCCTTCAAATAGCTGCAGAGTTGTGCCATGTCTTCTAGGACATGAATAAGGAGTTCTTGAGGGCTTTGAAGACAGCTGATTATTAGAGACAGGTTAGCACATAGCTGCCAAAGGCCAATACAAAGTTCCAGCTGGCTCCTGTCACCCACAAGACACCTGAGTTGGAGCACTCCCTTAACTTGGGTAATTTATTTGAAGTTTCAGAGAGAATCAACACTGACACTATTTTGTAAAATTTGGGTTCTGTTGTGAATGGGCTCCAACAATTACTTGCTCCAAAGTTAAAAACCTTCCATCCATCTGAAATTTTTAGCAAAATTAACCTCATATATATAAAAACTATGGATGAATATATGGTGGGTAGGAGATAGGAACTCACCCATGAGGGAATCAAAATACCCTTGGGCACAAAGAGTAAATTCACAAGCTGAATGAATTCAGACTGAATTTTAAGTACAGGATTTCAAGTATAGGATTTCAAAGGCAAAGGCTACCACGAAAACTTAAGATACCTGAGCAAGTAGGAGACACCTTGGACTTTGTTTAAGCTGAAGAAGGGGGGAGGAGCTAGCATGCTCCCTCTTATATAGATCTTAAGGGATGTTTGACCCCAGCTGACATCCAGATCACATGTGCATTGATACAATAAAGCATGGTGGCGCACGCTTGTAATCCCTGCGCTTGGGAGGAAGAGACAGGAGGATCGCACAGGTTCGAAGCCAGCTGCGCGCGTTGGCTTAGGAGACCCTGTTTCCAAATAAAAATGTAAAAATAGGTCTGGGAGTTTAGCCCGGAGATAGAAGGGCTTCCAGGAACCCCAGTACCACCAAAAAAAAAAAAAAAAAAAAAAAAAAAAGCCAGGCCTGGTGAAGCACGCTTGATACAATAAGCACAGCTCAGAAGTAATTCAGAGAAGAAAGGGGAAGAAATTGAAGGCTGGCAGGATAGTCAGGGAAGGTTCAATAAGAAGAGATTTGGCTTGTTGAATGGGAATATAAATAGAAGACAAGGGAAGGGAAGAGCACACCCTGCATAGAGAAAGCCTGCCAAAAGTAGAGAGAAAAGAGTCAGGGTGTTCTGCACTTGGGGGATAGAATAGATGGGAAGAAGGCTAGAGGAGCAAGCGAGGCCAGGGAAGGGAAGACCTTGTAGGTCATGCTACAAAAGTTGGACTTTGTCCCACTCTTTAGAGAAGAGGAGGCCTAGAGCAGAGCTGGGAGTTAAAAGCAGAATATCTTCTAGTTTACCAGTGATGCAGACCTGAGGCCTCTGGCTAAACATTTTGAAGTTCATTAGTGTTAACATCCTTGTGCATCATGGGAACTTGTATTTACCCCAGCCCAGAAGCATGTGCTGTCAGGAGCATTGGAATCTCGACCTGCTGAGAAATCTTGCCCACGTGGAACAGCTGCAGGAGCCACAACAGATACTGCCTGCTGTGTCTTCCTCCCTGAAGCAGAGCAGCGAGGAAGCAGCCCTGTGTCGTTCACAGCACCAGAAGTACCCTACATCTTCCCAGCATGAGGATCTTGACCTCTCACGGTCATTCCATGTCCAAACACATTTCAAAATGACAGAGGGCACACATGGGTTCTTTGAAACATACACATCTTGCGTTCTTTGAAAATTAAGTTTAAGGGAAGTGGTGTAAGAAAAGGGCGGGAGAAAAATCCTGCTATTAGAGCCACGATCGATTTCTCCAACGTTGCAGAACCAAGCAGGCAGGGCAATAAAACTGTCATCTGCTGCACGTAACTTACAGGGGTACCCCTCTCCTCCACTCCACACGCTGTACGTGCTGGCGGGAAGAAAGCAGTTCTTCTCCCCGAAACCACTTCAAAGGCTGGAAGCAGAGGGGCGCCCTTCCCAGGAAGGATGGCAGCTTGCATGCACATGCTTGGGGGGGGGTTCATAATCAGAGATGCTTTTGCCAGACAAGATGATTAAATGCTAAATCCCTCATATCCATGGCATCTGCTTTTCAGCAGCTTGGCAGAGAAGACTGAGTGCTAACCCCATCGATTCTGCTCTACCAAACAGTCATGTAGGGATCAACTCGGTGGGACTCGCTAGGGAGGCAGCCTGCTTGCCTTACCTGGCCCAGATCAACCCCAAATATTAATCTTACCACATATCTGCTATTTAGGGTTACATTACTATATGCCAGGTATTCTAGAATTGAAATGATTTGATTTGTTCCTCATGGCACTGGGACAGAAGCACGATTACCTTGTTTTACCAGTATGGAAATGCAGGCTCATAGAGACGACGTAAGTGATGAGTGTGTTTCTTTACCTCTCTTCTCTTCTGTCTCACACAGGAGAGTAAGACTAAATAGCTGGGACTCACCACTGGATGCCAGGGGACAATAATATGGCAGAAGGCTGAAATCTATGGACACCATGGTCCATTCCCTTCATGCACCCTCCCATACACCCACGCTCAAGACTGAGGCTCCACTCTGCTCAGCATCCCTGTTGCCTGCCAAGGTGCTTGCCTCCAGCAGGTGTTCAATCAGTGTTTGCATTTCAACAAGAGACCTTTTTCCAGGGCTCTGGGGAAAGTGGCCCCCTCAAGCCAGAAAGGAGTTAAGGTACCTGTAGACAACCAAAATTTAATGCTACCTTTAGTGGTACTTAGTCAGCTAAAATATTAATAATAACAACAACAACAATAATAATAGTTATTATTAGTATTAGTAGTAGTAATACTAGGGATTGAACCCTGGACATTCTACCTCCCAACTACACTCACAGCCCTATTTTATTTTTTATTTTGAAACATGGTCTTGCTAAGTTGCTGAGGCTGGCTACAAACCTGTGATTCTCATGTTTCCACCTCTTAATCAACTAAAATTCTTATCAGGATTCTGCTCAAGGCTGGGGTTGGGGAAGTGGAGGAAGGGAATACACAGAGAAATACTAAGCAAATAATGAAACAAAGAATATCCCTTAACTGGCTTTGGCAGGGACCCAAAATGCACCCCAAACAAACTCTAGGTGAATGATGAGATCCAGAATCAAGGCCAGACCTTGGCTTATGGTGAATCTAGAAGCTCTGTACCCAGCACAGGGTGAAGGCAGGGGCAGTATAGACACATCCTCATCTTCCAGTTTTTCCTCCTGCCTCCTTCCATCATCTGGGACAGATAACAAATCATGCATGGGCTGGGCATGTGCTTCTAATTAGATATTTTCCCAGCTAGCTCCTGTTTTCTTTATCTTCCAGGATTGAGCACATCGTGGGAACAGACACTGGATTTCAGATTTCCTCCAAGTCACCCTCCCCTTTCCTTTCATATGTATGTGCATTTGCATGACACTCAAATTAACTGGGAACAGTTGCCAGAGCTCTGGTGCCTGCCTGGGCTCAGGCTTCCTGCTATTCAACAGGGAAGGCAGTCAGTCTCCGGCATGGCTACCAGAACAATGACAGTCTTAGGTTCCCTCCTGGCCTACTGGCCAGGAACTCTGCATAGGTATCCTGAAGCACAGTACCGTGAAATTCCTCTTTCACCAGCCAGGCTGATCCAGGGTTGGGTCTCCCCATATGCAAGCTCTTCAGAAAAGCAAATTCTGATTTTAAAAGGGATGTAGTAGCCAGAAATGGTGGTAGATGCCTGTAATCTTAGTACTTGGGAGGCTGAGACAGGAGGATAGCGGGTTTGAAGCCAGCCTCAGCAACTTAGTGAGACCCTGTTTTGTTTCCAAATAAAAAGTAAAATAGGGCTGGGGGGAGTACTCAGAGGCAGAATCTGGCTCAATTCCTACTGCCAAAAAAGAAGAAGAAGAAAGAAATATAGAGAAAAAGAAAACAAAAACAAAAGGGACCTAGAGCTTGGCATAGCAGGGTAAACAACAGATGATCTGTCCAGACGTGTACATGAGCAAAGTCAAAAATGTGGGGCGGCTTTCCCTTTACCTTTAGGTGAGAGTTCAGTGACAAATAAATGCAGGCCCTAGTCACCATGAGGAAGGGTTCTACCCAGCAGGACTTCTGAGGAAGACTCAGAGTGATGATTTTTAAAAATAGCTCTGGCATATAAATTCCAGAATTCAAGAGGAAAAAGGAGGGAGGGTTACAGGACAATCATAATCTCTTCTAAAAGCAGTCTGTCCCAGTCTTGTCCTGACCTGCTCATTTCTATCTAGCTGCCTAACAGGAATGGTGTAGCCTAAGGTTTGCACTGAGGGTTTGGAGGTGAGACCATACGGGTTCAAATCCTGCTCTGTTCACTTTCTGTGTGACCTTGGGTAAATTACCTAATTTCCTAAATGTGCATTTCCTCATCTCTAAAGTGGAGTCATAACATGAGCTATCTCATGAAGACTGATGTGAGATTTAGATAATGCATTCAAATTGGTGCACTCAATAAATGTTAGTAGCTCAAGCCTTTAAAATAAGAGTAGATACAAGAAGGTAACTGGCTTTTCCTAAACCCCAGAATGCATCCTAGGATTCAGGACAGGGTGCAGTGGACAGGCCAAATACAAACCAAGAGAACTAGTTAGTCATCAGACTCATTTATTTTCTCTTTCAGGAAACTGAGGAAACCTCTCCACGGTATAGAGGTGCACCCAGAAACAAAGACAAGGCAGAGATGCCCACTGTTTTCTATTCATGCTTGTGATCTTTATAACTCCAGAGAAGACCAATCCCACATTAGTAATTTTAACGATAGCAAGAAAGCACAGCACACGTGAATGAGATGCAGGTGAGGTAGGATCAGGGCCAGGAGGAAGCAGGGAGCAAACTCATCATAAAATTGCCACGAAAACTACCTAGAAACTCACCTCTCCCGAAATCTGAATGGACTCTGATGACAAAGCAGCCAAGGACAAAAGCCAGGTGAGAAACATCACCAACACCTCAGACTCGCTTACACACACCCACGCACGATGCACACACTCACGCACGCGTGCACTCAGCGCGGCCGCGGCCGCTTTTAAAAGTCCCCACCACCAGGTCATCAGCCGAGCATGTTTGGCTTTCTGGAACTGCAAACATATTTTTGCAAACTGCAAAAATAGGGAGAGGAGTCAAAAGGGAACAGCCAGAGCAGAGGGAGCCAAGGAGCAGAGGGCTGGGCTTAAACCATGCTTTGCAGGACACAGAGAGACTCTAACCTAGACATCTTTTTCTGACCCAGAGTGAAGCGGATGATTTTGCTTTGAGATGAGTCCTTGGAAGATGCACTGCGTGACAGAAAAGAGAAAAGTGGAACCGATGAGTGAGGAGAGAGAAGAAATGTTAGGCACACACATAAGTAATAAGAGTCTTAGGACAATGAGGATGTTCCTAACTTTTTCCCTCTGCCTACATTTTTTCCCCCTGGAGATAATTTTTTTTTAATTTTTTCCTTCTGGCTCTAAGTTTACTGATTCAGTATAGTTCCTACATGAGGAAATTGCAATCAAGATTATTTAAGGACCTGTAAGTTCTTTTTTTTCTCTTAAATACCAGTTTTTAAAATTTTTTTCTTTGCTTCCAGTCAGCATAGGCGTTTTAAAATGCCTTTCTAAAGTATTGAGCTATTTGAAGTATAAAAAAAACATTTAAAAGGTATAAAGTAAGATGTTTAAAGTATAAAGTATTACTTTATGCCTTTCTGAAATATTGAGATGTTTCTGTTTCATAGGTTTGTCCAACTGGTATCCTTTTCAAGTGAACTTTTTGAATATCCCATAAAATTGACTGCAAACAAAGGTTAGATGTTTGAAAATTTTGCTGGCCTGAGGAATTTTTGCTTTTAATACTACAGACATGACCACTTAAAGCCTGTTGAAAAATTGCTAAATTCTGGTGGCTTTATTTTAGACCATAAGTTTATATGTATAAAGAATCTTGGTGGGTTTAACCAAAAAATGATTTAAAGTTATCTACTGCATTAGGGAAGACAGACGTGTGTGTCTTTCTCTTTCTCACATCCATATATCTTGCAGTATGTTCATAAAAGGAACTGAGGTGAGAAATGCAATGTTGGTTTCACTATTCTTGGGAAGCAAAGAGAGAGGCAAGAATAAGGGGAGAAATAAAAGCAACTTTCTGGATATTTCCCAGATAACTGAATATTGGCCAAATGTAAGACAAGCACAGACATAGAGGAATGCAAGTCTTGGAGACTCTGCTCCTCTCCTAGATTCTATGTTATGTTCTCAGCCACTATGTCACTGTGAGATTTGCTGATGTGAAGGGCAGAGTGGCCCCATAAGGCTGATATCTTCCTGCCAATGTGCTAGATTTCCTTTGTAATCTTCATGACTCTTTTTTTTTGTTGTTGTTGTTGTTGGTACTGGGGTTCCTAGAAACCCTTCTACCTTCAGGCTACATTCCCAGACCTATTTTATATTATTTTTATTTGGAAACAGGGTCTATTAAGCCAGCGAGGCTGGCTTCGAACCTGCTCGATCCTCCTGTCTCCGCCTCCCCAGTGCGGGGATTACAAGTGTGCGCCACCACGCCCGGCTCCGTGAATCTTTTATTAGCAAACTTCACGAAGAGCTGCCAAGTCTTAGTGTTGGCTACTCGAAAAGGTGCTGGAACTAGATGGCCTCAAAATAGTGTTTAGGATGTTTGTATCTGGCAGGGCTCTAACCAAAAAGCAAAACAAACCTGGCACTAGTGCTTCCCTCAACTTTTAACATTAATGGTAAAAGGTCTAAACCATAACCCTTGGGGCTTTGGTTATCAAACATAAAATTTGGGACTAGAAATACTAAATAGAACAGAGCTGGTGATGTAATAATATCATTCTTAAAGTTATAGCCCCCATGTTAACATGGGTAACATATCCCTAGACCCCAAGAATGAGATTCTTCTTCAGAAGTAAAATTAGAAAGCATCAGTAGTTAGATTGGGTAAAACCGCCAGGTGAAGATGAAGCCCTAGAGCGACTCCAAAGCCACACTCCACAGCCACCATTCTATAGGGTCAGAAAATCATGATGGCAAGAACCACATTGCAACTGGAATAAATTAACATATAAGCTTGGCTTACGTGAGTCTGGCTCTTCATTAGGTAAAGCACTTACTAATAGTAGGATGTTTTTTCTTACTGGGAGATGGGTGCTCTGACTGGAATATCTTGTTCTTTTAAGAAAACAAACACCTACGGTGCAAATGGATGGTGCAGGTTAGCACTGCTCAGTGACCCAAGCCAGTGTTTCAAAACACATGTTCTTTGGAAATCTATATAGTAAGGTGCTTTATAAAATAAGACACTCCTTTACATGTCTCCTTCTGCAGGATTACAATGCACACCTGTTTCTCTCCAAGGCTTCTTTGTCTCAATAAATACTACCACCACTTACCTAGCTGCTTAAGCCAGCAATTTGGGCTTAATCTGGGATTCTTCTTTTTCCTTCACTCTATGGACTGAATCTGTTTGCAGGTTCTTATCTCAGTCTCTGAAATATCTTGCATGAATCCCTCTCCCAATCTGCTCTAGCCACTAGCATCTCTCAGGCTGAAAAAGCCTCTTAACTGGGGTCTTTCTTACATTTCTGCTCTTCCCCCATCTTCTTTCTTTCTTTCTTTCTTTTTTTTTGCAGTACTGGGGATGGAACCCAGAGGCATTTTACCTCCAAGCTACACACCCAGTTCTATTTTTTATTCTTTATTTTGAAACAAGGTCTTACTGAGTTGCAAAGGGCCTTACTAAGTAGCGAATGCTGTCCTTAAACTGCAATCCTCCTGTCTCAGCCTCCCAAATGCTAGGATTAGAAGCATGTGCCACCATGCCCGGCTTCCTTCCCCATCTTAAAATCTGTAAATCCAATTAAGTCTTTCTCATCCTTAAGACACCCTTCCTCCATGGCTTCCTGTCATCCTTAGAATTGAGTCCAAATTCTAGACCCACTTTACTCAGCCCTGTGTGACCGGCCTCAGTGCCACAGCAACTCACCACTGCTTCCTATGGACACATCAGAGCCTTCTTTGCCTATCGTCTGTCCTTCACTTCCCCCTCCCAGTACCTCTGAACCCTGTCATTTTATTAGACTATCATCACCACCTGACACTTTTCCTCCCTGTTAATTCTCCTTTGTCAGCCTTCTCCAGGAGCATGCCTGCAGCACATACTTTGTCTATTTCATTCATCCTTGACCTCCAAGTGCCTAGCACAGTGCGTGGCATACTTTGCACTAAGTAAGTAAAAGAATGCACATTGGCAGTTTCAAGGATCTGGGCAGACCTACAATTAGGAGTTACAACACCTTAACCCAGGTTATCGCCCCATACTCCCCCCTCCCATGAAGCCCTTTCTCTGTAACACAACCCAAGTGGGCATCCCCGGGAATCAGCACATTCGATTCTTGCAGGACCGTCAGGGAATCTCTGTGCAGAAAAGGGCTCACACACACACAGTTCTTCAGGGAGTGTGTAGACCTGCACTTTATTGCCAGTCCAGGCATCTCTCCTATCCCACGTCTTTCCATAATGTGAGCTGGATGTATATAGATAATTAATTAGGGGCCCTGATTTATATTACACCCATCACTGCTGGTTTTAACAGCAGTACAAGTGGGATGTCAATCCTCTCACAGGTAAAATAGCTGTAGCTACCCATGAGGCAGGTACTAAAGTTTGGGTTTTGCCAACTACAACAGGTGATAAAGGTATCAAGGTGTGCGAGAAGCCTTATTTATGATCATCAATGCTGGTGCTCTGAGGCACTGAGAAGGCATTGCTTTACTGCACATATTAGATAAAATCAAGCAACCAGTTAGATCAGTGGCATTTTGGTTTTACAGCTAAAGACCGACAGCTTAAAAGAAAACAATTACTATGAGTGCTTCTGCAGAACTTAACACAAGTCAAAAACCTTCTGGTTCCTAATGCCCTCCCCCACCTCACTCCTGGAACTAAACCAAATGATTTGCTAGGCATGGTGACATACACTTGTAATCCCAGCTACCTGGAAGGCTGAGGTAAGAGGATCACAAGTTCAAGGTCAGACTCATCAACTTAGTGAGTTTCTATTTCTCAAAATAGAAAGTAAAAAGGGCTAGGGTTGTAGCTCAAAGGGAAAGCATCCCTGGGTTCAGTCCCCAGTCCTGGGAAAATAACGGCTTTGCAGGGTGATTTTTTGCAGAGTTGTTTAGGAATGGAGTGCAGCAGACGGCACCTACAGTGACTTTCTGCTTGTATATTGTTCGATAGCGAGTCCCAGTGGCATGCACCAGTCTCGCTAAGAACATTAGCAAAATCCAGGCCCTGATCCTGCAGAGAAGGGATCACTCCTGGGCTGTGAGACTGCCCCTGGTCAAGTTCAACACGACCTGGTTCCCACAGTCTAAGCACAACAAAACCCAGTCACATTTTCGGTCACTACTACTGAAAGTGTGGAGACTTCCCCACTCAGGGAAGGTGGACAGCTACTCCTGCTAACACCTGCCACCTTTCATCAGTGTCATCTCTATTTATCTCTCTTCTAGCAAAGCAGAAGCATCTGTCAGGCTAGGACTTTTGCCTTCACCTAGTAAAATAACTTAGCAGCCCCATGCCAAAATCCTTGGTTTACCCAGCCATCCTCCCTTCAAATGCATGGCTTTTTCTCCCTTGTCTGCTGAATAAATTTCTCTAACTTTGAACATCCAGCTTGTACCTCAATATCCAAAATGGGTTTGGAGTCAATTTTAGCAGCTGCTTATAACAACGGAGTAGATGTGTAATAGGCCGGAGTTATGACAGGAGCAGCTAATTAGCTTGGGTTGCTGGTGATTGTGATCTGTGAAAGGACCCATGTCTGCAAATCACAGAAGGAGGCCCCGATACATCCATTTCGGGGGCAGGCCAATTCCTCACTTATAACCAGGAGCTCCCAGCATCACAGATGGTAGAATGAAAACCACAGAGGATATGAGCTACAACTGGGTCAGTGTGGCGAAGAACACCCGTAAAACACAAACAAAGCTGGCGAGGGCCCACCTGGACTGCATCTCAGCTTGTGCTTTTGCTTGCTGATGTAGCGCTGGCTGGTGAGGCTGGCTGGGGGCTTGGGGAGTGGCTGGCACCTGTTGCTGAGGTGTGTTAGCCTGGCACTGTGAGGGCGCCCCAGCCACCTGAGACCCGGCGGGCGGCAGAGGGGAAGAGAGGTGCTGCTTCTGGGGCTGTTGCTGCTGCTGCTTGTAGCGAGAGAGGCTGAAGAAGAGGCCTAGAATAGCCTTGAGGTTTCCATTCCTGATTTCTGCAAGACAATAAAGAGACTCTTGTCAGCTGCGGAGCACTGGCTTTTCCCCATCCAACAAGCTGCTTTGGCCCTCACATGAGCTTAATTCCTTTAGGATATGACAGACTTCCTGAACACTTAATTGGTATCACAGTCAATTACAATCAGGCCTAAACCACAAAGAAATCAGCTTATTCACCCCGCTGGGGGTTACAGCGGATACATCAGACAAGTTGCAACTGGATGTCTGGCAAGGGCCAGGAGGAAATTCTCAGCAAGGACACCAGCGTCCCTGTCCCCAGCAAGACCGCACTTGTCCTGTAGGCAAAGAGGCGATCCTGGACAGAGGCGCTTGCTGGCGCTGGGAGAGACGCGGTCTCGTTTGTTCTGCCAAATTCATGTTCTAAGCCTCAAGCCACACTGAATGTGCCAGGTGGCCGCCATCCCACTTCAAAACCTTTGCTCTGCTGCTCAGCTCTGCCCAGACACCCACTTTCAAATACACAGCTCTTCCTCTCTTGTCCATTGAATAAATAACTCTAAGTTGGGACAGGGGTAGGGATAGGCTATAAGGACTTGCTTCCATAAAGGACTCATACCAAATATCTCCTATATTAAAATGAATCAGAACAAGAGCCGGAAGGATTTTTCTTTCTTTTCAGACAGCAGTTTTCAGATATTAGGATGCATTTGTCTTGAGGCATGCACAAAGATTTGTGGGGAAGAATAAAATATGTATTCACAGGCAGAGATTATGAATAGCTAGGGGTTGCTGCCTGGGTGATCCCTCCTTTTATGCAGCACTTTCAACACCAGATGTTGATGGCCAGAGTCTAAACTGACCCCAAGGGGTGAAGTACTAGGACCACCCAGCAAGAGGGACAGAGTAGAAGGACGCCTGAAGGGGCTCCCTCTGCTTTGGTGTCACCCTGGCAGAATTTCTTTTTCTGTATTGGCAAGGTGCAAAGGGGACATGGAAGGCACAAGGATTCTTCCGGGACCTTGCTAGAGGACTGGGGAAAGGCAGTCTTGCCTGGTGGGTAGCATGTACATCCTGCTTAACCCTGAGCTGGGGGAAGGCTACAAACACATCCTTCAAGGGCCAGCTGAGGGACAGAAGGTGTGAAGAGAGTCCTTTCAGGACAAGCTCTGTTCCTTCCACAGGAGGAAGGGCAGCAGGCCGGGCCTTGCCTCTGGTGTGAGCTGCTGTTTAGCTGGGAAGGATTACTTTCTGCTGCTGGAGTATCCCAGAGTGCTAATCATGGAGATAGATGCAACCTCCTCTGTACAATTTATTTTTAGTGCCTTTTTTTTTTTTTGGCAGTACTGGGGATGGAACCCAGGGTCTTTTCTACCTCAGGGCTATACTCCCAGACCTATTTTATACTTTATTTGGACACAGTAGCTGAGGCTGGATTTGAACCTGTACAATCCTCCTGTGTCAGCCTCCCAAGCGCTGAGATTACAACTGTGAGCCACCATGCTCAGCTTTTAGTGCCTTTTATAGATATCCAGTTGTTGTTTCAGAGATGCAGTTCTAAGGTTATGGAGTATGTAGCTTATGAGACAAGCACTGTTACTAACCAGTGTGCATCAGGCTAGGCTCTTCTCCTACATGACCTCATTTGATCTCATCCATCAAGAAGGGAGCATGGGGTCCCTCTTTCCCTTCAGGGAAGCAGAAATTCAGAAAGGTTTTATGACCTCCCAGGTAATAAACCAGGGAGCTGGAATTTGAATCTAAAGTTTTCCAGCTCAAAGACTGCTTTCCTAACACCACCTAACTTGGATTATTCATATACCCATCATGTGAGATGGATTTCAAAGCAGACCAGATAACATTTTATTTACTAAGCTAGCTGGTGGGCACATGCATACTCTTTATTCTTCTGCTGTCAAGTATATCCTAACACATTTTTTAAACCACATAAGTAAAACAAAAAGGGGAGGAATTTAACAATTCAGCTTATCCAGAGGCAGGGCTATCTACGGCAAAAAGTAGGCGGCATCTCCTAACTCACAAGCCAGCCGCAGCACAGACAGAGCCGTCTCGCCACAGTCCCTCCCTACTGTGGCCAACAAGTCGCTTGCTATTTATAACAAATGTTCCCTAAAGTGTCTTTAGCTGTCAAAAAGCATAGTACTCCTCTGATAAATATGCTTTTTCTTAGGAGGTAGCATTTTTTATTATAAACATCATTGATATTTGGAGCCAGAAAAAAAGCTGGGGTTGAATCTCTGTAGTCCATTCCTTAAAGGCTTTGATTTACTCTAAGATTCAACCTCCCTAAGCCTCAGTTTTCTTTCTCTGTAAAATGGGTATGCATACATCCCCCTTCCTATGGGGGTGTTATGAAAATAAAATAAAGACGTAATGAGAAAAATGAGTGCCAAGTGCCTGGTCCAGTGCTGGCTCTGTACTTCCCATTTGGGCTCAGAAAATCTGGTTCCTCTATCTGCAGCTTCCTCAGAACCCACCGAGGGCTCTCTTGCTAAGGAAGCCTAAGAAGGGGTCCAATCTCCCTACTTTTCCCTGCAGGTCACAGTCACTGATGTCCAGAAGGAAATCAATAATGAAGAACCTCTTATCAGAGAAAACTCAATGGTGACCTTCTTTCTGGTTTCTAACATAGCTTTATTAAAGTATTATATAACTTATATCCAGAATATACAAGGATTTTAGTAAATTTAATAAATTCTAATTTTAGAGTATTTCTATCACCCCAGAAAGTTCCCTCATGCTCAAATGTAACTAACCCCTAAACCTACTCCCAAGCCACCACTAATCTGCTTTCTCTTTCTACAGATGTGCCTTTTCTGGGCATTTCATATAAATAGAAGTATGTAACATACAGCCTTTTGCATCTGGCTTCTTTTACTTCACATAATGCTTTAAGAGCTCAACCAAGTTAGAGGATTTATCAGTTTCTTTACATTGCAGTGGTGTCTCATCATATGGACATAACCACATTTTGTTTATCCATTCCCCAGTTGATAGACATTTGGATGACATATATATATTTTTTTTTAGATCACAAAAGCTCAAGAGTGGTAAATGTGCCAAAAGCCACATAGTCTATACCATGGGTGGTCTAAGACAGCGAGAGTATCCAAAGTAGCTAGAGCTGCACTGCTTCCACATTTCCAACTGGTATTTGTCTGAGTTCCATGATGCCTGGTAAGCCAGCTGCACAGAGGAAGCCTACAAACCTTCCTTCCGAGAGCCTGCCAGAAGGTTTCCTTCATGGGACTTCCCAAGGCTTGAGAAAGGACTATTATTTTGCATCTGACCAATTGGCCTCATCTTCTACCCTTCTAGAGAAGAGTGAAAATGCAGACCTAGGGAGAAGTGATTTCCCAAAGAGACCCAAGTGGCCGATCACTGGAACGGCGTCCCTTCTCTTCTGTGGCCACGCTCACGTGAACTGAAGGGCAGTGTGCAAGCCATGTTCCATTCCTTCACAATGCAGTGTTGTCTGGACTCCTAAGAACTTTGGATTCATATTGATCTCTTTGCTCCCATTGGCTAAAACTGATCTGCATAGATATTGCAGGGAACATAAAAAAGAATTTCTTTTTGTTTTGTTTTGGTACTAGGAGTTGGAACTGGGGCATTATGTCTCCAAACTACACCCATAACCCCCCTTTTTAAAACAGGGTCTAAATTGCTGAGTCTCCCTAAGTTACAACTTGTTAAGGATGGCCTTGAACCCACAATCCTCCTGTCTCAGCCTCCCATATATTATAGTTACAAGCATATATCACCATTCCCTCCATCTTTCAACATTTTTAAAGATAAACCTCAGGATTAGTTTACAAAGTCACAACCAATGGAGTAATATAACAAAGAGATTTGTTCTCGAGGCTAGACAGGGTTCAAAGCCAAAGAGGGGCTGCTGTGGACCACAGAGTTGCAGAACTCCTACCCATTCCCTTTGGCCACAGTGTGTAAGACTCGCTTCACTTACTAGGGACTGTAGATTCTGTGGTGCTGTTTCCGCAGATGGGGTAGATGCATAAATGTCCCCTACCTTCCCATCCACTCCTGCAGCCCTCCACGTGCTCCCCACAGGAGAGGTGTGTTGAGAGGATGGGAGCACAGCCTGCCTTCGGCAGAGGTGATGTGAACAGAAGAAAAGGCTACATTTCATCTGCTGCCTTCACCCTAATGGTCTAGAGACCTGTTTTTTTTGTTTTTGTTTTTGTTTTTGTTTTTTTTTTGGCTCAGAATGAAAGGAGCAAGGTCAGTTCCTAAGACTCTGGCCATCAAGATGAGGCTGATCAAATCAGACTGAGTTCGCTTCCAAAAGCACATTCTCCTTCCCAGAGCCACCTGGAAGGCTCTTCCTGCTCCCAGTTCTCCAATCTTCTAGACTGACAGTGAGCTGACCTTGGCCTTCTGTCTAGGCTTTCTTCACCTTCCTTTTCTGCCTGGTGAATGCCTATTTATTCTGGAAGTCCTGGGGGAACATTGCTATCTCTGCAAAGCCCCCCAACCCGTGGCTGTCCCAGAAGAAGCAGATCTGTCTTTCCTTGGCCCTCACTGGACCCTGAGTCTCCTACTAGCACAGCTCTCTGACTCACTGGGATCAAGTTTTATAGAATTGACTTGACAATCAGGAACATAGTACCTAACACTGTGCCTGGCCTATAGGATGTGCCTAGCAAATGTTTGGTGCACTCTACAATCTGCTTTAACCCCTCACCCCAGCTTCTCCACAGAAAGATGACAGGCAGAGAGACAGGGTGCACAAAGCCCAGGTATCCTCAAAATGGCCATAGTTAAAGGCCATCCTTCCTCTCAGGAGAAGGCTGATGGATGGTTGTGACAGGTGGAGTGTATGTTGGGAAGGACTGGGTGGGTGGAGGGGGTCCTGAACATCACCTCAGAGGAGCAGAAGAGGCCTAAACTCACAAGACTCTGGCGAGGATGCAAGAGCAAAGGGATGGGCTGGAGCTTCAGGCATAGAGGGAGCGGTAAGACCGGGCCAAGGAAGCACCCACATCAGCAGCGCCTCCAAGGGCACAGTGGCTGCAGCCTCTGCCCCGAGGCACCCGCTGTCTGAATCTGGAACAAAGGCTCTCTGTGGCTCTCTAACAGGCAGGTCGGGGCAGGCCTGCACTGCCATGCTGCAAGGACAGGTGCATACACCCTTCTGGTCCTGAAGCAGCTTTAGTCACTGAGAAAGGGTGGAGAGGTATCTATGGGGCTTTCCAACTGCCAGTGTTTTTCAACAGAAGAGAAGCCTCAGGGTACTCAATCAGCTTCAAAAGACAAACAAAAAAGCATTAAAACTACATGATTCTTGTAAACACTATAATGCTTTTCTAGTAGATACGCAGGTGGCTAGGGGCACAGTCTACTTTGAAGGTAGGAAACAGCAGATCTTTAAATCAGCAGGCCAGGGTGACTTGGCTTCTGCCCATCTGCGGGGCTTCCCTTTTCCCAAGAGTAACTTATGCTCTCTGGGGCTTGGTATCCTCATCTGTATGATGGTATAATACTAATGCTGATCTCACTGGTTGCTAGGGAGAAGAAATAAGGCATACATGCGCAGGCACTGACAGGTGGTAGGTTCTCAATAAGTGGTAGGTTCTCAATAAGTGGTTTCTATTCTACAATTTAATAGGATGTCAAGTGGGATAGTTCCTGTACCCTGAAATTGTGACTAAGGCCCAATTTGAAGATAAAAGGCACTCAGCGCTCTCATTCAAGAAGGTGAAGGAAGTTGGAGCTGGTCGCCTTCCCACAGGATGCAACAGTTCAGAATTCTTGTCACCACCAAGTGCTAGCTATCATCATTGCCTCCACTCAGCAAGTCCATATAAAATCTAATGGCAGCACGTCACTTTGGAAGGCAATGCCTAATGACCATAGAGACAGGGTACTTCTTCCCCTCTCCAGAGCACAAGGGCAGATGCAAGGGAACAGTGCCTCCAAAACAATTACTCAAAGCAGGGGTGCTGGCTAGAAGAGAGCCCTGGCACTCCAGTCCCAAGTTGCACATCTGCTTAGCCACCTCTGGGGCCATATAACTCAGGGATGGGGGAAACCCTGCATGGTGAGGGACTGTTGCCAGGTGAGTCCTGTTTCGCTTTTTTCTTTTTGTACCAGCAATTGAATCCAAGGACATTCTACCTCCAAACTACACTCCAGCCCCTTTTATTTTTTGTTTTGAAGCAAGATTTTGCTATGTTCCTGAGAGTCTTGCTAAGTCACCGAGGCTGTCCTTGAACCTGTGATCTTCCTGTCTCAGTCTCCCAAGTCCTAGGATCACAGGTGTGAGCCATCATGCCTGACCCTGCTCCAGTCCTGCTAGTGAAAAATGGAGCCCATACATTCCTGCCGTCAAGTATTGGAGGGATCGTGAGACCAGGGGGAGAAAGCTGACTAAATCTCACCAAGGACTGCAGTGACGTGGGGTCAGCAGAGGAGTAAGCCCCAGTGAGCAGGGCACGCTGAGCCCACCAGCAAGGACTGGGGCAGTTATGGCTACCCAAGGGGAAGAGCATTCTACCAGCTGCAGAGCTCTTGCTTCTGCTGCCATCCCAATCCTGTAGGCTCAGGCACAGGGGCCAGGGACTGGGGATGGAGAGGAAGTCAGACCTTCAACCTCCTAAAGCCACTTGCACTGAAGACATAGTAAAAGAGAGTTATGAATAGTAAGAGATGGATGTTTAAAAATGAATAAGACTGAGTCATAAATACGGACATAAAGTTATTTTAATAGCTGAACATGGCAGAAAAGGTATGGATGATTTCCAAGATATCAATAAGGAAATCTCAACCCAGCAGGAAAGATGGGGGTTCAATATAGCCCAGTTGGGGCCAGTTATTGAAATATTATAAGCCACTTATAGTTATACCCGAGCTGATACCTCAGCATACTGTTACAGTCTACGCTCAAAGAACCACATGGCCATCCCAACATCAAAAAGAGATGGTGGGGCCAGTGCAGTGGCTCATGCTTGTAATCCCAGCACTTGGGAGACTGAGACAGGGGGATTGCCAGTCTCAGCAAATTATGGAGGCTGTCAGCAACTTTGTGAGACTCTGTTTCAAAATAAAATAGGGGCTGAGGGTGTCACTCAAAGGTAGAATGTCCTTGGGTTCAATCCCCAGCAAAAAAAAAGGGGAGTAGTCATAGGGCTGTGTGTGATGCACCTTCAAAGGCCACAGGACATCTTCTCAAACAATGGTACAGGTAGCAGAGTTCTAAACCTGATCTCTT
Organism: Muscardinus avellanarius; assembly: GCF_963383645.1. Lineage (NCBI taxonomy): Eukaryota > Metazoa > Chordata > Mammalia > Rodentia > Gliridae > Muscardinus > Muscardinus avellanarius. The sequence goes on along the minus strand of NC_137786.1, from coordinate 194,898,772 downwards.
TGACTTGTATATGGCATGCAATAGACTATCATCTCTGTCCCAGAAGACACTGTAAGCAATGGGCTTTGAAATCATACGGACCTGGGTTCACACCCTGACTGTGCTAACTCCCTAGTAACATGCCTTGGAGATGTCATTTGCCACCTTTAAGCCAAAGTGTCTTCAACTGTCAACCAAAGGGGTTGTAAACTCCAGCTTCAGTTATGAAAACAGAAGTCAATATATTTAACCCCTTAAGATAGCAGTTGGCATTTATTAATTCAACGAATACCTACCCATAGATTTCTGCACCTTCGTGCACAGGGAGGAGGGAATAAATGAGTCAAGAGAGCAGGACGACGGGGTCAACTCCAGGTCAACAGGGTGAAGCAGACCTGCATCCCCTTCCCCGGAGGCTTGCTGATGAACACAACTCTGTAAAATGCCTGCTGGCGCTCTGCTGGGAGGACCCAGGTGTGAACCTAAGGTTCCATCACTCTAAGAATCTAGGAGGAACATGTCCCACCACCTAGTGGTCAGCACAAGAACTCTCCACCAGAAGGAAACACCGTGTTCTTCTGAATGGACATTGCATCTCCCTCCCCCCACAGACTCCCACACCCCAGCAAGGAGTTCTTTTCATGGATGAGGGCCCACACCACAGGGCAGGGGAATGCGCCAAGGATCCTTCTGTAAGAGCTGGGACTAGGACCGACCACACTACAGCTATTTCTGATACCTCTGGAAGTAATGTGACCATGCCTGCCCGGAACACTTCTAGTACACTATGAACTCCCAACAATCTCACTCAGATACATATTATACCCAGCAAGCACTAACATCAGCCATTGATGCCACCCACCTCAATGCCGGAAAAGAGAGACCACACCTCAGAGACACAGAACAACCAAGCTTTGATGAAGCTGAAGAGCAGAGACAAGGAGCGGCCCCAGAGCATCCACCATGCCGCACACTTACCTGTTCCACATGGGTCCTTCTCTCCATGCTGCGCCCTCTGTCCACCCTGTCCCCATCCCCCGGGCCGTGCTCACAGGCCTCTTCTCAAAGAGCACCCTTGCTAGCGAAAGGTGCACCTTCTGAGATGCTCTGCCAAGTTGTGTTACCTGTTCTGGGGAAGCTGGAGGCAGGTGCTGCCTAATGAGTTTGGGAGGACACAGGGCTGAGGGCAGCTTCTGAGCTGGCAGCTGCTTGTGTTTACAAACAGGAGAGGGAGTGAAAGTTTCCAGGATGGGGTGTTGCCTGAGGAGGCTCAGGATTCCAACCAGCCTGCTCCAGGCGGAACCCTCCTTTAATAGAAAATGCTAATGTGCCAATTAGCCACCAAATTTAAGCTAATTAAAAACTAATCAGGCTGTAGAAATGTAGTGCATTAATAAGTCTCATGCCCTTTTCCCCTAACAACAAAGAAAAGTTCTGTTTCTTTAATAAAAGTGAGAGGTACAAATGCAGAACTTTTTCCCTGGGAATGGTAGTTTAGTATGCTCTATGGTTGAGTGTTCTCGCTCCCGCAGATAAGGCCTGACTTGATAATTAACCGAGCCACCAGACAGGTGTATCAAATCAGCATTGTTAGAGCAGGTCCCTCTCCAACAGGAGTGGCTGGCTTTTCACCACCCCTTTCGGTGGCTTGCAGACAGGGCTGGTGTGTGGCTGTAGATGTGGCTGCATTCTTAACAATGATTCTTTGGGTTGTCATAAAGTTGGCATCCCCGAGTCTCAGCAAGCAATGAGCTGCCTGACAGCAAACGAAAGCAGAAGAAGCCCACCAGCACCCCTCAACTGTAGTAACAGCATCAACAAATACCAAACAGGTGGGAATTGCTGATGGCAGAAAGGCAGCTGAAGCGCAAGCCCTCACTCACCTTCTGCAGACAGCCCCTGGATGTTTATTCCCTTGGCTGCCAGGAAATTCAAGCAGGCATCTATGTTTTCAATCTGGGGGGGAAAAGAAAACAACAATTTACATTTAATAAATATTCAGCCTTCTCTAGAGCCACCTCTCATTAGTAACCAAGGACAAACAGAATGCTGTAAAAACGGCCAATGGCTGACTGGATGCAGCACAGGAGTCTCCTTTGTCTGTACTTGCACAGGGAAAGGTTACCTAATATCCCAACCACACGATGCCAAAAGTCGAGGCCCTGGATTGCTCACAACTGCCAAAAACTACCAGGATGGAATGAGGGCTCTCATCTTGATCGATGTCACCGGAACAATCCTGAAAGCTTGAACATGTGCCAGAGAAAATGGAAGTGGGGACGAGGTTGGTGTACCCACCCATCTCCCAGCAGCTGGGAGACATTTCCAGCCACCGAAGAAGCAGGCGGTCAGGCGTACAAATGGTGAGTGGGAATTCTAGCAGGAATCTGGGTAGTGTTTACTCACAAAATTCTCAGGATGGTAGGCATTGCAGATGACCAGGGAGAGCAGTGACTTCCCAAGCCTCTCTGTCCTTTGTGTTCTAGAACAAGAAGGGATGCACCCAGCCAGAGCCGGGGAGGCCTCGCAGGTTTGCTAGAGCTGACACCAACAGCCAAAGGGAAGCGAGTATTCAGCCCTCACAAAAGAACAATTAGGTCATTCCCAAAGGTTTGATGTGACTTCAACTGTCAGGGCTAATTACTTTTTGGTTTAAAGGAAAATGTTCTGGCTTGATTAATGTCACTGGTGACCATAAATAAAAGAAATTGCTTTTGACCTGGCACAAGGATCTTTGAATTCCACATAATTTGCATCTGATAAGGACTCCATTCCCCTCCACAACCATCCAACCCACCCAGCAACAGACTTATGCACTTAAACTAGCATTTAACCCATGTAATTTATTTTGAGCTACTAAACGATTGCCTTTCATAGCATATACATCACCATCCTCCCTCCCCATCTTCAAGGAAATTCCTGTGTGTGTGTGTGTGTGTGTGTGTGTGTGTGTGAGTGAGACTGGGAGTTGAACCCAGGGACATCCTACCTCTGAGCTATACCCCCAGCCTTTTTTATTTTTCTATTTTGAAACAGGGTCTTGCTGTGTTGCTGAGAGTCTATTTTGCTGAGGTTGTCCTGGAACTTGTGATTCTCCTGTCTCAGCCTCCCAAGTACTGTACCACTAGGCTTCCTTTCAGCAAATTCCTGGTGGTCCTTCATGGCCACAGAAAGTATAAAGTGTCTACACTGTGTGTGTATATATGTATGTGTGGTACTGGGGATTAAACCCAGATGTACTTAAATTTTTGTTTTGAAACCAAGTCTCACTAGGTTGGTATTAAAGTAAGCTGAGGGGCACCTGAATAAAACTATACCCATCTTATAAGCATCAACTCAATCCTGAGCTTGAAGCCACTATACTCTTGCATTTTGGAAACAGCTTTCCACCTCTTTCCCCACATCTTGCCCACCTTGAAGACTCCTTATCTGGCAAACATTTTCTCATCTCTACAAAAAGGGAGAGAATTCAATTTTTGCAAACTAAGTAAATGCTGACACTGTAAGCTATGCCTGCCAGCATCATAGAAAACCATTTTTATATAGTTGGAGGAAAATAATATTGCTTTTAATCTCTCCTTTCTTCTGTCCAGTCCCCCAGGATGACTGACAGTGAGGACCAGGTACTAGCATCTTGCAGGGTGGAAGAAGAGGGAAGAAAGGAAGAGAATAGCTGCAAGGGCCCTGTAGATAGTGTGGTGGACAATCTGCTCCTATTTTATGCTGTTTTCTTCAATTACAAAACCCTGCTTTTAAGAGAAAATGATAACTATTTTTCTGGTTTCTGCTGTTGCACACAGTGGCAATATACTAAAAACACTCAAGGGTGTAGTTGTTACCTCCCACAAATAATAATAGGCACTATTATTAAAACTGTGATAAAACTATGAAATTCTGCCCCCACTCCTTGTCTCTTCCTATAATCCTCTTCTGTTTCTTTAATATAGCATCTTGCACATGGCTGATAAGAGAGGCTTTGACAATTATGTCCCCATGGAAAAAGAGAAAAGGAAAAAACCAACTGCTTCTGCACCTCTGTTAATGCAAAACTTAAAAATGGTGCACTTGAGAGTTATCATCAAAAGCATCATGTACATGGGTTGACATGTAGGGATTAAGGTTTTTCAGCAAAAATGCAGCAATGTGGTACTAGAGAGGGAAAAGGGGGGCATCCACCAACATATTCAAGAAAAGCACTGCTCTACAGAACTTTTCTGTCAAGGAGCAGAAAGTACCTTTACTTGGTGTTTTCATGGACCAGTCAATGCACACAGTATCATTTAAAAGACATGGTGGCATCTTTGTGCAAGTCTATGTTTGATATAGTTTATTCTATCACGCTTTCTTTTAGCATTAACTTCTATTAAAAGAATGGGTGATTATAGATAGGTTGCCTGGAAAGCTCCCTCTGTTGATTTTAAGTCCTATAATTCTTTAATAGAATTTCATAATTTAGATCAGTATTCCTCCACTGATGTGGAGAAAGAGCGGAGGAGAGGAGACAATTTGGCTCTGTCGGCAATATTTGGGGCTGTCCCAGTGAGGGTGAGGGATGCTACTGTGGGTAGAGTCCAACGATAATGCTAAGCATCCTATGGCACACAGGATCAAAACAGCGGACCATCCAATCTGAATGCAATAGTGGAGGGTAAGAAACCCTGAGTTGTGTGATTTCTTTAATCATTAATTCAGTCTCCTTACTCGTGTGTAGAGGTCTGCTCTGGATCAAGCACTGTGCTCTATCCTTTCAATGGTATTGGTTTTAGCAAATATCATGTGATGGCGAAAATGAGGTAAAGAAGTTAAGAATTTTGACCAAGACCACTCAGCAGAGATGAGGCTAGAACCCAGAGGACTTCCTCCATCACAGGAGCCTGCATTTACACAAGATTCTCCAGGTCCACAGTCACCCTACATGCCCATCTGATTCTTATTCATCTCAGGGAGAATCAGAACATATTAATAGGGGAAAAATTAGCATTTCCTGCACTAAGTTAACAGAGAAGGCCAAAAGGCACCAACAGTGTTTTCTTCCAAAAAGGAGATGAAACCCAAGAAGCAACATCCAGATGGCTGGATTGCACTTCCAGAAAAAGTTAAAACTAAAAATAAGATTTTGGTCATTTCAAGGCTCATTCATAAGCCCATCAAGTTCTTTGAATTTATCCCCCCTCTACTATGAACTCTGCTCACAGGAGTTCAAAAAACATTCCCCAAGTCTCAAAAAAAAAAAAATCCACTCTTTAATAATGTTCCATTAAGGTAAAAAAAAAAATCACTCCTGACAAGACGGCTGAGACCCACACTCTTTTCATCTGCACCCCAGGAAGAGAGTAAGGCTGGGGAGCAGAAAGGGGTCAGATCTGGATTCCAACCTCCCGCCTTATTTGGAATGAGATCAGAAGGGGAGACTTTCTTTGATCCAGACCCTCTTGTGATTAAAATTCACCTTGAGGTTTTCTTCTAAATATTGTACAGGTAAACAATCCATCTTCGTGTGCTGCTGAAACTTCAAACTTCCACCCTACCTCAAGAGGGAAAGGGGCCCCAGACGTAGCACCCCAGTACCATTATAGTACAAAGATGTCCTTGTCCTTCTGCCATCTCTAAGGAGGCGTCTGCTCATATGGGACCCAGAAATCAGCATGAGATGAAGATCCAGTTAAAATTGGGAGACAGAGTGACGGAAAAGACTTCTAACCAGAAAAGTATGTAAATACGACCAAAGTTGTTCATTAACACATAGTGGCCAATATAAACTACTTTCCAAAATTAGCTGGAAAAAAAAAATCTGTGTGAAGTTGGACATTCCAGTGTTACTGAAGGAGCAGGGACCAGGAGAAAAGGCTCTTGGAGCTGTAACCATAGAAACGGGCTCAAGAGATCTGGGATCAAGTTACTGGGGTTTGTAGCACTATCTGGAACAAGAAACTCACCAGAGGGACTGACATGTAGCTTGGGGACCATGGGAGAAAAAAGGTGATAGATAAAGGAGGGGCCAGGGAGAATGGATGAATGAGGATCAGGATACACTTTTCTAGAATCTCTTTTGGGGTCACCATGAGATGTAACCTGTGCAGTCCTTCCTCCCAGTATCCATTGGGACTTCCATCCCAAAGGTGAGTTGTTCTCAAGAGTCTCTGGATTCCAGGTTTACAGGACAACTTCCACAGGTTATGTATGTTACAGCTTTTGTCTCCCATATCTGGAAGGATATCCCCACCCAGGACAGTCAGACAGCAAGGGGAATCAAAACAAATGCCAAACAACTGGAGAGAGAAGTAGGAGATGGGAAGCAAATGGAAAACTTTGCATTTCAATCATGATTAAGGCTGGACTGGGTCTCATGATAACGTAAAATATGCAAACCTCGGAAGTACTGCTGTATATCTCCTTGGTAGCTTAGAGACTGATCAAATACCATCTGTTGTGGCAGTTGTCATGGCAGCATTTTTCTCTGAATACCAGTGTAGCCAAGTGCAAAGCACATGAAAATGATTAATGCAAAAGAAGACCATCTCTATGGGAGCTGCAGCAGCCCAGGCAAAATGGTGCTCTGGGCAGACCAAGGAAATGGACAGCTGATTCTTATGAGTTAGGAGGAGTTTCACACCATGCCCTTTGAGATCTCCACCCTGGGAGGAGGCACAAACAGCTCTTGCATTAAAATCAGGCACAGTCACAGCCATTTTTTATTTTTAATCATGAAAGGCCTAACGTCCAGGCAATAGGACCTAGACCCTAGAAAAGGCTAAGTCAGAATGTGCAAGGTCTTTTGAATCTAAAGCACAGTGCAGCTTCGTCAGGTAAATACCAGCTCAAACAACTTGCTTCCAGAAGTGCATGTAACCCTCACACTTGTCATCAAGAATCATTAGTCATTCATTCACTGATCTATGCCTTCACCCAAATTTACTGAGCTATGTGCTAGTGTTGGGTATATAAGTGTTGAATAAAACAGACATTACTGCTGGACCTTGCAGAGCATAGTAGACCAGTGTAGGAGAAGAGGCATTAAACAAATAAAGCACAAATTAATACATGGTTACCATGAAAGAGAAGACAGTATGGGAAAAGTATATTGGAAGATTTGATCTAGTGGGAGTGTGTGTGGGGGGGAATAAGGCAAGAATTCTCTCTTTTTTAACTGGCGATTGAATTTAGGGGTGGTTTTCTACCTCCAAGGTATACCCCTAGCCCTTTTTAGTCTGAAACAGGGTCTAAGTGGCTTAGAGTGTTGCTAAGTTGCTGAGCCTGATCTTGAGCCTATGATACTCCTATGTCAGTCTCCCAAGTACTAGGATTAGAATTATACCCAACCAAACTCACCTTGCCCTTTCCTTTCCTTTCCTTCCTTCCTTTTTTCCTCACCCTCCTTTTCCCCTCTCTCTCTCCTTTCTTACTTCCTTCTGATGAGTTATCTCTGTATTGCCCAGACTGGCTTCTAACCCTTGACCTCAAGCAATCCTATCTCCTAAGAAGTTGGAACTATAGGTATGCATCACTGTAAGCAGCTCCTAAGAATGTCTTAAGGAAGAGAGCAGGTAGGGCCATAGACAAAGCATTCTGTCCACTTTGTTTACTGATGTGGTCCCAAGCACTTACAATGAGGTGTAGGATAATAGGTATTTGAGAGTTTTTGTTGATGAAAGAAATGAAGCAAATGTGTGCTGGGACCCCATGAGCTAGCCAGGCATCAAAAGTAGGAGGAAAATGTGCCTAGGGAATCTACAGATGAAATCCTCAGTGCAGGGTTAGTAGAACACGTTCTGGAAACCCAGATAGATTGAAGAAGTGCACTGGACAAGGAAAAGAACAAGGAGAGCTCACCTGACCAAGGGCAGAGTGTGACTGCACACAGGAGCGACTTGGGTTAGGAAAGAACACAGAGTACTTCCATTCCTTATGGAAACCTTATAGGCCCTCCACCCTGCCCATCACCATGGCATTGGTGATGGTGGGGAGGGGCATCTTTTCAGTCTGAATGCCCAAGGACAGGCTGTTTTCCGTTAGGAATGGCTCAAGCAGCAGCCTAGAGGTGGGGCTCCAGTGAGTCTGGGCTGGCCACAGAGGAGGGAGAGGAAGCAAATGTCAACATCTGTGATCACATGTAGCAGGAATGTCTTTTTCATATCCAAGAGGGCTTCATGACCTTCTGATACCCCTTCCTCATTCCTCTGCCTTTTCTCAAAAAATAAAAATAAAGAAGAAAAAAAATCCAACCATAAAACCAAACTAAATAGCAAACTACACTTTGGCAATGTGCCCTCCTAAGTGTCTGTCTTACCAGTGCTATCTGTTTCTTCTACATTCCTAAGGGGCATGATCTGATGCCCAGTCTCACCAGCTTGTATTGTCCACCTGGATCAGTTTGGGTCCAGCATCATTAAGTGTTCACTAAGCTCACGGAAGACCAAGTGCGGTCCTAAAGAAGGATACCCCACAGGCAGAGCTCATGGGGCCCTGATACTAGAGTTTTAATTTTGGAAGGGAACTTTAGAAATGTGGAACTGTATCCTGGTACTCAAATCCTCCTAGCTGGGGAAATTGAGATCATAGGGGCCCACCCACTTTTCTGTAGGCCACCTGAGCTTCTGTTTACTTGACTAATGTACAAAGCCAGTTTTGTAGGGGAATGAGGAAAGATGGTTAATACACAGGGGCATAGCCAGATAGGAGGAGCAAATTCTGGTATTTTATTACACAGACGGTGACTATAGTCAACAATACTGTACTGTATGATTCAAAATAGCTAGAAAGAGTATTTGGAATGTTCTCATAGCAAAGAAATGATAAAAGTCTGAGATGATGGAGACCAAAATATCCTGAGTTGATCAATACCCAGTATATAATTATATTGAAACATCACATTATATCCCTTAAAGATGCATCAATCACTAAGCCAAACATGGGTGGGAGGGATGGGGAGGGAATAGGGGAGGGATCAGGTAAGGGCTAATTGGGTGATGTGTGTATGTGTGTCTCCACATTTCATACATTAAGATGTATGACTACAATGCACCAATAAAAAAAAATTAAAAATACAATTTACTCGTCTAAAAAATTTTTTCCAGTAGTTTGAGGGACTCCATGCCCTGTGTCCTGGCCTTGGCCACTCAAATATCAAAGCTTTTAAGGAGCCAGTGAGAGCCTGAGAATGTAGGAAGCAGAGCCCACGTGGCTTAAGGGTCCTGATGTCGGTCTGCTGGTCCTGCTGCTTTATTGCCTTGCCCAACTCCTTCCTTTCATTTGGCAATGTTATCTACCACACTATTAATAATATTTATAACTTCTGCCTTCCAGGATGTCAGGAATTCTTAAGAAAAAAAACTTTATGGGAGTTTCTCTGCTGTTATAGCAAATGGGTAAGTCCATATGGATGCACAAAAAATTCTTTTGAGAAGAAAAAAAATTGAAACCAAACATTTAAAATTCCTTCGGCGCCTTTTCCCGCTTTCTTTCCAACCACCTAGAATGTTTTGTTTTCCTATCATTTTCTGGCTTCCCATTTTTCCCCCTCGAAACAAAGAGAGATGCTTGAGAGGGGAAGTATAGCCAAAGTTCTAGAAGTGAGTCCTCCCTCTGAAGATTCCCATAGTAAACTCTCAAGCTGAGCTCTGTTGTCTTTTAAGGACAGTGGCCAGTGAAAGGGGAAACTGCGCTGAGGATGAGTGTTGTCAGAAAGGCTCAATCACAGCTGGACTTGGTGGTGACCCCTGTAATCCCAGGAGGCTGAGACTGGAGGATCACAAGCTCGAGGACAGCCTCAGCAACATAGTGAGGCTCTCACTCACCTAGCAAGATCTTGTTTCCAAGTGAGAAATAAAATCGGGTTGGGGGTGTAGCTCAGAGGGACAATGCCTCTGGGTTCAATCCCTAGTACCACAAAATCGTAAAAATAAAAAAGGAGAAATATTCAACCGCTTCTGCTGCTTTTTCAGAGAAGCTCCTCACCTCCCTAGCACTCCTAAAGGTCAAGGACTCCAAGTTAGGTGCTGGACACAAAACCAGTGAGGAGTGATTGGCATCAAGGAGCAATATTTAGAGGATATGACACAGGTTTTCTGTTACCAGAGGCTGAAGGTTGGGGAAACAGGGAGATGTTGGTCCAAGGCTACAATTTTTCAGTTATAAATTAAGCAAGTTCTCAAGCTCTAAGGTATACAGGAAGTAATGACTGTATTAATTAATTTTATTATGATAATCACTATACAATGAATAGATATGCTGTGGTTTGGATCTGAAATGTCCCCCAAAGATCCCCGTGAAAAAGCTTAGTCCCAAGCTGGGAGCTACTGAGAGGTGGTGTTTAATAAGAGGTAGGGCCTATGAGTGGTCTTCCGGTCTCTGGGGACATGTCGTCAAAGGGGACAGTGGAACCCACCCTTTCCTCTTTCTCTCTCTTTCACTTCCCAATTACCATGAAATAAGCAACTTTGCTCCATCATGCACTCCCTGCCATAATGTGCTGCCTTAGCCCAGGCCCAAAAGCAACAGAGCAAACTCACTGTGGGCTGGAACCTTCAAAACTGCAGGCTAAAATAACCCTTTTTTTTTATAAGCTCAATTCAGAATATCCTGGGTATTTGTTATAGTAATGGAAAGCTAACATAGTATACCAAATCTATTTTTTAAAAGAGAGTTAAACCAGGTGTGGTGGCACATGCCTGTAATCCCAGTACTTTGGAGACTGAAGCAGGAGGATTGCAGGTTCAAGGACACTCTCAGTAACTTAGTGAGACCCTATTTCAAGATAAAAAGTAAAAGTATTGCTTGGAGATAGAATGACCCTAGGTTCAATCCCCAGCATGAGCGGGGGGGGGGGGAGGGGGGAATAGAGAGAAAGAGATAAATAGTATTTTGCAGGAATCTTTGGCTTTATGCACAGAGAAGAACACATATTCAGACAATAACTTTAAGAAGAAAACCATGATTTCCAGTTCTCCAAACACATGAGAAAGAGTGGTGATGTGGACACCTGCTAGTGAATCTCATTCAGGAAATTAATGGAGCCTGGAGAACGTATTCATTCCTTGAAAAAATACTAATTAAGCATCTACTTTCTTTGTGGCCCTGTTCTAGGGACAGAAAACAAAGTAGCAGACAAGACAATGGGATCCTTCGCTGAAGGAGCAGACAGCCTCCTGCGCAGGAGCTGACTATAAGTAAACAATCACCCACTTACACTTACGGGCACCACGTGTTAAGCAGAAAAGTGTATTCAGCAACTTATCTCCTCCAGATCCGGCACAGGCTCACTATGCTCTTAAAAAGGTCTGTATTCTTTTTGTATCTTTGCATATTTATATATTCAACCCTGCAGGTTACAACAAAGTTGTCAAGAGGCAACACAAAAATGTAAACAAATGCTGACAACAGATCCTTGATATTTCACGAGTATTTAAGCCTCATAGTTCAGAATATTCTCAATTCTGGAAGGACCACTAGAACATGCGGACTCACCACACAAAGTACACAAATGGCATCATGTGCTGGCAGAGGATAAGAACAAGATTGTCACTCACCAGCTTGGAGACCAAGCCCCTCCTTCCTCTCCTCTAGCTTGTGAAACTCAGCTCTGTGGCTCTGAGTTGCTCCTGAATGGTCAATCCATGCACTCCAGCCTTGCAATTTAGGAACCAAAAGTACTTGAGTATATAACTTGGCCTGGCAGCATCCATAGGCAGGAAGCAAAGCCAAGCAGATACCTTTGAATTCTTTAATAGTCAGCTCAGAATCCCTCAAGACCTCACTCATCCACTCTGAGGATGACTGGGATGAAGGTAACTGCAGTATTAATGTCTGTGAGAAATCAAACTCAAAAACTATCATATTGTTCCAAATTCTACTAGCAGTTTCAAATTCTACTAGCAATCAGTGGGTGACTATTATCTGCCAACACAATGCGTGTGACTTCCACATATTCCTCAAATTATTTTTCACTTCAAAAGCTCTTTGTAGGTATGGGTAAGGAATTATGCTTGAATTACAGACCACTGGTGATTATTAATATAACATTGGGGAAATTTGCAAGTGACATGCAAAACCTCACGCCAAGAAACTAGCTTCAACAAATAGTTTTCAATTTTAAAATCTATGATCAAGGCAATAAACGTGCGCCAATGAATCGAAAATTACGAAGTTAAAAATAGTAAGAATCTTGGCCAGGCGTGGTGGTGCATGCCTGTAATCCCAGGATTCGGAAGGCAGAAACTGGAGGATCATGGTTCATGGACAGCCGCAGCTACTTAATGAGGCCCTTCGCAACTCAGTGAGACCCTGTTTCAAAACTAAAAAAGACTAAAAAATAAGGGCTGGGGGTGTAACTCAGAGGTAGAATGCCCCTGGGTTCCATCCCCAGTACTGCAAAAAAAAAAAAAAAAAAAAAAAAAAGAATCTTATTAGCCTGGCATGGTGGCACACACCTGTAATCCCAGTATTCAGGAAGCTTAGACAGGGGGAATCTCAGGTTTGTGGCCAGCCTCCATGACTTAGTGAGGTCCTCCACAACTTAGCAAGACCTTGTTTCCAAATATAAAAATAAAATAGGGGTGGGGGTGTAGCCCAGAGATAGAAGGCTCCTGGGTTCCAACCCAGTATCACACATACATTCTCATTATACATTCATTCATCCTCTCTCTCTCTCTCTCTCTCTCTCTCTCTCTCTCTCTCTCTCTCTCTCTCTCACACACACACACACACACACACACACACACACACACATTATTAATAGTTAAAATAGCTCTAGGCTTTGCTTATTGTCATAGAATGTCAGAGGCATGTCATATTTCATTGGAAAAGGAGAATAGACTAGACAATAAGGTCTCTATTACAGAATATCCTTCAATATTCTGAGGCTGTGAGATCCCTAATCCACTTGTGAAGACATAGTGACAATTTGTAACCTATCATATAATGCTAATGCTAATCTGTTACTATTTACATATTTGTCAAGCAACTGTGAACCAAATAAAACTACCATTTTTTAGGTTAAAAAATGGTTCAATACTAGTCATTTCACAATATTCTACCGATTTATCAGCAAATCAGGAAGACATTCCTCTCTCCCAGGGCTAAATTTAAACTGGCGGGTGGTCCTAAGAATTAGAACATTTCACATTCAATGTGATGTGTTTTGTAAGATGTGAAGCCCTATGAAACCCAACAGCAAGTTCTCGGAAGCAGCACTCTGCCGGGTCCCTCTTCCTGCCCTCTGTCCTCAACACTGGGACAAGGCAGTCATCACCAGTAACCAGTCATCCCAGCCAAATCTGTCTGTATCAGAAGAAAAGGAGACTCTACAAGGAGAGACCTCCTTCTAGGGGATACTTAAAACTTTTTATAGTGTTTTAAGTCTTCAGGCACAGAAAATAATTTAGGTTACTGTGAATATGTATAGGCTTTACTTTCAAATCAAAATGCTCACAGAATGAGTGTTTCAAACTACCCTATGCCATTGCTTAGGATTCCTGAGACAACTCATGATAATTATAGGAATACTGTAGTTTGGAGGTCAAAAATCTGAAATGTGTGCAAAGGAGGAGTAGATGAATAACAAAAGAATAAAAGATGCTGGATATAAAACAACAGGGAATAATGGAAACAGTGACAATACAACCATATCTACCCAGAGGGGCAGCTAATGTCTGGTTAATTCAGCCTGTAAAGAGCTAACCCATTGTTGCCAGATTATCAGATCTTTTCTAAAACAAAGGTGGAAGGTCATTTCTGTGTGAGTGAAGCATATTGATTTTCATCCAACTGTTGGCATCTTTTCTATTTTATGTTTTAGAAGTTTTTCTGAGGTCAGGAAAGACAGTAGGGTTGTAAGTTTCAGGCCAGCTTGAGCAATTTATCAAGATCCTGTCTCAAAATTAGAAAAAAAAAAGGTGTGGGTGGGGGAAACAGGGCTGGGGATATAACTCAATGTTAGAATTTCCCTGGGTCCAATCCCCAGTACCCCCCCCAAAAAAAGAAAAAAGAAACAACCCTCTGGGACCTAAACTTGACATTTTGGTCCCCATTCTGTACCTCAGGTGAGCACAATGGTGTTTACCAAAAGCCCCATTCTCAATAAGCACACACCATAGGCTAACAATGCCTAACGTACAAATAGGAATTCCTTAGTAAGTTCCATTTCATAAAAAAATTAAGCAATAACCTACCACACGCACACACACACACACACACACACACACACACACACACACCTTTGATGCTAGGTTGAAACATAAGAATTCCATAAAGACATATGCAGGGAGGTGGATCCAAGCACGAGGTCCAGATGGCTCTTATATAAACCACGATCTGCAGGCTTACAAATCATCATCCACTTGTCTTTCTGCTCAAGAAGATCTGTAGCACCCCCTGCCCCCATCATCCTGTCTCTTCCAGGTCCTTTAGCTTTTCTGAGCACTGTGTTGCCACTTACAATGCTTTAATCTCAGCACAGGTCTAATGAGAATTTCTGCTTTAAATGTGTGTGTGTGTGTGTGTGTGTGTGTGTGTGTGTGTGTGTGTGTGTGGTACTGGGGATTGACCCAGGGGCATTCTTCCTCTGAGATATGCCCCCAGCCCTGTTTCACTTTTTATTTTGAAACAGGGCCTCACTAAGTTGTAGAGGGCCTCCCTAAATTGCTGAGGCTGGCCACAAACCTGCGACCCTCCTGTCTTGGCCTTCCAAGTACAAGGATTACAGGAAGCCTGCCTTCCATTTCACTGACCATCAACCAGATACCAGGCAATGTGGGCAGATGGGCAGATGTGACATCCATTCTCAAAAAAAGTTAATGTCCAGTGGGGATGCAAGTTATTAAATACAGCATGCTAAAGTATTGTTGCAAGTTATTAAATACAGCATGCTAAAGGATTGTCACCCTAAATTTTCAAAGGAAGAGTTGAAGGGTCACAAGAGGTAGAGTAAGCTGGGAGGGGCAGAGAAGGCACCTGGGGGACTCCCATGAGACCATGACCATGTGCACAAGTCAAGTCTCCTCGACTTGGAACATGCAACATTCTCCAAAACATCTGAAGACATCCTAAACTTTCCAAAAAAGCAAAAGGAAAGGCTTATTCAAATACTTTGTCAGATTTCAACATACTCTCTAGAAATACTGTTAATTAAAAAATTTTAAGCAACTTGATATATAAATGTGTGTTTAAATGTTTGCTTGTAGCTGGTAGTGGTGGTGCACACCTGTAACCCCAGCATTTGGGAAGCCGAGACAGGAGGATCGCGGTTCAAGGACAGCCTCAGCTACTTAGTGAGGCACTTTGCAACTCAGTGAGAATCTGTTTCAAAATAAAGAATAAAAAATAGGGGTGGGGATATAGCTCAGAGGTAGAATGTCCCTGGGTTCCATTCCCAGTACTGAAGAAAAAAATGCTTGTTTGTACAGGCATATCCCCCAAAGAAGAGGCTTTTTATTGACTCTAAGACAATGTTGGCTAAGAGTAGTCACTGGACAAGCAGCATCAGTGTTACCTGGTTCTTGTGAAAATGTAATTATCTATCTCCTCCTAAACCCATGGAGCCAAAAGACCAGGTGATTCTCATATATACAAACGTTGAAGAAGTATAGTTTAAGAGGATTTGTCAAACCAGAAACTATTTTCCTTATCAACACAAGTAACCTGTTATTTTGGTATCTTTCCACACACCTCTAAAATTAACTTAGAAATATAAAATTGAGCCAGGCATGGTGGCACATGCTTGGAATCCCAGCATTTGGAAGGCTAAGACAGGAGGATCTGGGTTTGCAGACAACCTCAGCTACGTAGTAAAGCCCTATGCAACTAACTCATTGAGACCCAATTTCCAAAAAAGAATAAAAAATAGGGCTTGGGGTGTCGCTCAGAGGTAGAATGCCCCTGGGTTCCACCCCTCATACTGCAAAAATAAATAAATAAATAAATAAATAAATAAATAAATAAATAAAATATAAAATTGTGAGAGAAGAAACTGGAAAAGTTTTTTTTTTCACTTTAGGATTATTCCAATATATCAAAAGCTTTAAGAAATACCTAGTGTCTTCGACATGTCAGAATTGGATGTGAGACATTGCCTCACTCTCTGGGAAGCCCCTGAATAGCTCTTTCATCTGAGAAATACTAGCTGAGCTCTTCCAACACACCTAACCATATACCAGGTGCCGAGAATATGGAGATACTTACTGAAAGCAAAGAAATGAAAAACACACTATTTGTATTACAAAGCTTTGATGTTAAGAGTATACAAAATATAAATCTTCCATAAAATGTCATATTAATTACATTGGGGAACACAGTACTCACTCCTGAGTTTATATCAGGAAACTCAGAGGTCCTGAAGACTTGGGACTCCCTCCTAATGACTCAGATGAAATGGTACTTGGTTCTCCCATGACTGCTCAGTGACTCAGGTGACCCACAGTATGGGCACAGTGTTGCAAATGAACTGTGTACCTCTGTCCTCCGCACACTTCCCCACGCCGATCTGCTCTGAATGTGCAGACATGGAATGCTCCACCCTGAAGCATGCTAACAATGGAGGCTTCATCCAGGAAACTCAGAACCTCAAAGGGCCTGTGGCAGGAAAGTGAGCCTCTACTACGCAATCCAGGCAGCTCTCTTTCTGACTCGGCAAGATTACTTTGCTTGACTCCTAGAGCACATTAAGTTTCTATGGCTGCTGTAATAGATTACTACAATCTTAGTGGCTTGAAATGACATGTTTATGAGCTTATGTTCTGAAGGTCAGAAGTCCAAAATCAGTGTCAGAGAGCTAGAGTCGAGGAGTCACTGGGCTGTTTCTGTTCTAAAGGAGAATCAGGAGAGAATCTCTGCCCTTGTCATTACAGCTTCTAGAAGCCTCATTCATTCCTCGGTTCATGGCCCCTTCCCCTATATGCAAAGACAGCAGCATAGAAGGTTCCAGTCTCTTACCTTCCTGCCTCCCTCCTATAAGGACCTTTGAGATCACACTTGGCCGGCCTGGATAATCCAGGATAACCCTCCCATTCTAAAATCCCTAATCACATTTGATAGTCTTTTTTGTCAGATAATGTCATCTTATGTTATAAAAGGACATAGTCACAGGTTCTGGGGATTAGGACACAGACATCATTGCAGGAGTCTTGCTCAAGCTACCCCACTGGGTACCTACTTTCTGAGTATGAAGAAGCACTTTGGTGTATAAATCAATAGGTAGAAAATGTGTGACCTGTAAGCAGTGTAGGGAATATTCATCCATCCTGCACTTGCCATAAGCCAGGACAAAGCCAGACACCTTTTACACCACCATCTCTTTTCCTTCACAAACACCCTAGGAGGAAGTTTCCATTATCCCTCTTTACAGAAGAGGAAAAAGGCTGGGAGAGAGTCAGTCTTGGCCAGCACATGTGTCCAGCAGGTCTGCTGGGCATGAGAGTACACGTTTACTCTTCTCCCTAGGCTCCTGACCACAACAAACAGTGTCTCATCCTGAGCTTCTGCTTATATCTACATGAGGGGCTGGCATTCCAAATGCAATTTGAATACCTCCATGATATTCTCCTGATACATAGGATAGCATGATGATTAATGGATAGACTCTGGAGCTGGGCTTCCAGCACGCAAACCTCAGCATGCCACTTGGTAGCTGTGTGATCTTGGCCAAGCTACTCAATCGATCTCTGCTTCAGTTTGCTTAGTTGTAAAATGAGAATATAACTATATCTGCTCTCAGAAAGTCCTTGAGAATAAAATGTTGATAAAGATAAAATACCTAAAACAGTGTCCAGCACTCTATGCACACCATGGGTATAGTGTGTTTGCTATACATTGTTATTTACAAGCACTAACAGAGAATCAGGACACATGAGACAAGAGCTCTACAATAGAAGGGGAAGGCAGGAGAGTCGCTCTGCCATGACCCGCAGCTGACCCCTAGCAGAGCACATCATGATGTCAAGGTCTGCATTCTCCATTCTACTGGCATAAGCAAAATCTATTCCTCGCTCCATAGAGCTGTGTGTGTGTGTGGGGGGGGTGAGTTAAAACATGTGAAACCCTCAGAACAGAGCCTTATCATCATTTCTGTCCTCAATTTTAATCTCTGGAGTTGACAGAATGCCTAAATGTGCTTACTTCAAGCAACATGAAAGGACTCAATAAAGTAAAACTTTGCCCCAATTCCTGGGAGTTATTAGAATTTACTATTTGTGTCTTCTGGATAAACCAAGTAAGAAAAGACTTAAGAGGAGGAAAGACATTTCTAGAACAGTGCTGAATATCTATTTCTAAAATCCCACAAAAAGCTTCCTAGTTAATACCTAGTGTCCAAATCACTGCTCAGCCACAGATAATGAAACTGGAATGACATTGAGTTGTAATCCCCCAGCCACAAACACACTGGGGCCAGCTCCCTCCTTGGTCTGTCTGTCTGTCTGTCTGTCCATTTATGCATCCAACATTTACTAAATACCTACTATATGTCTGTCATCTCAGTGACAGGGACTTACGATGCTCAGGTGTGACACATAGCATCTCCTTCAAGAAGACAGTGTGTTATGCTAAAGGGAGACATAGGCCACTTGCGGACACAGAAGATGACAGGCATCTAATTATGTTAACTCCTTGCAGAAATGATTGACCTCAATATTAAAGGTCACACTGCCCAGAAAGGGATAAGCAGGGGGTCACTCAGGAGAGATCAGCCAGCATGTAGCAAGTTACCAAGATCTTACAGCCTCCTGGGTGGCTCTGAGGCATCCAGCATGGCTACGGTAGAGTCTGAGTGGCCAAGTGGCAGGAGAGGGAGAGTAACTGGATCTTGCTGGACCTGCTATTCTGTGCTCGAGTATAGAGAAGGAAGTGGGAGCTGGTGGTAGTTTTAAACAGAGGACTGACTAAGGAAGAGAGAGAGACAGAAATGGAGATTGTGCCACCACCAGAGAATGATAGCCAAGCTGGATACAGTGGCACACATCTATAATCCCAGTACCTGGGAGACTGAGACAGGAGGATTGCAGGCTAGAAGTCTCAGTAACTTAAGGCTACTCAGCCATTTAGCAAGACATTGTTTTAAAAAATTATAATAAAAAAGGCCTGGGCTCAGAGTCAGAATGCCCCTGGGTTCAAGTCCCAGTACCAAAGAAAGAAAATGAATGACAGTCAGCAGATAGTCTGTGATGGTCGGGTGGCCACCTGGAGTGGGAAATAATGGATGCTCCCTGCTTCTCCTGCCCTGGACTCTTTCCACTATGCTTTAAATTCTGTGTGGTCTCTGGACTTTTCTTTATTCTTTCATGGTTCTGTAACATGTGTGTGCCCTTAGAGCTGTGTAAAAATAGTCCTGGGGCCCAGGGCAGAGGCAACTCAGCTGCCCATGGATCTCAGACACTCCCCAGGCATGTGGCCAGCTTTCTGGCAGCTGCTAGGAGGGCTCAAGGTCACTGGGCCTGGACACCTGATCCCATGGCAGATGGCCTCCCCTAGCCCAGAAGGCTCTGTGCAGAGCAAGGCCAGAGGGACCTGGCGCCAGGGCTCTTGGAGGCCACCGCAAGAGGCTGCCTTTCACTAGGGCCACCTGGCCTATGGCAGCATCTGAGTTCCCAGCGGCAGGTCAACTCAGGCCTCCCTTCCCAGAAATACTCAGTCCCTCCCTTCTTGCTAATTCTCTGCTAAGTCTGACTGCTTCTGCTGTTTCCACAGGTGACAAACAAGAACAAAAAGACTGGTGAGAGGGGCACTATTTTTATTATGCTGCTGCTCCATCACAGTGGGGAGCACTGCAGCCTGACATGGAGGGGGGTTCAAGTTCTTCAAAATCTTCCTCCTACCAGGGGAATAATCTGAAGCCAAAAATAACCCTTTACATCCTCGGTCCTCACGAGCAAATGTAGATAGCAATGGCAGCTCCATCCTGAAGCAGCAGTGAGGAATAACCAGACAATCAGGTAGTGCTATAGTTTGGATTTAAACTATCCTCAAAGGCTCATGTGTTGAAAGCATGTCCCCAATGCAACCATATTCAGAGGTGAAATGATTGAATCAGAGCACTGATCTCATCAGTGGGTAAGTCTACTGAAGGCTTAATCATTGAATGGGTTTACTGGGTGGTAATTTAGGCAGGTGAGGCATACCTGGAAGAGGTAGGTCATGAAGGGGGTGGCTTTGAGAACTCTATCTGTCCCTGGTCACTTCCTGTTGTTTGCTCTGCTTCTTGCTACCCTTAAGTTGAGTTCATATTTCCTTTTGCCACCATGATGTCTACCTTGGAGTTGGCCAACTATGGACTGTACCTCCAAAACCATGAGCCAAATAAACTTTTCCTCTTCTATGTTATTTGTGTAGGTTTTGGACACACTGATGGAAAATCAGGCTAAATTGGCAGAGTCGATGAAATCCCATGATGGCTCCTTGAAGTACTGCTGTCCTCACATATTCCAAAGGAAGAGGGGAGTGTTGAGGCCAGTGGACGGTCCCAGAGTGACTGACCATGCTGCTCTGTGACAAGGTCTCTCACAAGGATTTTTTCCTTTGAAGCCAACAATATCATTCAGAGAGGTGTAGCTATACAAGTCAGGCCCCACTGTCTCACAAGCCCACCTAAAAATGAGGGTGGCCGTTCTCAACGTATGCTTGTATCTGTGAAAACTTCAGAGCCTTGAAATATCATCATGTGAACTAGCATTTATGGAGTGTCCTGGGGCTTGCAGCATAGGAGCACTTCACATGGATTATCTCCTGGAAGCCTTAAAATGACACTGTGAGCCAGACACTGTTACTATCCCTGTAACAGAAACTGATCCCCAGAGAGCTTACGGACACGCCCTGGGTTGTAAGCACTTGGCCTTCAGAGCCCATATGCTTCCCAGAGGTAAAGGAAGACCTAGCTTGACTGCTTCTTTACACAAAGAAGATGAGACTGAGGGAGCGGGGCTGGCATGGGACGCCCAGCTGGGAGGGCTGGCATTGCTGTGCCACTTCCTAGGCTCCATCACACTGTGTCTCCCCAGGCTCCAGAGGGGTCTGTTGAGGTGGCTCTGCCCTAAGCTGCCCCCTGCCACCTAGAGCAGCAATTCAGCTCTTGATGCCTTCACATATGGGGGAGGGCATACACTCTTATTCAGGTTAAAAGTCTGAAGCCACTGCCCTGCTCTTCTTCCTGTCTAGATGCAGGTTCCTGCCATCCTGGGAACTCAGGTGCTAGCATTTTCCACAGAGGGCTCCAAGAAGGACAGAGTGAGGAGCAGGGGCACAGGCCTGGCCAGTGGGACCCAGGACCCTAGCTGGGCTGTAAACAAAATTCTTGGGAATGAGCTGGTTTCTCTTCTTTGATTCTTAAATGGTTCTCTGCCCTTAAAGACATGAACCACTAAAACAAGCATCATCATCATCATTGAAACTGCCATTTATAAAGTGGCAGGAGAATGGAGACAGTAAGATCACCTGCCTCTGCAGGGAGGATGTAGGAGGGGTATTTGTACAGCACTCTAAGCAGCACCTGGTGCAAGGCAAATACTCTATTGGCTTTGGCTATCTTTACCATTTTAATTATTCTTATCATTTATCCTAATTTTCATTGCCCATTTAGTCCTCACAAAAACCTTATGAGGCCGGGCATGGAGGCACATGCCTGTAATCCCAATACTTAGGAGGCTGAGGTAGTCAGATCACAGGTTTGAGGCCAGCCTCAGTAACTCAGCAAGACCTTGTTTCAAAAATTAAAAAAAAAAAAAGGATGGGGGGGTATAACATGAAAGTAAAATACCCCCGAGTTCAATGCCTTGTCCCCAAACAAAACACCTTATGAGGTATAAATTATCACTCCCACTTTATAGAACAGGAAATCGGAGGCTTCAAAAGGTAAAACAATGTGAATCTGCAGAGCAGCAGAGAAAGAACTGAGCCTGGCTTGGCTGGTTCCTCAGATCAGACAGGCCCCCAGCCTAGGTTCACTAAAGAAAGAAGGCAAGAGGCTCCCAGAAAGCACTGGAGGGGGCAGAGGGCAGAGCTGGGAGTCTTGGCACCAGCTGGAGGGGAAGAAACTGGGGCCTTTTGCTGAGAGGACAGGCAGGCCTCCCTAGTGTCTTGCGTCCCTCACTTGACCACCAAAAGCCAAGCTGCTTAAAATAATGATGATTAGAAAAGTAAACCACCCCGCCCCTGTCTACTCCAGGGGTCCACAGCAAGCCAGGATCTCCAGCATCTCAGTGTACACTGAGTTGAAGGTGAGAAGGAACGCCGCCATGGCCGCCCAGCACCCCTGGCTGTGCTCCAAGCAATGTTTTTCCTTCCAAACCAGCGCACAACTCTGCTGAACAAACCACTTAAAAGCCAAAAAGATGCCCCTTGGTTGCCATGGCAATGTTACACAGACAAAACATTTTAACCAGCTCTGACGCACACACACAAACTTATTTAAGGGCCAAGTAGACAGATCTGGCAGGGGGGGAGGGGGGCAGGGAGTGTTGTTCTTAAGCTCATCTCCAAGGATTTGGCTGCAAAAGCGGGATAGCTGGACTGAACTGGGCAACTGACTCCATGAAAACAAGCCAGGGCCACGCTTGCTCTGAGAAAGGGGCTGCTTTTATTCCTTCTCTGCCTTTGGGTCACAGCTTTTTAAAGAGGACCAAGGACTAGGTGCTGAGGGTTACAACACTGGTGAGAAAGCATTAGGGTAGAGTCCTGGAGATAGCATGCTGTGGCTGGGCACCTGGGCCTCGCCAGAGTCAAGAAGACAAAATGTGCTCCCCAGTGTGAAGGCCTCGTTAATCGTACAATTTCATGCAAATGCAGATGGATGTTATTACTGACATGATAGATATTAACAACCACTTCCAAGCAGGTGCATCTTCATGTCCCAAGTCACATGGCTGAACTTCCATCCACAGGAGTCGGTGGCCTTGTGATTTCTTCCTTTAGAAAACTTTGCTCTGGCGACCATTGGGGATTACTCCCCCAGATGCAGCTATCTGGGTAGCGATGAAGAATGTAGAAGCCTGCATTCCAAGCCTGGAAAGAACTCCTTGCCTCTGGGGTCTGTTGTACCCTGAGCTTTTCCATGCCTTACCTCATATCCGGGGCACAGAGTCAGTCTGTGCCAAGAGGCCAGAAGAGCCTCACTAGACACAGCTCATGGCAATTTGTAAGGATCAGTGGAGAAATATTTCCAAAATCATCCTCTGTAGGATTCATACCATCCTCAGGTAAACAGATTTGCAGAAACGGGATTCATACCTGCTGCCTCTGCTTAGAATCCTTTCCCTGCTGGGCATGGTGGCGCATGCTTGTAATCCCCATGCTTGGGAGGTGAAGACAGGAGGATTGCGCAGGTTCGAAGCCAGTCGTGCTGGCTTAAGAGACCCTGTTTCCAAAAATAAAATAGATCTGGGAGTGTAGCCCGGAGGTAGAAGGGCTTCCAGGAACCCCAGTACCACCAAAAAAGAAAAAAGAAAAAAGAATCCTCTCCCACCCACCATCTCCCATGCTGAACCCTCTTGCCTTTCAAGATTCACCCTTAGAAGTTATTCTTAAGCTTTCCCTTACCCTGGGATAGGACAGGCCCCTGCCAGGCCATGCATAGGTTCTGGTAGCAGCTGCAGAGTTCCACTGTTCTACTTGCTCTCTGGTCTCTTGCCCACTCATCTGAGTTCCTTCAGGGCAAGGATCACATCTTCCCCGTGTATTCACATGGCTTATTCCAGTGCCTGGCATCAGTAGGCGCCCCATGACTGTTAGCTGATGGACAGGCTAACGGTGTGCAATGTCATGCCATTGTGCTTAGGTCCCACTGCCCCTGGAACTCTCAAGCCCATGTAACACAGTGCCTACTTTCACTGCCCTATTCTTTGGGGGGAGAAAAGGACTCAAAGTGTCTAGGTGTGGTTAGAACAGCCACCGGAGCTCCTGGGCAGCCTGGTGAGTGAGGAGCAATGAAGGGGGAGGAAAAGATGCCCTCCCTTCCAGGGCTCACTCTACTAGGCTCATCAGGCTCCTTCCTATTGCCTTACTGATAAAATGAACTAACCTTCTGGAAACTGGAATAACCCTCGTCCCCGCACTGCTCTGAAACAGAGCTGCTTTTCTTTGGTTCCATTATTAAAGGCTTCTGTAGAAGATGTTCTCTCTGCTTTTATAGGCAGGGAACAATTAACTCCATCCTGATTATTTAGAGAGAGTTAAGTTACCCTTCCAGTAGGCAACATTTCCTATGCTCTCATCTCATTGGCTACGATCTTCCTTCTGCCAAAATGATGCTCTCCTCCAAACAGGCAATATTTAACAAAAAACAACAACAACAAATACTTATCATTGGGTCACCCCCAAAGAAAGCCTAAGAGGGAAATCAACCCCTAGGGATCTAGAAATAGAAACTTTGGCTTTGTGTCATATTCTCAGATCATACTTCCTGTAAGTAGAAATGCTTTTGCTCTGCACATGCACACAGGTGTGCTAGTAGCCAACGCAACTTGATGCCTGCCTACAAGGACTTCCTACCTGGCCTGGTGAGTTCTGCCTTATGCAGTTGTCACAGTTTTGTAATGTAGGGGAGAGGACAATGGCCCTGTTGTTCTTATCATCATCTCTCTCATTTCCTACAGGATGGAATGGCTGTGGTGAAAAGTTTTTACATTATCCTGGACTCACATCCTGTACGCTGAACTATTCTCTGCTAGGTTTACCACAAGATCGTGTCTGCCTCCCCACCCATAAGCTGCAACCAATTATCACGGACAATTATAGGATTTTACATTCTGTGTTCTAAAATAACTCTGTACACACACACACACACACACACACACACACACGTATGTGTGTGCGCGCAGAACAATACTAACATAGCTGAGTTATAGAGAAACCACAAAATTGTCTTGGTTCTATGGTAATATTTATAAATTACATATTTGCATAACAACTATATTTGAACAGAAGAAGCTGAAATGACAATATTTTATAAACTTGAAAGTAGACTTTAACAAGAAGCCACACCTCCAATAGAAGGTGCAGAAAGTATAACACATCGAATAGAATAAAAGTACGACCACCTTTCAAATGTCAGTTCCACATCTGCATTTAACAGGCTGCACCGAATGCATGAATATCTAGCCTACAGGAAAATACTGTATCTCTTTCATGTGAAGATATCAGTGCATGGGTAAAATACTTGCACTAAAATTAAGTCTTCTCTTGTCTAAATTTTCTCAATTATTAATACACCAGACAGCTGCAGTAGCTCTAGCAAAAATAGCAGCCAAACTTTTCCAAAAGTCAAAGCAGCTATGAGATGTCTGCCCGGGGACTTTCCTATGTAAGGAATAGCTGGTCTGTCTCTGGATCAAATAAAAAGAAACAAGACCTCCAGCAGAAAAATGAAAAAAGAGAGGCTTGTTTAGAATGTAAACCGGAAAATGACTTCCTGTGTCCTTTTCATAATAAAACTGGTTTTATGCATGAAAAGAAGTTGTCTCAAATGGCTGCCTACCTGCCATTCTCCTCAGGACAATAATTCAAGAAATTCACCAGTAAACCCAAGGAGTGGCAATCACTCTGGTATCTTCTAGAATGAGACCTGCCAAATTGGCCTGCTCAAAGTGAGTGGGTGGGGTTAGATGAATAAATGATGTCCAGTTTAGGTTTCTGGAGGCAAATGAATGTCCAGCACAAGCTGTCACCTGTAGTTGCCACCTGAACATGCCATCACATATTTTAAACAGGTGATAGTATCATCTTAACAGACTGACAATATAAGCTCTTTGTATTATAAATCTTTATGCTGGAAAAGTATTTGGAAGTGAAAAAAGCCTTTGGGGCATCACAATTCAGTGTTGTTTGAACTCAGCAATGATCATGAATTTTAACTCAAAGATTCTGTGCAGCACAAGAGAAGAATAGATTTCAAAGATTAGCTTTTTTTTTCATTTTAGACTAAAACATCATAGTTTAAATGAGTCATACCAGCCAGAAGATCATTTGTTCATGTCATCATAAGAATGGTTCAGATGACTGGACATCTCACATTTGCTGTCACAGTCGTGATTTCACATCATCTTAACATTTAAAGGCAATCAGACCCCATTCACCGACTCCAATCAAGACACTACCACCTCCTCTGAACCTCAGCACCACACTCAAAGAGAAATTGCTGCAGGTCTTTGAGGAAGTGAAATAAGTGATAACACTCCAAGTTCTAAGGATGTACACAGTTTCCCCAGTCCTGCATA
This sequence comes from Muscardinus avellanarius, assembly GCF_963383645.1. Classification (NCBI taxonomy): domain Eukaryota; kingdom Metazoa; phylum Chordata; class Mammalia; order Rodentia; family Gliridae; genus Muscardinus; species Muscardinus avellanarius. The sequence goes on along the minus strand of NC_137786.1, from coordinate 194,872,607 downwards.
ATCTGGGTTCAAAAGCATGACAATATTTGATTTTTGCTGTCTCACAATCTATGCAAAAATCACAGCCATTCTGCAATAAATGCCAACAAATGTCAGAGAAGCAGAGCCCATCTACTTGGAGCTGGCTCTTAGATTATGAACATAATCCCCTGGAGTAAAGCGTCTGGTGTGAATATTCTTCAAGATGGTCAGTGTCACTTAGAGGCAGGGCTTGCCAACATAACACAAACGCTTAATATCCGTGTACCACTTACCATTTGCGATCGGTTCTTTGGACAGCCATTGATGTCTTCGATCTTTTCATTTGCTGAAAAAGGAAATAGAAGTCAGGAAAATAAATAAGCACCAGAGAGACACTTTCAGTAGTGATGGCTGGGATACTTGAGGCCAGCTGCATCCTAAGGCCCATACTTGGGTTTGTCCAGTCAACGCAGGCATGTGAAATGCTGAGACACATCTAGCAAGCTTCGGCACTTACTCATCGAGCCGCCCTCCTCCAGGGACAGCTGGGGCAAGGTCGTCATCACTTAGAACAGAGACAACTGCATTGACGACAGTCTTGTAGTGACAGGGCATCAGAGCAGTGTTTGGAGACTGGGAAATAGAGTAAGCTGTGATTGTGCTTTGGGCTCTTAGAGAGGCAAATGTCACTTACAACTTCCCCGTGGAGATGGGTTAGTTCAGAGTGGATCAGTCCAACTCCTGGGGCATATGCTACAAATGCAAGCAGTTCATAGCATCTTTAGGTAGGAATATTCCGACTGCTTCTGCATGTTCTAATAGTATTCCCAAAGCAGTGGCACATGGGGAAAAGGAGAGAATGAGACTCAAAATATGACTTGATTAAGGCTGTGTAACATGTCCAAATTGGACGGGAAAACACATATGCTTGAAATCAAAATAGCACCTAGCTACTGAGAGATATTTGAAAGGAAGGTTGCACTGAATTAGAAGAAAATCAGGTACTACTGAGTGAAAGGAACAGCCCAGCTTCTCATGGTGAATGCAGTCTCATCTTAAGCCAGGATCAATCCCTGGCAAGATGCAGCCCAAGCTAGGGAGAGGCTGAGTTTGAGAATGCAACATAAGAAAGGTAGTGTGTGCAGTAGTCAGAGGGCTGGCTCTGGAGACAGAGATCGCTAGTGTGAATCCCCACTCGAGGGCTTCACAGCCACAGGGTTCATAGCTTTGCCACTCAATCCCACTGAGCTATGCCACTCAATCCCACTATTGTCTTGTCTATAAAACAGAGCCACTACCAATTTCAGAGGTGAGGCAGTGAGAATTAGGTGATAGCAAAATACTCAAACAGTGCCTAACATACAGCAAGTAATAATAATCCAATAATATATAATTAACCCAATAATATATATTCTTATTACCTATATAAGAACATATAAAATAAAAACTTTCCTTTTGATGTCACCATGTAAGTGAAGCACAGAAACTTAGCTAGGACTCCACAGTAAATAGCTAAAGACTGGGCCAGGTGTGGTGGTGCACTCCTGGAATCCCAGGTTTTGGAAGGCTGAGACAGGAGGATCATGGATTTGAAACCAGTCTTGGCAATTTAGTGAGAGCCTCAGAAACGTACTGAGACCCTGTTTAAAAATAGAAAGGGTTGATGGTACAGCTTTGGGGTAGATGCCCTTGGATTCAAATTGTAGTAAGGAGGAGGAGGATAAGAACAGAGGTTCACTGAAGAAATAGGAGCATTTGTTCCCAGAGTCCTCAACTGTGATTTAAACTGGCATCTTGGTGGGTATCGTGGCACATGCCTATAATCCCAGCAGTTGGGAGGTTTATAACAGCAGAATTGCAGGTTTGTAGCCAGCCTCAGCAACTTGGTGAGACCTTCCACAACTTAGTGAGATCCTGTCTCAAAATAAAAAATAAAATAGAGCTGGAGGTGTTCAGAGGTAGATAATGCCTGCCTGGCACAATAGCCACTGAATGAATATTTGTTGAGTGGAACTAAGGAGTAAGTATTCTGATCATTTCAATGAGTTGAGGTTTTACTGGCTATTTGGAGGCAGTGCTCCTTTCACTTGTAAATATAAGTGTACAGGCTAAACATAGAAAAAACTAATACCCTTGGCAGGTGGCACACTGTCATACAAGGGAAATCATGGCAGGCATGAACTCTGACCTGGGAGTTTGATACCCCACAATGGGGAGAATAAATGTGTCAGTTGTTGACAACCAACAATCAAGGTGCCTTCCAACTGGATACTCATGATGGCCAGTCATAAGTCATGGGGTCCCGATCAATACCCAATTCAGTAATTAGGTCATTAGGGCTCGTTGCAGCAAAGGATGGATAGCTGCGAGCCTAAGAAGTCATTTGGGAAATTTTAACAATTCTTGATATATCATCTGAATAAATGAAACCAAAAGGCTTGGTCTCCTCACTCCTCTATTTCCTTTTTCATGGCCTGTCACCTAAAGCCTCATGTGTTCTGCGAGTCCAAACATCATACCTATAACCTAATGCTGTCACTTCTCAACAGTGAAAATAAACTGATAGAGTGGAGCCTACTTATGACTACATCAAAGGGTACATGAAAGAGAAAGCAAATAGCTAATATGGACTCAATCTAAGCACTTAATAGAAACACAAAATAAATACTTGGACCTCCAAGTTTCCAATTTCATCTAATTTAATTACTTCTACTTTACTTAAATTACCAAGAATTCCTATGGTTGTCATAAATACTTAGGGTGCTAACAACAGCTCTGATGCTATTGGTTAAAAGCAAGAGCTGGACCTTCAGAGCCAAATTTTTAAACTCAGGGTAGAGGGTCTTTGGCTGGAGCCCCAAAACAGATAATCAAAGAAATAGGAGCATTTCTTCCCAGAGTCCTCAACTGTGATTTAAACTGGCATCTTGGCAGGTATAGTGGCACATGCCTGTAACCCCAGCAGTTGGGAGGTTTATACAGCAGAATTGCAGGTTTGTAGCCAGCCTCAGCAACTTGGTGAGACTTTCCACAACTTAGTGAGATCCTGTTTCAAAATAAAAAATAAAATAGAGCTGGGGGTGTTCAGAGGTAGAACAGGGGGGTTCAGAGATAGACTGTCCTGGGGCTCAATCCTTAGTACCACAAACAAACAAACAATCACCTGGTATCTCTAAGAGCCAATGGTAATTTATTTATCCCAGTATTATATTAAAGACATTCTTAGCTCTACTAAGGTGGTGACCTGTCCGCACACAAGTGACAAGTTAGTGGCTGGAAAGCACCAATGTGCTACTTAAAGAAGGGCAGTGGCAGCTGGGCGTGGTGGCGCACGCTTGTAATCCCCGTGCTTGGGAGGCTGAGACAGGAGGATCTCACAGGTTCGAAGCCAGTCTCAGCTACTTAGTGAGGCTCTCAGCAACTTAGTGAGACCCTGTTTCCAAATAAAATATAAAATAGGTCTGGGAATATAGCCTGGAGGTAGAAGGCCTCTGGGTTCCATCCTCAGAACCACACACACACACACACACACACACACACACACACAAAGAGAAGGGCAGTGGCGACAAGCTCATCACTTCTTAAAAGACCCCCAGAAGCTGGGTGTGGTGGTGCATGCTTGTACTTCCAGCATTTGAGGCTGAGACAGGTTCACAGAAAGCCTCATCTACTATGTAGTGAGCCCTTTTGAAACTCAGTGAGACCCTGTTTCAAAATAAAGACTAAATAATAGGGCTGGGGGTATAGCTTGGAGGTAGAATGCTTCTGGGTTCCATCCGCAGTACTGCAAAAACAAAACAAAACAAAAGACCCCCAGAGCATCTTAACAGCCCGCACATCTGCATCCTTACCATCCCTGACTGTTGGCAACCTGGCCAATAGGAGACAGACTGGTTGCCCAGAAAGGCCAAGAACTTGTCCCAGGTCACACAATGGTAGTAGTTTATTGATGAAAGAAGGTTCAGTCCCACATGTCTGAATTTCCAAAGATGTGCACAGAGGTGCCCAAATGGAGGTAGAAAAGGACCAGCTCTTAGCTCTTCCCACTTTATCTAAATTGAAAGTCTCCCTCTTCATTTCCTTTTCTTTCCAACTGTCTTTAGTATATCTGCTCTCTCCCCTCCCCCCTCCCCTTTATTCTGTTTTCTCTCTCCCTTTCTCCTTCTCTCATCCCAGCCCCTCTGGCATCTTCCCTGAGTGACAGTGATGTGAACAGAAGGAGGGCAGCCTCCCTCTCTCTCTCTCTCTCTCTCTCTCTCTCTCTCTCTCTCTCTCCTCTCTCTCTCTCCTCTCCTCTCCTCTCCTCTTCTCTTCTCTTCTCTCTCTCTCTCTCTCTCTCCTCCTTCTCCCCCTCCCTGACTCACACTGCTTATCCTGGCCTTATGAACCTTCTTAATAACTCACAGGGATGGCACTGTGATGAGCTGGCAGGCAACTGCTGTGCCTCGGGCAGCTCATGATTCGAGAAGATAATCATACTAACGAGGGGCTGAATGCAGAGACCCAGCTCTCTGCTGCACAGGAAGGCTGCTCAAAGGTAGCAGCAAAAGGCCCATTTCCTGCCAAGTGCCAGAAGACAGTCGTAGAGAAGTGTGGGTCCCAAACACCCCACTGTATAGAGAAGCCAGCACCACAGTGTCCGGGATACATGAAGACTTAGAAGCAGCTCATGGGAGAAGCAATTGAGGTTTACATGATAGCACACACCGGATGCCACTTCCTGGATTGGAAACTGACTCAGCTCTCAGGCAAAAGCCCAGCATTCTCTGCCTTGAACCTGGCAATTCTGCCTGCTTTTGTCCTGTTAACCCTCTGATTCTACCCTCCGGCCTTTCTGCACATCAGCTCCTCCTCTGCCAGGAATACTGTAACTGCCTATTTCCCCTAGCTGACTCCTTTTTTTTAAGTTTGAGGTTCTGGCTCAGAGGTCAACTCCTTGAGGAAACTTTCCCTGATTCCCATCTTTCCTTCTCCACCTCTCCATTGCAGAGCAGGTCTTACAATACCAGGGTCCTTAACCATTATACACTTTGCTTCTCCCAGGCCCAGAAAGAGTTTGCCCCTTAAAAGGGACCACCTTACTTTGTATAAGTTTTGCTGACCCTTCATTTATATAAGGTTCTTTATAACATTTTATTTTGAAACAACTTCAAAGTTATTTACAGAAAAGTTACAGAAATAGTACAGAGAGTTCCTCTACACCTTCATCCATTATCACCCCCCAATCTCTATAAAGGTACACATTATGTTTTTTATTCTCCCTGAATCATATTAGAGCGAGCTACATAGATCAAGCCCTTTATACTTCAGTGCATTTTTCCAAAGAACAAGGATATTATTTCCACAATGCCATTACAGAATTCAGAAAATTTAACACTGATTCCATGCCAGTATTTGAATTTTGTTGACTGATTCAAAATATGTCCTTCAAGCCCGTTTGGTGGAGCACACTTGTAATCCCAGCATTTGGGAGACTGAGACAGGAGGATCAAGGTTCATAGACAGCCTCAACTACTTAGTGAGGCCCTCTGCAAGTCAGTGAGACTTTGCTTCAAAAAAAAAAAAATAGGGCTGGGGGAACCGGGTGTGGTGGCACGTGCTTATAATCTCAGCATTCAGGAGGGTGGGACCAGAGGATTGTAGTTTGCTAGTTCGCAACAGCCTCAGCTACTTAGTGAGGCCCTTTGCAACTTAGACCCTGTCTAAAAAATAAAGAATAAAAAATAGGGCTAGGGGTGTAGATGGGAGGTAGAATGCCCCTGAGTTTCACCCCCAATATTGTAAAAATTAAAAAAAATAAATAAATAAAATGCTTCCTTCAGAGCATTTTATTCCCTTGAACAGAATGCAGTCCAGGATCATATGGTACATTCAATTCTTATGCTTCTTTAGTCCCCTTTATGCTGGAATCATTTCTCAGACTTTGTCTTTTATGACCCTGTTGCCTTTGAACAATACAGAGTAGTTTTGTTGTTGCTGTTCTTTTATTTTTTTGGTGGTAATGGGAGGTGGAACCCAGGGGCTTTTCTACTCCCAGACCTTTTCTCTATTTTATTTGGAAACAGGGTCTCACTAAATTCCTGAGAGCCTCACTAAATAGCTGAGGCTGGCTTTTAATCTGTGCAATCCTCCTTTCTCAGCCTCCTGAGCGGTGGGAATACAAGCATGTGCCACCACGCCTGGCGTTGTTGTTTTAATAGAATGCTCCACAATTTAGGTTTGTCTAAGATTCCTTCCGATTCCTTTCAGGTTCCCCATCCCTCACTGGAAGATGACATCAGTAATGCTGGGCTCTCAGGGTATACCAGGAAGCACTGTCATCCATGTATCTGGACCAGTGATGGAACTTGGGTCACAATGTGGCTGAAGATTTCCCTGAATGGTTTTCATGTTTCCCCTGGCACCTAACAAGTGATCGGTGGAGAAAGATTTGGAGATCATGGAATATCCTGCCACTCTTCAGACTTTTCTAGATTCCAGCATCCATTGATGGTTTGTGACATAACAAACCCTTACCAAAGATGACTGCAACTCCTTCCACATATCATTATAAAAGAGACCTAGGAGATATTCCTCAATACTTTCACCATGCAAGGACAAAATGAAAAGATGGTGATCTGTAAAAAGGAAATGGACCCTCAGACACTAAATCTTTTGGCACCTCAATTTTGGATTCCCCAGCATTCCTAACTATGAGAAATAAAGCTTCATTTTATGTTTTTTTGTTGTTATAGCAGCCCTAAAGGTTTAGGATGAGCTCTTTTAAGGGATTTCAACTCTACATCATTACAATGAGCAGCCTAAAGAGGTAGTGGCAAGATACTCGTCATAGGAAGCAACAAAAGAGGGTATTCAATGCTTTTCATAGAAATGATCCATACACCAGGTTGGGGCTTTCAAAGGTCCCTCCCAAACCTGACAGTTGAGATATACAGCAGAATCCCAGAAAGGAGAAGGGTATGATCCACAGCTTAGAGGAACACTGCAGGGAGACAAGGAGAAGTAGCCTGGCCACCTGCTAGAAACAATTCAACCTAGGCTTAGGGACAAAATTCTTATCCCCAATCCTCTCTACTTTTCCTGATCTCACTGCATGCCAACGCCACACTACATGTTGTGAAAGACAACTCCGATCCAAGCTTAGAGAGGGCCCAGGCCCAAGACTGCAGGCATTGGGATGATGGCAGTGTCCTACCAACTGTGCCCAGGGAGCCAGGGGAGGTGTCAGAGAGAAGGAGGAGCTCACCAGCCAAGACACAAATGCAAACACTAGAATTCTGCCCAGTACAGGAGGGAGGCAGCAGGACTCTAATTTGGGGGAAATTTTATGTAGCTCAAGAAATAGTATAAATATATCTTTTTTACATTTTCTTTTGATGGGAATATGTATGTATGGAAATAGTGACTTCAAAATTTGAAAGCACACATGGGCAATAGTTCAGTTTCCTGGTCTGAGAATGCTGCCTCCCCACACCCCCAGCAAGAGATCTGTGATCACAAGATACTCTACGACTAACTGCTCTGATCTGGCTGACAGATGAGCTAGGCAAGATTTGTTGCCTTTGAAGCTCCCCATCTCCTGGGCCTCTCTTCTCCACACACAGAGCGGAGGGTGTGAGCCCACAGCATGGCAATCAGGGAAGGCCATCATGTGCTGATATCTAGCCCCGTCCTCTCCTAGAGGGCTAAAGAAAAACAACCTATGGGCTGAGGGACAGCCTAGGCCACTGGTAAGGAATAAGCGTCCCTACCCAAAAGTCTGAAATCTGAAATGCTCCAAAATGTATATGTGTGAAGGGAGGGGGGACTGAACTTAAGGGCATTCTACCTCTGAACTATATCCCTAGGCCTTTTAAGTTTTAGTTTTTGAAACAGGGTCTTGCTAGGTTGCCGAGAGTCTGGCTAAGTTACTGAGGCTGGTCTTGAACTTGTGATTATTCTGTCTCTACCTCCCAAGTACTGGGATTACAGGTGTGCACTACCATGCCCAACTAAAAGATTTTTGAGTGTCAATTTGACACCACAAGTCGAAAATTCTACACCACAAAAGTTTCATTGACAAAAGTATTCAAAATGTTATCAATTTACCCTCAGGATATGTGTATAGGTATGTAGAAAAAATAAATTTTGTGTTTAAACTTGAACATCCCCAAGATATCTCCTTTTGTACACACAAATATTAAACAAAAATGAAATCCAAAACATTTTTGGTCCCAAGAATTTAGATAAGGGAGACTCAACTTCTACTAAGCTGAGCTTCTGGAACCACAGACCAGAGCTGATGCTCAAAGGAGTCATTGTAGGGAGATTAACCTCATCTGCATAGATACAAGAGCACATCTTCCTGAGCAAGGGTAAATATTATGTTGGCTTGCATCTCCATGACACTGTTTGGTAAATTCACAGCTACAATTCACAGCTACTATACATTTTGCCTCTTCTGAATCCATGCCAGACCTGAATACTCTATCACGACACACTTTGACATTGATACTGAGACCTTAGCATCCTCTCTATATAACTTCCAGGCATCTGCTACCAAGTGATATCCAGAAGCATGTTACGGTTACCAAATATATTTCACATTTGATACCTAACTTGAATTTTATGAAACTGACATAGTATCTGACAAAACAAGTGTGATTGTTCCCACTTTAAAGATGGGGGTCGTATGGTGGAACCACTCCTGGGTATTTTTCCAAAAGGGTTGAATCCAGATAACTATAGAAACATATGCATACCTATGTTCATAGCAGCACAATTCGTAATAGCCAAAATATAGAACCAACCCAGGTCTCCATCAGCAGATGAATGGATTGCAAAACTCTGGGAAATACACACAATGGAATTCTACTCATCCATAAAGAAGAACAAAATAATATCATTTGCAAGAAGATGGAAAGTCCTGGAAAGCATTATGTTAAGTGAGATCAGCCAAGCACAGAAGGAGAAGGTACAAATGTTCCCTCTAATATGCCCAAACTAGGGAATGTAGAGGATATCAGTGGTACTCCAGGTAATGGAGGGGAAATACCAGCAAAGCTTGAATGGAAAGATAGAGGAGGAGGAAGACTAAAATTGATTAATGAGGGTCTACATTCAAATGTGTAAAATTATGAATATGGCATAGTTACCCTGGACAATCAGTGGTGGGAGGGGGGAAGGGAAAACGGGGGCGGGGGGAGGGCACCAAGTATAGTTTAAATGTATACCATTTACATTCAATAAAAAATAATAAAGACGGGGGTCAGAGAACAGAGATGAAATGGCCCTCCCAAGGTCCCACAGTTGGAAGGGATGGAGCAGGGTGAAGAACAAGGCTTCTCAGTGTGACCTTTTCTCTACTCTCCTTCTTGTTTCCTGGGCTGAGACCTGAGAAGTTTCCCAGTGGAAATAACTTGTCACAATGCTAAGATTCAAAGTAGATCACATATGTGCCCCATGTGAGCATCCTCATGCAGACTTCAAGCCCCGGCTCAGATGCAAGTCACATCATCCATGAAGACCCCGCCAAGGAAATGGTACCCTTCCTTTCAAGGTTCTGAGCCCTGCACATCCTGTCTCTTTATTCCTAGCAAGAAGCATATGCTAGCACAGTAGGCACTTAATAAATAGTGACTGAACTAAAGTGAAGCGACAGAGCCCTGCCCTAGGTTCACTGTCTTTGGAATGAAAGGTGGGATAACAGCAAAGCAATGAACAGAAGCTTCAGAAACAGACTGACACCATTGGAATTCCTACACAGTCTCCCCCTGTGAAATTGGGCAAGAATGCCACCTATGCCACAGGGATGTTAGGGGAACTAAAGGAGAGAGTTGTTTGTTTGTTTGCTTGTTTAAGAACTTGGTGCAAGAGATGATGAAGAGTAGGGGGAAGAAAGGAATTGGAAGAAGAGTTGTGTGGTAGACAGACTTTAGGTGACCTTCCATGATGCCCACAATCTGGCGTCCCTGCCTTGGTATAAACCCATCCCCCTGAATGTAGATAGGGCTGATGGCTTGCTCCTAACCAACAGAACCTGGTAACAGTGATGAGATGTTGCTCCCATGATTTTGTTCCATTATATAGAAGGCCACCCTGCTAGCAGGCTCCCTCGCTGGCACAGAAGAAGTGAGTGGCCTGTGGGACAAGAAGCTGAGAGCAGCTCCCAGGATGTAAAGCTGACTCCAGCAGGCAGCCAGTGAGAAGCCAGGATCCAGGGCCCTACAACTAACTGCAGGGAAGCAAGTTCTGCCAACAATCCATGTGAGCATGAAAGTAAACACTCCCTGAAGGATCCCCAGATGATGATCAGTCTTGCTACTTCTCAACGACAGCTTGCAGAGATGCCTGCTGAGCCTTGCCTGAACCCTTGCTGCACCTAAGCTGTAAACATAATAAAGATGGGCTATTGTTTGTTTGTGGTACTGAGAATTGAACTCAAGGACATTCTACCTCTGAGCTACATCTCCAGCCGCATTTTCATTTGTTTGTTAGTTAGTTTGTTTTTGAAATAGGGCCTAAGTTCCTGAGGGGCTCGCCAAGTTGCTAAGGTTGCTCTCAAACCTATGATTCTGTTATATCAGTCTCCCAACTACTGGGATTGCAGGCATGTGTCACCATGCTGGACAAGATGGGCTGTTTTAAACTGCTATATTCATGACAATTTGTTACACAGCGATAGGTAACACATACCAGGAGGGAAAGGAAACAGAGAGAAAGAGGACCAGTGGCAGCTAGCCTTAAGAAATCAATCTTGGAACAGTAAGGCAACACCCCTCGTTTCGAAGGGCAGTAACAGGCCCCATGTTTCAGCTCAGGCCCAGGTGCCTGCAGTTGTAGGCAGACGCTCCACAGACTTGGGCGTAGCTACCACTATGATATGCTCACACTGGACAGATGGGCAACTTTTCCACATAGCACATGCCAGAAAAGCTGGGGTGTCTGTCCTCTCTTGCACCTTCTCCCCTGGCATGAGCCGGCTGCCAAGGCTGCCAGCCACAACAATCAGCCTAATGCCATTTAATTGACTGCCTGCCTACTCAGCCTGCTCTGAGGCTGAATCCACAGAAGCGCTTCCTTCTGGCACAAAGCAACGCTATCACAAGCTTCTACCACCTGCCTGCCTAGAAGCAACCCTTTCCTCCCGGCTCACGGCCAAGGCAGACCCTCTCGGTCAAGCTCATGGCCAAGGCATTAAAAATTCCATTGCTCAAGTTCCTGTTCCCCTAGTGTTAAACCCAGAACCCACCAACCGTCTCTGGAGGTTTAGCCTTTGATTTCTCAGATCCAATTAGAGTTGGCAGGATTAAACCAGCCCTCTGTTAGTTTTTATTATTTTAAAAAAATATTTCCAAAGTCATCCACAAAAAAAGTAGCACTAGGGTGGAAAATGAGAGAGGCAGAAGGAGGGTGAAACACCCCTCCCCAAACCACGAGCCTTTTCCTCTGGCCCTGGCCAGTCCTTCCTCAAAAAAAGATCAAAGTGAGATTGTGGTGTGTGTGCTCCCAACAGGAAAGCAAGCAGGTCCCACACAACCACAGTCAAAGGATAGAATCAAATAAACCATCAATAAGGAGAGAGACACACGGCCTCCTGCTTCCTTACGATTTCAGCGTCCCACTCTCCGTGGTACATAAGACTCCTTCTGGCTGTTCCCCTTTAAGTAATCTACCCCCAAGGATAAGCACGCTCTTACCTACAACCTGGATGACCTGGGCCAGGAGGACGCCGTCAGTCACATCTTGCTGGAGATCCTTGATGAGACGTTTGTGGCCAGATTTGGCCAGGTAGTGATTGGCCCAGTCTGTGTAGATCTGCAAAAAAGCAAACAGGCAACTTGAGGAATCCAGTTGGAGCCCATGGCAGAGTCTGAGGCAGCTGCTGGGCTGGTGCTTGCTGGGGCGCAGTGGCTGCCGTCCGCCAGAGAGCTTTCGGAGCCAGCCTGCACCATTAAAATTCAGTGCATTGTGCCGACCAGGCATTCAGCTCACCACAGCTGGGCTGTCGCCTATTGAGAGATCTGCCGTCAAGGCTCAGGGAAAAGCTAAAGAAAGATTCAAAACATGCAGAGGCCTGAATGGGACAGGGGACAAGGAACTAAACAGTCTGCTCCAGGCGGCTTTGAGAGGCTGTGGCTCTAAATACAGGCGAAGTCTCCCCCACCGATTCTCATCTTTTTCTCTTTATGGAGAAAACGTATGGGGAGGTTACCACCCAACAGGGATCTTCTAAGGGGCCCTTTCAGGGTAAGGAGGGCTATTGAGTCAGCCGAGTTCTCAGGAGCCTGGGTCCCTTGTAAAGACGCCAAGTGCGAAAACACAGAGCCCCTTCAATTACTCTGTGTGAGTGGAGTTATTTAGGGCCTCACCGTAATCTCAAATTTAATCGGTTTAATTGAAAAGCCAGGCATCGTTTTCACTGTTGGGATTCTGTGAACAAAACCCAGCAAATTCCGACATCCTTTAAACACAAACGTCAGAGCGTGCAGCACCCCGGAAGGCAAAAGCTGGGTCACCCATGGAATCAGGGGAGTGGAACCCTTGGGGATACATTGAACCTCCTCCTCTTGGTCATATCAGCAGGCTAATAAGCATTAGAAAAGTCTGGCCTGAACCCCTCACCCCCACCCCAGCTGTCAAAGACCAAAATCAACCAACTGAATGAAACATTTCCCTATAGATTTTATTTTACTGGAGATTGAACCCAGAGTCATTCTACCTACAAGGTATATCCCCAATAGCCCTTTTTTAATATTTCATTTTGAAACAGGGTCTTGCTAAGTTGTTGAGGGTCTAAATTGCTGAGGTTGGCCTCAAATCTGTGATCCTCCTAATCTCAGCCTCCCGAGTACCAGGATTGTAGGTGTGTGCCACCCCGCCTGGCTCCCACGGATTTTGAGTGCTAAGCTCCATGTGCAAATGACCTTGCTTTACTAGATTTTTTGGTCTTTGGCCACCTAGAAGTTGTGGGGAAGGAGTCTACTGAGGACTTAAGGGCTAGGTATGGCGTGAACCCCCAGGGTTTGCACATGGAGCTTAGCACTCAAAATCCGTGGGAGCCAGGCGGGTGGCACACACCTACAATCCTGGTACTCGGGAGGCTGAGATTAGGAGGATCACAGATTTGAGGCCAACCTCAGCAATTTAGACCCTCAACAACTTAGCAAGACCCTGTTTCAAAATGAAATATTAAAAAAGGGCTATTGGGGATATACCTTGTAGGTAGAATGACTGTTTTGTTCAGAGATGGGTCCCAAGGACCTACAACAGCATAGGTACATTAGAATTGCTCAGAATAGACCTGGAGATGAGTGGTGGATGACCTGCTAGGCCTGTCTGAGGCCAAGTTTTCTGATCTATAAAATGGGATCAATACCATCTACTAGTCAGTTATTATGAGGACTGACCAAGTGGTAACTACAGACTTGGCAAACAGCGCCTTATTCAGAGGAGGATAAATACCAACCAACACAGGTAGTGCCTACTGCATGCCAGGCACTGGACTAACAGTTTTACTCATGTTAATTCATTTTAAATCTCAATATGTAAGGCAGATACAATTATTGGGCCCATTTTTCAGAGGAGAAAATTGAAGTGTAGTCTATGCCTAAAGGTGTAAGTAGCAGAGGCAGGAGCTCAGCCCACCCGCCTTCTTCTAGCATCCCTCAGAGATTCTACTACACTGGCTCTGAATGCAACATGAATGTTACTTGGGTCATTAATCTCCCCATGGTACCCCACTATTGGCTGAAAATTCGTTTCCTTTATTCAGTTATGCTCTTGCTGGAAGAATTAAGAAATTAAAGGTTGAATCCCTCGAGAGGCATGGTGGCACATGCCTGTAATCTCAGTACTTGAGAGGGTGACTAAGCAACTTAACAACACCACAGCAATTTAGTGAAACCCTGTTTCAGAATAAAATAAAAAGGGACAAGAGAATAACTCAGAGGTGCAATGTGCCTGCGGTATTTCATTCCCAGTACAAGAAATTAAAACCCAAACCCAGTTCTCTACCATGCTATTTGAATAATAAGACCCCAACTGTTCTGGGCTTAAGTTTCACCTGTAAAATGGGCACAATTAGGTCTATCTCAGTATGTGGTGGTGAAGACCAACTGAGAAACTGCATAGCAGCCCCTGCCTGACCTCCGTTGAGGCCCAGGAAGCAGAGGTAGCAGAGGAGGGTGGCAAAGAGGAAGACATTGGACTTGCTTTGAATCTTGGCCGCTGGGCTGCCAATTTCCTCTGTGCCCTTTGGCTCAGGTGTCCTCATTTGCAAGATGGTGATGCAGCAAAGACATCCTTGGGCGTTAGGAAGATGAAATGAACTCATGTGTGAAAAGGACACAGGACCTACCACACACTAAAATTCAGTAAATCAAAGCGAATACTAGATGTCCTACAACCAGCACCACAAAACCGCCAGGATACAAATGACTCAAAGATTTCTCCTCCTACTCACAACAAAATCTCCAGTTTGGAATATCCCCCACCAGGAATCACAAAGTATGGCAGGGAATAAAAGAAAAGCAGGTCAGAAGCCAGCCAGGATGGCACACAGAGCAATGCTCTCCTGCCAGTCTGGAGGGTGCACCCATGCTGCTCTCTCAAACCCCAGAGGGATCTTGCCAACCAGGTGGGAGGGATGGGTAGAAACATCCCTGAGCCTAAACCCATGCACACCAAAAACATAGCAGGGTGGGAAATAGAGCTCAGCGAGGCTGCTGCTGACAGCTCAGCCCAGGTCATAGTGCTTCAGCACTTTCTAGATAAAGGTTTTTTCAGATCAACATGCTTTCTCTAAAACCAGCCCGTTATGAGTCTGCACAATCCAGCCAGAAACCAACATTAAGCCAACTTCTGTCAACAAGCACACGTGTGTACACACACACACACACACACACACACACACACACACACACAATCTGGAACCATAGACAGGCCATGCAGGTGTCTGATACAGAGAGAACTTGTGTGTGTGGTACTGAGGGTGAAACCCAGAGGCTTTCTACCTCCGGGCTATACTCTCAAGACCTATTTTTTATATTTTATCTGGAAACAAGGTCTCACTAAGTTGCTGAGAGCCTCACTAAGTAGCTGAGGCTGGCTTCTAACCTGTGAGATCCTCCTGTCAGCCTCACAAGCACAGGGATTACAAGCATGCGCCACCAGGTACAGCTACAGAGAGAACTTTTTTTTTTTTTTTTTTTTGGTAGTACTGGGGTTCCTGGAAGCCCTTCTACCTCCGGGCTACACTCCCAGACCTATTTTTATACTTTTTTAAATTTGGAAACAGGGTCTCTTTAAGCCAGTGCGGCTGGCTTCGAACCTGCACGATCCTCACCTGCGCAATCCTCCTGTCTCTGCCTCCCAAGCGTGGGGATTACAAGCCACCACGCCCGGCCAGAGAGAACTTTTAAAGGCTACTGTGGCTGGAAATGGTTTGGCCAAAGTGACCTTCTCTACTTCCAAACAAGAACTCTTCCCTCCACTCACCTGCACACGGCTGCCAAATCAATCTTCCTGGCGCTCAGCTCTATAATCTAATTGCCTGCTCAAACAATCTTCAATGGCTCCCCACTTCCCGCTGAATTAACAGCAAACTTTTCATGCTGTGAGTCAAGGCAGTCTCCCCATGCACTCTTCCCAGAATTCATCCACCCCTCGCAGGGGAGGCAGCCATCCGCAGGGGAGGCAGCGTGTGCGGACTGTAAGAACATAGTCTTTGGAAACTGACCAAGTGAAGCTGGCCCTCGGCCCTGGACAAATTAATTTCTAATTATCTTTCCGTTCCTCACTCTTATCCTCTATAAGTTGAGGATTACACCAAATATATTAAGTGGAGGCTGGCAAACTGAGCCCTAGGTAATGCCAGCTGACCACCTGTTTTTGTAAACAAAGTTCCATGTGACACAGCCGTATCCACTTGTGGTCTCTGGTTGGTTTCGTGCCTCCGGAGCAAAATTGAGCAGTTGTGAAAGAGAGACAACCTCTGACCCACAAAACCTCAAATATTTACTATGCAGCTCCTATGAGAAAAAACTTGCCAGTATGTGCTCTTAGGACAAAATGAGATGCTATGCCTTTGCATCCAAGTGCTCAGCAGGAAAACGGGTCGAGTTCTCCCCTCCCTGTCTTTGGACTGCTGCTTCTTCCTCTTCTGACTGCCAGCCTACTTCTATTCCAGTGCCTGTCACTCCGCGAAGTCACCCTTAGTGTGCTGAGCAAGTCCTTGGCTGTGTGAGGTAAGGCGAGTAGCGAACATGGACGCAGACTGGAACCGCTTTCTCCCTCCCACCGCCAGATGTGGGCAGCACCCCTGCTCCCAGGGAAGTGGCACTCAGCGGGAGGGTGGAAAGTGCCTGCCAAGCTGAGCTGAACAGGGAAGAAAAGGGCAAATCTTGGGAAATGGATTACACATGAGACTAAAATAATGCAGCCTCTCAGTGGATCCTCAACCGTGAACCTCTTGATTGATTAAAAAGAGGAGGGAGCGGAAAAAGAAACAATTACATAGCTCAAATAACAAGGATCATTAATTATCTGAAGTTTCCCTCCCCTCCCCTGTCCCCAGCTCTCGACCTTTTGAACATGTGAATCACAAGAAAATAGCTAGATTCATTATTAAGCCAGTTTTCATGGGCTACACTAAGTATGGACATATTCAGCTCCATCTCCTTCATCGGCTGTCTTGGTAGCTTGTGCAAGGAAAAGCTTCTTGTGGAAACAAGAAACATTCTTCCAAAGGGTGCCCTTGAAAAATAAACTCATCAGAGGCACCATCAGCTTCAGAAACTCAGCAAAAAAGGGGCAAAATGCGTTTGAAAGATTTTCAACAAGGACTGAATCAGGCAGACTTTCCTGTCGAAGTCTCGGGCATCCAGAAAGGATTTCTCTAAAGCCTCGCATTCTCCCAAGCTATGGGGACTGGAGGGCTGCTGTTGCTTTGCCAGAGTTCATTGATTCTGGTCCCCCTCAAGAAGGGGACCTATGAACTTTCAGACAATCATAGAGTAAGAAAGAACGAAACAACAATCTCCAATTCCAACTTCAAATCATGAAACCATTCCCCGGAGAAAGGCTCCAGGATCGCTTCATGCTAGCTCGTGTCCAAGCAGGAGTCCCTGATGTAGCTGCCTTCTGGATCCATTCCTGCATCTCTCTACCTCTCCTCTCCCCCGCCCTCCACCCAGAGCCTCCAAGCTGCAGGATTGCTCTGTGAGAGAGAAGCGGCTGTCAAAGGCTTGAAGAGCTAATGGGGGAAGGAAAGCAACGACAGCAGAACAGTGAATTCATTTTGATTCACTTTATTACCACTGACAGAATGTCAGGGGAGTGTGTCATTTGTTTGCTTACTGCGCCACATCATCCTCTACCAAACAGGCTGAAATCCAGAAGGGAAGGTTTTGATAGATCAGTCATACATAGCAAAGAACCTGATTATTAGCTGCAACAACAGAAACAGATAATAACTGCGCTGGGTTCAACCAACGTTAGCAAGTTAGCAAATAGTGTTGCTAAGTGTATACTGTCAATACCCCTTGGATGGATGGGGGTATTACTCAAAGTAAGAAACCATCTCCTCCCCCCAATTTCACAAAACAAATGCACCACAAGTGTTAGAATGGAGCCGAAGCAACCAAATTAGAAATTCAGGCTGGTATGCCAGCCAGTCTGATGGATCCAAAAGGTAGGTGGCATCAGACAGCAGTCCCAGAAGAAACAGTAAAAGGCATCCCCAAGGAGGAAATGCCATCATGGAGAGTAGATTAAATAGAATCAGTCATGTGCCACTGAAGCTGTCTGCAGTGTGCTCACTGTAAAGGGCACACTATCGTCTGGCCTAGCTTCAACAGGCCCCACTCCGGACTTTGAGCACACCATCAAGATAGCATCATCTCCATGACTGAGCGGTATGAGTTCAGTGGCTGAATTCTTATTACTCTGTAGTTCAAAAATAATATCGTAACAATAGCAAATAGAATGTTTTCCCTATCCTTGACTACCACAAAGAATGTCACTGCTTACTCAATCCTTCAAAATATTAAGAAAGCCCGAATGCACATTTGTTATCCAGGATGAGGCTGGTGAACATTCATTTCTGCATCTCCAGTATTTAGCAAGAAACGCAGTATCCACCCCACAGTTGGCACCACATGTCCATGGCAACTTTTAACTGCAAGGGGTGGGGGTGTGGCTGAAATTAGCTGGTGCCTTTTTTCTTACTTTCTCTTTATCACAGTCTAATACATCCTATTCTCAATGTAGCCCCCTGCTTTGGGATTGAAAGCCATTGTTTTATACTAGCCAAATGGGTGAAATAGTGTCCTGAGGCCCATACATTGGAGAAAAAGGTAGAGAACAGGAGAACCAAATCCTTAGCGGAAACAACACTGGCTCTGCTCCCGCTTCTCAGGGGAAGAGTTCAGTTCTGCCTGGTGTCCTTGCAGAGTCTCACAAGCTCAACTGGAAGGCAATGACATTTCATCCGTCCCATCTCTGCTACCTTCTGATGTATCACTTGGAGAATATGGTCCTTCAGCCGCTATGGTCATCACAAAGCCAGGCGCATGTACTCTTAGGTACTGGCCCGAGCCAGGGCTGAGCTATGACTGTGTTTACCAGCTCAGTGACCCCGGTGAGCATCTGTCCCTCACCTGTATAGTTGTCTTGCTTACCAAATGAGACCATGCACATAAGTGGTTAACTCAGCATCTGGCACAGAGGATTAAATAAGTAGCTGTTATTAATATTCAAGTTAAACACTTTGCTATCTTGGTTTGGGAGGGAAAAGTCATTCTAAGATTGCTGATGTTCACACTTCTGAGAACCACATATTTGTAACTACTCAATTAGAAATATTTTCCAAAACATAATGACCCTCACTTCTAGTTATTACAACTTTGCTTTCTCTCTTTTTTCCCTTCCTTGTGGGGAAGTGGTTCTGGGGATTAAATCCAGGGCCTAACTGTGTAGGCTAGGCAAGTACTCTACCACGATGGCCCAGAGACATCATTCTGGACTCTAGTACTAATATGATGTATACAAAGATGTGCTTAGGGCCAGCTTAGTTGCTAGACCCTCCTTAAAAACCAGAGAGACTCTTAAAATCTTTTATAAAGAGCAAATCCTGAGGGTGCTGTAATCCCAGCTACTCAGGAAGCTATAGCAGGAGGATCATCAATTCATACGTAGCCTGTGCATCTTGGGGGCTAAGGATGTAGCTCAATGGTAGGGTACTTATTTAGCATATGCAAGGCCCTGGGTACATAGTACTGAACAATAAAGGAAACAAAAAGAGGAGCACAACCCATTCAAGTAAGAGCCTCGATAGGACTCTTCCCTTAAGGAGAAAACATAGGTTGAAGGATTTTGCATACCCTATGTGCTGCCTTTCAGTAGGAAAGGTTTTTTTGGTTCTCAGCTGGTCTCTGGCCAGGTGAGACTGTTAGAGAGTTGGACTCCAGGAGCACTGAGATGTGGCTGGGTTCTGTATTCCCCACCCAAGCGCATGCACACCCCTACTGCCCAGCCCTTGTGCTTGAGGTACATTTTCTAATGTGGTCAACAGGAACCACAGGTATAAATCCCTGTCCAGACATGAAGATGGCACAGGGGGAGAGGAGGAGTTGATGCCGAGTCCCTCCCTTTTCATTTGTAATAACCTTGCGTACGCAACCACCAAACTCACGCCCTGATACCCACCCACTCCCAGGCCTAGGATACAGAGTGATACGGACACAAACATACTGGAAGCAAGTGTCTAGACAGTGGCCTGGCTTAGCATTAATCTGGATTTCCACCTTCCTCCACCTCTGGCACCATCCTCACTCCTACGTTATCTCTGAATATTAAAGTAATTTGCTTAAAGCAGCATGCACACCTTGGTGTGCTGAACAAACGTGGACTGAGCACCTATCCATGCTGGGTGTCACACTGAACACCTACCCATGCTTGGTGTCGCTCCTGCGTAGGATCGTAGCCACCATATGCCAAACGCCTTTGGTGGAATGACTAAGGGAACACCTACCTTCTAGAGTCTGATCATTTAGGTTTCCAACATGCTGCAGCCACTTCCTGGCACAGCAATCCTGGGCGAGTTAAACTGAGCATCAGTTTTCTCATCTGTAAAGTGGATCAAGTACCTACTCGGGTTACTGTGAGGTTGAAATGAGATCATCTGCCAGCCTTAGCTGTAATTTTAATTAACATGGAGATAATGACATGCCATGCCAGCATTCTGCGAGCAGTGAATTTATTTTGTTCCCAACTTGCCTGTGAGGACAGTCTCCTTGTCCCTGTTTTACAGATGAGGCAACAGAGTCATGAAGAGGTAAAGGGACTTTCTCCGTCTTCTGCCTGAGCAGGGCTGGACAGCAGTGGCTCTGGCTCTTCATGATGCTACACTGCTACAGAGGCCACATGGAATCCACTAGACACTGAGGGTCCAGTGCCATGGTAGCGTGGGAACGGCAGGAGAGAAAGGCTGATTGCACAACAACCATCGCTGTGTCTCCTGTCCCTGGGAACAGAGCTGGCCAGTCACTCAGGACTAACAGAACCAAGAAGGGACCCGACACTTTCCCATGCCTCCCAAGCACAAAGCAAACAATTTCACAACAATGTTAGGATAGCAAAAATAAAAATGCCAACATAACATGAGTTGCCATCGCAGGGCTGTCTTTAAGGGAAATGCTCAGGGGTAGAGTCCCCCATTCTTCCAGAGTGCAGCAGGCCAGGCTGGCCTGGGACCCCGGGCAGCAGCGATGCTGGCTGGGGCTGTGCCTGGGAATAGCCTCAGGGCCACACAATGGTGGCATTGTCTGTTGAGAACAGGAACGAGGACAAGCCACAGGTAGGTATACCAGGCAATTCCAGTGGTTATGAAACAGTGCCCTCAGAAAAGGCCCAGGCTGGTGAATGAGCTGGGAGGGACTGGAGATGTCTTAAAGATGAGGACGTGTGTGCCTGCTTCCTCCACACCTAAGGCCAACCAAGCTTCAATGCCTAGGACCTTCCTCTTCGTGCACCACAGGTCACAGGATACAAAATGCTCTCTCAGTCACTTCCTCTCCTGATCACTACCACCTATGCACTAAAGGCATGTGCGGTAATAGCAGTGTACTAGCTGCTATACAGCTGTGATCTTATCCACAATCTCTCCCCCACTGCCATAACAGCTCCAGTAGACAGGAAAGCTTATGTGTTTTACCCATTGCATTTTTCCAGATATCTAGAACACTCTCTGGCACACAGTAGATGTCCCCTAAGTAGTTGTGGAATAAATGATTGTCCACATTTTACATAATAAAAAATGGCTCTAAAAGGTTTGGTACATGCCAGGGTCACTCAGTTAATAGAAAGTGAAACTCCATCCAACCCAGTTCCCAACAGTAAAATGTGTATCCAGGTCTCCCCAAGGCTTTCCTGAGAAATCAAAGAAGGCCACATATGAATGAAAACTAGAAACCTTATGGTCATTTCAGAATAAAATTGGGTCCCTCTCCAACATCAGGGCCCAGATCTGAACAACTTTTTGAAAGAATGTCTAGTGGCTCCACGAAAGCCAACGTCAGAGCCCCATGAGGAATTTCTCAAGCATTTTCCCTCCCTTCCTGACTCATTAGCCACTAATTAGACCCATTCTCCTTCCAAGTGCTTCCTCACTGCCACATGGGAATCAGGCCCTTCCAGCAGGCGGGGGCAGAGGCTGAGCACACTCCTTATGATAACAAATATCAAGAGAGCTGCCTGGCAGAGCAGCCACACCTAAAGGATGCTGAGAAGCAGAGGCATACAGCAGGGCTCTTTCTGCTCTGGTCACACACTGTTCTTTTTAGTACTAACCTCTGTCTGGTCCTCCAAATCTTTTCAGCTCCCAGCACTGTAGGCTATGGCTGAAGAGAATCTCCAGTTGTGCCTCTCCCACATCCAAATGCCCCAGCTGAGCTATCTAGACACAGGCTCCCCCAACTGGAGGCCCCATTATGGCCAGCCATGACCTTAGAGTCCTGGGTGACCTTATTTAACCCGAGTCTTGGTTTCTTCTTCACAGGATTGTTGGGTGGATAGAGAGATGAGATCTTGGGCAACCATTCTCAAAGTGTCTGAGTTACACATCTGTATATCATGTTTGACTAGAACCGTGAAGTCCATAGTGGTGAGGACCAAAGGTTTCTAAAGTGTGTAGCTCATAGATGGCACCTTTAAATGTTATTTGCTTTTCCTTGGTTGCCATCATTTCCATATCCTCAACCCACAAGTCTCCTTCTGTCCATCAGACCCCCCACAACAGGCCCCCCTAGGGCCCAGCTGGCAGGTGTTTGGGTCTGCAAAGCTAACCTCTTCCCCTTCACTTGGCAGAATACTCCCCTCTCCTAGAAACTAATCTTTACTGCTAGGCTGCTCTCCTTTCTCTAAAAACCCAGCACACACAATTAAAACAAGCCCATCTCTACCCCCCGCCTGCAAATGCCTACTCCATATGGTAAAACTCAGGCCAGAAGTCAGTCTGGGGAGCTGTTTCCAGTCCACTGCTCCATCCAATTTAGAATTATTTGTTCCTACTTTTCGCCTCCATAAATACTTAGCATATGCCTTTATTACAGCTGTTATAATTACACACACTGACCCCAGTTAGGAGCTTCCCTACAGGAGAGAATGAATTCCATGACCGATCCTTTGAAACACCAGCATAGCACCTGACTCGCAACAGGGGCTCCATTAAGAAGCACGTGGTGACTTACTGTGGTGACTCACTGACGAGTAAGTGGGTGGGTAGAGAGAGAGAAGGATGGAGCGAGGAACAGAGTGAGACAGACCTGCGTAAACACCCTAGTGAATGATCAGATGGATGGGCATACGGGCAAGTGGGTTGAAAAAAACAAATGAATGATTAAGTGGGGACCAGTTGGGTGAGCGGACAAATGGATGGATGGATGGGTGAGATAAATGAATCTGTTCCCCTTCAATGCCTAGATCACAGAGTCTATGAAATCAATAGGGCATTTTGTGTATCTTTTAGCCCAGTTGCTGCAAAAGACACAGGACAGATCCGGGCATGTAATTCTAGTACTTGGGAGACTGAGATAGAGGTTTAAGGTCAGCCTCTGCAACTAGTGAGATTCTTATCAACCAGCGAGACCCAGTTTCAAAATAAAAATAAAATAGGCCTATTGGTGAATTTCGGAGGTAGAATGCCCCTAGATTCCACCCCCTGTGCTACAAAAATAAATAAAATAACAAAAGACACAGGACAGGCACTGGTAAGGCACAGTTTGCTGAGAGGCAGTTTTCAGAAGCAGGGCTGTAAGACCCACCTGACCATGCATGGTAAAGTGCTATTTAAAAAGATAAACACACAGTAGTATGCCAGAGCTGGTTGGTACTAGCTCAGGAAAGTGTTGGTAAAATCTTCAGGAAATTTGGAAGCTGCTTAACTATAGCCAGTATATTAAAATTACATTATTTAACTTTCAAGCAAGTTTTAAAAATAATACTCTATTATTAGTATTTATTAGGAATATACTATTATAAAATAAATTTTAATAATAAATACTATCACTAAAATAAATTTTAGCATCACTGCATCATTTTTGTTTTTTCCTGTGGTACTGAGGATTGAACCTAGGTTGCCGAGAGTCTTGCTACATTGCTAAGGCTGTCCTCAAACCTCGATCCTCCTGTCTTAGCCTCCTAAGCACTGAGATTATTGGCATGCACCACCATGCCAGCTATTTCACTACATCTTACTATTGCCCTTGCTCTAAAGGTTATTTGTATCTACTGTACTGGAAGAAGGGTGAACCCATCTAATGGTGAACTACTTAGTGTCTTCCCAGCTCAGAAGAGGCAAGTTGGAATTCAGGCCTTCCAAATTTTCTCATGGTGGGAGGACTATAAAATGGGTAAGTGTAACCTATCAGGCTTTTTCCCCCTGAAAAGCCAAACGTTAAACATCACTTAGAACTTGCAAGCAAGACAGGAAAAAAATGTGTTATTATTTTTCCTCCTCAGTCCCCTCCCCCTCCCAGGAGATTTGTTTTGTACAATGATAGGTATAAGCATGCAAATTTAGAAGAGTGGAGACTTAACTAAAACTCTTTGCATGAGAAAAAGGGAATTGACAAAGGCAGGTAAGACCCTACCCAGGCAAGCAGAGAAGCTGAAGGGTGGAGCCAGATGGAGGGCACACAGTCCCTGCGTCTTCTAAACTTTCCTGAGAAATCTTCCACAAGGTTTGTATCTTATTGGTGCTTTCTAAGGCAAGTGGAATCCTTCTCAGCAAGGACAGGAGAAACCAAGTTCTGCTTCCCAGTGGGTAAAGGAACAGAAGAGAGTGAGCCAGGGCCATGGTTAAGTTACTCTCAGTGAGAATAGTGAGTGATGTGGTTTATTCCCAGGGCCAAGTGGTGGATGGTGATACCGTTTGCAGTGCCGTGGAGGCACCTACTCAAGGGATGTGGTTGCAATGCCCTCAGGCCAGCCTCATGCCTCCTTCTGCACAAACCAGACTTGACATCGACCTTCCTATGAATCCCTTCCACCCCATACACATTCCACCACCCACTGCAGTGTCCCAATCAGGTTGCTCAGGTGCACCCTGTTCCCGGCCACCAACCCTGGCCCTCATCTCTGCCTGACCAAGGTGATCCAACTCACCTGACCCTCCTTCCATTCCATCAGGGCTGGGATCTCTAGGGAGGCACACAGCTCAGCAAGGAAGGGCGAGTCAGTGTTCCCAGCCAAGATTTACATTTCCAGCTGAGTCCTCCAGGCTGCCACGCCAGGAGGTGGGGGAGGAAATGCAATCTCTCCAGAAAGCCTGGGGGAGGGCTTGGTTTAGTTGTTGGTTTGTTTAATTTTAGGGCTACTTCGACCACTTAGGTGAGTGGCTAAAAAAAGGTGAGATGTACGTACTTGATTAAAATTCCCAGCACCCAGTTCAAACTGCGCACGTGGTAATTATTTGAGGGCGTTCCTCATCCAAGAATTCTGGGCAGCAGTTAAGAGTTTAAGGATTCCCCCTGGAATACAGGGAAAAGGTTTCTGGAAAGATTGCACAGGCAACCTGGTTTCTCTAGGAGAGACAGATCCAGAGAAGACCTCAAAGCAGTCTTCTCTTCCGTGAGGGGCTGGGACTCAAAGTATGGCAAGAACAAAGTGGTTGGGCCCTTCTCTGGTTACACCTAGAGAAAGAGGGACTTGGAAAGCTTTGGGCTCTGGAAAATTATTGAGTACACATATATTTACACATAAAATAATACGCATATATATTTTATGTGTATATACATATTAATATACAAAACATGTATTTACATAAATATAATTAGTACATGGATGTTTTAAATATAATATGCATGTTATAAAATATAACTATTATATGAAATTATAAATATGTGTCTCTATATAAACATAGTTAATGTGTTTCACATAAGGGATGTGCCAAGAATAATGAATCATAAGGCACTGACCTTGAGAGGATGAAGAACAAAGTATTCAAGCCCCTAAAGCATGTGGGTAGGGGAGCAGATATTCTGTGTTGAACCCCTTCTATAAATCGTGGGATTCCCTACATTGTGTGAGAGACAAGGAGAAAATGTCCTGCCTGCCATTATCATGTAGAGTCTGAAGTGAGAGCTGGGATGAAGTCCTGGCTTTCACCTCTTATTGTATCCAAATCCAGGCAAGCCAGGCAAACTCCTAGCTCCACTTCTTCATCTGTGAAGTGGAGGAGATGCCAGCAACTGGCACACAACTTGGGTGGGGGTTAAATGAGAACGTACTGCGAAGCGCCTGTGAGCACCACACAGACGCCCTCTGCGAAGAAGGAAGGATGCTTAGTGAAAAAAAGAAAAGAAAAAAAAGAAAAGCGGGCCAGAGAAGATCTGATATCAAGAACAGAGTTATGTCATTTGTAGGAACCTGGATGATACTTGAGAACATTACGCTGAGATCAGCCAGTCTCAGAAAGGTGAGGGTTATATGTTTTCTCTCTTATGTGGAAGCTAGAGAGAAAATAGGAAAGAAAAGGGGCTTCTAATTACAGAGAGAAAGAGAGAGAGAGAGAGAGAGAGAGAGAGAGAGACAGACAGACAGACAGAGACAGAGAGAGAAACAGAGAGAGACACACAGAGATTAATAGAACAGTACATGGGGATGGTGTGGTGGGGGAGAAGAAGAAGGGGCAAGAAAGGTTTGAGGATAGAAACAGATCAAATTGCATTATATTCATACATGAAGGTATCGTGACCAAGCTCACTAACATGTGTGGGTCATGGCGGAGCAGGAAACCCACCCGTATATAAATGTGCCACTTTGAATCTTACTATGTTGTATAATTATAGTGCATCAATATAATTTAAAAAAAAACATAAAAAGATCTGATATTTTCATGAATGGTCAGAGTACCACATCTTGTTGGGTACAGAGGCCCCAGACCTGGCAGAGACATGCTGTGTCCTTTGTGGGAAAGATGAGTGACAAAGACTTTTTAAAACACTGGTGACTGCAGGCAGTTCCCAGCGGGTGCTATCCTGCCTGAGGACCGCGCTTCCCTCTCCTTCCCCATCGGGAGCCTCATTCCTTTCTCAGCAACTCTAAAGCCAAGAGACTTGGCCACCATGGAAGTGACTGTTGTGCCCTGGGCCCTTCTCCAGCCAGATGTCAAAACTCCCAAGCTTGGGGGCACTCGGGGTTTTTTGTTTTGTTTTGTTTTTATAATAGGCTTTTACTGAGAAGTCTACCAGATACCAAGCTGGCACCTAGCAAAGAAGGGGTGTCTCTCCTCCCCAGGGGACAACCTGGCCCAGAGCATAGAGGAACAATTTGCACAAAGATACTATTTATTCTACAAAATCCTAGAAGAAAACCCCAATTGATTCATCTCAAGAGGAAAAATAAAGTCCTAACAACGACAAAGCTGCTCTGCCTCCCATCTGCAGGGTTCACAATTTATAAAGCTCCTTCATTCGTCAACACAGTCTGATCTGAGGCTCACCACCACTCTGGGAAACAGGCTACAGCTCACACTCTCCCCATCACATAGAGGAGGCAAGTGAAAGCCCAGCCAGCTGAACGAAGATCATCAGCCCCATGGGCCAGTTATCCCAAAGCACTCCCTTTATGTCACCAAAGCAGCCAGGAGCCCTAGGTGGCACCAAAACCTGACGGGGAAGGAGGCACGCAGTAAGTAAAATGCATCTTGCCTTTTTGTTCTGTGGACACCAGCTCCAGCACAGATTCTCCAAAGCAAGAGGGAAGCCACGGGAACTACTGCTTTCCAGCTTGAGAGATCCCATCAGGTTGCCTGCCCAGGAGAAGGAGAGGGCTGTGGTACCCTTCCTGGAGCATTCCAGAATCTCAGTGAGCAGGAAATCACATCCAGTTGCTCTCAAACAACTTCCTGCAAGTGGAGCCCTCAGGAAGACTCCTGGATGCCTCCTCCAGCCCTAACAACACTCTTCCTTCCCTCTTGCACCTGCTGGGGCCCAATTAAGAAAACAGCCTGAAACCTCCCACACCTGTTGCCATCTCTGACCCTCCTGATTCAGCCAGGTCAGCTCTGCCTTGGGGTTTTACAAGAGTATTTTCTCAGCCACCAACAATTTCCAGACAGACCTTCTATACCTGCTCTAAAAATACACCAATCAAAGCCAGGTGTGGTGGCACAAGCTTGTAATCCCAATACTTAGGAGGCTGAAACAGGAGGATCCAGGTTCATGGCCAGCCTCGGCTACTTAGTGAGGCCCTCTGCAACTTAGTGAGACCTAGTTTCAAAATAAAAGAATAAAAAAAAAAATGGGGCTGGGGCTGTAGCTCAGAGGTAGAATGCCCCTGGGTTCCATCCTCAGCACCGCACACACACACACACACACATACCAATCAGCCCTCACCCCAGAAAGACACACAAAACAAAAAAAGCAACAGAGAGGTGCAGTTATTTCAGCAGAAAGCTCCGCAGATGATAGTCCTGACTTGGTCCCAACTCAGCAGAGAACATAGATTGGAACCATCTCAAGCCACAAGCCCGTTTAAACAAACTTCCTCCGCTCTCCCCAGAGGTTCTGCCAAAATCTCCCTTAGTTGCTTACCACTTTATAATGGTCACAGGAATCCCGACTCTGACCCCGTGCGGGGACCCAGACGTCAATTCTTACAGGCATGGCAGAAGCAGGTTGTCCACAGTCAGCAGCCTGGGCCCCTCTGGAGGTGTCGGGTTCAAAGCACTGCGGAGGAGTGTGAAGCCTCGAGGGTTAATTTTAGCTGAAGTCACGCACCCGCTGTGGTCAGATTTTCTTACACAGGCCACCTCCTGAATAGCGACAGCTTATGTTACCCCAACCCACAGGGCGGCCCTCTGGCCCCCTGCCCTGACTCCAGGCTGTTGTGATTCCTGTATCTCCATCGCCCCCACCAGATTCTCTTCGCCCTCCAAAATAATCCGACTCTCCGTGCTTACATTTTCATGACACGCTGGGGGGCAATAAATCACCGTTTCTTTGGCTGCCCCGGCAAACAAACCTGCGGACTCGCTCACTCCCCCTTGGCCCAGGCTTGGCAAAGGCGAGGCAAGAAAGCCCAGGCAGAGCAAATGTTATGTCAGCCGGGCAGCGGCTGCAGAGGCCACACAAGAGCAAAAGCCTATATGGCTTTCCTCTTCTGCAGAAGGGTTTGGACAACCGTCCTTGGCACTGTCAGTCCCATGGTGCCTCCATGTGTCTCACCTTGCGCCTAACACCCTTTCTGTCAAAGGGAGGACCACAGTGCCTGTCCTTACATTTCTCTCCACCGTCAGCGAAGGAGAGAAATCTGTTTCAGCTAAGGTCTCGCTTCTGCAAAGGAAGAGAGTGTGAGCATTCACTCAGTTTTGTGGGAATTTTGAAAAGGCTACTGGGGCATTGGTGTGGGTGCCGGACTCCCAGATTTAACAAGTGGGCGCGTGCAGCCTTTAGGAGGAAAGTCAACAGAAGGAGCTCAATGCAGACTTGCATCCTGCCAAGCTCAGAGACAGCAGGGCCTGGAGGCTTACTGACCCCTGTGTAAGAGTTGCCTGCTGAATGGAAAGGTGGTCTGTCCTCAATGCTGTCCCCCCACAATGAGGATAGGACCATGAAAAGACTACAAAAAAAAATTTAAACTAATTCAGAATGGCCTACTATGATCTCCAAATAAATCTTCACAACCTTGCAGACAAAACACTGGGGTGCAGTGATTAAAACGGGCCTTAAGGCCTTGTCTAGAAACTGTTCCACGTAGGAAGCAATGTACTGTCTTTGCCCCACCTTAGGTCTCCTTGTTACTCTCCCATGGTCCTAGGTCTCTCCAAGAAACAAGAATACTTGTTTCATTATGTAGATATTTAGTCCAGTGCCTGGACTATGTAGCAGGTATTCTATTGTTGTTGTTGTTGCTGCTGTTATTACTAGAACTGGGGATTGAACTGAGGGGCATACACCTCCAGCCCTTTTTATTTTGAAACAGGGTCTTGCTAAATAACCCTGGTGTGGGCTTGAACCAGCAATCTTCCTGTCTCAGCCTCCTAAGTACTGAGAATACAAGCATGAGCTACTGGGCCTGGCACGTTGGAACTCTTCTATTGGAGGATTGATAGTGAATAGGAAAGTGCTTTCATGAAGCTTTATTCTGTTGAGGATAATGGGTAAGGGAGAGAAAGAAGGGGGGCAGGCAATAAATAAGTAAGCTGTTATCAGAAAATAGGAAATATCATGAGTAAAATGCAATGCAGAGTGAATGGTGACAGGGGAGGGACTCTGTGGTAGGGAAACTAAGAACAGCCCAAGGAGGCAACTTTTGATTAGAGACCAGATTGATAAATCAGAGACAACCATGCAAAGACTCTGGGCAGTAGTTCTCCTGGACCTGCAGCATCAGCCTCTACTGGAACTCATCTGAACTGCAGATTCCCAGGCCCTGCTCCAGACCCACTGAATCAGAAATTGCAGGGTGGAGCCCAGGAGCCTGAGTCTGAACATGCTGTCCAGCTGATTCCCATGCACGTTACAATTTGGGAACCACTGAGCTATGGTAGGAGCAATCTAGATAGAGTCTGTTTTGTTTACCACTATGATCACCAGCACAATCCCATGGCCTATTACATAATAAGAACTCAACAACTATTATTGACTGTCTGCAGACCTTAAGTCCCAGGTCCCTAGAACCCAGATAAAAATTACCAAAAAAGCTGGGCATGGTAGTGCACACTTATAATCCCAGTACTTGGGAGGCTGAGACAAGAGGATCTCAGGTTCAAAGTCCACTTCACCAATTCAGTAAGGCTCCCAGCAACTTAGCAAGACCCTGTTTCCAAATAAAAAAATAAAAAATAGGGTTGAGAGCTTGGAGGTAGTATGCCCCTGGGTTCAATCCCCAGTACCCCCCCACACACACACACATAGCCAAAAGAAAAAAAATCACAAAAGTGTTATGTTCATAAAACTTCAGCAAAAACACCCGAAAAGAAAAGAAGGTCATTTAGAATTTCTCAGGTGGCCTCTTCTTCCTTTCTGGGTGTTTTTGCAGAAGTTTTATGAATATAACACTTTTGTAATTTTCTTTCCTTTTGGTGATTGTGTGTGTGTGTGTGTGTGTGTGTGTGTGTGTGTGTGTGTGTGTGTGTGTGTGTCATACTACAGGAAAAAAAGAAAAAAGAAAAGAAAAAAGAATTCCAGGTGGCCAGTGGAAAGCTTTCCCTAGTGTCAGAAACTGTC
Organism: Muscardinus avellanarius; assembly: GCF_963383645.1. Lineage (NCBI taxonomy): Eukaryota > Metazoa > Chordata > Mammalia > Rodentia > Gliridae > Muscardinus > Muscardinus avellanarius. Next base: position 194,841,936 of record NC_137786.1, on the reverse strand, counting down.
ATCCACTAAGATTCACTCTTCCCAATCTAATAAAACTTGGCATCACAAAATTGGCAATTAGATTTCCTGCAAAAGGCTAAATGTGGTAGCCTTCTGCTTCCTGGTTCTGAATCTCAGTAAGAAAGGCATTAGTGTGTGGCAGCTGGGATAATCATTTAATTGATCTTTTCCACCCATAGAAGCCTCCCTTCTCTGCTCCAACCCCCTGACTTGTAAATCAATGTCACCTTCATTGTGATCATAAAAAGGCAGAAAAAAACACCCCACCACCCCCACACACCAGGCCAAATTGGAGTCAATTTCCTAATGGGGCCTGGATGAGACTCTAAATGGGTGCTGCCATTTCTCTGCCCTGGCCTCTTCTTGGGCCACCCACACAGCTCTATCCAGGCTAGTAGGAGCTTCAGGGATGTGCAAAGCGGCAAACGAGGGGCTTTCTACTGCAGAAACCCCTAAACAGAAAGGATATGGATTCTGGTATCAGCCAGACCTGATCCAAAGTCACGACCTGAACAATATTTGATAAGCAACTGGAAAGGCATTTGGTATGTACAAAGGGTTCAGTATATCATATGTATTTCTCCTCCTTTTCATTATCTCTGTAATGCTACTCATCCATTCAACAAATACTTACTAAGTACCTTCTTATGCACCCTTAATTGGGACAGAACGAACCTCAAAGCCAGCATAGAACTTTTTGTCTCGATAGAGTGACAGATATTAATGAAACAAGGTTGTCAAATAAAGATATTATAGAAAGATGGCAAGGGGCAATTGTGGTAAGCGCTATAAAAGCCAAGTACATGGCACCATGAGAGCCCATAATGGGAGAATTCAACCTAACCCAAACTTACTAAAATTTAGACATGCAGCATCTACATCAGCCTCAGGTATGCAGCCCAGGCACAGGTATTTGAAATAAATTTCATGGATGGTTAGCCCTGTTGGAGTAGGAGGTTGCAGTTAACCAAAGGCACAAAGCTGGAATGATCTATAGGGTAACGGGTTAGAGTTGGAGATACTATAGAAACTATAAACTAATTTTAGTTTATAGATGAAACCATAGTATAGTATATAGTATAAACTATACACTGATCTATATCAGTATAAATTAAAGTTTACTTGCACTAAATACAATATTTATAGATATGTGTATATACAAATGTTAGTTTATACACACATGTTTCCTTGTTCTGTCAGCTATATGAATATAAAAGCAATGACACCGTAATAGCAACATGTATATCTAGCACCCAGAGTTTTGTTTTTAATACCATTCTGCAGAAAAGGAACCAAGATTTGGAGAAATTGCTAATTTTGGACTGGGGCAGAAAATTTTCAAGATAATCCTAGAAGAAATTATGGTGCCAGAAAGTAAGGATATGTCCCGATAGCAAAACACAATGATGGGGTAATACCAAAGGGATACAGAAACCAAGTGACAGAACTCTCATTGGTCAAAACTTGCCAAGCTTAAAATGAGTTGTACAATAAAGTGGTATTAGATTTTAACTCAAAGTATGAAACAAATATTCATGCATATTTGTTTCTAATGGAGAAACAAACATTTCTTCAACACAAAGAAATAACTGAGTAAATAAAGAAACGAGGACGGAAAAGCCTCCCTTACCAAAGGAATTCCAAATCAACGTTGGTAGATATTCTGCTCCCAAGGAGAGGTGAGGGCTACACAAAGAGTGCAATGTGTGGAAGGGTGGGAAAGAGTAACTTTAAGGTGGAGAAAACTAACAAATGATCTTAGCCAGAGCCAGGCAATTAGCCATCGAGATGAACACATCAAGTTGAAGGCATGCCCCCATGACAGGATGTGAGGATAATGGCTCTTCAGCTCTGAGACCTTCCTCTCCAGAACCGACAGCCCCAGCTTAATTATGAGAAGCAGCAAGAATATCCAGGTGGGGGACAATGGTAGGGGTGGGGGAGATGACAGTCTACAAAACACCTGATACTCCTCAAAGCCACTGACGGCCTCAGAAACAAGGGGAGTCTGAGAAGCAACGAAAATCAAAGCCCAGAAGAGGCTAAGAAGACACAGGACTAAATCTAATGCCACACCCTGTGGGATATTCTGGGACAAAGGACATTAAATAAAAATGAAGGAAATTTGAGGGAAGTTGCTAATGTTTCGATATCAGCTTGTTGGTTGTTGCAAATCTACTATGTTGATATAAGTTGTGGGGTATACGGCAAGGTCTCTTCTGTAAAGTTTAATCTATTCTTGAATGGAGTTTATTTCAAAAGAGAACAAACACAAAGCTCCACAGTTGATCGCGGTGTTTGATCAGGTTTGGAAACCCAATTCTTCATTCTCTTGTGCACAAGTGGACTCAGCCATTTCAAGGGCAGAATGCTAGTCTGGCATCAGATTTGAGATCACAAAATCTCGGAAACTTTCACAAGTATGTGTATACACATAAACACACAAGCTGTATACAAGAGCGTATGCATATAAAGTTTATAGCCCAGTTATTATGTATAAGAAACTCTTCCTGCATGAGTGAGTTTCCTCGAAGGCTCATTAGTAACTGTTAAGGATAAAAGGACTTAACAAGCCATTAGAGACCCTAGGTTTTGCTTTGATCCATTCAAAGGGGGCCATGAAAGAACTATTTGTGCCCAAAGAATATGTAGTGGGAATCTCCCAGTTAACAACCCTGAGCCCTAATTCAAAAGACCCGGGCTGTTCTTAAAGACTCTGCATTTGATTCTTCCTCACCTTTAAAAGAAGGATTCAAAATGGCTGTAGTTCCAGGTTTACCAGATCATAACTCTATGCGAGCCATTGCAATTAACAATGTAAATTAGAAAAAACACCAAATAGCATAAAGACATCTCCAATTAAATATGCAATGGCCCATAATCTGAGTACTTTTAAGGGGAAAAATATCCTTTATATGAGAGGGAACATAAGCCAGTTTTTGTCAGCAATAGGTGGAAGCATTTCTGTTCTCTCAGCCACAATCGACATAATTGTACTGACTATTAATAGACAATTAAAAGGCAATTGTTTTTTAAGGTCCTACCATATCCTTATTTCCCATTAAAGGATAAATTCTTTCTACAAATTACTTTGGCCAGAGATAACAAAATCACATGTCCTTTTCTATAAACAAAAGAAAAAATAATAAAGTGACAAATTAATTTCTCCAAACATAATAAAACTAATATAATCATCTTGCACTGGCCATCTGCTTCGTGGATGCAAATTTAACTGCATTTCCTACTGCCTGACAACTTGCTTAATTCGGTTAGCTCCCATGACCCTGCTTTTGTGTTCAGTTCTCAATGGGATTGTCGCCCTGGTGGAGCCAGGGGAGTGTGTCCCCAAGGAGTGGTGATGCAGCCCTTCTCCAGCTGGCTGTCCATCAACTAATGCAGTTTTAAGCAGGGCAGCTAAGACAGCTAAACTGAATTGGAGAGTGAGCACCACTGAGCACTCGCTCTGAGCCAGGCACTCAGCCCTTCACGTGCATTTGTCGCCTTTAATCCTCACAATCTTAGTGTTTGTTTCTATGACTAGCCCCATTTTACTCCTGGGGTTCAGAGAGGTTAACACGTTTGCTTAAGGAGTCACGGCTAGGTCTCAATACAAATGCCATGCTACTCCTCTGATCTGACAGCCATCAATCGTCCACTGCACAGACAATTCAGCAGGACAGAGTGGCTGCTCCGAAGTCTTGGCTGATGTGTGAGGCACCGATAGCTCCGATATCAGTGAGCAAAGTGGGTGTGGAACAGATGTGCAAAGTGAAGGGTTTCCAAGGCATCTGGGAGGGCTCCTTTCAAGGCTTTTCCTGCCTGTCCCATTAGATGAAGGATATACAAAAGAGATGAAAGTGTAGAGAGAGCATGTTTTGAGAGGAGGTTAGTCTTGGAGAACAGTGTGCTACTCTAATATTCTCTATCCACCCACTCGAACTAGTGGGTAAGGGTACTTCAGTGGAGTCACTGGGAGCCTGGGATGAAATCCCCTGCAGGTAGGGATGCTGTGCTCTGGCAGTTGACCTTTGCCCTGTGAATCTGAGAGGAGAGAAAGGGGCAGGGATGGTTCCAGGGATGGAGTTAGGTGTTATTTCCCCCTGGTCCGCAGCCCCCTGGTCCGCAGCCCCCCCTGGGTACTGAGTATCTCCTGGGAGACAGTGCACACTGGGGTGCATGTTGAATCATACAGCAGGGTCTTCAAAAACCCCCACAAAAGAAAAGATACAGATTTCAGCAAATCAAGAAGTCAGTTCAAGAAGATATCATCCAAGTGACTTTGTCCTCCCAGTAGCTCCCTGGAGGGAGGAGGAAGAGGAGGAGGGCCCACTGCTTCCATTCTCCCTCTGAAGGGTCCTGACCAGAATTTCATTATGGAGCTTTGATTTGTATTATGAGAAGGTTATTCTAATTTCTCATCTGAGACTATCTTTATAAATTACGGTGACCATGGGAGTTTCCATAAATGAGCAGAAAACCCATGGGCTGTGGAGGTCTTCATTCATGGCAGGAAAGCTCCATGGGTTTCATCTGCATTCCATATTCTATAGCATTCTGGCCCATAATGGCTTATAATGGCCCATGAGTAGTCTCCAACAGAGGCCCCCTGGGGGAGCTTTTAAGAAACACAGATGCCTGGGCCCAGGCTCAAAGAGTCAGTCCATAGGTTTAAATGAGCCAACCATCTCCCTACCACCACACTCAGCCCAATTTTCCTATCTTAAAGTAGAGATTTGCTGGATGTGGTGGTTCAGGCCTATACTCCCAGTCCTTGCAAGGCTGAGACAGGAGGATGACAGGTTCAAAGCCAGTCTCAGCAACTTAGTGAGATCCTGTTTCAAAATAAATAAATAAATAAATAAAAAAATAAATAAATAAATAAATACAGGGCTACAGCTCTGTAGCTCAGAGTTCCCCTGAATTCAATCCCCAGTACCAAAAAATTAATTAATTAAAAAATAAGAAAATTGAGATTCAGAAGCATGATTTGTTTGTTCCAGTTTCAGCGATTAACAAGAACTAAGGCTGACATCTGACCAGGATCTTCTGCTCTCAAAAACCAGGCTCTCAATCATCATATCTTCTCCCTCCTAGGAAGCAGCTTTAATGAGTGAGATCAAGAGGTTCTATCTCCCCGTCCCCAGGAATTTCCAGATTTTAAGTTGGAGAAGTACGGCCACTTGAGATGAAAGCCATCTGATGACAGTGGAGATGACTGATGCAGGACAATTTCCTACACAGAACTCCAATGTCGAGGCCACGAGAAAACAGTTATCACTTGCGAGGTAATAGCCCTTTGATGGAGAAACAGAAGTTGGGAAAAGGAGTATTTTTCAATGAGGAGTTCGCTAGAGAATTCAGCCATCCATAAAATGAATTAGGTTATAAAGCCAGACGGAATCTTGCTGGACACTTTATTTATTTTGATATAAGGGTTCAGGAAAAGAAACTCTATAAAGATGGAACACTGTGGCTACTAAAGCAAATTCAGTATGAATGAGCTTTCAAAAATCTCATGTTCAATCGACTACTTAACTCCAAGTGACTCAACTGTCAGGGGAAAAAATAAATAAATAAAAGCCTCTGTAGTGACATTCCAGATCCAGAAATCAGACACGCATGGTTTCATGGAAATTATTCAGGCTTTGATTCCAGGCAGAGGTTGGTCTGAATCTGGCTCTTTTACGTATGAACTAGCCCAGGGACTCTGGGTGAGAAGCTTAACCTTTTGACCCTTAATGCCCTCCATGAAATGGAAATGTGCACCCCTAGTTCAAAAGGGACATTTTGAGAATGAGAGGCCCACCACGTAAAACCCCACAGCTGGGCCACGGGGACTGTGATGGATCCGTAAGATTTAGTAGCCCTTCTCTTTGAAAAACCTGGATAAACATGGCTAGATATCTCAAATAAATAGAAAGAGACAGCCTGATAAGGAAAGGCAACTCACGGCACATGAAATTTTAATGTCACTGACAGTTCAGGTTTGGCCCTAGTCAATAGGAACCATAAATAGCTGTCACCTAATGGCCATGTCCTTTTAAAACTGGGTTATGCGTCTGAGTCCATCTCCCAAAGGACAGCTGCAAATACCATCAGTACCGGCACTAGGCAACAGCCTTATTTATAGCCAAGGGACAGATTCCAAAGACAGAAGAGGCCACAGGGCTGAACCCCTATCTCCAAAGTCCCATATTCCTAGAGGACTCAGAGGTGAGGCTAGAAAAGAGGTCTCATGGGAAAGCTTGACACGGTAAAAAGAAAAACACTGTTCATAAAGGCAAAAAAACCTGAAGCATTCAAAGAGGTTTGAAAAGGAAGAAGCCAAGTGGGTAAAGCTATAGATGCTCTGCTGCATGGTATCAGCCACCGCCCACCCTCGCGACTGCCCCAGCTCTCAGCTGACACGGAATCTTTGCAAAGTGGAAAGACCTGTCAGGATCTGTCAGCATGCATCCAGGTTCAAGTGAAGGGCAGAAAGTCTTCCCTCGGCCACACCTGCCATGAAAACATTTCCTAGCGCCTGGAAAATACAGTTCTAGTTCTTGAACTCGACAGTCAAGAACTGCCACTTAGTTGGGTGCTTTGGCACATGCCTGTAATCCCAGTACTTGGGAGGCTGAGACAGGAGGATCACAGATTGAAATTTAGCCTCAGCAACCTAGGAAGACCCTGTTTCAAAATAGAAAAATAAAAACCAGTGAGGGTATATCTCTGAGGTAGATCGCCCCTGGGTTCAATCCCCAGAATCTCTCTCTCTCACACACACACACACACACACACACACACACACACACACACACACACCTGCCACTTAAGAAGCCAGGTGCACGCTTAATGCTTATAATCTCAGTACTTGGGAGGCTGAGGTAGGAAGACTGCATGTTCAAGGACAGACTCAACATTTTAGTAAGACTGTTTCAAAATAAAAGGGGCTGGGGTGTAGCTCAGTGGTAGGGCACCCTTGGGTTCAATCCCCTATACCACCAAAGAAAACTGCCAATTAGGCAGGTGCCCCTGACCTCCCCCTCCACCCCTTCACATCAGCCCAGAGCAGGATTTGGTAAGTCCTCCTAGAAAGCCACCTCTTCCCAATCTCTCGGTCTTTACTCCTGTGGTTGAAAGTCACAGTGTCTTCACAAACTGGCATCCTGTGAATTTCTCAAATAACCTTGAGTTCAAATTCCCCTCAGAAATATTTCCTTAAGGCTTTTTAACCAGTTACTTGAGTGTCTTTTCTCCTATTTTACTTGTTAAAAGGATTAATGATTATTTTGGTCTTATAAGTTTAATGTCAGCTCAAGTACCAAGATGTGTTTTTATTGGATGGATAGATGAAAGTAAAAATGAATGGATTTGATGCATTATCCCCCTGCAAAAAAAAAAAAAAAAAAAAAAAAAAAAAAAAAAAAAAACTCAGCCAGGGAACACATTATCCACTTTGTCATTTGTCTTCCAAAACAGCCAGAAAATGGATTGTCCTGGTTGTCACAATATTCTGATTAATAGAGGACCCCTTCCCTAACACCATCCATAGATTCAACCACTGATAACTGACCTTCTCCAGACTGGAATAAAATCTACCTTGTATGTCAAATGGATGAAGCAAGACTGTCCTTTGTGATGGCTCACCAAGCACTTGGATATTGTGCAACACTCAGGGCTGGGCCCCAGGATTGACACTGCACCGTGCTGCGTGACTGGGATGGCTGACAGAGTACCAGACTCCTAGATAACTAGACACGTGCTTTGTGACACCACAGTTGAAATTAAGTTTTCCAAGTGTCCTTCAATTAAGTCTTATAAAGCTAGTTCATGCCGGGCGTGGTGGCGCACGCTTGTAATCCCCGCGCTTGGGAGGCGGAGACAGGTGGATCGCGCAGGTTCGAAGCCAGCCGCGCGCGCTGGCTTAGGAGACCCTGTTTCTAAATAAAAATATAAAAATAGGTCTGGGAGTGTAGCCCAGAGGTAGAAGGGCTTCCAGGAACCCCAGTACCACCAAAATAAATAAATAAATAAATAAAGCTAGTTCATGAACATACATTATATAATTTCAACCAGACAGCCTTACAAATCAATGAGACATGAAGGAATCACACACACACACACACACACACACACACACACACACACACACACACACACACTGCACCAAGTCTGGCTCTGTCCACACTGACCCAATAAACACTCTTGAATTCAGAAAGACAGTAGTAAAAGTCATGAAGTAGGCTGCCCACAGATCTTAGTATGCCAACTAATTCTTATCTCACCCTTAATCCTCGTCTACCCCCAAGTTCTCTTTTACCCTTGCCAAATGTTCCAACACAAAGGCCCCTGTTTGTCTGACCAATTCCCAATTCCATACGCCAAAGGTAGGGTGAGGCAAGGGAAACACACACCCAACGAGTCAGGCTGCTGTTATTTTTAGCCTGGCTCCTTCACAATTGCAGGTAGAAGAACTGGTTCTTCTAGGCACTGGGTTTTTCCACTGCAAACACAGGAATGAAAGTGAGAGGTCTCCTCAGCCTGTCCATTATCCTCTGACACTGGGGGAGCAGCCCTACTGCTCCTCTTAGTTCCCTGTGCCTGGCACTCTGCCCTGTCTCAATTAACCACATGCAAAGCCTCAATGAGGCCTCCTAGTATCCTTGAGGCAGGCACCACTGCCCCATTTAACTAACAGTGAGGATGCTAACAGTCTGGCAAAGTGACATGTCTAAACCACACACAGGACTCACACCCCACATCTGTTCTCATCATGAACCCCTGCTTCCATCACTGCAGAGACAGCTAGGAAGCATGTAGCACCCTCGCACCACCAAAGGCTCTCCTGGTCTGGACCCCCTTTCAGACATGACAACCTCTGCAGTGTGATGGGTACTCTCTGCTAAAGCCGCCACCCCAGGGTGAGCTGATACTCACAGAGGAAGCGGCCCCTGCCTGCACTCCCAAGGCAGAGCCGACGCACTCTGTGATGAGAGGCTCCATCTGAGATCTGAGTTAAACAGATGTGCCAGTGATCCGTTGTATGGTTTTGATATATAGCACCAGCACAATATGCCCACCTGGGAATATTTTGATGCCAAGAATGAACAGAAGGGAATGCACTGCAGAAATATTAACCTTGGCAGTCTCTTGCCACAGTAAACTACTGGTTGAGTTTTAATGAAATCTTGCACAAGAGCAGAAACATCTGTATCGCTGGTAAAAAATAAACCCCAGCCTGGAATGTACAATTGTCTGAACAAGGGCACAGCAACCCTGGAAAGGAATGGATAGGAAGCCTGTCTCTCTCTCTGATCACAATGGCTGTTTATAACAAAAGAAGAGGAAGCAAGACCCTGCTCACATTGCTCTGTGCTTTCTAGGTAGGGTTAATGGCTTCTTGGTAAAGAAAACATTCTAAATTTGTGCATCCGAGGTTTTCCTAGAAGCCGCACTTGTGTGGGTCAATAAAGGTTCTGCAAATTGCCTTTGCTCGCTGACTCTCCCTTGTCCCCCAAAACCATTCCCCAGGATGAATAAACACTGATGTACTCGTTTGAACCAAGACCAGCACAATGAGACCTAATTGTTTTATTATGTGCCCTGAATTAATCACCCATCCAAGTCACAATTAAGAGCACAGGCATCACCTGAGGCAACGAGAGGAGGCCAGTCCACAGTCCCCTGTGGCGGGAGGAGGCCTCCCAATCACTGTTCAAGTCTCCGTGCACACGTAGCACCTTCGCTAAGTGGCCTTTCCTCCATGACACATAGCACAGAGTCTCCTGGAGCCCAGGCTCAGGGGTCCTGGGAATGGAAGAGCCCTGCCAAACCCTCAGGCCCACTCCTCTCCTCTTCCCTGTGCAAATCCCCTGTGCAAGCCCCATGCCAAGTTTCTCCAAACTCTCAGGGATGAAGAGCCTTCCTACACCCTAGGAAAGCCATTTGCCACTCCTCTTGAAAAGTTCTTTCTTCTGCTGAATTGAGTTATGGTCTCAGTTTGGTGGGGAGAATTTTTCCCACCCTTCTGAGGGCAAAGGTAGCATAATATCTCACCTAGCTATCTTTGTATCAAAAACGATTTCAAATTCTTAAACTCTTCATAGGACAAAGCTGTGGTTCTCTTAACTCCTTGTCTGTCCCCCAAATAGAAGGTGTTGCTGGATGAGCATGACAACGATAATTATTAAAATAAAAGCAAAGAAGCCAAGCATGGTAGTGCACACCAATGATTTCAATACTTGGGAGGCTGAGACAGGAAGGTTGCAGGTTCGCAGCCAGCCTCAGCCACTTAGTGAGGCCCTCAGAAACTTAATGAAACCCTATTTTAAAATAAAAAAATAAAATAGGGCAGGGAGTACAACTCAATCCTCAGTGCTACAAAGAATAAAATAAAAGCAATGACTTCAGCTCTCATTTATTAAGCACATACTATGCAGCATACACCACACCAGGCACTTTATATGTACTTTAATGAAGTCCTCATAGCACTGGGATATTATTCTACATTTGGAGGAGATTGAAGATACTAGCTAATGTCACTTGCATAAGATCTAGTAGCTGATGGCATGGGGTTTTGGACTTGGACACAGTCACTCCAGAGGTTACTCTCATCGCCATGCCTCTAGACAATGGGGATGTCCAGCCTAGTCACACCCCCCATGTGGCCAGCCGGCTCATGGCACACAGGGCTAAGGAGGTCCGTGTGCCTCACCCACATTTTCACTGTCAGAGACCAAAACCGCCTTACTGGACTAGGAAGACAAAGGTCTCAAAGAGCCACGCACCACTCTGCTTGCAGACAGTACACCTTGAAAGGAACCAGGAAGAGTGAAGGGAATCCGAGGCAATGAAGACAAGTTGTTATCACTTAGGGATCTGGAGGGATACTGCCCTGGAGAGGATGCAGTCAAGCGAAAGGTGCCCGAGGGGAGAGTGCCAGTCTCCATCCACAGCAGCAGAGCCGGCTGGCAAAGGAAACTGTTTTATGGGAGATCCCTGCAGATCTCTGCAGAGAGCAGAGGGCTAATCTACTGGCCATAGTCAGAGCACAGGCTGCTTAAGCACAGGCAGACTCAGTGTCCACCACTTTCCACTCCCCACACTGGGATGCAGCCCCACTCTTGCCAAACTGGTTGGGCTAAGTCACAGACGGCAGAAGAAGAGAAAAAAAAAAAAATGACCTGTCTGGCTGCCATAGCTCTGATCAAAGCTGACTCATTTCAAAGGCGAACTGTCAGCAACTTGGGAGATTGCAATCAGACAAGGAAAAATAAACTATAGGGTTACTGCAGGGGTTAAAAAAGCCAAACTTCTCTGTAAAAATAAAGTTATCTTTTGTGCTTCTAAAATTCTGGTCCTAATAACCCCATGTGGAAACTTATCAGATACTAATTAAAGAATTCACATGGGTCTGGAGGTGAGACTCTAATGTTCTGTGGGCCTCACACTCAGTCTTGCATGGGGAAATCTTCTGAAGCTGAGAGCTTAAATAAATCACCCAAGGGGAGAGGCCAGAATAGAAGCCCAGGTGTTTAGAGAGCCTGGCTTTGTTCCTCACACCCTTGTGGCATAATGAGAACACACAGAAGTTCCAAAAGGTGGGTACATGTGCACACACCCACACATCACATCCATTTTTTTTTTATCTTCTCTGTAGAAAGACAAAAGACTGGCCAAGCTATCAAGCTTGAGTCTCACTAAGCTTATATTTCAAGATGAATTGGTTTAAGATCCATTCAGGACCTGGATTTTTCTAGTAAAACAATTTAGTCAAGAGCAGAATTTTCTGAGCATGTCCCAGGGTGTCTACCTAAAAATGGGAAGAAGACTGAGTCCATGCTTGATTTGTTACAGAGAATGACAGGTTTTTTTTTTGTTTTTTGTTTTTTTTGTTTGTTTTGTTTTGTTTCTTGCTTCTCAAATGTTAGAGACCTTGAAACTTCTGTGACGCCTATGGAAGTGCCCAGGAGGAGATGGCCTTGCCTAGAAGTCAGCTGAAGTTCTGTCTTTCTTTCATTGAGGCTATGAGTTCTTCCCCATAAGACTCAAGCCAATCAGAAACAGACCCCTACTCTACCGTCCCTGCACGGGCTGTCAGTGAAGACTGCTCACTCCTTTCTCCAGGAGAAACTGCAGCCTAGTGAGCAAGGAAGAATGGAGGGGCAATGGTAGTGATGGATGGGGTGTTTGGGGAGAAAGCTCTGTAAAACCATTGCTAATGTCACGCCCACATTAATCCAGCAAAGTGTGTCCATTTAGTAGAAGATGCGGGCTCCCTTGAGCTCCAGGATGCTGCCAAGATGCACTCTCCTCTCCAAGTTTGAGGCTCTGGGCTGAAACCCAGGACAGTTAAAACCATTTCTCCATCAAATTCCTCCTGTGAAAAGGTATTCCAACCTCTTCTTGACTGCCAAAAGCCATGAGTTCACACATAGTAGAGTCTCTCGGGGCTCTGGTGTCCCCACAAATATATGTGGAATGAGGCAAAGGGGAGACAAGGAAAGGAAAGAGGGGGTTCGGAAGGCGCCCGCCCAGCTGCTCTGGCTACTGTTACTGCATCTGGGACTCGATTCCCTTAACAGTTTGCAGATGCTCTGCAGGAAAAACAAGCCAATGCCGGGCTGTCCTGGCAGAGGCAGGCCATAGCCTTTCTGAAGCTTGAGAGGACCCCCTGTTTTCCATCTCCTAGGAAACCCTGAAGTTATCCCAGTGTGGCAGTCCAGCACCCAAGTTTACCAGTCTTGGGAAATATCAAATTGATGACAGAGCAACTGATTTCGAATTACATGCTACCTACTCACACAAGCATCTGGCAGGTAGTTTGTTCTCTTCACCTGATGCTGTTGCTTCTTAGCAGAGTTTTGGCAACAAAACCCTCTGAAAATTTGCAGAACCAAAATAGTGACGATCTATGGTTTGAATCCCCTCCCATTCTTCCTTACCTTTCTAAATTCTATACAAAGGATCTATGCTGGTGGCTTCCTGCCTGTGGCCTAAGGTCTCCAGGGTCCTTGCAGGTTACACAATAGAGTGTCTGAGAATTCATGTGGGCATGAGAATGTTTTCAATCTACAGGAAAAGAAGAATGACTGGCACACTGCCCTGGGGTCAGCCTCCCACAATGGCTAAAGTGGCTTCATACCACTCCCCCACTATAACTTCCAATCATCCCCTTACCCTCTGAAGTCCCAGTGCTGAGACCTTGGTAAGGTCTCAAGGACCCAGCATCTGCTCACCTGGCCTGCCTTGCCCCCTCCTGCACTGCCTACGTGGAGTGGAAGGGATGGGAGATGGAGGGGTTAGGAAAATGCCACCTGGTGTAGTTGCAGCATATGGATTGGTGGATTTTGCTTTCAAAACCCCACAGACAGAGTCAAACATACTAGAAAAACTGTAAGGCTTTGAAGTCAATTCAACCAAGATTTTAAAGCCCCCTCTGAAACCGGAGGCAAGTTCCTTAACATAGCTGAGCCTCAGGTTTCTTTCTCTGTAAAATGGGTACAATGGAAAGAAAACCGTGAGACGCACTATGTGGCGCACACAGCATAGTGCTTGTCGCAGGGTTAGTTCTGAATCCCCAAGACCCCAGCTTGGGCTTCCAAAGCAGAGCTAACTAAAGCAGTGCTTCGTTCACAGTCAGAATCCAGCCTGAGGATTCCCCATAGACAGCCTCCAGCGCAGCAGCCCGAGTGTCCTCTCTAGTCACTCATGGTCACGCCCAACCAGCCCCTCCCCCCACAGCTCTTTAAAGCTGTTTTCCCACAGCAGATTGGCAGTGATGATTTCAAACCAGATTTATGAAAACCCATAGCTACAAGATTAAAATTCCAAATGTCATCTGGATAAGATGGGCCAGATGCTTGGAGAATTGTAAAAGCCTCAAGCCCTTTCTACTGGCGGAGATGTCGGAATGGCCAAAGAGCTCATGTTCAAGCTCTCGGTTGAGAAGGGAATGCACGTCAGTCTATCACGGAAAAGAAACTATACATTTTAATTGGGCTTAGTTGGCGGGTTTGCTGCATCTGCTAAGTGAGCCACCAGGTAGTATTTGGTATGGACTTTTATTCACTGGGAAGCAACTGTGATCTGTGCTGGGTCAGTGGCCTTTCTCCTGGGTAGGCAGAAATATGTTTGTCCATGCTGAAGCCATGGCCAAGGACAAGAGGGAGGGGACAGACCAGGACCACTAGGGGAGAAGAGATCTACAGGCTAAGTCATTAAGTACCAGCCTCATACAAACAGACTTCAGCTGGTTCTACCACCTCCCACAGGTCCCCAAAAGCTGAAAAGGAAAGGCGACAAATATTTCCAGAATCCCTGTCATATGCATGTCCATCATGATGAACACACTGGCACTCAGGACTTCACTGAGTTGTTATGACAACCCGATAGAGTCATTGCCACCTCGGCCATACAGAGGTGGAGACTGGTACTCAGTAAAGCTAAGCAAATTCCAAGACCTATCAGCCTCACATAGCAAGTGGCAGGCTAAGGATTCGAAGCAAGTATTTCACAATTTGAAATCCATGCATTGGCCTAAAAATGGTTCCTTTCAACTAGAAGCACTGCATCATGAACTCTGTTTCCAAGGGCCTGGCCAGTTCCCACTCACTCCCATAACCAGAGCAGATCAGGTAGAAAGATAAATCAGACCATCCAAGTCGTGGTCAAGGCATTAAAAATTGCACAGAAAAGACAAAGGGAGAATGAGTGGTGGTTGAAAGCTGACCCTCGTTCATACTTGAAGATCCAAGCTTTTAGAGAATAAAGGCAGCATGCTTTTCAGAAGAAACTTGTTTCACTGGCCAAACTGAAAACCTAACACTGCCTGAAATTAAGGCCTGGTTGGGGAAAGAGTTCATGCTCTTTGAAAAGCCACTGAAGAAGTGGAAGAAACAGAATAAACAAAAGTCTCACCTACTGCTCTCTGTCCTCTCTGCTTTCAGCCTCTGACCTTTTCTCACGCCACATCCTCCTGCTAGACCCACCTGCACGCCACCAGCATATCACTCTCCTGCTCTCAAGCCTCCAGTGACCCGTTACCTTTTGAGATCAAGTCCAGCACCCTTAGGCTGGCCTGCAGGGCCCATGACAACCAGGTCTCAGCCTCAGCCTCGCCCCCACCTCCCTCCACCCACAAAGAAGCAGCATGGCTTCACAGCTGGCCACACTGGCTTCCGGGCCAGCCCCACCTGGCTCTAGCCTCCTGGTCCAGCTGTCCCATTCCAGTGTGACTTTAGATGAATTAGGCTCTCTGAGACTAAAATGGAGAGAAATAGCATTCAAAGGAAGAAATAAACTCTGGCATGTAAAATGTTCACAGAATGATGTGTGGCACTTAGAAGGGGTTTGAGAAAAAGAAGAGAGGGGATTTTCAAGTCCTCACACCAGCATCTAGATTGACTCTGCTCCATCTCACTTTCCCTCACCTTGAACCTCCCTGTCCATCCTCCTGCACACACTGACCAGAATTCTGTAAGGTTCAGATTCAGCCAATACTATTCTCTCCTTCCTGGGATCTTGCTAGTACTGTCTCTTACCATGTCTCTGGATTTTTTTGAACTTATCCTGGTCAGTTCTCTGCCTCATCTTCCATTAGTGGTACTGGCACTCAGCATCCATTTTGGCCCCTTCTCTGTTCTCTGCCTCCTCCTATATCCATGCATCAGAGTCCAGAAGGCTAAGGCATTTCCCGGACTCCTTTGCAGCGAGACTCTGAGTTTCATCCAATCTGCCAATGAGTTGTACCAGCATCACCTTTGGAATGCAGGAGTGAGGGAGGCGGAGGCCCTCCTACTTGCTGGAAGAGCAAAAATTAGGAGAGTGGTTGGATTCTTGGTTTCAAATCCAAAGCAATACAGCTAAAAAGATCTAGAGTAGCTCTGCTATCGCGGCTTGGCCTTGCAACCAAGAGTACAGAAGTATCTTCCTAACTTCTGTTTTTGGAGAAATTCTGTAAGTCCCCAATTTCCTGCATTAAGCCAGTTTCTGCTTGAGTTACCTAGAATAGTTCCTATTTCCTGGACTGGCCTACTGATTAATTCCCCAGTCGGCTCTGCAGCTCCTTAAGCTCAGCAACCATGCAGCAAGCACCTCAGCTACCTGCAGATTAGTGCTCAAGTGCCTAGCTCTGCGCTTGGGAGTTGCTCACCACACACGCCCATGAGGGACCCAGGTCATTTGCATCTTTGCAGCCAGCTCAACCGAAATCATACCTTCTCCCAGCACCTCTCAAAGCCACTGCCTCTTACGGAACTGATGATGACAATGTATATTGCCCAACCCTGCCTGTGGCAAGGGAGAGCTCAAAGTAGCTACAAAGCCTAATGCTAGGAAAGTGTCAACATTTGTCCCTGACAAAATGAAAGGACATCCGTCACTCAGACACATTTTCACTGTCATTTCCAATCAACCTGAGGAGGGAAACTAAGCCAGGAGGATCACAAGTAAGAGCCAGCGTAGGCAACTTAACAAGACCCTGTGTCAAAATAAAAAACAAGTGTTCAGCCAGGTGTGGTGGTGCATGTCTGTAATCCTAGTACTTGGAAGGCTGAGACAAGAAGATTACAAGTTCAAGGCCAGCCTCAGCAACTTGGCAAGACTCTCAGCAACCTCTAAAGACCATTTCAAAATAAAAAAAAATAAGGTTGGAGGTATAGGTTGGAAATAGAAGGCCACTGAGTTCAATCCCCAGTGCCACCAACGTGTGTGCGTGCATGTGTGTGTATGTGCACCACGTAGGGAAACATAATTTGAATCCCACTATGATGTGTAATTACAGTGTACTGGTAAAATTTATTTTTAAAAACATAAAAACATGCACACATCACTCTATCTTGTACTCCATTAGGATGCATGACTATAATACACCAATAAAAAATTTAAAAATCAATAAAATAGATCGTTTTAAAAGGCTGGTATTATAGTCCATAGCAGAGAACCCCTGAATTCAACCCCCTGTACAGCACAAAAAGAGAAAAAAAGGTTACAGGCTGGGGGTGTGGCTCAGTGGAGGAGTACATGCTGAGGATGGATGAGGACCTGGGTTCAACCCCTAGCACTGCAAAAAGTATTCAAAAGTCATATTTACTTTAAAATCTATATTACACAATGTGTGAAGACAGAACACTGGTGGTACATCTTATGAGATTTTTTGTACACTGGTATGCATCTTATTTTAGTAACTATGTTTTTATTTTATAATTACCCTATAATATTGCCTTTGTGTTTATAATGAGAATATTTTGTTTCTCCTCAATATAATTTTTTTTGGTACTGGAAATTTAACCCAGGGGCATTCTACCTCCAAGATACACCACCAGCACTATTATTATTTTTTTTATTTTTTATTTTGAAACAGGGTCTAAGTTGCAAAGGGCCTCACTAAGTAGCTGAGGCTGGTGGTGAACCTGTGATCCTCCTGTCTCAGTCTCCTGAGTACTGGGATTACAAGCGTGTGCTAGTCCATATATAAGCAATATACACGGTAGACAAAATGGCAAAAACTACAAATACTGTATAAGAATGACTAAGCTTAGATGACACTGACTTAGATAAAATCTTACAAATATATTTTCTGGGGAATTTCAAATATCTAATCTACTTACCAAAACAGTATGAGATGGTTCTGAGAATGTTCACAATTCATTTTACATAACTTTCTGTCCCAATTCTGGAGCTCCTGGGAATAATTTGGTTTCACAGGAAAACTGTCGAAGGGAGTCAGGAATATCTGTCACCTCTCTCAGATTGGAGCATGGGCCAGGTTATTCCACCTGAATGTCTATGTGGGTACAGACATCTAGTGAACAAATCTGTTCCACAGTGTGCTCAGTGGAGCCCAAGGATGAAGGTACACCTTTTCTAGTAAATCATTAATTTCAATGATTGTTATTGTTGTTGTTGTTGTTGTTGTTATTATTATTATTATTATTATTATTATTATTATGCAGTGCTGGGGATTGTACCTGGGGTACTCTACCACTGAGCTAAATTCCTTAGCCTTTTATTTTCTGGGACAGAGTCTCACTGAGCTGCCCAGGCTGGCCTCAAGCTTCCACTCCTCTTTCCTCAGTCTTTCAGGTAAGTGGGATTATAGATACGCACCATCGTGCCAGGCTCAGTGACTGTCATTATTTAAATTGTTTTACCTGAATGCAATTTTCAACGTATAGAATCCTAGGACTGGGGGAGGGGAAAAGGTTTGCAGTACATGATTCAAATAAATGAATGTTAAATGGCAAAAGTCACAGAGCTTTGGCTGCAGTGGTAAGGAATCCCAGATTACAAATTAATAATTAAGTGAGGAAAAGGAGATTGCTGTTTTCTCTCCAGCCATGCCGTGGAAATGAGACTTGGGGCCTCTCCCCTAGCAAATTCATTCTAAGAAGGCAAAAGAGAAAAGGTTAGGAGCAAAGTCAAGGAAGCAACTCACCACTAACAGGGCATGATGAGGCCCAAACCCCTGGAAACCTGCCATGGTCATCTTTTAGCAGAGATGTTACAAAGTATATCCTTGAATACATTTGGTAAGAGAAGAAGTCTTCTGGAGAAATAGTCACTATATCCACCATAGCAGCATCCACAGCAGCTCCCTGGGCTTTCTGAAGGGGAGGGTCACGTCTGCTCTGTCAGGCAAATGAGCTCTTCAGGAAGGCACAGAGGGGCAAGAGGTCAGAAGTTTGTCCACAAGCCTGGGACCCCAGAGAGGATGTAAGGAAAACACTGCCACGCTATCCAACCAATATAATCCTGAAGTTGTAACAGGGAGAGAGGAAGCATGCTGGCTTAGGTAAGGTGTGAAGGAAGCCTCCTCATAACTCTAGGCACAGGATACTGCACCGCAGACCCTGCTCAAGGGTCATTCATTTGTCAAATATGTATCAGGCCCAAACTTTGACCAGATACTGTGGTAAGTGCCAGGAAATCAATAGAAAGTTGGGCAGGCATGTCCCTGCAGTCACAGGTGAGATGGATGATAAACAATAAACACACTAATAAGGCAATTTCTGCTTGTGATCTGCTGTAAGAAGTAAAGAGTGTGCGTATATAAGAGGCACTGTGGTTTTTGGAGGGCGTGGGGAGGCCTTTCAGAACAAAATAAGACGGAAGCATCATGTGAAGAGGCTGGTCTAAATACCGTGGTCAGGGGAACAGCCAAGACAAAGACCCTGAAGTAGGAAAGAGCAGAAAGTAATGGATGATACAGGACCTCCCAGGACACCAGAGTGGGGATGGGTTTTATTCTTTGTGCAATGGGCAGCCACAGAAAGGTTTAAAGAGAGAGCAACACAATCTAATTTCAGTTTTCCGTAGATCACGCTAGCCACCTGGAGGAAGAACAGACTAAGGGGTGGGGTCAGGAGAGGAAGCAGAGTCCGGGTCACTGCAACAGTCCAGATGCAGGAGGCTGGGACCAGGTGCTGGTAGTGAAGAGGGAAGGAAGTGAAAAAAAGCAGTTGAAAAAGAACACTAGTGCCAGGCACGCTTGGCACAGCACCAAAGCTTCCTCTGGAATGCATTATAACTTGGTCAGAATTTTAATTGATTTGGTTGGCTTTTCTAAATCCAATCATCATAAAAAGGAAGATGATTATATATATATATATATATATATATATGTGTGTGTGTGTGTGTGTGTGTGTGTGTGTGTGTGTGTGTGTGTATAATAGCTCTAAATCGCAGATGGATAACAAGACATCTTCAAATGTAACAACAATTCATTAATGTGATACAATAAGTGCATTTTGACCAATGCAGGGCAGCATTTCCCACTTTTATTCTAGAGAGATGACTCTCAAAACTGAGCTGCGGTTGCCCCTTGCCCTCCACTGGCTGCCTTGACCCTCCCATCACGAGCCTATTCTTACTCTGCAGTTTCAAAGTTAAGAACCCAGGACTTCCACAGAACAAACTGTAACTTCCAAAGAAGAATGTGGTCTGGCCTTGTGCTTCAGTACACTAGAAGGCGTGCCCAGATAAGGGTATTAAGGGTACCTAATAATGCAGCCGGAAGTTTCAAATAAAGCAGATGTCCCAAAGGGAGAAAGAAACCAGAGCCTGCATCCCAGCAGAGGCAAAGTGGGGTCTGTGTGTAAGTTGCTGGCAAACTCACAGAGGTTTCTGCTTCCCAGCTTCCTTAAAGAGCAGCAGAATAATGGCAGCAGGGAGGGGCAGAGCTTTTCTCCCCCCAATGCAAGCCTGATGCACATGCCAGCCAACAAGAATGCTCTGCAGTCAGAAAAGTGGTTCTTGTTCACAATCGAGTGATCTCTCCTGTTGCAGACCAAAGTGTCAGACAGCTGGTGGAGATGGCCTAGCCCCGCAGAGGAAGGAGGAGGGGGCCGCTGCCTCACTGCTTTGACTTAGGTCTCAGTGCAGTGAGCATTTTCTTTTCCAGAGAAATTTATGAAGTAGGAGAGGGGGCTAAGGGACTCATGACAGGTAAGAATGTCACTAGTACAGGAGCTCCTAAGCTTGGGACCTATGGCATATGTGTGTTGGGGAGACAGACAGGGAGGGTCCCCTTTAGTGTCTGCATTTAATCAACTCCCAAGACCACTTAGGTATAGCAATCAACCACTCATATGCAGAACCAGTACCCCCACACCCAGGGCAGTCCTTCCCTCAGGGGGACCCAGTGTTGGTGCTGTACAGAGAGAGCAAGAGGGGAACAACTCCTGGGGCAAGGAACACAGTTAGCACCTCTGCCCACGTGTCCACCATACGGCCCTGCCGAAGTCCCCTCCCATGGGGAGAAATGGCCATCTCCATTCAGGAGGGTCATAAATGAGGCCCAGTGCATGGCAAAGCAGAAGTCTGAAGGAGTCAAACCTGATCCCACACTTTCCCACACCTAACACCTGCTGCCGCCCTCTCCTCCTGCCAGGAAAGCTTCTAGGGCGGCTGAATGCCTGCTCTAGGGTGCTTATGGCCCAGTCTTCCATCCCAACCTCTTAACTTGCTCCAGCTCTTACCAACTTAAGAAAAGTGACAGCTGCCGATGTCCTCACTTGGGAACTCTTGGGGTGGGGGGCAGAAGTCAACAGCGCCCCAACTCTGCTGTGTGGTGTATTCACCAACAGCAATGGATGGAGTCTCTCTGCAGAGTGAGGTGCTGCTAAGAACAGGTCTCAGGCACAGCGTCTTCCTGTTGTGCCAGCATGCGCTCGCCACTGCTCCACACCTGGGCCAGGCAAGCCAAGGAACTTGGCGGGCCTGGCATGCTCATAGGCTCCAGAGATTGGGGTGTGAGGTATGCGGGTAGGTGCGGCCAGGAAGGGGAGGGCTCCTGGAACTCAGTCCCATTGGCAGTTCCTCTTGTCATTTGGCAGCTGGCCGGGTGATAATGCTTAACCTGAGAAGGTGCTCCATCTTCCCCTGGTGTTTATAGAGTGAGTGGTGCCCATCACAGACAGGGGTTGCATGCCACCCAGGCCTGCCACAGTTCCTAGCAGTGAGTGGTTAAAGGTATAGATTCATTTAGAGTGATCCAGGTTCAACACTGCGGCTCTCTCTCTCTCTCTCTGTGTAACTTTGGGTAAGTTATTATCTTCTGAGACTTAGTTTCCTTATCTATCAAATGGGGCTAATAATAGTACTTACGTCATAGGCTTGCTATACAGATAAATGAGATAATGCATGTAAAGGCACAGAACTCTGCATGTCCCTCAGCAAGTGCCCAATGAATGCAGAGGAATAAAAACATGTAAGTAATATTCTTGTTAGGTCAATAAGTCACTGAAGCTGCAGGTCTTTCCTGGAAGTGGTAGCAGGTCCATCCCTAAGAGTCCTTCCCTTGCAAATAGAAAGGGAAATGAACAACCATGAAGCATGGGTTTGGTGTTACACACTGGCCTGGCCGGCTGCCTCAAAAGCCCAATGTCTCACACAATGGGATACAGTAAAAGATCGACTCAGGGCCGACCTGCCTAGTATGCTACTGCCCCAAATACATGATCTCTAACGTGTTCATCTATCCCATGAAGCCAGAATTATCCCTACAGAGGAGGAATCCAGGGCTCAGAGATGTCAAATAACTTTCCCAGGGTCACTAGGCCAGTGAACAGTGGTTGGGACTCAAACACTAATGTCAGCAATATTTATGTAGTTCTTGAACTGTGATGAGAATTTTTTTGAGTCCTTAATGCACACGAACTCAATCATCCACATATCCCAGCCGAGGAGCAACTATAATCATTCCCACTTCACAGATGAGAAAAACTGAGTCCAGATGGCTAACCATGTGAGATCACTTGGTTAACAGTTGGGATGTGATGGGAACCAATGCTCTAACCATTACTCTAACTACCCCTCAGTTTGATATGTCCTTGCTCTGCTCAATGTACCATTCTGCCTCTCAGAATGAAGACCCATAGGTGCTGAGGACACTCTTCTGATAAGAGACAAGAGTGTTGGAAGAAAAATGGCACTGGGCTGGAAGACAGACTTCAGCAAATCACTTTCCCTCTGGATGTCTATTGGCCCAAGTATGAAAAGATTGTTTTGGACCAGAACCCTGCTTTGAAAACGTACAGTTCTAACTGTATACAGTTCTCTGGATTGGCCATCCTCCTTCCTGAGGAAGACCATGAAGTTTGTGAAAATATGGGCTGAGGGTGCTGACAGGCCCTTTCCCGAGCAGCCAAACAGGTCTAATGGAAGGAGACAGCATGTGGCCCAGTGCAGGAGAGACGCCCACAAACGCACATTAGAGCCTGGGAGATCCTGGGCAATTTACCAGGCCCTTGGTTTTTCCCCTTTGGCAAAGACAAGGAAATAACTTGCCTTAGTGGGTTGCTTTGAGGTCATAAAAACGGCCATAAAGCATTTTCCCAGATCCAAAGTCCGGGTTTGCAAAATGTTCTTGAACTCAGCCATGAGAAGGGTAATCAGAGAAGTCAGGACTTTGCAGGATTCCCAGAAAGCAGTCTGAGAATGTAAAGAATCTTCATTACTTCTCCACGCTTCTTATAGCTGAGAATCTGGTCCAGAAAGGGGCAAAAAGGCCCCAGTACTATTTCAAAGCAACTGAGAAGATATTCAAAATGGTACCATGATGTTTGGCACAACTGTCTGCTATCCTGCTTAACAAAGTTTTCATCTCTCTCACTGGACAGTACATTCCCAGAGAATATGAAATGTGTCTGTCTCAAATAAAAAACTGTTGACTGATTCATTTACATGATGAGACCTGAATATGCCTTCTTTATACCAACCTGCATAATTCTCTTTGCTTTTTCTTTTCCTTTCAATTCCAGCCAATACTTACTGAATACCTAACCTGGGCCAGACAGTGTGACATTTATGTAGTCCAGTTATTTCTAAAAGCTACAATAAAGGCCATGTCTGAAGACAGCATTAGTATCTTAGACTTGGAGCTGGAAGGAAATAATCAAACCTTCCTATGCCAAAGCTTTGAGAAGGTCAATGAATGGATTTTGGGATTTCTATTACTTGTTCAAAATCTGTTTCAGTCATTTAGCATGCATAAAATATTTAAAATAAGGAGGAGTCATTCTCCCATTCAACAATGATTTCTGGGGCATCTAGTCTTTAGTGGACAGTGTGCTGATAGTCCTGAGACTTTCAAAGGAGAAACCCAGAATATTACTGATTTTATTGAAAAGCTAATGTTCCCAACTTTAAACTTAAGAAATAGCATCTCTCTTCCTCAGGAAGAATGCAGAGACTCATGCATTTATTCAACCAACACACATTTATTGAGCATCCTTCTGATGCCTGATGTTGGGGATGCTTTTCAGAGCAGTCAAGTAGGATCCCTGCCCTCGTGGAAGTCAATAATCTTATTGAGAAGACAATTGATCAATAAGAGGGGTAGGTGTCATGAAGAAAACAGATGTAAGCTACCAAATTTGAAGGAGGCACCTGTGTGACAGATCAGGGCAGGTCTTTAGGAAGGAGTTCCATTCAGGTGGAGTCCTAAAGAATAAGAGCAAGTCATGGGAAGAGTGGGGAGAAGAGCAGTGCAGGGTTAAAGAAAACGATGGGAAACTCCCGAGGTGAGAAAGTGCTTGGTGAGTCCCAGAAAGGGATAGATGGATGGAGTGGATGGGACCTGGTGCACAATGAGCAACAGAAAGAGGCCCAGGAGAGAGAGGGCGGGAAGCACTGCAGCTCCTGCAGGGGCTTGACTTTCTTCTCTGTGTAAAAGAAAGCCATCAAAATGCACTTGAAGCAGGAGAGTGAAAAGGTGTCATTTCTATTTCTACACCTCTCTGGTTCTGTATGGAGAAGAGACTGTAAGCCGGCAGTAGTGAAACTATGGATACCAGTTAGAAGACACTGCACTGCAGCTCCCTTGGCGAGAGATAACGGTGTCCTTTGCGAGAGATAAAGGTGTCCTTGGCTATATGGCAGAGAGAACCAGGTGGAGTGCTTTCAGAATAAGCTCTTGCTCTTGAAATAAAGGAATGAGGGTGAGGAGGAACCTGGAATGAGGGCTCAAACCTTGGTTTGAGCAGCTGGTAAAAGATGGGATTATTTACTATAACAATTCTCAACCAGGGAAAATTTTGCCCATTACAGAACCTTTGGGAAGTTTTGGAGACATTTGGAAAGTTCTGGAGAACTAGGGGTCACCACTAAACATGTTACAATGGGTAGATGCCAGGAGTGTTGCTGCACATCTGGTGAGGCACAGTTCAGCTCCCACAGCAAAAAGCCATCTGGACCCAAATGGCAATGAGCACCAGGGTTGAGGAACACTGACTTGCAAAAACAGGAAGAGTAAGGTTAGGGGACAGCACAGGGGTTACTTGGCACTACATCTGGGACATATTGAATTTGAAATATTCTGTTAAACTGTCCTAGGAACCAAACTGCTCAGAATGGAGAAAGTAAAAAGTTGGGGCTGATGTCCAAGCTCTATAAGACTTTCTAAGCCAGAAAGAATTAGAGTCAACTCCTGAGCTATTCTGCTAAGTTATAAAATAAATTTCTAGCTGGGCATGGTGGCATATGCCTGTAATCCCAGTACTTGGGAGGCTGATACAGGAGGATTGTAGGTTCAAGGCCAGCCTTATCCATTTAGTGAGAACCTGAGCAACTTAGTGACATCCCTGTTTGAAAATTAAAAACAATAGGCGGGGCGTGGTGGCACACGCTTGTAATCCCCGTGCTTGGGAGGCAGAGACAAGAGGATCACGCAGGTTCGAAGTCAGCTTCGATGGCTTAAGAGACCCTCTTTCCAAATTAAAATATAAAATAGGCCTGGGAATGTAGCCCAGAGGTAGAAGGGTTCTATCCCTAGTAGCACCAAAAAAGAAAAAAAGAAAAAGAAAAAAAAGAAAAAAAAAGAACAAAAAAAGAAAGAAAATTAAAAACAATAAACTGAAAAGGACTAGGGGTGTAGCTCAGAGGTAAAATGCTCCTGGGTTAAATTCCCAGTACCAAAATGAAAGAAAGAGAGAAAGAAAGAGAGAGAGAGAGAGAGAGAGAGAGAGAGAGAGAGAGAGAGAGAATGAATATGAACATATGTCTATGGTTGTCACTCGTCCTACTTGCAACCTTCTCTTTCTCCCACTCCAAATTCTTCCTCTTCTTCCAGCCTACCTCCAAATCCTAGAGTTGGGAGGCTTCCCTAAAATCACCCATCCTCCTT
Organism: Muscardinus avellanarius; assembly: GCF_963383645.1. NCBI lineage: Eukaryota > Metazoa > Chordata > Mammalia > Rodentia > Gliridae > Muscardinus > Muscardinus avellanarius. The sequence goes on along the minus strand of NC_137786.1, from coordinate 194,816,327 downwards.
GGGTCTGAATTCAGAGGAATCTGCATTTTCAGCACCTTTCTAGGTATGCCATCTGCTGTTACACAGGTATCTGTCTGAGATGCCTGACTTCTGATCCCATCAACAAAGGGGTCCACTGATTTTTTCTGACAAAGACATTGAAACTGGGACAAGCAATGTGTCCAAGGTCACAATGATTTGGAACAAGTTCTTTTTGTTGCTTCAATCCAGGCATAACCCAGGCACCCCCACCACCTCAAAAAGCGCTTACTCTGCAGTCTCTGAGTGATTTCTGTAATCTGCTTCAGAGCTCAGCAACTGGACACGGTGTTTTCAGTGCACACAAGGGGTCGGTGCCCAGTTCTTGCTAGCAAGTTGGTAAGAGTGTGTTCCTTCTGTGTTAGTCTGGCTGCTCCCGCTGGTCTGTGAGGATGCTGGCAGCAGAGAACCATGATAAAGAGGAATGGAACGTGTCCCCTCTCCCTCTGTCCCAGTTCTCACTTAGGTTCCCAGGAGAAGGAAGCTCCATTCGTTTCTTGGCCTCCCTCTCCATACCTGTCACTGTTCCCTCAGGAGGATCTGTGTCTGATCTAGTTGGTAAGGGTTGGCCCTTTGCATCCATGGGCTCCTCACCTGTGATTCAACCACCAGTGGACAGAAAATACTTGGGGAAAAAATGCATCGGTGTTGAACATATACAGACTTCTTGTCACTATTCCCTAAAATAGCGTAATGACTATTTATATAGCATGTATATTATATTAGGTGGCATAAGTAATTGGATGATGATTCAAAGCATACAGTGCATAGGTTTATGCAATTGCTAGGCCATTTTATATCAGGACTCAAGTATCACAGATTTTGGTACTTGCAAAGGTCCTGGCACTAATCCTATGTGGATACTGAGTGACAGTTGTACCGTGATGGCACCCAGCCTACCTGTGGGTGGGATGACTGTGTTTAAAGGCACGTGTCTGGGTGGACACATACCTTTTTATTTCTGAAGCAGGCCCCATAGGCCTTCTTTCTCTCTGCTTAACATCTCTACCTGGGAGTTCAAGTGGTCAGACATGATGTCTATCTCATGGGACAATTCAGGGAAGAAAAGGCAGAAAGCTTTCCTCTGGTTCCAGCCCTAAATCAGATTCTTCATAGTTTATCAGCTATCCTGAATTTGAGGAGTTAAAAAGTTCTTAGGTTAATAAAGGACATCAGTCTTTGTCCCTAGAAGAAGAGAAAGCCTGAGGACATAGATGTTATTTTTGTTGATTCACATTCCCCTTTGCACAATTTGAACCACAGTTTAGGTAAGTAGTCAATAAAACTTGAAAAATGATATAAATAACCTCTAACATGGTACTGCCAAAACCCATCCATCATGTCTCATTCGCCACTCTCTTCTCTGCAGCTCCCTCCCGACCTACTGATTTCTCTCAGTGATGCAATTATAGTCCAGATTTCCCAGACTACAGGCCTTGGGAATCTTCAAACTCCCCTGCATCTTTTGCTCACCACTGGCAATCAACTGGCAAGCCCTGAGGAGCTGCCTCCAGGACAGCACTGCTGCCTACAGAAAGCCTTTCCCACGCACTGCCCTAGCCTCAACTTTTTTTCTAGAGAAACCCTGCAAATCAAGAGCCCTGAGAAAGAAGCAGGTCATCTTTATTTCCTCCCTACTTCCTGGAACCAAGCACAGAACCTGATAGATGCAAAACATTCAAGACTGGGACAACTATAACGCCACCATTCCAACGCAGCCTTAAGCCACGGAAATTCACAGAAGGATAGGCAGAGCTATAGCATGCCTTCTTCTGACAGTGACCCTGGATATCAGAATTAAAGGTTTTCATCAGACCCTTCAACTTTCTGCTCCCAAAGGATAGAAACATCTCATATGTAATGAAAGGTTAATAACTCTGTTTCCATTAGACTGAATCCCCGAACCCATTAACCTCCAGCCTGGGACACAGTAGAAGCCTAAGAAACTAGGTCTCCCAAGAATTTGAACTCTGACTTAAAGGACCTGGTAGTTTGTTACAGATCTCAGCCCAGGCCCTCATTCTTCAACGTAGGTAGGTGTGGGCCTATCTTCTGTGATGTGTGTTTGAGCAGGGAGGTTGCAGGGAACAGATAAAGGTGACTCTCTGCCTTCCTCATATTCTCTAGGTCCCATTTTTTTCTGGGGAGCCATCCAGGAGCCACATGCTAGGAAATTCCTGAAATAACTATCACTGTCTAGGAAGCAGCTACAGAAGCCTGCATGCAACACTCAACTATCATTGGCTCTGAAGGGGCCCTCTGCTGGGCAGGAACAGAACTACAGCCAGGACCAAGCGATCCCAGAAATTCCCACCAGCCACTGCTTGGATTCATTCCAGTTATTTCATTAACTTTATAATAAACAACCCTATGTATTTATGTGATTCAAGTTTGCATTATTTGAAAAAAGCACAATTTTGACTTTATAGTTGCTCCACAGATTGAATATTTAGTGCGTGCCTGATGTTATGTTGTTTCTGGGGAATGAGAAAATGGAGACTCCACAGCTGCCCTCCCAAGGCTTATGCTCTAGTAGGCATCTACAGAGTCAGGGTGAGCTGAAAACAAGGTGATGGTGTAGGAAAGAGGATTCTTTATTTATGTCTGCTACTGTGGACAATGGGGATTAGCAGCTTAAACATCTTCGAACTGTACTACATATGACCTTAAAACTCCAGTTCTCTCCTTGAAGTCTATTTCAATTGCATATCAATCTCTATTTTTATAGAATACAGGACTACTCAGAAATAAATAAAGAGGAGAGTGTATCACACTTCAATTCCTAACACTGTCTCTTTCTCTTTTGTGACTCATTTGCTATCCAACAAGGTCTCTGTTGGACCTTCTTACCTCCTTATCAGTATAAGGAAGGTATGCACTCATCCTTTACTGAGTGATAAACATCTTGCAAAGCAGACAGGGTATGGTGCATGTAGGGGGCATTCAGGGAACCATCTAAAACTCATTTGCCCCTAAGTTTGCTTAGGTTAGAAATACATTTATTATTCAAATAAGGCACTCCTTACCCAAGTATGGTGGTGAACACACGTAATCCCAGTACTTGGGAGGCTGAGACAAGAGGATTGCTAGTTCAAGAACAGCCTTAGCAACACAGCAAAACTCTCGGCAACCTAGCAAGACTCTTTTTCAAAACAAAAAATAAAACCAAGCGTGGCCCATGCTTGTAACCCCAATACTTGGGAGGTTGAGACAGAAGGATCGCAGGTTTGAGGCCAGCCTCAGCAGCTTGTGAGTCCTTCTAAAATTTAATGAGACCCTGTTTCAAAATGAAGAATAAAATGGTACTGGGGGTAGAGCTTGGAGATAGAATGCCCCTGGGATCAATCCCCAGTACTACAAAAATAAAAAAAAAAAAAACAGAAAAGAACCCCTTAAAACAAAATATGGTTCAATGTGGAACAGTACTTAGCAAGAGAGGCAGTGAAATAACTTCCAAGGACCAAAAACTACTTTATCTACAGCTTTGTACCCTCCCCATGCAGCCACCAGACATTACTTTGTAGGAAGAACATTTTCTATTGAATTTAACACTTAAAAAAAACCAATGCAATAAACTCAGTTCATTTAATTTCCAAACATGAACTCATTGCTATCTCCGGAAATATCACCTTACTCTTTGGATTTAACGTTATCCCAAGTCCAGGAGGCATTCAACAGTGAGAAAGTAATATACTTTCACTGGCTTCTCTAGTCTCAAGTTTCACCAAAACAAGTTCCATACAAAGATTAGCCAAGTACCAGGTAATGGGATATGGCAGGGTTACGTCATCCACGGCCCATTTCTAAAGAAACATGGCTTTTCCAGGTGGAATTCTAAGTGCTCTCATTCTTTATAATCTTATTACACCAACCTGCAGGATGGGTGATGGCAGGTGAATTGAAATGGGTTGCCAGCTCTGAGGTCTCGGGCAGGCTGAACTTCAGTTCTCTGGGTCCCTGCTTCCTTCACTGTGAGGTAGATTGTTGGGGGCCACTTGTCACAGGTTTTCTTCTATACTAACACCCCAACATTCTTAGTCCTGGACTCTACTGTCCGACTCCTCCTGTGGCTGCTCCAGCATGAAGTCCCCCCAACCCTCTGCGGCCGTCACTGGCTCTTGAGTCCAGCGTTCCAACTCTGTGTGATTCAGATGATCTACAAGAATGGATGGAGGTGACTATTTGGCAGAGCCAGTCAATCAGCCTTTCACGTCTACTGCTCAGCCAAATGTGCAGCCCTCTGTGCGTAGCCTCCATCTCTTCCTAGGCACAGTGAGATAGGTGAAAGAGAACCATTCTTCACCTTGATCTGATGAGGAGGAGGACAGTGAATTATCGACTGCTTATCAGGTGTCAGGTTCTATATTAAACGCTTCATTTTCATGATCTCATCTAGTTCTTACGAAAACCCTATTAGATATATGTAAACAAATGAAGAAAGTAAGGTGTAAAGAGGTTAACAGATCTGGCCAAGGATCTCACAGCCAAAGGTGGAAGACCCCAGGATTTGAATCTAGGTCTGTCTGACACCATATGTTTCTTATACTTGGGGTGACCAAGTATAACTATAAATGCATCTTAATTTGTCCAAGACAGGATCAATCTACAGATGAATCCCTCTGCAATTATTAACAGCATCCCGTTTCACTCTCAGAAGTGCCCTGGCTTGGATAATAAATTACACAGTCATCCACTTACAATGCCCCCCTGAAAAGGGGTAACTATTATCACACAACCATCATGTCACTTTCTTAACCACTCTGGGCTACAGAGTGACCTTCTCTCTCCCTCTCTCCTTCTTACTCTGGTATATTTTTTCTCCAGAGAATCTATCCCCAATAAAATAGTATTATATATATTTAGTTTATCACCTGTTTCTTCCACTAAAATATATTAAAAGCAAAATTTTCTTTTTGCTTGCTGGTAGACCCCTTATTATCTAGTAAATATTTTGTAAATATTTATGGAATGAGTTAAAGCAGTAGCAGCAAAACAATAACTAATGTTTATTGTCCACTTACCAGGTGCTAGATGCTGCTCTAAAAACATACTCTTTAAAACACTCTAAAAAATCTCCAAGGTTGGAAGTTATAATCATCACTTATGAAGTAACACTTTCTCAAAGTAACATAGCAGAGCGAGGAAGGGGTAGAGCCCAACTTTCCACAGTGTCTACACAGCCAGATCCTACTCCATGTACAAGAGCAAAGGCCCAGTACACACCAACAGCTCGAGGATTTAGAGCAATATGTGACCCAAGGAGGACTCCGACTACTGCCTGTCGGCATTCACAGGAGGCCGAGTGGTCAGGGAGGGCTTCTAAGAACAAATGGAACATGGCTTGAGCTATGGAAGACAGAGTAATAGGTCGACAGGTGGAAGAAGCAGTAGAATTAAACATTGCCACTGACTATGCAGGTTGGAATGAACAGCTTCTATGGAAGCCATGCAGAGGAAGGTCTACCACACTGCCATCACCCATAGGGTCTTGAATACCATCCAGGTAAGCAGAATCCTACTAAATGTTTCTGACTGGGAATGACTTATCTTGAATCCTAAAACTTCCCATCAGTGTCAATCCAGGAAAAATGGACAGGAGCTTCAACTGTGGAACAAGAGTCACCCCAGAACCTTCTATGGACATGCATCCTCTTAAGCCCAAGGTGCATGCTTGAGCTTGCCAATCCCTGTTTAAAGCACTTACTTTTCCTGTGAACTTTTGGTTAAGCTATAAGTCCTGTTATGTGCCTGGTAAGTAGACAGCTTATCTCTAACTATGACAAAGACAGTGTATAATGCAGGTGTACACTGTTATCCCAACCCACAGTGTTATGTCTGAATGTTGTCAGCATGTTTTTGGTGTCAGGGCTAATTATCTCCTGCCTCCCAGCCCTCCCAAATATCTCCACCACATCTTCCTGTTACCCCATTTAAACAATATCTGTTGGGGCATTCCAGGCTTTTGCTCCATTACCCACTCAAGAGTATGAGGCTGGGCTCTTTCACTGCCTCTCTACCTCTCTGACCATAACTCTTAAAGCATCAGAGCCAGCACATCTGCACCAATTCTGAATCAGAAGTTGGGAGGAGCCCTGGGCTGGTAGCTGAATAGATGATGGCAGTCTGGCCCGCATGTCCTGAAGAAAAGACCCTGAAGAAAAGCTTAGCCACATGTCTTCTGGGTGGGTGGCATTATATGACAGAAGCCAGAAACAAAACCAAAACAGTATTTTGCTTGAGTTCTTGCTAGCTGCACACAAAAACAATTGCATAAGTAATGCAAGACTGCTGGGTCACTAGAGGGACCAATTATAAATTTCGACATCTCTATTAACTAACACACACACACACACACACACACACACACACACACACACACACACGCACAAAAATGAAGAAAAATGTGTTACCTCAAAATGTCATCCAAAGGAAATCGTTTACTAACTCCAGAGTTTTGCTTTCCTCTCCTCAGATATTCTAGTCTTAATTTTCCCAGTAATTAAGCAAAATCAAAACCTTCAAATTCAAAATCTATCTTCAAATCCAAAAAGTCTATTGAAGCTTCAGCAGTTCATTATCCATTAGCAGAAAGTTATAGGAGAATGTTCCCATAAATTTCAACCTAGTTTCTCAAGGAAAGGAGAGAATTTATTACTTTCAAGATGTGGGGAATGAACAGAAAATGGATACCATTTCGGTAACTGGTAAAATAGATGCCAATTACAATTATTGGAAAGCGGGAGAAAGTTTTAGAAGCCATTAAGAACAGAAACTACTGATATTTTCCAGCAGAAGATAGGAGTGGCTTCAGGTGAGTTTCAAGGAGCTTTATTAAAAAAAAAAAAAAAAGCAGAAGTTGTTGAGATGAGAATCAGTCTATACATGTAAAGAGGAATAAGAGCTGAAGTGAGGGGATGGATATATTAATCACCTCGAGGGTGGTCATTATTTGTAGTATGTACATACACAAAATCATCCCGTTGTACACCTTAAATATAAGCCATTTGTATTTGGCCACTATGCCTCATTAAAAGTGGGGGAAAAAAAAGGAATGTGCTGCAGGAGCATTAGCATTTTAAACACAGTGCCTTGGAACCCATGACTTCTGCATATCTGTAGCATCCTGACCTTTGAGAGGGTGCAATACAAGCTCAGAGAGGCAGATGAGGCTCTTTAACCCACTGACCTCCTGTTAGCCTGGCCACTGACAAGCCCAGAGGGTCTCTGACCAATGCCTCAGGGAAGGGAGGAGGTCAAAGGTCAGAGGCACATTCCCTAGTCACCATTATTCTCAATTATTCTTCATTCAGAGCCACTTTCTCCTTCATTTTGAGGAAGGGCCCCCTAAGTGGTTTTTTAAGACACTGAAGGGTAATAATCTAACCCAGCCTGACTTTCTTCCCAGGTCACTTACAGCATCTCCCAGACCAAAGGAGACAACAGGAGGTGGCAGCTCGCAGGAGAGAGACACAGAAGGGGGGAAGGCTCTGCAGGCACACTAGCACTGCCCCAGCTCAGCGGCAGCCCTGCTCCTCTCTAGGGGACACTCAGACATCAGAACAGAGCAGGTCAGTGCACAGCCTTGGCCATGAGACAAAGCAGGGCTTCTGCACTCGGGAGCCTGAGGCCAGTCTCTCAGCTCCGGGAGCCTTAACTTCCTCATCTGCATAATGAGGATAAGAACAGTTTCGAGTTCATAAGGTTATGGAGAAGATGAAATAGAATCATGTGTGCAAAGCTCAAAATAAAAGCTCTTGATAGGCAATTGAAATGGCTATTCTTGGTAGTTTTTTTTTTTTAATCTTTACTTGGTGATAAATGTATGATCATTGTACAAAATTTGGAGTATGACCAAAGTATAGTTTTAAAAAAATTCTTGGTAATCTCTGCTACCTCAGCTCTGCTTGTCAACCTTTTAGAGTATTGCTAATGTGCCTTTTCTCTGTGCACAGAGGCATGTGCACCGGACTGGATTTTTTTTTTTTTTCTGGTGCTCCAGCTTAAAGCCAGGGCTTTGCACATGCTAATCAAGTGTTCTTACTGAACTACCACCTCAGCCCTTCTTACCTATCTATCTATCCATCCATCTACCTATCTATCTGGTACCCAGGATTGTACCCAGGAACATCCTACCTCTGAGCTACACCTTCAGCCCTTATTGTTTATCTTGAAACAGGGTCTCACTAAATTGCTGAGGCTGGCCTTGAACCTGTAATCTTCCTATCTCAGCCCCCTAAGTACTGGGATTATAAATGTGTCCCTCCATTTCCAGAAGCTCTTTTTATATTTTGAGACAGAAACTCACTAACTTGCTCAGGCTGGCTTCAAACTTGCCATCCACCTGTTTTAGCCTCCTGAGCTATGGGGATTGCAGGTGTGCAGCATCTACTTGGTCATCACCTAGTCCTCAAAGTGACCATTCATCCAGTCACGTCCCATCGATTCATTGTTGGAGCCTAAGCTCAAAGCCTGTTGTATTTACTTTCTAATTTTTACAGTTAATTCTGTGAGGTACTGTGGTCCCATTTACAGAAAAAGAAACGGAGGCTGGAAGAAGCTATCCAATGGGCTGGAGCTGCAAGCTGGCTCCTGAGCAGAGCTCTGTCTGCAGGCCTCTGAGGACACAGCTCTGTGCACAGGGGAAGCTGCCTCCCTCTGAGCTGCCCCTCTCACCATCCTCAGCTCTCCCACTTTCCAGAGAGCACCAGCTGCTCCAGTGTGGCCCATTGTTTCTGCTTGCCCTGCCTCAGCCCAAAGAACCTAAACCGGGGAGGAGGGGCAATAAGGACGTCAGAATTACCCATACCCGGATTATCCCCTCTCAGCAGGTGCTTCAGACCTAAGCAGTCACCTCCTTTCACTTTCTTTCATCAAAGGCCTGTGACCCTGTCAGATCTGAAGTAGAATCTACCACTACTGCCCTCTACCCTGGATGGGCAGGTGCATTTCTGACATTCCCCTGCAGAGATAACACACTACGATGCAAGCTTTGCCTCTAATTACTCTTGGTCTTGTTTTTTATCCAATTAGCTTTAAAATAAAACATGAAGCAGAATCTTTAGTTCCACTGTTCAACCAGAACAGTGAATTTTCAAGCTGTGGGTTAACCAACTTAATGTTTACTGAACTGCATCAGTGATAAAAGTTCAGGCACCAACCTCTGGCCTCAGGCCCCATTCCGGGACAGTTATTCACACACAATTGACTTTCAAGATGTTCTCAGGGAGCTCCTTCCTGCTGAGGGCCACTAATAATTCAAAGGTAAGGAAAGTTGGTTTTCCCCAGCCCACTAAGAGAACAAACCATTCACTCAAAAGTATGAGGTAGACAGGGGTGAGAGACTCTGTCACAACTTGAAGAAAATAATAATAATAATAATAATAATAATAATAATAATAAAATTTCCCACTTCCCATTTAATTGACACTGACATTTTAGACTTTGTTAGATCTTGTTCTTAGATTATTGCATTTCATCTTTTCCCAATCTGGAGAAAGAGAGCTGTAAAATCTGATTTTACAGACGAGGAAAATAGATTCAGAGACCGGTAAGTGGCAAGGCTGGAATTCAGACGAAGAATCATCTACAAGTACAACTTTTGCAATGAATGCAATCTGCTTCTCCACCACTCTGTGCAGAGCACACAACAAGTAACTGGCACATCATTCCGTCAACAATGAATAAACAAAGAGCAGGCTAGTGATGTGTCCACTTTTGACCTATCGTGGTTCCTAGGAGTCCGCAGAATACCCGAAGCTCATCTTGAAGATATCTGAGGTTCTTTGAATGGCAAGACCCAGCCATGCCTTTTCCTGCCTGGGTTCTGGGGACCACTGGGCACACAGGACAGGAGCTGCTGCCTCCCTGGGCATGGGTTTGTTTGAGCTCCTCTGTGCCCTCCTTCACCTAATGGGAAGGGGCCAGCATGGTGGCCCACAACTGCCCTAGGTGGTCCTTACAGTTAATTTGAGACAGGCCTAAAGATCCAGACAGACCCAGTAAGACTGACCTCTGATCCATGTAGAAGAAGCTCCCCCCCCCACACACACACAGGCTAAAGGCAATACTGGAGCAGAGGGGACATCCCACGGCCAGCTGCCACCCGCCTCCAGAAGCCATCCCCCGAGATGCTCCACGGCTTCCCTGCCCATCAAATAATTCTTTGTCTTCTTAAAAGCCTTTAGGTCTGGCAACCTATTGGCTTCAGACCAGGGCCCAACTTCCTTGTGCTCATCTTAGAGTGGCATGTCAGGTGTAGCCTAAAGAGAAACCCAGTGAAATTCTGGCTCTCCCGCGGCAGTCTGGTAGGAGGAGGATTCCAGGAAAGGATTTGAGAGCTGGAATCATGACATAGTGCAGTGAAGGTACATAACGTCTGCTAATGTTACAGTACATTACACAAAGTTGTAAAAGAGAAGGGCAAAGTTAGACAAGCCAAACATAACACAAGTATGAAAAGCAAGGTGCTATTTTTCCAACAAATCAGTTCATTATATAAAGAATGAGGCTTAGGTTGATTTAGCACATTGGCATCTAATGTGGCTGCTGTGATATATATATATATATATATATATATATATATATATATATATATATATATATTTGAACCTGGTGATTTACCTAGGGGTATTCTACCTCTGAGCTACACACCCTTTTTTAAAAAATTTTGAAACAGGGTATCTCTAAGTTCCTGAGAGTCTTTCTAAGTTGCTGAAGTTGGCTGTGAACCTGCAATCTTCCTATCTTAGCCTTCCAAGTACTGGGATTATTGCTGTGTGCTACCACACCCATCTTGATTTAAACAAAAAGATATATGTATATATCTTTTTGTTTATATATGTATATATACAAACAGCATATATATACATATATATGTATATATGTATACACACACACACATATATATATGTGTGTGTATATGTGTGTGTGTGTGTATGTGTGTGTGTGTGTGTGTGTGTGTGTATGATGTTTCAAGAGTTCATGCCAGTAAGTAGGAATTCCAGTTTATTAACACCAACTATTTACTGAGTCCTTGTGCATCAGATCTACAAAATAGGGTATCTTATCCTGGCACCAGATGTAGAAGGTGGGAACCTGTCCTGTTTTACTGAAGAGGAAACTGACACCTAAGGGGGTTAAATGACTTGGCCACAGCTCTGGCTGACTTCAGTGGGAGAAATTATGGTTCCAGCTTGCTGAAACCTTCTGATTTACAAAAAAAAATCACGAAGCAAAACCAAAGAAGAGCTTTCCGATCATATTTCCTGCCCTGGATGGGGAAACAGCTCAGGCTTCCTGGGGCAGCCAAGCAAACGCTGCTCTCCTCAACTCTCCCATGAGGAACTGACGGTTATTTTTAAAAACGGAGGAGGGAAAAAGTACCTGAAGCCCAGGATGGTTCTTGCAAGCTTAAAAAAGAACTAAGACTCACTGAGGGGCGGGAGAAGAGAACCGGGTGCATTCCCACAGGGCTCACGTTCCTTCCCCACCCCACCCCCAAACAAATCAAGCTTCAATGAAGATCAACACCCTATCAAAGTATCAAAACACATCCCAAAGTAACAAAACACAATGTATCCCAAAGTAACAAAACACAATGTATCCCAAAGTATCAAAACACAAAGTGGGGAACGGGTAGAGTAGGGGGGCGGGAGGCAGACCACGCGGATCACGCTGATCCTGGACCAGCCTCGAGAGCGCAGGTCTACAAGCTGGAGACAATTCCGGCGTGTGCAACCTAAGAGAGCCCCAGGAATTCGTAGGTGGAAGGGACCCGGGAGATGAGGCAGCCCGGCCCCACCCCCTTCAATCATTCACACACACACACACACACACACACACACACACACACACACACACACACTCCTGAAATCTATCTCCAACACAAGGGAAATACCAAGTACAGCAGCAGGGGCTTTCCACCACCGGAGACAATTCCTGGAGGGGATGGGGAAGAGGGGGTGGGGTGGGGGTAAAAACACGGCAGTGCCCAGGGACTGAGGTCTGCGATCCTCCCTTACCAGCTTCATGGTGGTGTTATTCTGTTCCCAGCGCCACAGCATCACGCTCATCTTACTTCAGGGCAAGGAGGGAAGGGGAGAGGGAGAAGGGGTGGGGAAAAATAGGAGCTGAAGCACCTGCCCGCGCGCCTGCAGGCTCCGGCGTGGGGCCGGGGTCGGGGTGGTGGTCCTCCCAGCCGCGGCCCCTCGGGGCATCCCCCGCGCCCCCGGCCGCTGCGCGCAGACCGCACGGGAGCCCCAGCCCGGCTCTGGGGCCTCGGTCCTGCGCTTCCCCCGGCCTCCCCGCCTCCGCCAAGCTAAACAGCCCCCCCTGCGTCCCGGCGAGCGCAGCTGCTCGCTGCGCCGAGGCCACTGGGGCCGCGGCAGGGCGGAGGGGGTCTGAGGCCAGCGGGCACTCGCCCCTGGCGCGGGGTGGGCGGGGAGGGAGAGAGAAGGTCGGAGCCTGGAGGTACTTAACTCTTTGGAGCTGGGCGGCGGGTAGGCGGGACAGACCAGGGCAGAGGGGAGGGGTGCGATCTATCCGAGAGGGGTTTCGGGAGCGCAGGCCGTGGCTTCCCGGTCCTCTGAGTCCTCAGCCCCAACACCATCCCGCGCCTCTCCCCACGCGTGCCCAGCGCCGTCCGCATTTTTTTTTTTTCTGCACCGAACTCACCCAAGTTGTCCCCTGGTAGCCCCTCCCGTGCCGCCGCCCCTGGAACACCTGAACTGTGGCTGCAGGAGGGACGCCCTCCCCCGGCCTCCCAACACCCACACCCACACGCACACCGTACCCACGCCGCTTCCCCAGCAACATCTATTTCCTGCTACATGAAAAACAGGGCTTGGGTGTTTTCAAACACACCTGGCTGCTGAGGAAGGACAACCGGACGGGATGGCAGGGGAGGCAGCCTTGTGGCCTTTGTCTCCTCTTCAGCCTCTTCCACCTGTTGCAAGCGGCTCTGTGCCCTTCTCTGTGCCTTTGGAGGCCCAGTGCCTCCTCACGTTCCTGCCCAGCTCTTGGCCTGACCCAGCAGCCCCTAAGGTCACTGTCAAGTGACCCTCCAGGGCCCCCCCAGAAACTTTTATCCCGAAAAGGCTCAGCACTCCTCCAGGTCCACAGCAGGATGGCACTGGACACCCAGACCTCAGAGTCTGTCTGGGATTGGGCCTCCATGACATCTCAGGATGGAAATCCTGGCCCTCTCTGCCCCTAGAGAGCTCTAATGGGAAGTTGGGGAATTGCCTTCTGACCAATTCTTTTCGGTAGTCAAAACTATGCAAAATGAGAAGAGGTGATATAATGGGGCTGAAATATTTTTAAAATTGATCTTTAAAACATGCTAATTAGATCAAGATGCCACACGATCTCCTTCATAATTAAAAAAAATTCTTCATAGTTTTACCCTTATCTGCTTTGCTGAAGCAACAGTAGCACTTTTTCTTGTTTTCAAATGCATCAAAATATCCTTCCCTCTGCAGGATCTTTACACTTGGTAGCCTCTCTCCCCAAAGCAGTGTTCCCCTAGACCTCCCCATGATCTCATTTCTAACCTCACCTACTTAAACTTTTGACTTATTTTCTTTCTTTCTTTCCTTTTTTTTTTTCTTTCTTTTTTTTTTTTTTTTTGGTACTAGGGATTGATTCCAGGAGCATTCTACCTTTGAGCTACACGCTCAGCCCCCCCCCCCCTTTAAAAATAAGGTTTCTAGGTTAACTTCTTGAGGGCTTCACTAAGTTACTGGGACTGGCCTGGAGCCTGTGATCCTCTTGTCTCAGCCTCCCAAGTACTGGGTTTACAGTGTGGGCCACCATGCTTAGTAGACTTCTGACCTTTTTTGGTTTGGTTTGGTTTGGTTTGGTGGTACTGGAGATCACACCCAGGGGCCTCTGAGCTATACTTCAGACCTATTTTTATATTTTAATTTAAAACAGGGTCTCACCAAGTTACTAAGTTACTATGTATTGGCCTCGAGCCTGTGATCCTCTTGTCTCAGATTCCCAAGTACTGGGAATATAGGTATGCACCATGATGCCTGTTGGGACTTTTGACTTTTTAATATAGTCACCTTCTCCTTCCCACACTTTATTCTATTCCTATTACTGCTGTCTTTTTGTCATTGTTATGCTTACTCCATTAACTCAGCTAACTTGTATTCTCATTTCTTTTCTGCCCTGTCCCACTAGATGACAAATTCCAGCAGCTTTGTCCAGTTTTTTTCTCCCACTGTGTGTCCCCAGTGCCTGGAGCAGTGTGAGGCCCTTAGCAGGAGCTCAGCGAATGTTTCCCAGAGAGGCTGTTGATGACTGTCTGGCTGTAAATCCCTGCAGCTTCCTTGCAAGGAGGGTTGAGCCAGGCCCCGCAGCACAACAGACATTCTGCCCAAGGCCCTGTCTTAGACTGAGTGGCTACAAGAGACCTTTCTGTGTGCACCTCTATCTCTGGGGAGTAAAACACAGGCAGCAATATTTGCAGCCTCAAGGGAAAGGGCACAGCCTGGGGGAGCATATCAGGAAGGGAGAGTATGTGTCATTTGAAGGCATATTTCATATTAAAATATATATTTGGAAAACAAATCCTAAAATAACTTTTTTTCCAAAAATAAGACTCTTATTTTTGGATAAAAATAAAAATCTTATTGGTCAACACAGCAAAACACAGGCTATCTATTGCAAGTTTTTATAAACCAGAGGGCCCATGGAACTATGTAGAAAGATGTAGAGTCTGAAGCTTTCTGATTGTGTGAAAATGCTGCAAAACTGGGTGCCCATGTAGTTTCTGGGAAGTGTTTACCAGTTCATTATACTGTCTTATTTTTTTGATATAAATATATATATTTCCCCTCCCTTTGGAAAAAATTATATATATATATATATATATATATATATATATATAAGTTTGGTGGCACTGAAGATCGTATCCAGGATGTTTACATCTGAGATACATCTTAGCTCTTTGTATTCTTCATTTTGCCAAGTTGCCCAGGTGGGCCTCGAACTTGTAATCCTCTGTATTAGCCTCCTGAGTCACTGGGATTATAGGTCTGTGCCCTTGTGCCTGGCTGGCTGATAGTCACAACATTACAAACTATACAACTCCAGAAGTCATTGAGTGAGCAATTAGTTCCCAATTGAAGTCTTTCCTCCCAAAGATGGAAACTAGCATTCAAGGTAAAAGGAGGTAGGGGCAGGTGGAGAGGGAGCTACTAAAGGCAC
Organism: Muscardinus avellanarius; assembly: GCF_963383645.1. Taxonomy (NCBI): domain Eukaryota; kingdom Metazoa; phylum Chordata; class Mammalia; order Rodentia; family Gliridae; genus Muscardinus; species Muscardinus avellanarius. The sequence continues at coordinate 194,801,096 of NC_137786.1, read as the reverse complement.
CTGCCCTGGCTTTAATTAAAGGAATACAGCCTGAAGCCTTGCCCTGTAGACATTCCACACGACAGAGCATAATGTGCTATATGCATTTAGCTGAATCTGTGCGGGGTACTGAGAATCAAGGAGGAGTCCCACTCTGGTGTGCAATTGTGTGTATATGCATTTGTATCCCTACCATGCACACACACACAGGCCAGAAAGAAGAAAGACCCACACGGTTAACTGTTGCACTGTATGAAACAGACACTACAAAAGAGAGCTGAAGGAAGGAGCTATGCACATCCTGGAAAGCAGGGAAGGGCTGGTGACTGACTGACCTGCAGCTGTAGAGTGAGGCACCAGGGTGGATGGGGAAACAGCACTGCAGGCTCTCAGCAGGCAGAATGTAAACACCAAGTGGCAGAAGACAAGACTGGGGGCAGCCAGGTCCCTGTAAAAGGGGTTCTACCCCTAATTCTTATAAACCAAGGAAGCAATCTGTCCAAGTTCCCACTTTAGGAAGACCTTTCTGGGAACCATGAGAGTCCAACTTTGAGAAGGTGAAAGCTAGAGGGAGACAGCTTAGATGGCTGTTGGACTCATGCAGAGGTTGTGCCCGGAGGAACCAGACAGGAGAGGCATGTGGAAAAGAGAACTGCCACCAGCCATCCACCGACGCTCCATGCTCCTGAATGTCCCAAAGGGTGCTGGCTGTGAGTTCACCCAAGCAAGTGTCAGACCCTTAGGTTTACAGACAGGAGTGGCTCCTTAAAGCTTCCTATACCTTGAAGCGTTATTCAACATCCACCAAGCTGCCTCACTTCACACCTTTCTTCTCCTCCCTCCCATTCCTGTAATCTTCCATCAGGGTTCGATGTGAATTAGGAAAAAGCTCCACCTGTGTTGAGCACAGGGGCGGTGCTTCTGCAGGTCTGCCCTGCAGTGGGGCTCCTCCTTGCTGCTGTCTCTTTTTCAACTCCTGGCCTTCTGACCCATCCTCTGGGCTGCACAATTCTGTGCTGATCCTTTCAGGAGTGACACTTCCCCACCCCCAGCTTGCCCCATTACCCAAGGGTGACCTCTCTTGTACTCTCACGGAATCCACGAGGTGGGGCCCCAAAGTCCTGGTATTATGGGAATGCCAGCCCCCACCCCAGACTATATCTGAGCCTTTCACTGGCTGTCCTGTTGCTTGGATCTTTTCCATCTCTAGCACTCAGAGATCTGTCCCATGTCATTCAGTACTCACTTGTCCCCATGTCTGTCTCCCCTCCTATAAACTTCTCTGAATTTTCAGCACCTGCCCAGCTATGGTAGGCACCTGATAAATATCTCCTAAATGGCAGCTGGAGAGTCATTCTACTTCCTTGAGACAGAATGAGGAAGGGAGGAGGTCAAGAAGAAAGCCCAATTGGCAGCCTGGCGCCCCAAACAGTGCCACACTCCTTCCTCGGATGACAGCTGCCCGCTTACTGGCCAGCTTTCCTGCTGCTAGAAACTGACCGTCTATAAGCTTCCTTCTCACTGTACATTCCGCAAGCCCAGCACCCTGTCTGATAAACTAATTTGTGTCCAGCTGTTAATGGCTTAATGTGTTTCCCAGATAAGGCACTTCAGTTTAACAGGGGTCTTCCACTCTTTCAGCCAAAGCAATGACTAATGGGGAGAACTGAGACATGATGGGGCGGTCAGGAGAACTTCAGACAAAGTGGGCTCTCTAGACGCCCCCTCCCCATGCACCATGTGGGCTGAGATGCCTTCCACCCATGCAGAAGGCCCCCTTTAGGAGCAGGGTTATCAGCCTTTACAAGGTCTTAGTACAACAGGGAAAGGATCTGAAGCCTTGTGCCACTCTGGGAGGGAGGAGGGAATAGCTACATAGCTTATTCGTTTCCCTGCTCAGATAGCTGGGCTTGAATAGTAAAACACCGCAAGGCAGTTTCCCCTCCTCTGTCAAATGAGAGTCCTGGCCCTTGTTAGGGGCCATTGATTAAGTATGGCATGGTGCACCTTTATCCCCGAGATTATGAAGACCACCTGTGTGCAACACTTTCAAAAGTGGCTTAAAGACTTAAAACCTCTTTCCAGCTCTGGGAGGGCCCAGAGATCTTGGCTACAAAGGAAGATGACATATAAAAATTAAAATAAAAGGCTGGTGGAAGTACACAGCTGGTAGGCTTTTCAGAACTTGAGAGTCAAATTGAAGAAAAGCACTAATCCTTCCTGGAGAAGAAAGGACCCTTGTTTGCAAGCCGAGGCGACAAGGAGGGCGTGCTTACGGGAGGTGCCGTCTCCCCTCTGCCAGCCTTGGAGGGGAGCGAGCCCCCCAGCCAGAGGTCAGCTGGGGAACACTGGGGTCTGTAGGGGGTCGAAGGCCATTGGAGAGTTTCAAAGTAAGATGTACGGCCTTCAGGAGGGCGGACACTATGTCACACTCACACAGGACAAGCCTAGGAATGAATGAATAGGTCCCTAGAAAGGGCTGGGCTGAGCTAGCAAAGGCTTTCTCTCCCTCCCCTTGACCTTTTTCTTTTCTCTCAAGATAAAGAATTATGTAAAGGCATCTCCCCCAGTGCACATATTAAATGTGACTGCCTTTGGTATGTTCATTAACGGAGTTTAATTTGTCATTTTCTGGCTCCCCATACAATCAAACACTTTCCTCCTGCCAGTGGTGGGGTCATGTGGCGGCAGAGAATTTCTGGGTGGAGAGTTTCCCTTCGCCCCTCCTGGGGCTCGCAGGTTGCTCACTCTTTAGGACTAGGTCATGCATGCTCATGCCTCTGTGCCTTTGCTCAGGCTGTTCTTTCAGCTTCGAATGCCACATGATCTCGGGTTGACTTTTCAGGACCCAGAGCACAATTCATTTTGGTCATTTCCCCACTCCACCTCATCCCACCTGCCAGCAGGCAGAGCCATCCATCCCTCCTTTGTGGCCCTCAGCACTTATTTCTGTAGTCGGGGTGGGTACATTTCATTTGTTATCACCAAGATGAGCAGTGATATTAATATTATCATCACTAGATTATAAATTGCTTATGAACAAACACTCTGTCTTAGTCATCTTCTCACATTCAGAATAGTACTTGGCTTACTATTGGTATGAAGAGAATTAATACATCTAGAATGGCAGGCCTCAGGAAGTTTAAAAGATCATTCCCTAACTTTCCAGAAGGATCTAGGTCCCCAGTATAAAGCTCCTTCTATTGTATCATGTAAAATACAATGCAAATACACCCAACTGCATTGGGAGACAGGCCCTCAGCAATAAGTCAGAAATCCATGAGGCCCTCACTTGGCTAAAGCTTCTCTACAAGGTATCTGAGTACTTGACATTTCCTACCATCATCATCATCATCATCATCATCATCATCATCATCATCATCACCGTCATCATTACAGTATTGGAGATTGAACCTAGTGGTGAGCTACCACTGAGCTACATCTGAGCTAGTCTCCTCCCCCTATTTTTTGCAGTACTGTGGACTGAACTCAGGGGCATTCTACCTCTGAGCTCTACTTCCAGCCCCTGTTATTTTTTGTTTGGAAACAGGGTCTCACTAGGTTTTTCAGAGTCTCCCTATGATGCTGAGGCTGCCCTTGAACCTGCAAACCTCTTGTCTCAGCCTCCCAAGTACTAGGGTCACAGTTATACACCACCATGCGCAGCCCTTCCTCTTTTTTCCAGGGTATTGCTACATTGCCCAGGCTGGCTTTCAACTTGCAATCCTCCTGCCTCAGCCTTTAGAGTAGCTGGCATTACAGGCATGCCCCACCATACCCAGCAATCTGATATTTCTTTTTAAATATCTGTCGAAGAGGAGCTTTTGGGGAGTGAGGCTGATGTCTTATTTCTCTCTGTATCCCTCAAAGCATCACGGCACTTGGAAGGGATCAGGATAAAAGTAAGTTCAAGATGAATGAACAAATAGTTGAAGTCTAACTTGACGGCTCCAGGGGAAGTGTTTTTTTTTTTTACTTTTTCAAGTAGGATACTCCTCCAAAGACAAAGCATGATTTTCCTGTGGATCTGAGAGTTGCCAGGTACCCCTGGTATTTATTTGATGAGTGCAACACCCCAGGCCTGGGGGCTCCTCCTCCAGCTCCTTCCCCAGTCACCTCAGTGAGGCAGATAGATAAGGGCTGAAATTGTGCAATCTTTGGATGACCTCTGACCCCCTTTGAAGGGTCTCCACGTGGCCAGTCCTCCCTCCCCCACCGGCCAAAGCTACAGCCCTAGCTCTGATGCAGGGCAGTGTCAGGACATAGAGATCTTCAGAATTTTGGGGGAGTGGCTTAGAGTCTTATTTAAGACTCTCCTTACCTACTCAAGTGGGCCAGGTGTTCAGGTAAGGTGAATGGAGCGAAAACCATTGAGAGACTGAGAGACAGACCTGAGAGAGAGGGGGGGGGGAGAAGAGAAGAGAAGAGAAGAGAAGAGAAGAGAAGAGAAGAGAACATCACCATGCCCAAGTACTGTGGGCATAGAAATCTGGATGGCCCTCATGAAGCATTCAAAAGCATGCAGGTTTCCAACTATGATCCTGGGTTCTGGTTTTGTATCTGAGTTATTCAGAGGAATGATTGGAAGGGAGCTTCCCGCAGACTCTCACTGGGTTGTCAGGGTTTGTTTTCTTCGGCTGTGGTTTGGTGGGGAGAGGGTTGGTGTGCCTTGTTGATTTTTATTTTTCCTGTAGGATGGGCCCTTTCATTCTTGGCCAGTTCTGATTGCCAGGGATTAAGGTCAGTGACTGAATTTTTGCCAGGGGCTGTGGCCAGCATTTCTTGGGAAGTGTTGAGGAACTGAGCGCCTCCTGGGCAGCCTGCTGTTGGGGGAATGCAGTGGCTTTTCACAGGAGAGTTATGTGGTTGAGCAATGAAACAAATACCCTCCAGATGGGTTAGAAAGCTATTGCCTGATAGAGGCTTGGGACACCTTTCCCTTGGGACAAAAGCAGTGAGTTAACCAGTTCTGCCTTGGTGAGGCACCCTAGTCCTTCTAGAAGACACAAGAGTGCACATGTACACACACACACACACACACACACACACACACACACACACGTCGGCTCCCAGGGCTGCTCTTTCACTGAGCCCAGGAAAGGGGTCTTCCATGAGCATCACCAGGGGAGGGGGCACTGGCACTTGGGGCTGGATCACAGGACAGGAAATGAAAATAAACAGGAAGAAAGAGATGCCTGAAATGCACCAGCCAAGACAATGTGTGTAGACAATCACTATTTGTTTTATTGGCTGTACTGGGAATTGAACCCAGGAACACTTTACTGTGAGCTACCTCCCTAGCCCTTTCTATTTTATTTTGAGTCAAGGTCTCTCTGAGTTGTCCAGGCTGGCCTTGAACTTGCGATCCTCCTGCCTCAGCCCCCCAAGTCACTGGGATTCAAGGCATGAGTCACCACACTCAGTCATCACTGTTTGTTTATCTAGTGTGGTACTGGGGATTGAACCCAGGGGCATTCTACCTCTTGGCTACACCCTCAACCCCATTTTACTTATTTTGGAACAGAGTCTTGCTAGGTTGATGAGAGTCTTACTACTTTCTGAGGCTTCCCTCTAACATATGATTCTCTTGTCTCAGCCTCTCAAGTATTGGAATACTTGTCACAACGCCCAGCTTATCACTTGCTATTTAAAAATGTACAAAGGACAACCCTGGAAATCCTAGAACCAGGGCACTATTGTTAAGCAACCCCCCCCACCCCCAAAAAAACTCTGAGAGCTGCTGCGGACTTGCTTGCTTTTGGCTTCTGTGCTGGTCCATGAAATTACATGGGTCATAATTACTGCTGTTGGGTTGGCCCTGGCAGTTCTGAGCATTTCTTTGCTCCTAGAGCAGAACTAGCAGAGAGGTTGCCCAGGGTCATCCCGGCCCCTTTCCACAACTTCCTCTTGATTGTGCTCCAGTCAAGAGCTCACTACAATCTGGTTTTATGTTTGTCAAAGCACTGTCACGTCGGTTATCCTGGCAGCTATTCTCAGAACCATTATATCAACTAAACTAAACATTTTCCTGGGAGATCACTGTGGCACAGAGAAGTTAAGTGAGCTGTTCAAAGTTACTCAGCTGCTTAATGAGAGGGCCAGGCTAGGCCTGAGACTACTGGCTTCTATCCAAATACCCTCTCCACTGCCTCTCAAGACAAGTAGACCTTACACAATATTATTATTATTATTATTATTATTATTATTATCAAAACAATATAATAGCAGCAATAGTTAGTCTTCTATGTACCAGGTACCATTCAGAGAAGCCTGCATGTAATATCGTGTGTGTGTGTGGGGTACTAAATATTGAACCCAAGGGAGCTACACCCCCAACCCTATTTTATTTTATTTTTTAATTTTTGAAACAGGGTCTCATTAAGTTCTTGGAGGCCTCACTAAATTGCTGAAGCTAGCCTCAAGCCTGAGATTCCCCTGTCTCAGTCTTCCAAGTACTGTGATTATAGATACATGCCACTACACTGGGCTATAATATCTTATTGAATCACAGTAACCTTATGATATGGGTATGATGGCCGGGCGCGGTGGCGCACACTTGTAATCCCTGCACTTAGGAGGCAGAGACAGGAGGATCGCGCAGGTTCAAAGCCAGCCGCGCACGCTGGCTTAGGAGACCCTATTTCCAAATAAAAATGTAAAAATAGGTTTGGGAGTGTAGCCCGGAGGTAGAAGGGCTTCCAGGAACCCCAGTACCACCCAAAATAAAATAAAATAAAATAAAATGATATGGGTATTACAATTACATCTCATAGAGGGGAAACAAATACCAAAATTTAAATAAGTTGCCCAAAGGCACATAGCTACTAAGGGACATAGCTTGGATTTAAATTGTGTTCGGCTACAGAATTTACATGTTAATCTATCCAGTCCTGTCTCTTTGTGTGATAACATAATCATAACGTGAGCCTAAAATTGATGCATAAATAATATAAATGCCAATTGAAAGAGTTTTGACAGATAATGGGTGTCACCCCATATTTGGTAGTTTTGTTGTTGTTTTAATGGTTGGTGGTGCTACTACTAGCAAAATGCCACTGAATGCATTAAACTCTTTGTCAGGCCCTGCAGTGGTCCAGTGTTGTAAACAGCCATAGGATCTAGGGGAAGTTACAAAGCTCTCTGCATCTCGGCCTCTGCTATGAAATGAGCAGAAGCACGGTTATCTCTCAAGGGTGTTTGGAAAATCAGGTGAGGGTCTACATGTGAAGGCACTTGGAAAACTTTAAACTACTAAAATGAGCCTCCCAAAGTTAGCTGGTGAGAAATGAAGTTTGGCACATTCAACAGTCTTACGTTGGTATCTTAACTGCAGAACTTCCAGAATGCTTAATATGTGAATGGCCATTCCAGACCTCTAAGGAGGAACCTGGAAATGAAGTCCAGCAGCCCTCTCATCCAAGGGGGAGGCATGCCAAGACCTCCAGCAGATGCCCCAAACTGCAGGTAGTAATGAACCTCATATATGGTGTGTTTTTTCTATAATGTATACTTATCTAATTATAAAACTGAATTTGTAAATTAGGTACAATAAGATATTGACAACTAATAATCAAATAATTATAGTAATATGCTGAAATAAAAGCCATTTGAGTGGAATAAATTCTATTTCTCTCTCAAAATGTGAAACTTCCCATGTAATATTTCTAGATCACAGTTGCCCCAGGGGGTGGCTGAATTGATAAAGGAGTTATTACCGTATTTCTCAAGTTTATTGGACTACAGGCTCCTTTGGATAGAGCATTTTTTCAGGATTATACTCTGAGAACCCAAAGTAGGATATGTCTCTCACAAGGCATAAACTAGCATGTGTTTTTCCAGCAGGATCCCAACTTCAGAGCAACTCTCAGAGGCCATCTTAAGTCACCCCTAGGTTTTCACACTTAATTTTGAGATTGCACCAAAATATTTTATTTAGCACTACTATTGTTATAACTGTCAATCCAGGGACCACAGGACAGGAGTGGGGATAGAAGGAGGTCACGGAGCTCCATCAGAATCCTGACAACAGACCTTCAATGACCTTTGTCCTGTCTTGTGTCTTACCATGATCTGGTTCCTATCAGGCAGACTTCTGTAGAATCATGCCAAGAGCCAGATACTCAGAATCGATGGCAGGCTCCAGATACAAAACCAAGATTGGCAGGATGACAAATCTCATGACAAATTCCCAAACTACCAGCAAGGAGCATATGGCCAATGGGGTGGGTCCTACACACCTGGGGGCAAGTGGAAGGGAGCTTATGCCTGTCTTTGTCTGCTTAGACTCCACTGTCTTTTGAAGGTGGGCCAGAGATAACTAGAAATTCCCATTTTATTCTGATAACAAAAATTGTTATATTTACTGAGTATTTCTATATATGTCCCAGGTATTCTATATAAATCACCATCTTCAACCCTCAACAATAAACTTTTTCAAGTGGTGCCATCAGTATTTTACAGTAAAAGTCATGAAGGTCTAGAAGCATTAAGCAAATTGCTGACCCACACAGAGCTCGGCGTAGCTATTGCTCCAACACAGCTTTGTCTGACTGCATTAGCCTGTGACCTAAGCTCATAGGCTTTTCTGCATGTTTCCTTAGACTATAATCTGCCATTCTGGTTTCCACCCCCATGGTGCCAGACAGAACCAGCCTGCCTCTGGACAGCCCTCAGATATTGAAAGTCTTCTAGAACAGTGGCTCCCAAAGTATAGTCCTCAACCAGCAGCATCAACAGCAGCTAGGAGCCTGTTAGGTATGCCAATTTTCAGGCCCCATCCTATACTTAGTGAATGAGAAACCAACAGTCTGTGTTTTTACAAGCCCTAAAGCCCTATAGCTATTCTCTCTCTCTCTCTCTCTCTCTCTCTCTCTCTCTCTCTCTCTCTCTCTCTCTCTCTCACACACACACACACACACACACTCTGTGGTGGGCCACACACTCTGTGTGTATGTGTGTGTATGTTATTGGAGATTAAATCCAAGGACATTATACCTCTTAGCCACAGCCACAGCCCCATTTTTTGAATTTTTAATTTTGAAACAGGGTCTTGCTAAGTTACTGTGCACTTTTGGCCTCAAACCTATAATCAATCTTCTTGTCTCAGCCTCCCAAGTACTGGGATTATCAGGCTCCCTACAGTTGATTTTGATGCCCACTAAAGACCGAGAGCCTCTCTCCATAGACAATGGCTTTGGACCCTACTTGTCACATTATATCTGAGAGGGGTAACCACACCACTAGTCCCTTTGCCAAGCAGTGTCACCAGCAACCAGCAAGGCACAGACAGGCAAGGGTGGGAGAGAGGAGGTGGGGGGACTAGAAAGTTTTTCTGGTGGTCTCAGGGAGTTAGAGAAGCTGAGGCTGAGCAGTAGGGGTAAGGACCAAGGCAGAATGAGAGAGACCTGATGTCCAGCATGGGTAGTAGGGAAAGGCCAACAAGGCCAGGCCTGTCACTGAACGTGCGGACCCATTTCCTTTACGTTCCAAAGTTATATCCCACTTCCCCATCATCCTTCTCACAAAACCATAGACTCAGAGCTATGCAAGCTTGCAAGATCCCCAACTCCTCCTTCCTGCCAGAACACCCTACCATGATAAAAAGGTACCTCTGCATGATGACTTGAGCCCTCGCTGTCCCCGATGTAGTTCTTTGCCCTTCTGGATGCATTCCTATCTCTGCAATTTCTTCATATTTCTATATATTTTTAGATTATATCTTCCTTATTCTACCCTGAGAATGCCACACAGAGCTGGCCTGCCTCAAAACAGCTCTGAGATGTTTGAGGACAGTGCTCATGCCCCTGGGTCTTCAAAGGTCTTTAATAATTCTCCTTCTGCTTTTCATGTCCCTTTGCGATTGCAACCCACCTTCGAGAAGGCTCCTGTGGGATTCTCTGGAAGGGGTGCCCTTCCCTGCAGCTTTCTATCAGCTGAACTTGCCAATCTCCACTTAGTCAAGCAGAGAAAAGAGCACATTGCTTAAGGAGTGGGAAAGAGGCCCTCTACAAGTGGGGCTGTGGAGGGGCAGCCCTGATTATGTTTTCCATGAGAACACAGAAAACCACAACCCACCCTTCCAAGGTGGCCTCCCTGCCTCCACTTTTTCAAGGAAATGATTTTGGAGACACACTCCATATACTCTAAGGGAGGCCTACCCTGAAGGAAGAAGTGTCTGGAGGAGCCCCTTCTGCCTGGCACCTCTCTCTGCCTACCAGGATTGGCAGGACTTCCGGTCCCAGTTGGAACCCTTAGCGCCTGGAGTCTATATACACCAGTCTCTCTGCCATCTACAGGGGAGAGCTAGAGGTGACTTTTTTTTTTTTTTTTTTTTTTTTTGGTACTGGGGATGGAACCTAGGGGCCTTCTACCTACAAGCTACACCCCCAACCATATTTTTTAGTCTTTATTCTGAAACAGGGTTTCATTGAGTTGCAAAGGACCCCGTTAAGTAGCTGAGGCTGTTTGCAAATCGCGATCCTCCTGTCTCAGCCTCCCAAATGTTGGGATTACAGGTGTGTGTCACCATACCTGGCCTAGAGATTTTTCATTGGACAGACTGTGGCCATCTTCCCCTGGGAAGCCCAGGGTCTGGGTTGGAAACAGAGATCTGTGCTTCAAGCCTCCCAAGACACATGGCTAGATCTAGGTTCTGGTCGTTCCTGGCTTGTGTGTGACCTGTACATGTTGTTTCACATCTTTGTGCCCTCCCTGGGATGGCTTTGAGGATCACGTGTGCAAGCATATGAGGAGTGGGCACTACGTATAACATGTCACTGCTCCTGTTGGTTAAACTGCATTATATGACTTGATTAGGAATCAAGTAATATCTGGCTAGAACATTTTTTTTTTACCTTTTCAAGAACTTTCATTATTATCCTAATAATTTAATGAGGTCATAACATCAAGATTTACCATCGGAATTCTGTAGGTGAAAACATCAAAGCCTAAAAAGGTCAAGTAACTGGCCCAAGGTCACAGAGCAGCCCTGTGGTTAGATCTCAGACTCACCCACTGACTGACCTCCTGCCCAGGATTCCAAGGCTGGCTGTGATGAATTTGCCCTGTGCTAAAATCATATTTCCTCTTCTAGTATATGGTTTACTGAAATCAAGAGCTAGATTCTGGATCTAGGGCCCCCAGATTCTCCAATTTGCATAGCATACAGCGTTCCAGTCTTGCACACCCTAGTTTTATCCCAAAGAGTATCCAAGGAAAGATATTTCCCTATTTTTCACTCCTTGACCTGGCTCCTAGGCCAAGGTTGGTCCAGTCCCTGCCTGGTACATGAGTCAGTTTATACCCCAGTCCCTGGCTCACTGCTGGATCCATCATATCCTAGGACATCAGGTTCAGCCGCGGCTCACTGTCTGACCCTGAGCCCAAACTCAATGGTATATTGTATCAAGTATTCCTGGAGTTTCCTGCAGGATCACACTCTACAGTCCACCCCCAGAGCCCTCCTACAGTTTCCCTAGGAAGGGACTCAGGCTCTCTTTGACAGTGACCCACATCCAAGCCTATTTCTACCAAGGCTGTTGGACTGAAGTGAACAAGGCAGGGTGGAAGCATGGGGTGGGAGGAGGGTGCACCTGGCTGCTCCAAATGTGGCCCTTTCATTTGCCAGACTTTAGGAGCTCCTCAAAGAAGATTCCAGGGACTCATGCCTGTGACTTAGAGGCATCATGCTTCATGAGGTGGCTTCAGAACCACCAGTTTTTTCCACCAGGACCCATCTAGGCCCGATGAGCACCACTCCTCCAACATCTGCACTATCAGGTCTCCAGCTGGCGTGGCCATGTGATCCTGGGCATGGAGGCTGTTTATCTCAGGACCCTCTGGCTTGAGGGGCTGCTTCACCGCCTGGTCCACAGACATCAACACTGGCTCATCTCAGCACCTAGGTCTACGATGTGCAATGACATCAGCTTCCTGAGATGGCTCCCTTCACTTGAATGCCTGGCTTCTCCCTTACCTCCATAACTTCAAAGCCTGGCTTCTTCCTTGCTTCCACCCCAAAGCACTTGGAGCAGGACTCTCACAGTCTGCGGGGACCTCATCACAGCTCACAGCTTGGCACCTTCACTGTCTTCTTCTCTGCATTTGGGAGAACCCAAAGGGCTGAAGATTTGAACCATTTTGAGGTGGGGAGAGGGTACTGGGGACTGAACCCAGAAACATTCTATATCTGAGATATACTCCCAGTTCTTTTTAGTTTTTATTTTGAAACAGTATCTTGTTAGGTTTCTGAGGGTCGCTAATTGACCAGGCTATCATCAAACCTGCAGTCCTCCTGTCTCAGCCTCCCAGTACTGGGATTAAAAGTGTGTGCCACCACACACAGTTTATGCCTTTCCTTTTTGGTGCTTAGGTTGGGCACTTTTATTTGGGGACTAAGCAGACAAACTGACTCCTCCCAATCTTCTGGAATCTTTTCTATAACCCAAGACAATAAATTATTCTTGTTTGCCACTTCTGAATTTAGCAAAACTGAAGAAACATGTTCATTATAATATTTCCTTATTACAATATTTTACCGTAACATTTTATGCAGTACTTTTTAAATTAAATTGTGAAAGCAATACATGCTTATGAGCTAAAGTTAAAAATAGGAAGAAGGGGAAAATTCATATATTCCCAACACTTAAATACAGCGATTTAAATTCTGGGACTCTTTGAGGCTATGCTTAACTGCTACAATGAATGGCCAGGGGCTCAGAACTGTGGGTTCAGAAATTGAAGATTACCCCAAAAGAACCATGATCTATATATCAGAGAAGCAAGAAAATAATAACAAATGTCTGACATTATTAAAACAATATGCAAGCCGGGTGTGGTGGCTCATGCTTGTTATTCCAGCATTCCGGAGGCTGAGACAGAAGGATCGCGGTTCAAAGACAGCCTCAGCTACTAATTAATGAGGCCTTTTGCAACTCAGTGAGACCCTGCTTCAAAATAAAGTATAAAAAATAGGGCTGGAGGTATAGCTCAGAGGTAGAATGCCCCTGGGTTCCATCCCCAATTCTGCAAAAAAAAAAAAAAAAAAAAAATGTAGCTCTGTGTGGAGGAGTGCGCTAAGTGCTTTAACTGCATGTCTCTGTTGAAATATCATATCCCATTCTACAGTTTAGGAAATGGAGGCTTTCACCACCCCCAAGCTTCAGAAATGAGATTTTAATCTGGGTATAATGGACCCAAAGCAGGAGTTTTCAACAGGAATATTTTATGGCTAAAAACAATTATAGCCCACTAGAAGGCTAGAAAGAGCTCAATGTGTGTGTGTGTGTGTGTGTGTGTGTGTGTGTGTGTTACTGCGGGTTACACACAAGGGCATTCTACCACTGAGCTATACCCCAGCCCTATTTTAGTTTTTACTTGGAAATGGGCCCTAAATCTGCGATCCTCTGTCTCAGCTTCCCATGTACTGAGATTACCAGGCATCATGATCTCTAATTAGCTTCTTTCTGCTTAGTTGTCAATCAGATCGCTCACTGGGATTTTTAACTTGGGTCTATGGCAAACCAGAAATCCCCACAGACAGGGAACTTCCATAAAGGTGTATAGTTCGCAGTGGCCAGGGGAATGAAGGAGAGGAAGGGTTTCATCACATTTCCAAACGAGTATGAACCTCAGAAAAGGTACAAATCCCAGCTCTAATCTCTTCCACCTCCATGATATTTCCCACAGTCTGTGAATACTGACTCTCTTTCCTTAATGATCTCTGGTAGAGCTGAGACTGACTGCCACTTGGGCTTGTGTTGAGAAACCATGAGAGCACAGCATCGGTATTTTTCCAGGCACGGAATAAGACGGAGCTCAATTCATTCCCTTCCACCTTGACTCAAGGGGGAATGTTCCGACTCCTGGTGCAGCCGCTACCAGGCTGCACATAACCCTCTTTCACTTGATTATTATTTGAGCCTCACTCCTGGCCCTCACTCCATGCCGTGGGTCTACTCTGCTTCCCTGAGTATACACAGTCTGAGAGACCTCAGAGCCAAAGAAAATAGCTCTGTTCTGATAGTGGAAGGTAAGAACGGCCTTCCTAAGTGGGATGTTCATCTGCCTGGATTCCTGCTTGCTAGGCTTGCTCCTGAACCTCAGATAGCCATCACCATCTCCACAGGGCAGAGAATGGGCAAAAAAACAGAGATGGTCTCCTGTTATTCCTGTTTGTTCAAAGCAAGTAGCATTTTCAAGGAGAACATTGAAAGACCAAGGTCTGTGTGAGTATTCATTTCATCCTTGCTTCAACCAATATATATCAAGTATGGACAGAGCTCCAGACAACACTGAGGATATGTCCATACTGCCTTCCTGGAGCTTATGGATGAAGGCAGGATGGACATTCACAAGGCAATACACGTATGCTAGAGGTATGAAAGAAAATATAAAGTGCTATTGGGAAACATCACCCACAGACCCTGTGTAGTATCTTGGTGTTGAGGAATAAGGAGGATTCCCCTGCTGAGCTAACATCTCTGTTACTGAGGCCAAAGCACACAGAAATCAGATTAGAAGTGTTAAGATTCATGCAAAGGCCCTGAAGCCAGAACTAGTACCGTATATTTCAGGAACAGGAACAGGCAGAATACCCATGTAGGAAAACAAGGCCACAGATTGTCTAGAAACAAGGCTAGGGAAGAAACTGGGGACCTGCAGAGAGAGGGATTCATATGTAATCATAGGGACTTGGGTCTTTATCCTGAGAAGTAGGGGTGTGTGTGTGTGTGTGTGTGTGTGTGTGTGTGTGTTTCGTCTATCTCCCCAAAGCACGTAAACCCCACAATACCAGAAACCTCTCCATTCTTGCATCACAGGGCTGCATATGGTAGGTGTTCAATAGAAATAAGATCAACGGATGAGTGTTTCCTCAAGGCCTCTGTACTGCCCTCTCCTTGGGTGATCTGCGTATCCACACCAGTGCTGACTTGGGTCTGGCACAGTCTGAGTGGCCCCTGTGTCCCGTTCCTCCAGCTCACTCTGCCTCTGTCTTTACCCAGGGCTCAGGTGAGTAACGGTTTTCCAAGAAACAGCATTCCTACATGGGTGGGTCCTTTCCTTTCCTCCCTAAAACAGAATAATCGCCAGCATTGGTTCTTTTCCAAACTCCACACCTAGGGGTACTAAGTAAACTCGAGAGGATCCCGGGATGGAATTATTTATTCCCGCCCTGGCGGGAAGGGCTCACAAGTGTGTATTCTGCTGCTGCTGATTCTGTACTCTTGTTCTCCCTAGTTTTCCGTACAGACCTCAGGGCCAAAGTCAACTGCATTCGCAGTTCAGAACTGGTTCTTTTTCACTGGGGACATTGGGCAGGGTTAGCTTCTCTCAGCTAAATCTCTTCTTGGAAAGGGCATTGGATTCTCCTCTCTTACTCTTCTAACTTTATTTCTGAAGGGGTGCTGTTTTTATAATGTTGAGATGAGGACTGCATCCTGCAGAAGGGAAAGAAACAGGACATGGGGAGCCCCAGTCAGGCCCAAGGGCCCCCCAGAGGGACTAGTCAGGGTGCAGTCACTCGCAAGCAGTGAGTCCTCAGGGCTGAGTCTGGGCCATTGTGCCTGGTCCTGTCCTCCCTTCAGGGGCCCACAGCCTCCCTGCAGCCGGGAGGGAAGTGACTAACCACGACATCACTGTCCAGTCATTCTTTCAGCTGAAACCTTAATATAGCGCCCATGCTGATGGAATTAGAGGAAGTATTATCTTACTAACCCGCTGTATTGGCGTGGAGTTGGCTTGCCAGGGGCTGGGACAGGGGCAAACGCAGTCCTAGAGCTGCTGCCATTGCACTGAATGTCCCTTCCTCAGCCTGCCTTGTGGAAGAGCAACACAAAGAGGCCACCCTGGCAGAGGTGCTGCGGTTTTTCTTGAAATGAAATGAAGACTGTTAAATCCGTATGTGGGAATTCTCCCTTAAGGGAAATGTTTTTCTCTACGAAATTGTCTTGCAGAAAATAGAGGGAAATGATAAGATAAACAATGCTCATTTGGTAACAGAAAATCGACATGAAGAGATGTCATGGGGAGGAGCTGAGCTCCTGGCACCTTCAAGCTCCTGCCTCTGCTAATCTGCGTCCTGTGCACCTGTGCCCCAGTGGTAATAGTAGCAATCTTTTATTGAATAATGATCATTCAATATTTGACAAGCACCTTATATGCATTATTTTATGCAATTTATGTTAAAAACATGAAATGAGTATCACTATTATTGATGATTTATTTATTTATTTATTTATTTATGCAGTATTGGGGATAGAACCCAAGGGCATTGTACTTCTGAGTGACACCCCCAGCCCTATTTTTTATTCTTTATTTTGAAACGGTCTCACTAAATTGCAGAGGGCCTCACTAAGTAAGTAGCTGAGGCTGGCTGCGAACCACAATCCTCCTGTCTCAGCCTCCCAAATGCCGGGATTACAAGCGTGCATCGCCATGCCCAGCTTATTATTGATGTTTTAAAAACCAGGAAACTGAGAATTCAGAGATGTTAAGTAACCTGTTCAAGAGCACAAAGCTAGGAAGTACCAGATGCTGGAACAAGCCCAGGCTTATGACACCAGAGGCTCCATTCTGTGCGGCTACTAGCATCTCTTCAACCAAAAGGGCAATTTACTCTGTTTCCTGAGAATTTTTTGCTGTTATTGTTTTTTATTTTTGCCTAGAAAGACTTTTGCCAACTGGTTTTGTTTACAATACTAAATTAAGAAAATACCTGAGCCTTAGCCCATTCTTATATGTGAGAGTATTGGACAAGGTTGTCATTCAAGCATCTTCCATAGCCGGGCACAATAGTATACTGAGTATTCCAGTACTTGGAAAGCTGAGACAGGAGGATCACAGGTTCAAGGCCAGCCTCAGCAACTTAGCCAGACCCTTATAACTTAGCAAGAGAACCTGCTTTGAAAAAATAAATAAAAGGGCTGGGTGTGTATCTTGGAGGTAAAATGCCCCTGGGTTTAATCCCTAGCATAAACAAACAAATGAACAAACAAACAAATACAACAAAGTGTCTTCCAGGCCCAAAGTCCCAAGACTTCATTCTTCTCAACTGCACAAAAACACATTCTTCTTCTTAAGAGAGAGGGAAGCTTATTGGCTCTTAGAATGTCCACCAGCATCCTCTGCTGATATAGAGTTCCCAGGAAATCCTTGAGGAATGGTGTAATTAGTAAGATGGGCATTCTCCTGGGGTGTGGGACAGTGGGTGGGAGTAGCAGGTCCGCCTTCCTGGTGAGGTCTAGACTCTTCTCTGGCTGCTCTAGCTCAGGGTGACCTCCAGCCCTGCCTCTTCCTCCTCCATGTGTGAGAAGGTGCCAGCCAGCTGTGTGGGTGTGAAGGGGACCCCTGAGCCCCCAGGTCAGTTGACTGTCTTGAAGAACAGAGGAGAGGGCGCACAAGACTCCCAGCTGAGCCCAACCTTGGGGAATGGGTTCCTGTCTACCACTCCTTAGAAGGACGTCACCTACTTGTCACCACAGCCTCCTACCCCCTGCCCCTTTCTTCAGCTCCTCTGTTTCTCTCTATTCCCCACTGACTGCTGGCCCCAACCTGAGAAAGTATATCCTCAGTTTGTCACCCAGCCTGCCTTTTCTGGACCCCTGGAACAAGCAGCCCCCCGCCCTGCAGAGGTCTCCCCTGACCCACTCCAACACTCCCCCTTACCTTCTTCACCTAACTACCATTATGTAAAATTATTTTGCTTATGGATTTCTTCATGTTTTCCTGACACTAAGTATAAGTTCTGGGCTGGGGATGTGACTCAGTGGTGGAACACTTGTCTGGCATGTGCAAGGCCTGGGGTTCTGTCTCCATCACAGCAAAAATGAGTATGTAGATTGTGAGTGTGTGTGTGTGTGTGTGTGTGTGTGTGTGTGTGTGTGTGTACTGGGGATTGAACCCAGGGGCATTTTACCTCTGCACTACACCCCCAGCTTTGTTTTACTTTCTGTTTTTTGAAACCTGGTCACACTGAGGGTCTCACTAAGTTACTGAGGCTGGTTTTGAACCTGCCATCCTCCTGTCTCAGCCTCCCAAGTACTGGGAGTACAGGCATGTGTCAACATGCCCAGCTAAAGAATATATTTAATATAGGCATAGACATAGAGATAGATATATAAGTTCTCTGAAACCAGGACCACTCCTGTCTTATTTGTTCTTGTTCTTGTCCCTTGAATAGAGTAGGAAAGGCTCAATAAATTGGGCAAAATCATTTATTCTCACATTTCCTCATCTATAAAATGGGCATGATAATACTTACATCACAAGGCTGCTATGAAGATTAGAGACATGTGCTTGGAGGGAATATATTCTAATAACTGGGAGTTTATTACTATTATTGCATTGAGAGATTCAGTAGAGATGGTGGGGGTCAGGACTATAGGCTCCTGAGTCCGAAGGTGGCCTTGATATTTAATTAGCTGTTTGAATTTCAGTAAATGACAGACCTTCTCCAAGCCACAGTTTCTTCACCTATAAAATAGAGGTAATAGGAGTACAAATCCCTAGGGCAATTGTGCATATTAAATAAAATGATTCATGTGACAATGTACTACTGTACTGTGCTATACTAGTACTTACTGTACTATACTTCAGTCACTGTAAACCATTACTCTGTGCTAACCAGCTATGCATTTCCCATTATACTGCCCGCCCATCACCTGCTACATACACAGCCTGCAAATCACTTATACACGCATCCTCTCAGTTCATGCTTCTGAAACCTTATGAGGGATAGGAATTACTCTGTAGCTGATAAAACTGATGGTCAGAGAGGTTGAGAAACTTACCTAAGGTCACATAGCTAGCCAGAAGCAAAGGACAAACACCTTTAGTTCAGGTATTCAAACTCTGCTCATCACCACCCTTTGCCTGTTGCCTTGCCAACCCACAACCCTGAAATCTGCAGATATCGCATGGGGCCAGCACAAAGAAACTCTGTCATGTTGCGTGACTATTCCTGCTAAAAATACACAGAATCCATAGGCCTCTGTGCACCCACGGTGGCCAACTCTGCCTCTTCTGAATCAGCTCACTTACAGGCCAGTTGGAGTTTGGCAAAGGAGCAGAGAGAGGCAGGTGGCACTGGCAGCTACCACATGGAGACCAGGTGCAAGACATCAGTCCTCTCCCACTTCATCATCAAAACCACCACACCTTGCTGGGGTGGGTTGGAGGAGGGTGCCGAGCATCCCTGAGGGCCTTTGCCACTGCGTGGTTAGGTGCACTCCTTCCACATCTGGTCCTTCTCCTTGGGTCAATGGACCCAGAGGCAAATCCCAGTCTGGGACCCTGCCTCACCACAGCCTCTGCTCACAAAAAGGTTTTCAAGGTGGCCTGAAGCCAGGCGTGGTGGTGTATGCTTGTAATCCCAGGATCTGGGAGGCTGAGATGAGAGGTTTGCAGGTTCAAGACCAACCTCAGCAACTTAGTGAGACCCTGTTTCAAAATAAAGAATAAAATAGGGCTGAATTCAATCCCTACTATTGTGTGCATGAATACACACACACACACACACACACACACACACACACACACACACACGGCCTGAGCAGGCCCCAGCCGCTCTCCCCACATGGGGACAATCCAGGAAAGGGCCTCTGCCCATGAATCCAAGAAACCCAGGCTGCTGGATGCAAATGAAGTGAGGGGAAATAAACCGCACACACCCCAGAGAAATGGGGCTCTGATCAGTCTTTCAGCTCCCAGTGGGAGCAGATTTGTTTTGACTAATGCATCAGGCTTTAAATAGTTTCTCATGGCATACTGATCAGCCTAAGGCACAACAGAGGCAAATGTGAAGTTTCCAGAGAGGAAAAGGCTGCCACTCAGAGGGCTCTCATCTGCGCGGAAGCCGCCCTGCTCGGTTCCTTAGTAATGCAAAGAGGCCCAGGGGCTGTGGCTAGAAAGGAGGAACATGCAGTCAGTGGGACTGGGGGGCTTAGGTCTCACCCAGTCATCCCCGCCCTCAAACAAACCCCCTCATGCTCGCCCTTGCCCACAGGACACATTCCTAGCCTGACCTCGGCTGCTCATGAACTGGGTATATGCTGGGCTGAGTAATGTAGTCCATGTCCTCCTGGATGCTCAAAATATAAATAACTTGGAAATAAGGGTTTTGGAGATGGAATTGGTTAAAACAAGTACATTCTGGGTTAGGGTAGGTGGTAAATCAAATGACTGGTATTCTTTTTTTTTTTTTTTCTTCTTCTTCTTTTCTTTCTGAGGTAGTGGGGATTGAACTCAGAGGCATTCTACCTCTGTGCTACACTCCCAGCCCGATTTTTTTTTTTTTGAAACAAGGTCTCGCTAAGTTACTGTGTGATGACCTCAAACCTGTGATCCTCCTGTCTCAGCATTCCGAGTACTGGGATTACAGGTATGTGCCTGCAGGAATATAAAATTCACAGGGAAGAATCCAGGAGAGAAAAAAAGGCCAGCGGAGGGGAGAGGGTGGGAAGGAGGGAGCTACCACCTGGGTGATGTCTGCTTTACCACATGTAAAAGTGGCCATGTTGCTATACGTAATTTATAAATGTTATAAGAAATGCTTGCTTCAGACTTCTGGCTTCCTTTCATCTTCTCCTGCATAAGCTTGGAAGGACTTCTCCCTTTCCTCCTCCACTTCTTTAGCTATTTGAATCCTACCTATCCTTCGAGAATCAGCTGCTTCCAGCAGGAAGTCATTACCCACCTTCCCAACCAGAAAGGATGCTCTACTGTCCTCAGTGGGACATGCACCCCTGTTAACAGGCACTAAATTCCTATCAGAGCTGGAGTAAATCAGGAAAAATCAAGATAAAAAGTCCTGCAAGGTAGCAAGGAAAGGTGAACTCGGAACAAAGAGAAAGACCCAGAAGCAGGGAGGGAAAACCAAGAGGTTGGAGGAGGAGGGGAGGCTGAAAAGCTCAAAGGGCCCACTTTGTTCACAGTCATTTTATCCTGGGCTGAGCCAGAGGGTCAGCAGCGAAGGTGATATCTCTAGCAGGTCCTTTTGTGAAGCTGAAATCCAAGTGATACCCTCATTCTGGCTCTGAAGCACAGTAAAAACATCGCTGTGCTGGAAACTGGTTTCCAGGAAGCTCTCGGAGAACCAAACCTCCACCCACGATGCCTTCTCCTGCTGGCCCTTCAAGCAAATAAACACACCCACCCTGGCCTGAAATGGGCAGAAGCTCACAGCGGAAGCAGGTGAGATGCTCAGAGCCACCCACAGAGGGTTTGGTAAGGAGCTCTCCCGGGAGCCAGCACAGGAAATAACTCCATTTGCCTTTGAGCAAGGAGGTCTGGAGATAGTCAGGCGGGGGCTTCCCCCCACCTGGCCTACCTTCAATCCCTTTCCTGGAGCCTGGGCTACAATGCTGCTGGGAACTAGAGATACAGGGATGAAAGATACATTTGGGTACCCAAGGAAGTCTTAGTGCAGGGGCAGGGGCAGGCAAGGACCACACAGTATGATTAGCACACAAATCGGGCAGCCAGGGTATTGTGGCAACCCAGGAGGGAACCCAAGCCCAGGAGGTACTGCTGCCCGGGCCGAACCTTGGAGGATAAAAGCAAATCATGATCTTTCTCAAGTCCAAGACTCACTACTATGCAAATATGCACGCTGACAGCTAGATTTATTCTCATTGCAGAAATATGAAAATGCAATGAAATGTATGACTTTGGGGAAAAAAGAATCTGTGACAGTTGGGTGCAAGGGAAGGGCTATCAAGCAGAGGGAACAGAATATGCAGAGGCCCAGAGTCAGATCATGGCTGTGATATAGGCACGAATCTAGTTAGTATATGAGGAGGACTTGGAAAAGTTGGGAGTACTCTGGTCATCTGAGACTGCTATAATAGAATACTATGGACTGGGTGGCTTAAACAGCAAGGTCTTATTTCCCACAGTTCCAGAGACGGGAAATTCCAGGCCAGGGTGTCAGTGTGTGTGGGGGTTATTTTTTCTTTCATTCATTCTTTTATATACTTTTATTGATGCATCGTATATATGCATCATAGTGAGATTCAAAGTGATAAAACATTTATGCAGTCATCACTTGGTGTACTTCCCTCAACTAAATTAAATTTGCTTTAACAGCAATATGGTCTGGCAAAATAACCACCAATTTTGATGTCAAGTAAATGCAAGGTCAAATCCTTGATTTTCATGATATGTCTTGGTGATGACCCTCCTCCTGGCTCACGGACGGCTGTGTCTCTGTACCCTCACCTGGAGAGGAGAACGAGCTTGGGTCCCTCACCTCCTTATAAGTGCAGTAATGACATCATGGGGCTCTACCTCGTGACCTCACCTATACCTCCCAAGGGCTCCATCCATCTCCAAATACCATCCTATTGGGGGTGAGGGCTCTACTATGAATTTGGGGAGACACAAAATCTAGTTCATAGCAGTGTTTGCAGCAACTGAAGTTAATGCTCATGAGAATAATCACTGAGACTCACCAGTTGAGAACTTCCATTACAGCATTGTCTACGATCACACACAGCTGGAAACAACACACATGTCCAACCGTCAAGGAGGAATTAAGGAAATGCTGGCATACGGCTAAATACTTTACAGCTCATCAATGTGACTATGTAAAAAAATAATTAATGGCATGGGAAGGTGTTCCTGATGTTCCGTCTTTCAAAATATGGGGGCACAAAATTCAAAGTTTCTAATGAGTAGGGAAAAGAGACTAATAGGAAATTGACCAAAACATTCATAATTGCTACCTCAGGGCTGAGAATATAGGAGATTTTTAATTATCCTTCTTCTTTGTCTGTATGGCTGAAATTTTCTACAATAAATATGTAAGGCTTTTAAAATGTAAGAAGATGTCTTGGAAGGGGAGGGAGCTGTATATAGGGATATGTGTGTATAAATATGTATTTATTGGTATGCATGACCTAGAAAACATTGGGAAACAAATCAGCATGGTCCTCAGGGGAGATCAAGTGTGTAGTACCTGGCCTGGGATGCAGTAGCCATTCCCATTGCTGGCTATCACCCTAGTCTCCTCTTACTTGTTTCTCTAAAGGTCACAATCAGTCATCCCTGATCACCCTCATATATAATCAGTTCCAATGACACAGGCACATTTACCTTCCAAGAGGGGAATGTAATTAGTTCTTGGGGTCAAAGGTCCCTTTTCACGATGCTTGATCAATTATGTGTCAGCAAATCAGCACTGACAGATGCGTCTGTTGGCTTAGGTTTGAAGGGATGTTAGGGACGTGAAATAAAAAATTCCAAAGTAGAGTGAAGATGGCTTTAGACTTTGAAGATCCCTTGAGGTGGTCAGAGAGCCAAAGAGAAAGCCCTTTGCCTTTCCAGGTAAGTATCTGAGCTAGTAGCCGACCACCTCACTCACGTCTAAGAAGGACAATACGTGGAGCAGAGCATCATTCACTCCTGCATCGCATGGCTCCCTATTCAGCACTCTGAAACTAACAGTGAGTAAGATGCAAGTCCAACGTTTTGAAGCTTGCTTTGCACCATGAGAGAAAAACAAAAAGCAAGTGGCTACATGCTGTGGAGACAGGCAGTGATAGTGCTATGAAAATAAACTAAGGGTGTGAACAAAGAGTATTGTATTAGGATGCTATTTTGATGGGTGGGTTAAGAAAGGGCACAGATAGCCAGGAAGAAAAGGAGCTATTTTTCTGTCTATCTGTGGAATGGCATTTAAGACAGTAGAAACCACAACAAAGGCCCTGCATTGGGAGCACATTTAGAAAACTCAAAACACAGCCAGCAATACAAGCATCTGTGTGGTTGGAGCAGAGCAAGATCTGGGGAAACTCCTAAGGGCATTGTCTCTGGAGGCCAGGTACTTCCCTACAGATAAATACAAGCACCCACACCCCACCACCATCATATGTAACAAATTTCTACCACTACCCCCAGCCCAGGAGGGATCAAGTCATTGGAAGCCTGGCCTGTTGACTCGCAGTAATCGGCATTGATTAAGAGCTCATGGCCTGAAGTCAGATGCCCTTGTTCCCTCCCTGGTAGCAAGCAGCTTAGCTTACCTGTAAGCCCAGTGGTGTGTTGGTAAGCCAGATCTCCTTTGTGGGAGGGGAGGATGGAGAAAAGCACTGATCCCGAGCGTCTGCCAATTTCTGTGGTGTAAACACTGTCACCATAGTGTATTTTAGTCAGCGACATGGCATGCCTGGGCCTGGAATTGGGAACGATGCACACAGCTGGCTCTGGAGAGCTCATTCCAACCAGCCTGCTATTGTCTCAGTTTCTTCGTCTGTGAGATGGACTTCAGCTCATGGAGTGCTTGGTGAGAATCAGATGAGGTAGATATAAAAAGCACATGCATGGTGCGCAGCATATGGTTAAGGCTCCATAAACAAGAGCTGCCATTCCCACTCAGTAGGGTGTTGAATTTGTCTGGCACTTGTGTGTAGACATAAAATCTCAAAGCAGAGAAGGCAAAGGGCCAAGGAGAGAACTGAGGCTCCATTCTGATTTCGTCTCTGCCTCTTTGCGTGACTTTGGACAGTTGCTTTCCTTCTTGAGGAAAGCATCTTCAGATACTTTATCTGATTCAAGGGCTAGAACTATTCATAAAGTCCCTCCCTGATTGCACTTTCAGTGGTAACTTCCTACTTTGGGGAATGTGCTGGAAGCAGCATCACTGAACAGAGTGGTTCAGAGCTTCCTTGGCAACCTAAGGGTGGGCTGGTGTTGGCCAGAAATCACCAGTATTAAAAGCTACCTGGACACAGGTGCCAAAAGTACTCAAAGTCTAGGACAGAAAACCTGAGTCAGTTATTACCTGGCAAAGGCCAAAGAATGTCTTGAGGTCAAGAGCTGAGGGTAGGGTTGGGAGGGGGATGAGACACATGGCCGTGGGGAGAGAAAAGGAAGAGTTGTATCAGTGAAGAGGTTAAGGAGTGATAGCTTTTCAGAAAATGTTGTCAATAGACATTTTAGGGAAAAGGCTGTTTCTGCCAAAGCTCATATATGAAGAGAGAAGAGAATTTAGAAAGGAGCTGATGATAAAATTCTGGGCGATATGAACAACTAGAAGTAAACCAGAAAAAAAAATGGAAGTGAAAAGGACCAAGATTTCCTCTCACAATCCTCCCAGTGGACACAGGTGAAGAAGAAAGAGAAAGATCCACTGGAGAAATCAAGTCACACCAGACTTCATGGCATTGCAAACTGAATTTGTAAAGCTGAAATCGTGACTCTGATAGCAGCGTTTGAATCGCTTTTGAAGTTCAAGACACGGAAACTTTGAAGAACCAAGAACAAATGCTTCATCTAGCCTTTGGCTCAGGTGGCCCATCAGCAGGGACGAAGTGCCTGATGCTGTTCCCTCAAAGCCTCCGACATGAGCAGGCCTCCCGCAGATGACACATGGCACCAAAAGATTCGCTGGACTTGGCACTTGAATTTGTAAAAGTTTCTGGCTTGGCCTGAAGCTCTTCTCTGGAGGATGAGTGAATAGTATGTCAGAATGCTGTGATCCCAGTAGCTGCTTCCACTGGCTACCGTGGTTTGGAACTCGACTCTTCTCACCCATAAATACTTTTTTTCTTTTTTCTTTTTCTGGTGGTTCTGGGGTTCCTGGAAGCCCTTCTACCTCCGGGCTACACTCCCAGACCCATTTTATACTTTTTTATTTGGAAACAGGGTCTCTTCAGCCAGCGCAGCTGGCTTCGAACCTGCGTGATCCTCCTATCTCCGCCTCCCAAGTGCAGGGATTACAAGCATGCACCACCACGCCTGGCCCATAAATACTTTTTTTCAAGTAGCTCGAAACTCCACGGCTCTTCTAAGTTATGACCAACAGGTAACCTAGCCCAATTTCCATTTTGGTAATCCCTGTTCTAACATTTTTGGGTCAGATATTGTTCCTGTAAGGAGCTTATTTCAGTTGCCTTGACATCCAGGGAAATGAAAGGAGAAAGTAAAGAATGTATTTCATCCTGACTTGAGCTCAGCTCTGACAGGTGAGCTTAATTATTGGCGGATTCTAGCTCCTAATTAATCATCCAGCTTATAATGGAAAGAATAAAGCTGTAATAAAAAATAATGACATTTTATTCAAACTGGGGATGAAGTCACAATAGCCAGTCACAAGAACAGTGGGCTAGAGCCTTAAAGAAGCACGGACAAGCCTGGGACAGGGGTGCCCCTGCCTGATTTTCAGGCTTTGGTTTCACCATCTTGATGGCCTAGTGAGTTCCAGGCCTCTGAAGTAGGAGCTGGAAATGCTGCATTAACTGTCTATAAACCATTATCAATGGCAGCTTCTAAACCTACTAAAATACAAACTGAGACAGTCGTGGTGGCACACGCCTGTAATCTCAATACTTTGGGAAACTGAGATAGGATCACAGGTTTGAAGCCAACCTCATCAATTTAATGAAACCCTCAGCAATTTAGTGAGACTCTGTTTCAAAATAAAATTTAAAAAAGCAAAAAGGACTGGGGGTGTAGCTCAGAGGTAGAGTGTTCCTGGGTTTAATCTGCAGTACCATAAACAAATAAACTGAGTTGGTTGAGGTGCTACACACCTATAATCTCAGTACTTGGGAGGCTAAGAGACAAGAGGATCCCAGTTTTGAGGCTAGCAATGGTTATTTAGCAAGATCCTGTTCCAAAATAAAAAATAAAAAGGGCTAAGGGTGTACCCCAGTGGTAGGGGGCCACTGGGTTCGATGCCCAGCACCACAAATAAAATAAAGTGGAAAAGGAATTCACTACAGACAAATGCTCAGTGCAATGCTACTTCTAAAAAGAAGAATGGGTTTGGAATTTGAAGAGCATCTCATAGTGCATGTTTAAACAATGTGTGCGTGAAACTTAGGGGTTCAAGAAGACCTCTGCATGGCCCAGAAGCCACCCTGGTTGAGAGTCAGGAGCTCCAGGCTTCAATCCTGGCTTCTGCTAATTGTTGACCCTCATGTTGGTCACGTTCTCCTCCGACTCCACCAGCCAGTGTCCTTGGTCACCTTCACTCACATGCTGTCCCTCAGCCTCAAGGTCTGCTAGCTGCCCTCGTCCTCCTCTCCACATTTTCCCTGAAGTGGAACCCGGTCCTTCCAGGGAGTATTACCTCCACCGTTCCCAGAGTATTTTCCATGAATCCTGACTGAACATTTTGTCTCCATTGCTGTATTTAGTACTTGGGACACTGTCTATTCATTCCCTTAATAGGTATTTATGCAGCACTTACTCTGTGCCTGGCACCATTCTACATGGAGAACAAGACAGCCCTGCCCTTCTCCCTGAGCTCATTCCATAAATATCACCAGACCTGCTTTTCAGGTGAAGAAACTGAGGCCTCAAAGAGGTGAACTAGTGGGAGGAAGCAGAGTGAGAATTCAAGCTCAGCAGAAGCCATCTGGGCTCATCTCTTTTTTCCTCTCCTAGATTCATTTCCTCCCTCTCTCCTACCCTTCCTTTCTCCCTCCCTTCTTTTCCTTGCGTGTTACTCAGAATTAAACTCAGGGGAATTCTGCTTCTGCGCATCAATCCCAATCCCAGCCCTATTTTCTTACGTGTGTGTGTGTGTGTGTGTGGTACTGGGGATGGAACCCAGGGGCCATCTACCTCTGGGCTACAGCCCCAGACCTATTTTTATATTTTATTTGGCAAGAGGATCTCACTAAGTTTCTGAGAGCCTTACTAAGTAATTGAGTCTGGCTTCCAACCTGTGCTATCCTCCTGTCTCAGCCTCCCAAGTACTGGGTATACAAGTGTGGGCCACCACACCTGGCTTCTTTTTTCTTTCTTTCTTTCTTTCCTTTTTTCTAATTTTGAAATAGGGTTTTGCTAAGTTGCTGAGACTGACTGTGTGTGTGTGTGTATGTGTGTGTGTGTGTGTGTGTGTGTGTGTGTGTTACTAGGGGGTAGAACCCAGGGGCTTCTACCTCCGGGCTATACCCCCAGCCCTATTTTTTTTAAAATAATTTTCTCGGAAACAGAGTCTCACTAGGTTTGCTGAGAGCCTCACTAAGTAGCTGAGAGACTGGCTTCCAACCTGTGGGTCTCACCTGCCTCAGCCTCCCAAGCACTGCGATTACAAGCATGTGCCACCACGCCCAGCCTGAGACAGACTTTGAATTGCAATCCTCCTATCTCAGTCTCCCAAGTACTGAGATTACAGGAGTGTACCACCACATCTGGCTCCTCTCCTTGAAGGTGGGGCCCAAAGTCTCTTAGGTCTTAATGTCATAAATGCTCAGCAAATAAGAGCAGTTTAACTGAAGTCTACCACTGCTGGTCATGCAACCTGCAAAACGCGGATAAACAAGTGTGCCCCACTGTCTCCTGGGGCTGATGTAAAGATTCCAGGGCATATGTGGGCATCTATGGGGCTTTAGAACAAGTTAGGGGAACCAGATATGACTTGGAGGCAATTTGCTCTGCCATTCCACAGGTCAGCATGGCCTGCAGCCTTAGGCTGCTGGTCCTACATCAGGGCATCTGCACAGAGCCTGGGGAAGGGCTCACTGTGTTCCCAGTGCATCCCACACATGCCACAGCCAACTGGCCATGTGCTCAGGCTTTCTGGGCTGCACTCCATCTCCCTATCACCTGCTGAGTGGGGTCCAGGGGCAGTGGGCAAGGGGTTCTTCCAGCCAGCCAAGCCTTCCAGGCCCTTCCAGGTTGCCACCTGGCCAGGGAGGTTTCAGTTTCCAATGGGATCACTGTCAGGAGGGAAGATGATACTGACCCAGCCAAGGGGAAGGGAGAACAGAAGTGAATGTCCAGGCCAACACACTTACTTGATTTTTAGTTCATATATATATATATATATATATATATATATATATATATATATATATATATATATATGAAATCTTTCCCTTTTTTTTGCAGTACTGGGGATGGAGCCCAGGGGCATTCTACTTCTGAGCTCCACCCTCAGCCCAATTTTTTATTCTTTATTTTGAAACAGGGTCTCAATGAGTTGCAAAGAGCCTCACTAAGTAGCGGAGGCTGTCCGAGAACCATGATCCACCTGTCTCAGCCTCCCAAATGCTAGGATTACAAGTGCACACTGATCTTGAAATCAGATCAGTACCATTGCCTGGAGACAGAGGTGGCAGAGGAGGAGCAGAATAGGACAAAAGCCAGTCCACTCATGTTCCTGACCCCATCCACTCCCAGCTCTCTGGTGAGCAAGCTTTATTCAGCCCTTTCAGACTGATAACCTGTGCGAGAATGGCACAGTCATTGTTGTTAGAAGATGAAAAAGACTGGCTTCGTTGCGCCTCAGGTTTGACTTCTATGAATTGGGTATAATTACTCCTACCTCAATTTTTATTGGGAGGTAAAATAATATGAGTGATTAAAAAATACCTGGACTATATAATAAGTATTCAACAAAATATAGACAATATTAATATCATCATAATGTTTCTTTTTTTTAAGAAGGGAGGGACATGTTGAAAGCTTAGGGACATGTTGAGTGCTTTATATATAAAGTCACATCTTGTGACCCTTGGCAGGCAGGGGTACAGATTTTGGAGGGCATCCCAGAAGGTGAACATGGCTGATTGACACTCTGGATAAGACAACAGGTGGGGAATGAGAGCAGTATCCCTAAAAGGGAAACAGAGCATGTGCACAGCAAAGGGGTTAGAAGAATCAGAGTGCAGAAATCAGATAAAAATTTAAATAGAACTCAGGCATAGTGGCTCATGCCTGTAATCCCAGTACTTGGGAAGCTGAGACAAGAGGATCACAGGTTTGAGGCCAGCCTCAGGAACTTAGTCAAGCCCTCAGCAACCTAGCAAGACCTTGTTTCAAAATAAAAAATAAGAAGGGCTGGGAAGCAAAATGTCTCCGGGTTCAATCCCCAATACACCACTCCTCTCAAAAGAAAAAAATTCAAATAATAAAGAATTACATCATTTCTAATTTTGCTTACAATAGTTACTCTTAAAATATACCTTATTTTGATTAATCTGCCTTCCATGCCCTTCTGGCGCTCACCTCACTAACGGCAGTAAACACACTATAAATAAAAAGCGCAGTAGAGAGGTCATTAATGCGAGCCATCTCCTGCTGAATTTCTAATCATGCTCTACTTACATTAAAATAAGATTCTAGGAATGTGTGACAATTAATTTTACTCTCATTTAAACACACACACACACACACACACACACACACACACACACACACTGTAGTCAGTTACTGGCTGGGAGATTCAAGAACCATGGTTGCAATTGGCTTCCATATGTCGCCCAAATATGCTGGCTGCGCGTGTGTGCTTGTCAGGATGTGGCACTCAGCACACTGTCTTCTGTAACGACATGCGTGCGAGAGGAAGCTCAGAGAACAAAGATGCAGCCGAGGATCTGGGTGAACGTGGTTAGTGTCCCCGACCCTGCTAGAGGCCATGAAAGGGGCCTAGGCTAGATCTGGCCTGTGATTCTAGCTCTCGCCAGCTGTATGTATTAGCCAATCATTTCTCATCTCTCTTTCTCGGTGTCTTGACTTCCTAATCTGTAAAAGGGGCATGATACTGTAAGAAAATTAAGCTGGCAAAAACACTTTGGAAACTGAGGAGCTCTGCCGCCTTTGCTCACTATCCTGAACCTTGACCCTGTCAGAGTTTGCCCGGTACTTTCTGTGAATTTCATACCTTTCAACTGTCAAAAGCCAGGGTGAGGGAGAGTTGACAGCAGGTAAGGAAGCAGATGTTTTGGCTGCTACTCTGGGGACCAGGCTCAGGGCCAGCCTGCCTAGGGCCCATGGAAATATTTTCATTTTGTTTTCATTTTTTTTTTTTTTTTTGGTGGTACTGGGGGTAGAACCCAGAGGTTTTCTACCTATGGGCTATACTCCCAGACCTATTTTATATTTTATTTGGAAACAGGGTCTCACTAAGTTGCTGAGAGCCTCACTAAGTAGCTGAGGCTGGCTTCGAACCCGTGTGATCCTCCTGTCTCAGCCTCCCAAGCGCAGGGATTACAAGCTTGTGCCACCATGCCCGGCACATTTTTGAAAAAGGAAGAAAAAAGTGAATACAATCTACCCTTGATTACCTTTGTATTGTGGCAATGTAGTCATAAAACAAATTCTATCTATGATCTATGTACATATAGATCATATATGTGTGACATATACTTCTTATATTTTTTTCTTATATACTTATATATTTTGGTGTGTAGAGTTGAACCTAGGGTTATCCTACCTTTGAGCTACACCCTCCGCCCTTTTTAATTATTTTTTTTTTTGGATTAGGGTCTTGCTAAATGGCTGAGAATCTCACTATGTTGTTGAGGCTGTTCTCAAACCTGTGATCCTCCTGTCTCAAGTTTCCAAGTACTAGGATTATAGGCATGTGCCACCATTACACACACACACACACACACACACACACACACACACACACACACACATTTTAATGAAAGAAGTGGTCCATGAAGGCACTATGCTGAGGGCTCATGAAGATCATAATGATGCAGCCCTGACTAAATGCATGGTCATTTACTAATGAATGCAAGCCGACTGCCCTTGCCACCCTTCCAAGAGCCAGATCTATTCCTCTGGAACTGACTAGACATCTAAGCCTTCTGAAGACAGTGCCTCAGGTCAAGGAGTGAATGAGAATTCCAGGTCCTCTGCAGTTGGGAAGGGGAGACCACCACAGGGGGCGGGCAGGGAGAAGCTCCTGGCGCCTCTGGAACCTTGCCTGCTGAAGGTCCTCCCACCTGAACACGAGTCTCTCCTTCCAGGTGAAGATTATTTCTAGTCCTCCTGTTGCTATAACCTGGTGCACAGCTTTCAGAGAGCAGTTGGTGATATTAGGCAAAAATTTTAAACCGCATACTTTAACCCAATAATTCAGTCTTTAGAAGATTATCTATCTTCATGTGCAACTGTGCAAAGATGTAGGAGTAGTGAGTACACTGCTCATGATGGCATCCCCTGGCCTGGATAGGCAGCTCTGGGCTGGGTCCAGCCTTCCGTGTGACTTCACTGGGGAGCATCTTGTTCCTTATTCAGACCCAGAATTGGGTCCTTCGAAGAAACCCAGCTCCCTAGCCTCCAAAGGATGCCTGCAGGCACTGGGCACGCTCTACCTGCCCGCGGTGACCTTGGGTGAGGAGGTAGCAGGCCAGGCCCGCAAGGGAGGACCAAGGGTGAAGATCGCAGCACCTCACCCACCCTGCCAATGCACTGGGCCATGTCTGTTCCTGCTCCTGTCTCCTAGCTGGGCTTGGGTGGTGGGGGACTATGCCAGGCCAGCCCCCAACTCACACATTCAGAGATAACCTCACTATGCTCTTGTAGCCACCATAAGTAACACCTCCCTCTCAAACTGGAGGGTCCTTTGCAGTATACAAAGCCCAGGAGCCTCACATCTCTGTGAGCAGACGTGGAAGGCGTTCATCAAGATTTTGTTAAGAAGCAGGCTCGCAGGAGTTCAGGCATCTGTCTGATAATCCACGTGGGGGCAGTTGTTGAACCAAGCTCACACGACTCCTCTCACATTGTTTTTCTGTCTCTGGCATCACATTTTTCTTTTTTTTTGTGTGGTATTGGGATTGAATTCAAGGCTTTGCATAAATTAGGCAAGCACTTATTCTATGACCCAGTAACATTGCCTAGATTTTTTTTTGTACTTTTATTGGTGCATTGTGGTGTCATATCATAATGTAGTTCAGAGTGATAGAGACACATACATGTGTGCAGAGCACTTGGCAAGCTTCACATTCCCAGCCTTCTGATCTCACTTCTGTCCCTTAACTCTGAGCAGGCTGACCCGGATCTTCCATTCCTAGGATGCTGCAAGTGCCCTGTCTCTTTAAACAGGATACCGCAGGCATCTCCATGCCTGCATTGCTACAAAATACCACCAGGGGGCGATAGGAGCCACAGCTTCCCCGGGGTAGCGCCAGCATAGGCTGGTCTGTGAGTGAGCCTGCCTGTCAGGTCCAGCATTTCACAGCTAAGGACTTGTGGACTGGTCTGAACAAGGGAAGGGGCAGCCTCTTGACTCCTTGCTCAGTTCCTGAGCTTCCACTCTCTAGAGAGAGGCAGGGCTAATGCCAGGCAAGCCTGATGAAGGGGACCCACCTCCATTAACCTTGCTGGCACCAGTACCCCATCCGCACAGGCACTGGGTCATACCCAAAGTACCTCACAAGAGGATGGCAGCCATCCCAAGAGTCCTCATGGCAAACCACACCCACAGCCTTTCCCATCCCTGACTTGCTGATGGCTACATGTGAAATTAATTCTGGGCCCAATGTAGTTGTTCACTGTACACTGTGTGCCAGACCCTGTGTTAAGTGCCTCAAGCCCAGCTTTTCTAATTGTCACGACAAGCCTAAGGCCAAGGTGGTATTAACACCCTATCTTACAGATGAGGCAACAGAGGCTGAAAAAGGTCAAGTACCTGTCCCAGGTCACCAGAGGCAGGAAGTAGAAACCTAGCATTTGACTCATGACTGGCAAACTCTACTCTTTTGAAATAAAATTATAAAAGCATATAAGAGATATCATGAAGCTGTAGGGGAGGCTAAGGCAGTCTAGGAAAGGGTGTGATGCCAGAAAAGGTTTTGGTCCAGTCTTTGAAAATGATACTGTCCCAGGGCTGGCTCTCTCTTGATCCCTGGCCACAGTCTCATACCCCTTCCACCAAGAAGTCACCAGACGGCCTGCTGCTGTTGGGAGCAGCACAGAGCAGAGCGTAGAAGTGTGGGCTCTGGGGCCAGACTCCCCGGGTACTAGCTGGGGGACCTTGAACAGGGTCATGAGCCTTTGCATTGTTTCTTTCTTTTTTTTTTTTCATTTGGAAAATGTGAATGGCAACAATAGTGTCTGGCTCCCAGGGTGTTCCTGAGGATTAGAGGACAACATATGTACCATGCTCAAAACACACCCTGGATATAGTAAGTCCTCCAGAATGCTTACCATTCCTGACCCAGTTGCCGAAGCAAGGACCCTCTGTGCTTCAGTTCTGCTATCTCTCTCTTCTCCCCACTGAGGTTTCCAAAATCTTCTCTGAATGAGTCTCCCGTGTTTTCTGTCCTCTATGCCTCTGCCCGTGGCATCCCCACTACCTGGAATGTCATTTACCTGCTTTTGAACAAACTTCAAGGCCCACCATCAATTAGACCAGTTTGCCATGAATTCATTCTTTGTGGGTGTGTTTTATTGTCCCAAGATTCTTGTGGGCAGTCACAACTCCAAGCACCTCTCTTAGTACTTTGTTGGTAGTAGGTGGCTCCAAAATTGCATGGTACAAAGGACTCCCTTTCAAGGTCACACAGTAGCTCCTGGGGTGCCTGCCTGCATGGTGCACTAATAAATCTGGGAGAACTTTCCTTTTTCTCTCCATTGACTTCTTCAGATACAATATGAGACTCAAATTCCTGAAGGATGAATTCCAAGCCCCAAAGCAAACTTCAGGGCCCTATCATTTGTTCCTCAGCCCAGTTTGGCTGAGTTTAAAGCTGTGTGCATATATGTCTCTACCATCTTGTACTCCATTTAGATGTATGACTACAATACATAAATTTAAAAAAGAAAGAAAAAAAAGGAATAAGAGGGCACATTTTTCTCCTAGGATATCTCTAGACCAATCCCCTCCGGCTCAGGCACTGACTCAAGCAAAACAAAGATTTAGTCTGGGATTATAGACTCATTTTCTTCTAGATGCTAAGCAGCTAGGCAGGTATAAGACAGCTGAGAGCAGTGGGGACTGTGGTGAACAAAGAACACTGTGTCAGTCATTAAAACTTAAAGAAAATACTGTGCCAGACAGCGTCTCCACAGTTGAGGGCCATCAACTTGCAAATTCTAGCTTAAAATGTTGCCACTGACTCTCAAAACAGAGGGACTCTGGGTCCTCAGTAAGATTTCTGAAGACATAACCAAGAGGAACAGATCTGAGAGTGAATCCCAGCCCTGTTGTTTCCTAGCTTGGTGACCGGGTGCATCTGACTCTCCCTTTACTCATTTTCTCATCATTAAGATTGGAAATACAATGACCAGGCTCTAAGATGTATAATGATTCAATGAGAATATAGAGAAGATGATGCAGAATCTGGTCCCTATGAAAGTTCAATAAACAACTTGCAGTCTTACTGACCAAGCTGAAGGGAAGCTTGATCAAACTTGGACAAGGGAAGGTGGGTGAGATCCGCACATGGCTAACTATTGTGGTTCCTTTTGATATTAGAGCATGACCTCTCCAGTTGCCACCTCTTCTCCTGGTGGGTAGCCCAGGAAATAGACCCTGACTTAGCCACTGCAGTGGGGAAGGTAAAACACCTTGAGACAGGTGTCACAGGCCTGGCGCACTAAAACCTGTGTGATTTCCTCCAAGGCCAGGACCTAGTACTCTTGCTCCTCACACCGAACCATCCTCCCTATCCTCCCCTAACAAACAAGCCCCTGCTGCCTACCTGGCTTCCTGAGTCTGGTGTCAAGATACCAGGTTTGGGGCTCTGTGCTAACTGTAAACCCCACTTCCTCCCTTGAAAGCTCACCCACGAGTTCCTTGTGAGGATAAGCTATCATCTACATATGGTCTCCACATTTTCTGCGGAATCGAGCAGATGGAGTTATCTTTCATCTCCTAGATGTGTCTCTCCCACATCTGTCACCCACATTTAAGATCTACATCTATAAAACTGGAAATCCAACCCAGGCCAGGCTGACCGGCTCCAGGTGGATCCTCAGCAGACTGGTGTGGAGATATTCCTGCCCTGCCTGGGCCATGCCATGTGGCATGTAAAACACATCCGGTGTGGAGGCAGGAGAGGGACTCGAGGGCAGGGGATTGGCTTCAGAGAAGCAGAGGGGCCTAAAGGATTCCATCTCTTCATAACTCCATAAACCCGAGGAAGCTCTTCCTCCCAGCTCTATGGGGGAGGATGTCTCTTAGTTAGTGACATTTCAGACCCAAAGCATCATGTTCAAAGCTCCCAAACTCTTATTTTTCACCTTTTTTATCTATTAAATTCTATATTATACATTCAGACCTTCTTAAAAGCCAGAGTACATCAAACAGAAATACACACCGTTGCCCTCACTAATTGCTCAAAGGGCTGCTGGAGCAGACTTGGGGGGGCCCTCTTCCCCGGCTGTCACATTGTCAGTGGTTACCCCAATCAGCTATCGCTTGGGCTGTCAGAGTGCCTACTCATCTCAGCCCTCCTAATCAGCTGCTTTGGATCTGCTTAGGCCTCAGAAATCAGATAATAACTAGGTATAGTCACCACTTATTGAGCCCGATATGCACATCAGGTTTCCTGCTAAGAGTTTTTCCATGCTCGATTTGATTTAACTCTCTGCAGCACCTTTCCAGGTAGGAATGCTTACACACACACACACACACA
This sequence comes from Muscardinus avellanarius, assembly GCF_963383645.1. NCBI lineage: Eukaryota > Metazoa > Chordata > Mammalia > Rodentia > Gliridae > Muscardinus > Muscardinus avellanarius. The sequence continues at coordinate 194,764,791 of NC_137786.1, read as the reverse complement.
CACACACACACACACACACACACACACTTTTTTGATGAGAAAACTGAGCTCAGAGTGTAAGGGCCTTTCACAGAGGCACAAGCCTAAGAAGATGCAAGGAAGGTCTTGAATTTAGTCTCTTTACCCCCAAAATCTGCCACTGCAATTACCAAGTTATAACACTTTCTGCCATGTTTCCCTGCCTTGGAATTATCTATTGGATAGCCAGGCCCCTTTCCTTCTTCTTTCCTTTTCTTCCTCTTGGTAATGATGTATTTAATTCCTAATTCCCCCACCATGCTGTACGATCCATGAAAACAGGGATTCTATCCTTCTTATTCACCATGTATGCCCCCTCCCAGCAAGCACCATAACGAGCACATAGAAGGTGCTTATTACTTAGATTCACTCCCTTCTTCCTCCCCCGCCCTTTATTTTCTTATCTCCGTGCTGAGTTAAGCCCTTAAAATGGGATTTTTGGAGTGGCTTTTTTGAAAATTTCAAAGTCCTCCTCCACTGCCTGGGACCAGCCAGGGTGCCCTTAGCTCTGGCCCAGAACCATGAAGGTCCTTGTTCTTAGTTCTCCCTTCAGGACATTTAATGAACTTCTATCAGCTCATGGGGTCAACCAGATGTCCCAAGGAGCTCCAGGAATCATCCTGATGGTGTTGTTTTGGATTCCAAGGTCAGGCTTTAATTCCATGAAGGCAGGAGGACGGCTCTTCATGGCTGGCACTGTGATCTTTCATGGGATGTGAAGTTGGCCTGCCAAAAAGAAGCTGGCATGTTCATTTTTGGCAAGAAACTTTTTTATACAGATAGAGGCCCCACAAAAAATATTTACCATGTGCTCTGCATCCCCTAAGGGAGACTCTGATATCCCTAAATGAAGACTCCACTAACAATATATTCATGAAATCTGATTATAGTGAACACCAATGATAGCTGTAATCAACATCTTAAACTGCAGAGCTAGGGGAGATGGTATCATGAGTCAGGGCTTTAGAGGGTTAGACTGGAGTTTGAATCCTGACTCTCTTACTAGGTAGGTGACACTGGACAAGTTCCTTTCTTCTCTCTAGTGGAGTAAAGTGTGAGCACTTCAGAATGGGTGCTTGTGACAGTTTTTTTTAAGGCCTCTAAATCTTTCCTAATTACTTGTGCTTTGTGGTCTGACTCCAGATGGCTGGGGAAGGCGGGTTGCTGACAAAATGCTTATGAGTGTAGACACCTGGCCCAAGTCCCAGCTCTGCCACCAGTAAGCTCTCCTATCCTTAGCCAGTCAGTTATACTGAGTAACCCTCACTCATGCCTTCTGCAAAATGGATATAACCATCGTCATTTCCCTGAAAGCTTCTTGTGATAACGACATGATCTCCAAGATCGTAGCCCACACTAGGCATTCCACAATGATGGCTATTAAACTGGAAACTGATCTTCAACAGATCAGTCAACAGATCAGCTCAGCACACACCAAGCACAGTTGTGAGGTGCTACCAGAGTCCCAAGTCTAAAGAATGACACTCTCTGAGAGGTGTCTAATGCTGACAGCCATTCTGACGGAGGCCCAGCAGGTCAGGTTCTGTGAAACATGCTGGTGAAGACCTGCTTGGGTCTCTCCCACTTGAGCCAAGCTCCAGAACCTGGGCCTGGGTGGACGTCCTCGTCATCCCTGCCCTGCCCAGCCCACCAGTCCTGGAACCCCACAAGAGGTAGCCTAGAATGCAGACTGTCAGTAAGTAGCTCCAGCTTTCTTGGAAGGAAGCTATTTTAATTCTAGCAGAAGTGGAAATCGCATAAATTAACATAATCTCAACTTCAACAACTATTTCCAGTTTTTCTTTTTTCTTTTTAAAAACATGTTTCATGATCAAAAGCCTTCCCCAGTTTGTTTGAGAGGGTGAAGTTCATGGTCAGGGCTGCATCCTATGTGTGGAAAACATGCTTTGAACTGTCACCACCCTCAGTGGACTTGGGTTTCCTTGGACTGCAAGCTGCTTAAGGAAGGTCTTCTGCTGCTGCAGCTGCTGCTGGTGGCTGCACAGGTGCTGGCCGATGCTGTCCCCAGGTCAAGCAGACAGCAGCACCTGGCAGCCAGGTGGGCAGCCCCAGTGTTCAAGCTCCTTCTATGATGTCAGCCTCCCACCCTCCATTTGTTCTTCCCATCATTAAGGGTTTTTTTTACCATGGTGGGGGGGGAAGTGATGCTATTTTTCTGCAGCTTATCTTGAAACAGTCACACTAGCTTCCTCAAAAAAGCACCCAACAGATGGCTGGTCCCTTGTGCTCAGAGAAGCAGCAAATCTCCTGGGTTGTCAGCAGGTTATTAAAATGTAGGCATTGTGCAGGAGGAATGGCTTCAAGCTCCTTTGTTCAGAGTGGTTCAGAGGTTAGGAGTTCAAGTCCTGGCTCAGATTGAGCTACGTAACAACCATCTAGACTGTAGTCCTTATTTTATGGTATGGTTGTGAGTATTCATTAATTCAGTGCCTGGCCCATAATAGGTGCTCAGTAAGTTTTGGCTTGAGCTATCGTTGCTTCTGATGCAGACATTTGGGGGGCTGGAAAGAAATTCAACAAGGCCTTCTCTAGAATGCCAGGGAGAGAGGCATACTCCTGGGGCCAGGCTGACAGCAGGAGCCCCGGCTCAGCTCACAGGCAGCCTGCAATGAATGATCCGAAATGCCAGGGCTTTGGCTTGATCCCAGGGACAAGGGAGAATCCTTGGCATCCTGGGCTGGATCAGAGTGGGGCTGGGGAAAGAGCTGTAGCTTGTACTTAGCCCTACTGTGTGCCAGGTTCTGGGCTGAGCATGCTACAGGCCCTCTCTTATTTAACCTCTCTCAATATTGTGAGGGAGGTGCTACCACTATCCCCATCTTACAAAGTAGAAAACTAAGGATCAGAAAGTTAAACAGTTTGTCTAGGGTCAAGCAGTATATCAGTCTGAAGCCAGAATCCGATCAGGGAGTTCATGCTTGCAATGATTACAAACTACCCAGATGGGGCTGGAGGCTTGAGGGCTGAGCACCATGCTTAGCTTGAGATGAGGACTTGAACAGCCCTCCATGGCTCACCTTGCCAAAGGAGTGTGTGATGTGACTTTATTGGATACCTGGGTTGAACAGCCTGGATTCCAGGCACTGCTGGGGTGAAGTACATGTTGGGAAGTGAGTCTCTCCTGTCCCTGCCCATGACCTGCATCTCCACCTTCTAGAGTTAAACTTCTTCTCTTTTTGCAGTACTCAAATTAACTCAGGTGTATTATACCTCCAAGCTATACCTCCAGCTCTATTTTTTATTCTTTATCTTGAATCAGGGTCTCACTGAGTTGCAAAGGGCCTTACTAAGTAGATGAGGCTGGCCACGAACCACAATCCTTCTATCTCAGCCTCCCAAATGCTGGGATTACAAGCGTGCACTACCACACCCAGCTTTATAGCTAAATGTCTGAAACTCACTATTAAATGCCAATGTATGACCTAAAAGGAGGAAAGAATATCTTAATCCAGTGTTTGGTATTGATACCTGAGCATGGATTGCTTTGTATCAGTGAAAGAGAGAGAGAGAGAGAGAGAGAGAGAGAGAGAGAGAGAGAGAGAGAGAGAGAGATATGAAGGGGACCCAGGCCCAGGGGCCCAGGCAGTCGTGTTGTGAGGCAGCCACCCTAATGAGAGGAGCTGGCCACACAGGCCTGGAAAGCCTGCTCCATCCCATTGGTCCCCTCACCTCAGCCACTCTCCCAGACAGAAGCCAATGACCTCACTCATGGTGAGTGTCTGTGTCTGGCACTGCTTTATCATATTCTTCCTTTCAAGCACCATGTTTCCATTTTAATAGAGGCATTTAGAAAGTTGAGAGCTGGCTTTTACTGGTTCAGTCATAATTTTACCAATACCTACCGCCAGGAAATTGACTCCCATAAAAGAGCGATGGGCTTACCTTTGGAGTCACTGCAGATCCTCCCATTCCTTTACCCTCTTCTCAGTGTGGTAACCAAGTCCACTCTGTTCTTTCTTCAATAACTCCTTCCTTCCTTCCTTCCTTCCTTCCTTCCTTCCTTCCTTCCTTCAGTACTTGGGATGAGCCTGGGCCCCACACATGCTTGGCAAGTACTCTACCACTGAGCCACACCCCCAGCTTCTTCAATGACACTTGGGTCTGCTTGTTCCTCCCCAGATTCAACATCCACCCCTATTTTAAACTCTTCCCACTTCCCTGTGTCTCAGTTTCTGCATCTGTAAAATAGGGCTCATAATAGTATTTTCCCTGTAAGTACTAAATACATTCCCTGTACGTTTCCCTGTGTGTACTAAATATCATAAGCATTAAATACATTCATCCAGGTAAAATTCTCAGGTTGCTACCTGGCACACAATAACTATTCAATAAATGTTGGCCACCATCACCATCACCATCACCACAACTCCATCCCCCAGCACGCCTTCCTTCACACACAGCAGTGGCACCAGGACCACTGATCATCCTGGGTCAGGCCTCCCCGATTTCCTCCTTCACAATATCCTGAAAATCTCTTACACACTATTTTTGGCTTGCCTTCCTCCCCCACTCACAATGTCAGCATGGCTCCCTATTTTCTGGGATTGAGACCAAATCTCTCTGCCTTGGTTTCTGAGATCCTTGTTCTCCAATCTCCACCCTGATGTACCATCACCTTCCTGAATATCCCTGGTAAGAGCAGGCCTCCTCTCTGTCAACCTCCACTTCACAGTGGCCAACTTCATTCCTGCTGCCAGGCCTTGGTACAAGCTCTGCTCAGCCTTGGAAAATCCTCTTTCTTCCCTCTGTATATCTAGAATCCTTACTGCCTTTTAAGGAAAGATCAGAAGGCAGGACTTGTCCCATCTCCCCTAGAAGTCTCAGTCTCGTCTTCTGAAGTCAGCACTAATGGCACCAGGTGGTTTAAAGCCCTTGGGTGGTACTAAGCATATCCTTGAAAATAACACCATGGCTTCTGCTGTTTGGTCTATTCTAAAGCACACAGGCAACATAGAGGCATGGGCTCTAGAGCCAATGGCTTGCACACAGTCCCAGTGCTACTACTTATGAGCTATGTGACCTCGCTAAAAAAAAAAACCCAGCCTTTTTCTCATTTCACTCAATGAAAAAATGGGACTAAGTTGGGCATGGTGGTATACACCTGTAATTTTAGTACTTGGGAGCACTGAGATAGGAGGATTGTGGGTTCGCGGCTAGCCGTAGTGACTTAGTGCAACCTTGTTTCAAAGTAAAAAAATAAAATAAGGCTGGGGGTGTAGCTCAGAGGTAGAATGCCCCTGGGTTCAACTCCTGGCACCAATAAATAAATATGTACATATATACATACATAAAAAAATGGAGACACACCAATACAGTGCAGAGCACATGGTAAGCGCTCAGACAGAGCTGGCTCCGGTCCTGCCCTTTAGCTGGCAGGATTGTTGTTTATTACTTATTAGAAACCAGAACGCCTCCTAGAGGGGCAATTCAATCCACTTGCTCCCAATGGAGGCCATGCAGTCACCTAAAGTTTGCCTTCTCCAATGACAGGCCTAGCCCAGACTCTCCCCAGAAATACCCACCCTTTTCAAAGCTGCTTTTGTGTTCAACACAATAAAACTAACATCCATGCCAAGAGCACGGTAGTGCAGGCATCAGTGAACAAAGAGGTTTTTTTTTTTTTTTTGGTGGTACTAGGGGTGGAACCCAGAGGCTTTCTACCTTTGGGCTATACTCCCAGACCTTTTTTATATTTTTTATTTAGAAACAGGGTCTCGCCGGACGTGGTGGCGCACGCTTGTAATCCCCACGCTTGGGAGGCGGAGACAGGAGGATCGCGTTGGTTCGAAGCTAGCCACGTAAGCTGGCTTAGGAGACCCTGTTTCCAAATAAAAATGTAAAAAAATAGGTCTGGGAGTGTAGCCCGGAGGTAGAAGGGCTTCCAGGAACCCCAGTACCACCAAAAAAAAAAAAAAAAGAAACAGGGTCTCGCTAAGTTGCTGAAAGCCTCACTAAGTAGCTGAGGCTGCCTTCGAACCCGTGCGATCCTCCTGTCTCAGATTCCCAAGCACAGGGATTACAAGCATGCACCACCACGCCTGGCTGAACAAAGAGGTTTAAAGGGTAATAAAAATCTCAGACTTCAAACCCAGCAAAGGAATAATGGTTGGTGTAAGTTGGGCAAATCCTTAGATTTCCAAAGGATATCCCTTTCCCTGACCCCAAGGAGGCCAGCAGGGAAGGGACTGACATAAATACACATGCCAAGGTCTCCGGGACACTCAGGTGTTTGGACCAGAACACAACTGACCAGTCCCCAGAGAGATAACCAGCTGAAAGCTGGAGGCAGAGTAAAGACCTCCTGAGAAGCGAGGGGGACATTGTCCCACGGCCGCCCCTTCATCTGTGCCTCCTTGGGCTGGTTACTTAACCTCTTCGAACTTCATTTTTCACCTGCTAATTACTTCAAGGGTGTTACAAGACTCAAACAAGATCTTCCAGGCTACTCCCACCATGCCCAGCCATGCTATGCACTTTAGATATGGCTTCCGTCATGCCCATGAGACCCCACTTTCCACAGGAGGAAACAAAGCACAGAGAGGTGATGTATGTACTTATCTGAGGTCACACAGTAAAGATGGTTGAAGCCAGGCCTGTTTGAATCTCCAGCCCATGCTCTTAAGCACCATCATTTGCAAATATCTGGTGTTACTGTCACTTACCTGAGATAGGAGAATGATAAAAAAGACTGACAATAATGCTCAGAGATGTAACTAGAGGCAGAGATGCAGGTGCTGAGGGGTCACCATGGAGAGGCCTAGAACAGGGATGAACTCCCGCATTCTTGCCCTGCTGCACCCCTTTTCCTTCAGCACTTCAATAACTCCTCCTCCTCTACCTCATCCCTCCCCCTCCCCCTCCCTCCTCCCTCCTCCCTTCTCTCTCTCTCTCTCTCTCTCTCTCTCTCTCTCTCTCTCTCTCTCATCTAGAACCCTAGTTGCTAATCCTTGCTCTTATTCATTGTTGTGTTTGGGATCTCCCTAGAGGCAAGGAATAAAGTTTCCACTTTACAGAGGAGGAAAAGTTAAGTGTCTCCCTGCCCAAAGCCACAAATCTAGTGAGCTCAGGTCCAAGATATCAAATTGCTCCCCCTAACTGCACAACTCTGCAGCTGGAGTGAGCCCCTCAAAGCCCCTCCCCGCCCGTAGCATTATGGTTTGCTGATTGTCGCTGCTCTTTGGTTCAACCCTGTGTCTTCCCTGCGGGTCTGTAAGCATCTCTGAGAGCAAAAACCACATCTGTCCCATTCACCATTAAATCAACCAGGGTTCTGCCATTGTGATATGCAGGTGTCCAGAAAATAGATGCTGAACTGGGCAGGGTGGCCCACACTTGTAACCCAGGTACTTGAGGAGGCGGAGACAGGAGGATCTCAGGTTTGAGGCCAGTCTCAGCCACTTAGTGAGGTCCTCCACAATTTGGTGAGACCTTGTTTCAAAATAAAGAATAAAAGACAGAGTTGGGGACGTAGCTTAGAGATAGAATGCTCCTGGGTTTAATCCTAAGCACTGCAAAGAAAGAAAAAGAAAATAGACGCTGCACCCCAAATCTTCCCTTCCCACTATAAAAGCGGAGGACAAGAATGCAGCTCCTGGAAGAGGGGGTGGTGTGGGTATCAAGGGTGCAATGGTTGCCTTTTAGTAAGTTCCTACTAAGTGCGGCATCTTACCACTTTATGTCTGAGAAACGAGGTGGAGAGTGGCTTCCCTCTCCCCATCCACCTGCCTTGGTGACGTCAAGGAAAACCCAGCACGTCACATGGCTGCATATCATGGCTCCTTTAGGAAAAGTTGTCAGATTTAGCAAATAAGAATAGAGGCAGTAAAATATTTTAAAGTAAAAAATAAAGTAGAGGATGCCCCATGAACTCTGAATTTCTGACAGGTAACAAATATTTTTTTGCTGTAAATATGTCCCCTAACACAGCTAAGGAACCCATATCTTAGTTCAGGTTTTGCCATTTGTCAGTATTTGTTACACACTTAAAGATAATTTAAAAGTGATTCATTGTTTGCCTGAAACTCAAATTTCCCAAGGTGTCTTGTATTTTGGCAGACACCCACACTTGTGGGTTTCTTACCTTGTTGGAGGGGGGGATGCCGTTTTTTCCAAAAAGATACCCTGAGGATCCAGGGAATACCGGGAAGGTTTAACCATGGTCTCTGGTGAGCAGTGAGCAGGATCTGGCCCAGGAAGGGCATTCGGTGGTGGGCAGAAGGGAGGGTGAGCATGTGGCCTGGGGAGACAGGGTCATGCTGCCTTCCTGCCAGGGGAGGAATGAGAAGCCTGCCCCAGCTGCTCCCCATCGGGCAGAGTTGGCATTTTGGAGCGCGTCAGAGGCCCTGGCTCACAGCCCTGGAAGTCAGCGTCTGGCCTCTGAGCCAGCACTGCCTGGCCAGCCCCAGGCCTCTCACCTCAGCCGACCAAGGGCCCCAACGGGTCCATTGTCACCCGCCCAGGCCCCTCAATGGGGCCATTCAGGGTGCAACAAGCCCCTCCAGAGGGCCCTTCCTCCACCCCTCCAGAGTGCCCTTGACCAAAGCCATGGTCTGTGTGGGTGGGGGGTCTGGCCGCAGTGACAGCAGCTGGCAGCCAGTGCAACATTATTGAAGGCTGGATTGTTGACAGGGTCAAAGAAATGCCCCAAGAGTCCCAGAACTCGGGGCACTCTGCCCACACTGTATCCCCTACCCCACTCAGGGCAGCTGGTTCTGAGGGGCCTGCATGGGAAGACAGAATCTTCACCAAGTCACTGTGAGCTGTGCAAAGTCCCCACCAAGTCACTGTGAGCTGTGAGTGATTATCTGGAGTCGGAGAGAAGTGACTTTGAGTCGGCTCTTTGCCATATCCTGGCTGCGTGAGATTAAGCAAGTCACTTCACCTCTCTGGGCCTTTCTTTCTTTACCTGTAAAACAGACTCATGGTATCTACCTCTTAAGATGGAGGCTGGATGAGAGAAGACATGAAAACATGGCACCTAGAACCAGGCACAGCATAGGTCTAAATAAGTGTTTCCTCCTTCTTGATCCCTTTTTACTTCTAGCTCTTCCTGACCCACTGAAGGCCCCAGAAATTTACTCTCCTGAGAACAGGAGGTCTGAAGCCCACTGCTCTAGGGATGTCTTAGTTTAGGCTTTACCAGGAGGACATGGAGCCCCTTGCAGACCTGAGATACCAGCTGTGGCCCCTCTTAGATAATACTGCTTTCTAAGGAGTACTGGCACTCAAATATAGAACTCTACATCCCATGTTTGATTCTCTTCCTGCTAGCCGGCTCTGGCTTCCTAGGTGGATCATATCTACTTCGCACTTGCAGGTGTCCTTTCCAGGTTCTTCCAAAACCCCTATTTCTGTTTTTTCTCCTCCTCCTCTTCTTTCTCCACCTCTTCTTTTTCTTCCTTTTTAGACCATGGACGACATCTACACCCTGATTTCTGAATGAGTCAACAGAAAGACAGATGCTGAACTCCACATGAACTGTTAGGTAACCTAAAGCTGGCCAGCTTGGGTCTTAAACAGAGGACACACAATCTGGCTTCATTACACTTCGCCAAGAGTCCAGTAATGCCTTCTCAATGGCTGACATCCCAATGTAATGCCCAGCCTACCTGGCAACCCTCGCCCCTGGCAGCAGGGAAAAGAGCCAGGGCTTCCTGTCCACCAGAGCATTCCACCATCTGTTCATCAGACCAAGTCCAAAATATTCTGCCCTGTTTTCCCTGGATCTTGCCTGCATTCAAGCCTCAGCTCCTTTCATTTCGTCCAGGATCCTGTCCCTGCCTGCCCCAAGTCACCCAGTCCCTCCCTTCTCCAGTCTTCCAATTTGATCTATTCTGGCCTCGTCTCTGTCAGAGTGGGGCTTACACCATCTTCATTTCATTAATGTGATCATACTTGCCAAAAAAGTGTATTTTGGAGTCTCATCTCAGATCTGCAAAATCAGAGTCTCTAGAACTAGAGTTCAGGATTCTGCATATTTACCAAGCACCTCAAGCGACTCTGAGAACAGTGAAGATTTACAACTATGGATATAAGAGAAGGGGTACATCCTTGGTATCTCTCCCTCTTGCCCCATAGAACCTTCCTTTGCATTTTTCTTCCTTGTTAATAACTATCTGGAAGAAATGTAACCGTTTCCATACTGCCAAATTACACTAAGATGACTGGTCCCTGCCATCTCATTTCTTGATTCTGTTCTGCCATGGACTTTCTTGACAGTTTCCCTCCATATTTTTGGGTAGAGCAGAAAACACACACTTGGGCTGTAACATCAATGGAGTCCTTTATACATCCCAGCAACTCGCCACATGCTTCACATACAAGATCACTACTGTTATGCCCATGAAGAGGACAAGTGAGCAAGGTCACGTTTAGCCACTTGCCCAGGGCCACATCACTGCACGCAGACAGAGCTTAAATCTAAACCCTGGTGGGTGTGACTGTGACCACTGCTCTTTCTCTGACTTCTCTATCCTGACTCCTCTGAGGAAGCTGGTCTCAAGCTCAGCACACTCCAGTGAATGTTTTAGAATCTCCTGCAGAGCCCTAAGAAACACAGGTGTGGACACCCCATTCTAGGTCTGATTCTATAAGGGAAACATCTAGGCATGTGTAGTTTGGACAACTCTGCAAGCTGCTGGGGAACCATGGCCATGTGCCCAGGGTCACGGAGCTCGTTAGAATGGGGTCTAGAGAGAAGGTGAGGTTCTTGCCTCTAGGAACAGTTCTCTTTTGCCTTTACCACCACTTCATGTGTATAGTGCTGCCAATATCAAATGGATTTTTTTGCAACCTCTCAAGGAGCATCTGGACACTCACACACAAGTGAATGCAGATGCAAACACATGTTCACATGCATGCTCACACACACACACAAACATGTGCTCCCATACACGCATGCATACACAAACACATGCTCACATACAAACACCCTCTTGGTGTCGGGCTCATTGTCTTTCAATCATGGGGCAGCTTCTCTGTCCTCACAGGGTCAGGTTTTAGCTTGAAGAAAACTAGGGTTGTCCCTCCTCTAGGTAACTTGGATGGAGTTTTTAATGAGACCAAACTAGGGAAACTGGAGGGAAGGAGGAAGTGTTTCCCAACTACTTCCTCTACCACCTACCCTCCTGTGGACTCTACAGGGAAGCTGCTCCTCTGCCACCATGTCCTCTTCCTCTACCTGTGTTGGCCCATACTTGGCTGAGACACAGGCAAACACAAGAACAGGTGGTTTTGATGGTATCGGTGCGCATCTGTTTCATATAGGCTGGTCTACAAAGCACCTCTGATCAGGTAACATCTGAGCAGATCTGAAGGTAAGGGAGCAAGCATTGTCAAAGTCTGGGAAGACACTTTCAGAAGAAAGAGTAGCCAGCGTGGTGCCCCGAGGCTCAGCCTTCTTGTCTTTAGAATGAAAGGACAAGGCAATGGTTTTTGTAGTTTAGTTCTGAGGTTGCAGAGCTTGCAAATCAGGGGCAGGAATACCTTAGAACCTACTGTGTGAATAGGACAGGATGGTAGAACCACAGGCCGCCATCATAGCCCCCCCCTTTTTACAGTCACATGTCTCTATTCCCAACTGTTTTGAAGAGAAAATTACCAGTTGTTTTTAAGAAACAAAAATAATCTGTCCTGCTAAGGGAGAGAGATATTTTAAAACCACTGAATGGATTTTTCCTTACCCGGGTTTTTTTTATTGATACGTCTCCTTGCCTTCCAGTTCTAAAATAAGCAGCCTGTCTGCCCTTATGCTAATTCAAAGGCAAGGCACTGAAGAATGGTGTAGGCCTGGGAGAGCCTGGCGGAGGTCACTTGGAAGCCACCAGACCTGGAGAAGGAGCCAGGGTTGCCTGGCCAGCCGGCCTCGCCCCAGCCTGCTCCCTCCAAATCCAGGTGACTGGAGGCTCTTAAAAACAGCAATGGAATGTGGTGAGAGCTGGTATTTCAAATGACAAATTTCTGACTGAATTCCAGTTCTTCGGAATGGAAAACGAGCAGCTTCCCATTACAAAATGTCCCAACAGTTCATGCCTAATACTTGGGTGTGGGCAATGCATATACATCAAATCTAAATTTGGCTAAAAATATAACAGAGCTGGCATATTTTTAGCCAGGTAAACATTTCTAGGGACTAAGTCAAATTTGTGTTGGTTTCTGCTCTGCAATCCAGAGAAGAAATGATTCCAAATGAGCCAGAGGCAGGGACCAAAGGGTAAAGGCAAAGAGTCCGCAGGGCAGCCAGGATCCCTGGTTTTAGGATTAAATCATTCTCCTGCCCCATTAGAGGGGTAGTACTTGGTAATGGCCATGGCCACAGTGACCCCCACCTGGGTCACTTTAGAAAGCAAATGTTAGCTGGGAGTGACTGGAGGCACTCAAATAAATTGTTCACCTTCCCTGTGCCCTATATTGTATGTGTATCTCTTTCTAACCCTCAACTAGACTTGAGTTTGTTTATCAGCCACACAGAGGGAGGAACAGGCAGTGCGTGGGGATGCAGGCTCTGCAGTTGCTTCCAGCCTGGCTCCTCCACTTAGGAAGTATGTGACCTTGAGTATGCTGTTCCTGCTCACCATGCTTCAGTTCATCTGCAAAGTGGAAACACACACCAGTGCTGACCCCAGAGGTCATTGCTTTTATTATGATTAAATTTAAAAATCCACACAAAATGCTTGGAAGACTGCCCATCCCTCAGTAAGTGCTCAGTAAACAACAGTGACGTTGTCTACCCCACACCAGGCACCTCTGCATACACTAACTGCTTTCACCCACTGAAATGTTATACTTTCCCTGGGGAAACTGAGGCCTGGTAGGGCTGACTCGTTCAAGCTACAGTTTAGTAACTATTTATTGAGTAACTATAATGTCGTAGGCCCAGTTAGCAAAGGGAGTTAGATGCCCAGTAAGTAAAAGGAGAGGTAGGATCATAGCCCAGGTCTCTCTGACTTCTAGTTTACAGGGGGCAGGCTCTGGGTAGAAAGAGGCTGGGTAGAAAGAGGGTAGATTTAAAATCAGAGAGTTCTGTACTTGGTCAAATTCCTGGCCTCCTTGAACATCATACATAAAATGGATGAGATGCATCATTAGTCTTACTTAATTATTGTGAGGGTTGAAGGAGATGATGTATGTTAAGCGTCTGGACCATGGGAGGTGTTCAGTGGTGACCATTTGTCACAATTATTGCATCTATGCAGAGGTCCTGGTTTTCTGATTCTGAGCCAAATGCAAAAGTTTTCTGATATGAAGAAATTAAAAATACTCATTTTAGCTGCAACAAGAGGACTGCAGGTTTGAGGCTACTGTGAAGTAACTTAGGGAGACCTGTTTCAAAATAAAAATTAAAAAGGGCTGGGTATGTAGCTCAAAGGTAGAATATCCCTGGGGTCAATCCCTCGCATCACACATATACACATAAATAGAATTTTTATTTCAAGTACTTGGCAGAAAAATGGGGGAAAACATAGCACAGGATGCGTTCCAAGTCTTTAAACTATCAGGCCTTTCAGCATGAAGTAGAAAAGACTCTGGCCTGGGAGCCAGGAGGCCTGGGTTCCACCTTGTGCTCTGGCCCTTGGGGCTGGGGGGCTAGAGGCGAGTCACCTCTTTCTGGACCAGCTTCCCCCTCTGTACAATGGAGTTTTTGTGGGAGCAAATGGTTTCAAAGATCTCCGCTGCCTCGGGTGTCCTGACGCTAGTCCTTGGAGGCACAGGTCTTGAAGCAGACATCCCAAATAAGCCTAATTATTCTAGATCTGGTTTTATCACCTAAGCAATATCTTTTCCTCCAGGGCTTGCTTTCCTTGGTCTCCAGACAGCTAACGACCTAAGTTTGTACACCGGAAGGTCTGACAGCTCTGGGATGCTGCAGCCCACGCATCTTGACGTAAACATGCGTCACTCTCAGGTCTGAAAAGAATCAAAGCAAATCAGCATGAAATGGGGACTGTGTACAGAGCTGCAGCCCAGCGGCATGTGGCAGGAGGACAGGAAGGAGGTTCCTGCCAGCTGTGAGACACATGGACCCCGCCGGCCCAGCAGCACGGGGTGACCTGGGGGACAGCAGCCACAGCTGTGGGAGAGGGAGATGGCACTCAGACTCTCACAGGATGTTGGCAAAAGCCAAACGGGGCTACTGATTCTTTCAACATGAAGCCTCTGGTGTCAGGCTGGGACCAGCGCAGGGGGCCTTGACAACAAAGAAACAGAAGGAGAGGGTTCACGGCCAGAAACATAGGGCAAAGGCTCTGGGGAAGAGGAGGGTGAGAGGTTTGATTGTCAGTATGGGAGACAGGCTTCTCCCAAATACTAGCAAAATAAAAAAGTGTGATTCAGAGCACAAGTTTGGAATCAGAAAAACCTGTGTTTGAATCCTGCCCCTGTTCTGACCAGCTGTCCAAACAAGTTCCCAAACCCCTGTCAGGTCAGTCTCTTCACTGACTCCTATTTTTTTTTTTTCTTACTGGTAAGATTGGATCAATAACATTGTCTCTGAAAGGAAGTATGAGGATCAAATGAAATTATGTATGTGCTATGGTTTGAATAGAATTTGTGTCCCCCCAAAGTTTCATGTGTCAGAGGCGTGGTCCCCAGGTAGCTGCATAGGGAGGTGGTGAGACCTGTAAGAGGTAGGGCCTCATGAGAGACCTTTAGGTCATTGGGGGTGGGCCCCCAGGAGGGAGCACTGGTCTCCTGGAGTCAGACCTCCCAGAGAGAGTTGCTATAAAGATCTGAGGCTGACCTTTAAATCCAATTCTGACTTCCTGTTTGCTCCCACTATTGCCATTTGCCATAAGGTAACACAGCCCAGAGGGACCCTGAAAGACCCTGCGCCATGCTATTTGGAGGCTATTTGGATTTTTAGCTTCCAAACCTTTAAGCCAAATAGATCTCTTAGCTCCATATGTAGCTGCTTCAGGTATTTCATTATAGGAATGCAAATTGGACTAATACAATAAGGAAATGGCATGTAAATGGTTATAGTAATCATTATAACTAGAAAGTCTATCCTATCCTAGGATTTTCTAAGCTTTCCATTTTCCTAAGTGATCAAAAACCTCCAGAACCTTTTCAGGTCTTCCTTCCAGGTGGGGGGCACAGAGAATCTGCCTGAACTCTTTCAGCCCATTTTAGCCCATTATTACATCCTGACAGATCTTATGTCACTGGAACTGTCAAACAGTTTGGACACTGTAACTATTCTTTGTATGAAGGAATCTGCCTCCACCCTCTACTTGGCCAAACCAGGCAAATTTCCCTAAGACTTGCTATTGGAGAGTTTTGTTGATGCCTCAGGCAGGGTGTAGGAACACCCCAAGAAAGAGCTATGTAAAATCTATATAGTTTAGCCACAGCTTTATGAACACAGCTTGTATTAGTCAGCTTTCTGTTACTATAACAGAAACCTGAGAGAATCAACTTATAAAGAGAAAAGGTTTATGCTGGCTTAGAATTATGAAGGTTCTAGTCCATAATTAGTTGGGCTCATACCTTTTACCTGTTGGGGCATCATGGTGGGAGCATGCATGTGGTGGAGAAAAGCATTTACTCTAGTGGGGCATGGTGGCACACACCTGTTATCCTAGTACTTGGAAGGCTAAGAAAGGGGAATTGCAGGTTTGAGGCCAGACTCAGCAATTTAGACCTTCAGCAAGTTAGTGAGACCCTGTTTCAAAATCAAAAATAAAAAAGGGCTGCATATGTAGTTTGAAGGTAGAATACCCCTAGAGTCAGTCCCCAGTATTAAAAAGCATTTACCTCATGTCCAGGGAGTGAAAGGAGAGAAGAAGGAGGCAGAGTTCTACAATCCCTTCAAGTGCGCACCATCAACGAAATGCCCCAAATGACCCATTAGGCCTCCTTCCCCTACCTAAAGTTCAAGCACCTCCCAATAGAACTCACTGGGAGCCAATCTTCAACACACAGGCCTTTCAAAGACATTCTAGGTCCAAGCTATAGTATGCCTCATGCTCAACAATCCACTTACTACTGTGTTCCATTCTTTTAGTGTCCCTCTTCATCTTTCTTTTCTGCTTCAAATATTAACTCAAAGCTTTGCTCTGTGCAGATCCTGTACCTGCAGGAATCCAGAGAGGCCCATCTCAATGAAGTCATGGCCCAGCTACACAAGCAAAGTCTCTGGGAGGCTCTCAGAGCCTAGGGAAGATGTT
This sequence comes from Muscardinus avellanarius, assembly GCF_963383645.1. Taxonomy (NCBI): domain Eukaryota; kingdom Metazoa; phylum Chordata; class Mammalia; order Rodentia; family Gliridae; genus Muscardinus; species Muscardinus avellanarius. The sequence goes on along the minus strand of NC_137786.1, from coordinate 194,748,586 downwards.
ATATCTAGATCAAGGTAGGGTCAGAGGCTTCCTGGAGGTGGCAACGGTAACCCTGAATTTGAATGGGCAGAGGGAGGGAGCAGTTAGTCAGGCAAAAGAGACCTGAGAGGAGGGGAGTGAAAGAAGGATGAGGCAGAGGAAAGCCAGCTCCGGCTCGCTCACAGTCTTCACCTTAAGTAGGGCTTAACCAGGGATTCTGATTCTTTTTAAATGTCTACATTCAAAGGCACTTCTTTTTACATTTGTCACTTTGGAAACATCTTAGATTTTTTATAAAAGAGTACCAAATGAAACTAGATCTTGTGATTTCCGCAAAATGTCGGCAACCATTCTCATCAAAGAATAAGGAAGGCAGCCAAGATGTTGGTGCTACACCAGAAAGGAAATGGAAGGTCCCAAGCCTGGTGAGACCAACTTGGCCAGGATAATGTGAGTCCACACAGATACACACACACACACACACACACACACACACACACCCTCATTCATGTTCTCATGAGCACACCATAGATATAAAAGGCATTGATAACATATGCTATTTGGCCAGGGCTTTGTTTTGTTTCCCAACATTATATTGTAAAAAATTTCAAACCTACAGAAAAGTTGAGAGAATTGCACATATATCTCCACATAGATTAACTTGTCAGCATTTTTTTTTCTTTCTCTCTGCAGATAGTCTCACCATCCCCTCATTTGAGTTCATTGCTGATATCAAGACATTTCTGCATGTATTTCCCAAGGAAAGGGACTAAGCCTTGGGGCATTATAACTCTGGACCACATCCCCAGCCCCTTTTATATTTTACTTTGAATCAGGGTCTCACTGGGTTGTTAAGGGCCTTGTGAAGTTGCCAAGGCTGGTCTTGAACATGTGATCCTCCTGTTTCAGCCTCCCCAGATTGAGAGCTCAGGTGTGTGCTGCCTTGCCTGGCTACAAAAGAACCCCCAAACCATTTACATTGGTAGAATAATGCTATCTAATATACATTTTATACTTGAATATATCCAATTGTCTCTGAAATGGCCTTTGTAACATGTTTGGTTTTGCTCCTCCAGGATCCCAAGGGTTTCCCATTTGATTTGGGCATCATAGCATTATAGATCTCTCTCTCCCCCCCGCCATCTCCCTCTCTCCCTCTCTCCCTCCCTCACCCCCCCTCTCTGTGTGGTACTGGGGATGGAACCCAGGGGCATTCTACCTCTGAGCTACAACCCCAGCCCTATTTTTTATTCTTCTATTATGAAAGAGGGTCTCACTAAGTTGCAGAGGGCCTCACTAAGTAGCTGAGGCTGGCCACAAACCTGCAATCCTCCTGTCTCAGCCTCTTAAGTACTGGGATTTTAAGTGTGCACCATCACGCCCAGCTCTTTGGTCTCTTTTCTAGAAGAGTCCCTCACCTGCCTTTTTACTTTCATGATGCTGATACTTTTGGAGATCCTGGGCCTAGTGTCTTAAAGAATGATCTGTTACTAGAACTTACCTATTGCTTCCTCATTCAAACAATTATTTTCAATCAGATTGCCCATTTTCCCCTTCATCTATCTAGGACCAGCCCTTCCATATATGCTCAGTGATGAACCTTAACAGGTCTGGTGGCCTCAGAGAACTTGGAACTTTATACAACCTAGAAGGATTTAACTAATAGTATTAAGTGTCTAATGTTTATCTGATATTGAAAGGATGTTTTCAATATTTCCAAATTCTGAAAAATGGAGTGAGGAATCAAATGACATATGTATCGAGCCAAAAAAATTAAAGCAATTTAATTTGATTCAGTATAAAGGATGCCTTTTCAGATATTTTTTTCCAAAGTGTTTTCATATTCTCTATTTAAGAACCTTGATGCTGGGGGCTCAAATAGAGATGGGTTCCATTCTGGGTGTACTACTTACCAGCTGTGCTACTTAGCTTAACTTCCCTTAGCCTTGATTTCTTCAAAGGACATCTAAGGAGAAAAATGCTTAAATCAGCTCCATGTCTAAAATAATTCCCTCTCTTAGTCTTTACAATAACTCTTCAAATCAGGTAGAGCAGGGACTACACACTCTGTTGTGTAAGTGATGTAACTGAAGCTCAGAGAGACAACTGGACTACTTGAAGGTCACAATGCAAAGGTCAAAGAGATGGAACTGGAACCAAATTGCTGACTCTGACCCTCAGAGCTGTCGTTTCTAGTTTTTTCCAGGAAGCAGCACCTACCTGTGGGATATTGCAAGGATTAAATGACATGACACCTGTCTGGTGCTGTGCATTAATGCTGATACAGACCTATGCTCAATCAGTGTCAAAGTCTATGATTATAATTATTTGTATTGTACCACCCTGCCAAGAGTAACTGATTTTGTTCAGAGGCTCTGAAAGAAGCCTTGAAAAGTAAGCTGATATTTATCTTGACCAAGCCCCCCTTTGTACCCTACCATCTCTCTCAGCAAGATGGGGTTGGGTAGAGAAGGGAAAACCCCAATTCACTGCTAGTATCAAGGTATCATGTGGAAGGAGAGACAAAAGAATTCTGCGGCTGCGGGGTATTGTTTGCAAAACACAAGAGAGGGTCTGTTTTCCTTGGGAAAGGGGGCCCTGAACCATGAGTCATTCTGAAGGTTTTGCGTGGGTGGCTTGGAGCTCCTGTGAAAACCTTTGAGTCACTCAGTATTGTCTAGTATAGACTGAAGCACAAAAGCCTGACCAAGTTTTATTTCCCAAATCACATGGCCCATTCTGCCCAAGACATTCTAGGAACACATTGTCTACTTCCTCGAACAACGTGACTACAAGACAGAGTCACCATTGAAATTAGCTCTGCGGCCATTGGTAAAACACCACTGGGCAACTAGCCAGGCCTTGGGGCACCTTAATGCCCAATCCAATCACAACTTTCAGTTCCCACTACAACCATGCCAGCTGTGGGAGTGATAAGGAGCCATTACGAAGCCCATGCAAGAGGACTATTTCTTTCTTGGTCTTGTCCTAGGCTGGGCCATCATATTGAGCACCTGCATTCTACCACCTCTCTGGTGCCAGCTCAGGCAGGCATACAAAGGAGGCTTCCCACAAGTGTGGTTTGTAGCCAATCTCTCAGTTTCTTAGTGTTACAGTGATGTCCATCCTGTCTGGGCCTCAAATGTGGAGGTTTTGATGAACAACTTTGGATATGACTTCTCTGGATGAAGTTCTTAATTTACATTTGTTCCCTATTCATCCAACCAAAGCCCTGCCACATTCTGTGTTTCCATGATGCAAGGCATCTGTCCATCCACATAATCAGCCATGCACTTGGGAGGCAGAGAGGTAGGGTAGAAAGAACATGGGCTTGGGATGAGGCAGACATGAGCCAAGCCTGGCCCTGGTTTTGGGTGGTAAAAATAGAAAATACCATATATTCCTTGCTTAGTCTGGGCCAGACCCTGTGCTCAGCAACCTATCTGTGAGAGCTGAGTCCTCACAGCCAACTTATGAGTATCACCCTTTTTGCTTCACAAATGAAAAAAAAAAACTGAGATCTATAGATATTAAGGAATTTACCCAAAGTCTGGATTTGAATCCAGATCTGTCTCAATGAAGCCCAATTTACCACAGAAAATGCCCTCCAAGGGATGCGTTCCCTTGATCTCAACACCTCATGTGAAATGTGTCGACCAGTTTTTACATGTTACCCAGTTTCTTATGTCTCAAATTAAATAATCAATGTATAAAGAGTACCGCAGATGACCTGGCACATAGCATATGTTCCATAAATGTTCCCATCCCTACTGCTGAGGTGGATTCTAAAAAATAAGAATTTCTGACTTTAAGCCAAAATCTTGCTGGGTGGTTTGGCTTTTCTATACAGGCTTTAGGAGAGTTTCTGAGGCCTAATCAACACACCTCTCTCAGGGCTGCATCTCGCACGTCTTCTAAGTAAATAAAACAGCCAGAGAATTGGGGCTGGAAACTGTGGTCACGGAGAAAGAGGGTGTGAGAAATGGAGAGCAAACCTAGTTGTTCTGAGGGCTAGAATTCGGGTTGTGACTCCTCCAGCCTCGCCTTTGATGTGTGTGTGCTTACGTGCACTCAATACTTTAAGCTGTTCCATGTGTATATATTTGTGTATGTGTGTGTATATATGTATATATACACATACCCAGAAGTAGATGTATTTAGACGCAGATATATATACACACATAATGATATCCTAAATAAGCCACCAATACCACCCTTAAAGTGGCTTTAGAAAATTAACCCACGGAATAAGCAATAATACGTGAACTATAAACATTCTTGCATGTTGGCAGATAATCACACTACACATTCCCCTCCAAGAACCAAGAAAGAGAAGAAAGGGAATAACACAATAGCAGAAACACGCACTAATCAAATCCATAATCAACTTTGATGATGGAGCAAGGATTCTAATCAAAACACAATGGGGCAAAGTTGCAACAGGTTGTAAGCTTGGAGCTGCACTCTCTTCCCGGGGCCTCACCCATGCTTTCTTTTTAAACATCTAAAACACTTGCAGAGGATTTCAATCAGCTCTAATTACTTTTTAAGAGAAACGAGTTGCAAGCTGAGCTCTAGCTCCTAAAAACAGGAAATATCAAAGTATTATATGTATATTTTTTCCCTCTGCAACTGCTTCTTAAAAATAGGTTGATGTCTCCTCAAATAGCTCAAAAGTGTTCCTTATCTGAAGGCTGGCCAGAAAAGGTTTCTGAGCTAACACGAATTGTGCCTTAAAACAATTCTTTCACATGGTCATAATTTATACACAAGGGACTAGAACAGTTGCTGTATATGCTGTTCTTGGGGAAAAGCCAGGTATCTCCATCCTGGGAAGGGGATTCAGGAGACATGTGCTCCTAGCAGGGTAGTTTTCTCTGCTGGAGGTTGAGAACCAGCTGTGGTTTTGTGGGAGAGACTCCAGGTGAAGGGGTTAAAGGGGTAACAGCGGTGCTATACCTATTAGCCATTTGCTGGTTAAGTTAGGTCTTTTCCACTTCGTAGATATGGGGAATAGGCTAGCAGGATGAATAGGAAGTCACTGGCTAGGGAAAGTTGCTGAGTAAGAAAAGAGCAGCCACAGTTTTCCCTGTAACTACCACATGGGATATTCTGAATCCCAAGTTAATTATAATAATCACCATCATTTCCCAAGGGTATGGTATGAAGCTGTAAACCAGGTCCTTACTAGATGCCACCTCCCCAGCCTATCACCACCAGACAGCACATTCAGAATTACCATCTACCAGGAAGCCAGCATTCGTATCCAATCCAACCACTGCAAAGCCTCTGGCCTTTCTCTTCATCACCTTTTCAAATGGAAGATTCCAGACTTGGAGTGATCTCTTGTTGCCTGAAGTGACATCCACTCCTGCTCCATGGTCATGCACCACGGCATGACCTTCCATAACCCTTTCCTGTTGGGCTCATTCTCCCCTTTCCTCTTCCCTACCAGCCATTTCTACCTGTCTCTGAACCCCAACCTACCTCCTGCTCCTGCCTCCTCCATGAGATCCTGTGGAGTTCTCTCTCTCTCTCTCTCTCTCTCTCTCATCTCTCTCTCTCCCATGGTACTGGGAATGGAACCCCAGGGATATTCTAACTCTGGGCTACACCCCAGCCCTATTTTTTATTCTTTATTTGGAAACAGGGTCTCACTAAGTTGCAGAGGGCCTCACTAAGTAGCTGAGGCTGGCCGCGAACCTGCAACCCTCCTGTCTCAGCCTCCCAAGTACTGGGTTACAAGCGTGCGCCACTATGCCCAGCTCCTGTGGAATTCTTTAGCTGGTGAGCCTCTTCCCTTCCTTTCATCACCATGGGTTCCCAGCCCCCAGCGCATCTCTTAGCCCTCCCTGTGTTGTTCCATGTTGGGTACAAAGCTATGCCTCCCAACTAGACTATAAAATCCTTAAGGCCTAGGCCACATCTTATTGCCTTGCAGGTCTGCCAGAACATCGTGGAGGGAGGCAGCAACGAAGAGAAGGCAGGTCCACAGGTGTGCAGCTGGCTGAGCTGGGCTCCCCGCTCTGTCACACTGGCTGAACAAGCCACTGTACCTTGCCGGGCCTCATTTACTCATTGAGCTCAGTGGCTACATCTGTGACCTGACAAAGCAGGGCCCAAGAGTTATCAGGCAGGCTCTGTGGCTATCTCTGCACAGCATCATGGTTAAGGGGACAGAGTCCAGGGGCAGACTGTTCAAGCTCTAATTCTACTAAATCTACCCCTGCTTCTCACAAGGCTACTAAACCAGGGCTTTGCCTTTATTTCCTCATGTGTAAAATGGGAGGATAATAAACAGTTATTGCATTGGATTGTTATAGGAGTAAAATGAGTCACTTTATGTCAAGTACTAGGACAACTCCCTGCACATAGGAAGTGCTTGCCATGTAAGGATTTGCCACTATCATTAGCATCATTATTGTATTATTATCATCATTGAAAATGGATGTGTCACACCTGCTATAAGTGCTGCTGGGAAGGTGAATGGGTGAATGGGCCGGGCACATCGGACACATGACAGTGGTCCTGCCTTCCCCTCATTACCCCACTGAACCTGATTCTGTATGAGGCTTGTGACAGAGACTCTATAAATCTGTGTAAACAGACTGATACCTTCACCAGGGCTTGAAGGAAAGAACCATGCCTTTTGTCATGTAGCGGCTATAAAATCTAGGCTCAATAAACTCTCTGGGCCTAGCAATATAGGTAGCTAATTTTATTAATTGTTCCTTGTGTGCCACACATGGCACTAAACACGTTTTATTATTCTTCATGCTCACAGCACTTCTTGTGGTTGTTTATGCCCGTTGTGCAAATGGGAACTCTGAGGCCCATAGAAGTTAGTTAATGGACTAGGTCACCCAGCTAGACAGACACAGGATCCCGCTATACCCACATGACTTTAAAATCTGGGCTCTTAGCCACTGCACAACTCAGCCTCCTGCAGAAATCCCCCAAATAAAAGGAAAGTAAGGGCCCCCGAGATATCATTTTCCATTGGATTAATCATTTCCTGAGTGTCTTCTAATAATAAACACTAGGTTTTAGACCAGGGAACTACCAGATGGCAAGTTAGACACAATTTATGGGCCATAATCAAGGGAATTTTCTGGAAGGTGAATGAATATTCACCATGTTAGTCAGTGTGTGGGGACACTCTGTGGAAAGTAGGCAAATCCCTTTTTCGAGAGTCTCTTTGACGTTGGGGTGGGGCTGTGAGAACAAGGATCTGCTACCTGTCATGTAAAAGAGCCCCTAGGAACTCTGGGCATTGACAAGGACAAGGTAAGCTGAGAAAGCCAGGACAGTTCACTGGGAAGTGCCAACTTCCTCAGCAGTCCGTGCAGACCTTCCTCCTGTGGACAAGGGCCCACAGAGGGCAAGAGAGGCGGGACGGGGGATGTTGGGAATTGGGAGCCAACAACGAAGAAGTAAGCAAGGCCTCCAGGGCACAGGATCAGGCTAGTTCCTCCGGGAGATGCTGGAGGGCATTCCCCCCCCCCCCAGGGAAGAGGGTGATGAATCACCTTTCCAGGACCTGCCCACTGCAAGACCTCCACAGTGTTTAGTGCTGAAAGGTCAAATGGGCAAAAGCAGACAGCTGCCTGGCTCTGATAACCCCAGTGCCTACCTTCCCTCATCGCTCCAGTCCCTCATCGGGCTCCAGGCCATGTAAAACATTCCGAGTCACTGTCCTGCCCTCTAACATCTTGTCCACTATACCTCATACCCCACCTATCGCCATGGCTGAAGAGGAAGCCCCGGCAGGAGGCACCCTGGAGTTTAATGCCATTTCAGAGTACCCTGGACAAATCCCGTGGCTAACAACAGAAAAAGAGCACAGCATACAACTCTAGCAGAGACAGAGCCCTGAGCACAGAGGAAATCTTGCCTTCCTCCCACACACCATCACTCAAAGCTGTCAGCTTCCAAAAATGTTTAGCAAGTGCAGCAGCAAGGGCCATGCTTATCAGCCTGGTGTGGGAGCCTGATCTGCCGGGAGGGCCTTCTGTAGCCCAGAGTTCCAAAAGTCTGCTTACAATTAGCTTCCAGCTCGTTCCTCCATCAGAAAGGCTAGGAATGTGTTGAGCGCTAGCCTCTGATCAGAGAAAACACCAGGAGAAGGTGGGGGGGACAGTGTCAGCAGAGAAGTGCCTGCCAAAAAGGTCAGCTGGTCTGTTGCCACCAACCCCCCAAAACACCTCCCCCCTCTGGCTTCCCGCCTGTCCCTACTGGGATAGTCACATCCGTCAGGTCGGTCTGTCCCCAAAAGTCCCTGCTGATTGCCTGCCAAGAAAATACAGCATGCCCCTGCTCCCTCCTACCAGAAGAGGGGGAAATGCAGCAGGGGAGGGCTGTAGGCCAAGAGAAACCTGATTGGCCCTTGCGGATTTCCTTAAAAGAGATTGCATGACCAGGGCTTGTCACCCCTCCGGACTGGGTGATGCCGGCTCTGTCTGGAAAGGTAGAAGTCACTACATCTCTTCCAGCTATTCTCCCACCCCCATTCCCACACCCACCCCCCCAATCCCACCTCCTCAGTCACCCAGACTACAGACACCAGGATCTACTACCCAGGAAGGAGGGGCTTAGTTTCGGCCGCCATTCCGAGGCAGCCACCCCCACACCCAGCGCTACAGCCAGCCAAGACGCTAGGAGTCTCCAGCCACCGCCGCAGTCCCCACACCTCGCCCAAATCCCATTCCTCTAAGGATGGAGCCAGCACAAGCCATCATCAAGCCAAGGGGAGAGCAGGTTCACGGACACTCTCTCCCTCTTCCTGGATCTTGCAGCCAGGCCTGAGGGCTTTCAACCCAATGAGGAGTCAGACTATTCCTGGTGAAGAGGAAACCGGGAAGCAGACACACACACACACACACACACACACACACACACACACACACACACACACAGTTGCAGCAACAGATATGGTCTTCTTGAGCCTAGGTCCTCAACATGCAAGACTTGACATTTATAGGGTTGCACGCGCTTTTGGAGAACACCCCGGCCGTGCCCCCAACATGATGCCGCAGGCGTGCCTGCACCCAGGGTTTTGCAGAGCTCCTTATGCAAACCTTGGGCACCCGGGCCACACCCACTGGCCGGTCCACTCATGCATCCCCCAGTCGGCCAGCCTAAAGGGAATGGTTACACTCCCTACCCCATAGTAGCCCTTTCCCCCATATGGCCTTGACCCCCTCCCATGAAACATTTCCCCTACCCACCCCAGAACAGTTCCCCAGGACCTCTCACCTGGGTATCGAACCCATTTTCCAGAGAGCCGCTGGTCCGCAACGGGAGCCCCTCCCCCGCCGTTTCCTGGAGCCCCTGCGATTTCAGAGGTATCTGGCTAGGGTAGGCGGTCTTGCTCACCTCCACCTTGCTTCCCAACTTAAGGTAGCAGGGCTGGGGGCCAGTCCGGGCCGGGGGCACGTGCAGGATGGGTGCGGCGCTGTGCACGGGTTTGGGCAGTCCCGACTTCATTTTGGAGGCTACCAGGATGGCCGGCATCTTCTCCCGGGGCTTCGGCTTTCCCAGCACGTCCCTGGCAGCGGCGGCGGAGGCGACCGCTAAAGGCAGCGCGGGCAGCAGAGCAGGCGCCGGGCCTCGGCCCGCGAGGCGCCCACCACCAGTGGAAGAAAAAAAAAGAATCCCCGGGTAGGGGAGCTCGGAGCGATCCGGCGATCGCGCCTTCGAGGTGCAGGGATGGGGTCGGTGACCGGTCGCCGCGTTCAGCGAGTCCCACCTGGATGGATGCTGCAGCTGGGTCTCACGCCCCTCCTGGGCGGCCTGTTCAAGAGCTCTGGGCGTTCAGGGACTGCTGCCTCTGGCAATTTTCCTCCTGGGAAATCGAGGCTTGGACACCCATATTAACTTGCCACTGCGTCTCTAAAGCGAAGCCCCGATGGAAGAGACACAGGAGACGGGGACGCACGGGTTCCGCTCCAACGACAGCCAGTGTGAGCGGGCGAAGGAAGGAGAGAGGGAGGGCGCACGCAGCCGAAGACGTCTCCACCGAGAGGCAGATGCCACGCTGATCGCGAGCACCGCAGTGTCACCGCGACGCAGCAGAGGCGCGGCGGGAGCCCCCGAAAGGTCTCTCTCGGCGTGACAGTCACCACTGTCCAGAAGCTCCTCGGACGAATAGCACCTTAGCACTTGCGGGTCTGCACATGCTCCGTGCGCTATAGCGCAGCGAGGCTGTGGCCGTGGGGCGTGGGCACCGGGACGCGCGGCTGGGCAGGGCTGAGCTCGCGGGCGGCCGCCGCGCTCCCCGGGAAGGCAGCGCGGGCTGCGGGGCTCCGAGCCGGGGAAGACAGGCTGGGCCCGCGGGCTGCGGCGCGCTCTGACAGCCCGGGCCGCCCCGGCGCGCCCATTGGTCCGTCGCGCGCCAATCAGCGGCCGCGGCTCTCACTGCAAAGGGGGCGTGGCCTCAACTCCCGGGTCGCCGCCGAAACTCTGGGGCGGCGAGTACAAAGCGGGCGGGTGTCCGCGCTGCGGCGGCGCTCACGCCACCCCGCGCCCCCAAACCTTCTTTTGAAAAATGCCCTTTCGAACGCAAACGCCCGACTCTGGGTCCCGCGAGCACCGTTCAGGGGAAGTTGGTTTCCTATTTGAAATGGTTCTGGTCGCCTTAACGGTTCGAGCCTTCCGGAGGCGCGCCCGCCGCTGCTGCCCTCTCTGGCCGGGCCGGGCGGGTCCTCGTCTCCCGCCCTGAGGACACCACGCCCGCCAGGTCTCCTTTGCCGACTCTTCCAGCAGGGCCAGGGGGCCCGCCAACAGCTTCCTTTTCAGTTTTCAAAGGTTGCACATTTCACGTAACTATTTGAAGTATTTATAGGCAAATACAATGCCTAACGAAGCTTCCCGCCCTGAGACAGCTCCTCCTCGCAACCGACTCGGGACTCTGTAATTAGAGTGGACGAAGGAAGCCTAAAGAGGCTTCGTGACCCCGGCAGGCTTTGGCCAAACTTGGCTGCGTTTCATGTATGAACCCCTCCCTGTCCTCCGCCTCGGACACACTGGCTGCACAGGTTTCTCCGCTTTACTTCTCTGGCACAGATTCCTTCCCTCCGCTCATTTGCGCTTTGTATTCCATGGTGACTCAAAGTATAAGTAAGTGATGGAAGGAAGCCCGGATGATCTAGGCAGGCCGGAGCCCTCGCGATTCATAGACGAGGAGACCCACCCCGTAGAACGACCTGGATCTGAAATAGGCAGCTTCTTCAACCTTCCATGCAATCTTCTACATGCATGTTTTCACATGGAATAGGTGGAGGTTTGGCTAAATTCATGCAGGGTTGTACATTAGTGAGAAAGAGCATGGCAACAGTTTAGCACAAGTACCTGGCAATACAGGGGACCGATAAAAGCGGTATCCCTATTAAGTTTCTGCTACTCCACCCACCCATCATCTCTATAAACTATTTGTCTCTTCCAGCTCTAGGATATAGGTAATCACTTTATGCCCACTCTATAGCCTCATCTACAATACTGATAGCATTGATTTATAATTATGGACTGAATGTCTTTGCCCCCCCTTAAGTTCATATGTTAAAACCCCAGTCCTCAATGTGATGGTATTAGGAGGCGAGGCCCTTGGAAAGTAATAAATTCATGACCATGATGGAGAAACCTTACTGATGGAACTAATGCCCATATCAGAAAAGACAGGATGGGGATGATCTTTTTCTGTAGTTGAGGACACAGCCAGAAGGCAGCCTTTGTGAACCAGGAGAAGAGTGTGCACCAAAAACCTGACCATGTTACAGCCTGAGCTCAGACAACCAGCCTCTAGGCCTGTGAGAAATAAAGTTGTTTAAGCCACCCTGTCTGTAGCATTTTTGTTCTAGCTACTGGAACAGACCAAGATAACCAAAGGAAACTTCAAAAAGAAAAAAATTTTTTGGTGGTACTGGGGATGGAGCCCTTCTACCTCCAGGCTACAATCCCAGACCTATTTTATATTTTATTTGGAAACAGGGTCTCTTAAACCAGTGAGGCTGGCTTCGAACCTGCACGATCCTTCTGTCTCCACCTTCCAAGTGCAGGGATTACAAGTGTGCACCACCACACCCAGCCCGAAACTTCAAAACTTTAAAACAAGCAGTGCATCATTAAGAAATGATAAGTGCCTTCTTACTCTAGTCTGTTCTTCCCCCACCTTATCTTCAGTTTATTCTTTATGTAATGGATCCATCAGCATTCTTGCAGCTCTAATATAAAAGACTAACCATGTAACTTAGAGAAAAAAATATTTATTTTCTTATACTTTCACTTTAACAACATGTGAGGCCAGGAACTGTAGAACTCAGGGCATGAAGACAGAAATCAGAGAAAGGGAGAGCGCATGGGCTGTGCTGACATATTGGAGGTGGAAAGTAAGAGAGAGAGAGAGAGAGAGTAGCTCGGTGTGGTGGCGCATGCTTGTAATCCCAGCATTTGGGAGGCTGAGACCGGAGAATCACAGTTTGCAGACAGACTCAGCTACTTAGTGAGGCCCTCTGCAACTTAGTGAGACCCTGTTTCAAAATAAAGAATAAAACATAGGACAGAGGGTGTAACTCGGTCAAATGCCCCTGGGTTCCATCCCCAGACCTGCAAGAAAGAGAGAGAGAGAGAGAGAGAATGAATGTGTGTGTGTGTGTGTGTGTGTGTGTGTGTGTGTGTTTCTGTGCACGCACGCTGTGGGAGGAGGAACCACCTATATAATCTCCAAGGTCACAGCTCCAGGGACCACCTCCTTCAGCCAAGGGGTGTCATCCAGGTAAATTTATTACAATGGATTTATCTACTTCTGAGATAGCAATCCTCATGACTTAATTATATAAACCTTGACTATTAATAAATGAGCTCTTTAGAGGACATTTATACTGAACAATAACATGTAGTGATGTTCTTCTCTAGCTAGGCCAAAATACACATAGCCTTGTCTATAAGCTTGTTGTAATTAGCCTTCCTCTCTCTGAAATTAAGTCACATGTGGCCCCCAACATTTACACAACTTTTTGCCATCTATGCCTTCTCCTATACCGATTTCATGCCTTATTTAACTCATTGTTTAAACATTGTCTTCTAAGGGAATAAACCTCTCAAAGTTAGGAACTGCATTTTAACTTTCCAAAGCATAATGCTTTGGAAAGACAGCTACTCAAATCATTACTGAATGAATGAATGAATGAATGGATGAATGAATGAATGAATGAATGAATGAATGAATAACAGCAGCAATTCTCAAGGAGCAGAGGTTGCTTTTTAGACCTAGGAACATAAGGAAATAAATGTTATGCTATATGAAACCTTGAATTCTTCTTCTGACAGATGTAAATTCTCATTTTTACAGATATATCAAGAATTGTAGAAAGAAATTGTAGTCTTTATCTAAAAAATCAAGGAGATATTCCACAGCATTCCCATGACAGATGCAGCGGTTCTTAATTGTGCTCCCCCACCATGTAGAAGCAACAACATCACCTGGAAATTTGTTTAAAAAATCCCACCCTATACCTACTGAATTCAGTCTCTCCAGGGTTGGAGCCCAGCAATTTGTGTTTTAAGGAATGTTTAACTCAGCAATATTAATGCATGGTGAAGTTTGAGAATTCTGTCCAAATTAATGTATCATGCATTCACTGCAATTCCAGGCTTCTTAAACCTTAATATGAATGAGAAATACCCAAATCTTGTCAAAATACAGATTCAGGGTCAATAGGTCTGGAATGAGACTGAGATTTTATTTTTTGAATAAACTCCCTGGTGATGCTTGTGCTGGTGGCCTGAGCAGTAAGCATAGTTAAAGCATAGGCAGCAAGCTGGGCAAGGTGTGCACACCTGTAATACTTGTATTTGGGAGGCTGAGAGAAGAGGATCACAGGTTTGTGGCCAGTCTCAGCAACTTAGGCCTTCCGCAATTTAGTGAGACCCTGTTTCAATCAATCAATCAATCAATCAATCCATAAGTAAATAAATAAATAGAGATGGGGAGTGTAGCTCAGAGGTAGAATGCCCCTGGGTTCAATCTCAGTTCCACATAAATAAATAAATAAGTAAACAAATAAATAAAATTAAAGAAAAAGTGTTTCCTCTCAAAAGCTGTCTGTAGTTAAGTGACTTACTGTCACAGTGTTCTTCTGTCGTGTGTGTGGGTCTGGGGGTGGAACCCAGGGGCATTCGACCTCCGAGCTATACCTCCTGCCCTATTTTTTCTTTATTTTGAAACGGGTTCTCACTAAGTTGTGGAGGGCCTCACTAAGTAGCTGAGTCTGTCTGTGAACCCGTGATCCTCCTATCTCAGCCTCCCAAATGCTGGGATTACAAGTGTGTACCACCACGCCCAGCTCTGTTACAATGTTCTGAAAAGGCACATCTATGGAGTTGGAACAGCAACCAGGTCAGCTGATAGTCTGCCACAGGTAGAGAAATGGAAAACAGTGATATACATACTATGTATTTGCCATTTAAAATTTTCTAATTAAATGGGATTGCCACCAAGATCACTTTTTTGAATGTGTGGCTCTCAGCTACACACAAATATGAAAAAAAAGTGCATTCTTTTCTTTGACTAAAAGTACTTCTTTCAAATTACCTAGGATTTTGTAAATACATGGGCATTCACACTAACTAACCCTATGTGATTTATATAACCAATGGCTGATAATTTCTCATCTTTCTTGATTCAAGACCAAATGCATCTTTTAGTCAGTTTCCAAATATCTTTCTCTGCTTCTTTATCCCTTTAATAAGTCTATTCTGGACCATGTTTCATCTCCATTTTGTCTTTTATTATAGACCTTCATTTTTCTTACTTTAAGCAAAAGTTATTATCTTGACCAGGCAAGGGGGAAAAAAGCAAATGAGAGGCAAATAAAACAATTGCAAGATTCTTCCTTAAATAAGACTTTCTCAAATTATTTAAATGATCTGTAAATTTACCCCTTCCACATGGATGTTGTGCTAACATGAAAGAAATGATTTTAAATTAGCATGTTTGGCAAGCATTGTTAGCTAAAGGACGGAGAACAGCAAGCTGCTTGGGGGAGGGATTTACTATCTGGATTTTAGAAAACATGTTTTCTTTTAAAATTTGCGCATTGTGGACAAAGATGCAAAGTTGAAGCAGTGTGTGTGTGTGTGTGTGTGTGTGTGTGTGTGTGTGTGTGTTGCTAGGGATTGAACCCAAGGGCGTTCTACCTCTGAGCTATACCCCTGGCCCTATTTTATTGTTTGTTTTGAACAGGGTCTCACTAAGTTGCGAAGAGTCTTGCCAAGTTGCTGAAATGGGCCTTGAACCTGGGGTCCTCCTTTCTCAGCCTCCCAAATATTGGGATTACAGGTATTCTCATCATTTTAAAACTCAACTTTGACAACTCTTTCTCTTCTGACTCTAAACTTTTCAAATCACCCTAATGTCACTGACACATCAATTGAAACTAACTATTCCTGATGGTCCTGAGTTTGGATGGTTCCCTGGCTGTAGAAGTTACCATCAGATCTGGATGCACCGGCTGCGGCCCTCTTTAACCCTCCATGTTAACCTTTGGTGATTAGCTGAGTGTGAATTGGGTTTCAGAGCTGACCTGCAAGTGACAGCCCTATCAACCCATCCTTCATCTGATTAAAGAACCTATCTGCCTGACCTCCCAAGAAGGCAATTCTGTGAGGAGCTGAGAACCTTGAAACCACTGCCTATCACCAAAAAAAAAAAAAAAAAAAAAAAAAAATGCAGGGATCTGGGGGAAAGTCAATAGCTCCAATTATAAACAGTGGGAGAAATGTTGCAAGTCTCTGTAATGATATAAAAAGCAAAACATTCATGAATCTCTTTGAGAGTAAAAACATCCTTGTTCTTAATGCTCTACAACATGAATTGGCATTTGGCATGGATCACAGGAGGCACAAATGCCCACCTTTTAGTAGTGGTTCAACCAAGAGTTCACTCATCCTAGACTGCAGAAAAGCCGAGTAAGAACCAGAGGATAATTCTTTATGAAGCTTGCACCTCCACCCACCCACTCATCTCCAAACTACTTTTAATCTCAAACCTTTTGGTAGGGTCTGTGTGCAAATCTGTATGCACAACAGTGATCTCTGGGGTCTTTTTTGAGAGCAACAGATTAGTGATTCCTACCTGTAGATCCTAGAGAGTGAAGGGCACATGCAAATGTGTGTGCGTGCGTGCGTGCGTGCGTGCGTGCGTGCGTGCGTGCGTGTGTGTGTGTGTGTGTGCAGGCATTGAAAACAATTTCCCTGGCTAAATATCAAGTGTCCATACGGCTAGCCGTTGGGTAGTCAGTGGCTCAGTCATTAATTCAATAAGCAAATTGTCGAGCACCATCTCTGTACTAGGCTTTGGGCATATGGTAAGAAAGAGATAAGAATGTTCTGCTCCCTACTTTCAGAGGTGGAAGGATGCTATGCCTGCTTGTCTCAGCCTGAGGACTGCCCTTTCGCACAATGAAGAAATTGGGAGAACTGCCTCACAGTATAGTAGGGGAAGCAAACAGGGCAGTGGACCAAGTCTAATAGAGCTAATGCAAAGTATACAGTCACAAATAGACTCTTCATGGAGCTGTCAGCTTTGTTGGTTAATTGAACTTTCTAACAAAAGAACTGAAGAGGAATGGGGAAGTCTCCTTTTGTTTTCACTATTAGTGTTGAAACCCTAAGAGGCTTGGGTTCCTCCTGCTACCTGGAGAAGTCTAGGAAGCATTCTCTTGTTTACATCTTGCCTTATTCCACAAAGGATTTGAGGTAAGCCTATATTCAATAAAACTGTGGCTGAATATAAATGAACGTAATCTTGGAAAACATTCTTATTCAAAACTTAGACTGTGACTACTACTTTTGCCTCCTGTGGGTGGGAGAAGGCTGTGTAAATAACTCATATCAGTGGGAATAAGACCACATATCACTTCCTTCCTATTCAGGCACTAGTAAGTGGGTGTCTGGGATTTCATAGTCAGTCAGGTCAGGACGACTCAAGAGCCCTTGTAGGTATAAGGTCTTAGGGACACACTAGTGAGTATCTGGATATCTGGAGGCCAGGGTGAAATATCTTGTCTATCTTAAGTGAGGCAATTTCTATTTCTTGGGAGAAATTTAATGAGAAGCTCCCCCCAAACAGGTAGCCAGAGCAATGTAATGAGACTTGAGACCAGAAGCAGTGAAGTGGTCAAGCAAAACCCCTTCCTTTTCCTCAAATAGCAATAAATCTTGCTGTGCAATTGAATTCTTTGAGTGAACAGATTTTTCTTTAGTCAGAATTATTTTGAAAAGCTGATTTTTGAATCTGGGTTTGTTTTGGAGCAGAAAGAAAAGAACAGGGAAAAGAGATAGACATGAGTAAGATCCTGAATTTGATGGGAAGAAAAATTCAGAATGAGGGGTGACTATGACCATGAAACCATGTGTCCTTCCCACTGTCCTTGTTCCTCTACTCGGTCAATTGCAGAAAACTGGAATTGATTTTCCTGTTTGACATGGGATCGGATTATCAAGCAAATTTGAATGTCTTCTGACAAGGAGTCGGGATCAGGGAAAATGCAAATAAGAGACGAACATCTATGGGGAGTGTGTGTGTGTGTGTGTGTGTGTGTGTGTGTTCATCCAAAGATGTAAAATAGAAGAGGAAGATGAACGTGTCTAGGATTTTCCATTCACACCATTAGCAGTACTAATGACTTGGTGAAAATTTTATGAAACTGTACCTGCCCTATTTTCTTTGTCTCTCCACTGTCAGTTGCCGAATTCTGGAATTAAATTTCTAGTTTGACATGGGATCAGATTATCAAACAAATCTGAATATCTTGTGACAAAGGGTTGGTATCACGGAAAATGTAGTCCTGGATGGTATCATCTAGGATTCTGCCTGCAGCAAGTGAAGGAGAAAGAGACGGAACTGAATATGTCCCGATTCCTGGCTGGATCCTACCTGCACCCATTTTTGTTACCTTGTTATTTTTAATTCCCTGTTCACGTTTTCATGATCACAGATAAGCAGGAAAATGTAATCAACTTACAGGTCTATAAAACTGATCATTTAACAAATTGTTCCTTCTTTTGTATTATCCATTCTTCTTTTCACACATTAGACAAGACAACCAGAGTCGACCCAATAATAATGATGTTGCTAATAGAAATGGTCATTTATGAAGTTGTTCTGACCAGAAGACAGGGACTGAGGCAAGCATTGGACTTACATTATCTCTAATTCTCACAACAATCCAAGGAAGTGGTTGGTTATTGTCATTTTCATTTTCATTTTACAGAAAAGAAAGCAGAGGCCCAAGGAGAGTTCAGCATCTTATCTAAGATTCCCACAACTAATTAGGTGGAAAAGGGAACCCAAGTGCTTGGAGTCCAGTGCCTGGACTCTGGACACTGTACAGTATATACTATCAAAGAAATACTAACTACCATGATGGCGACAGTAGAAACGGTACCAGAGCTCCCTGTTCCTGGTAGAATCCCATAGCTGTACTGTACTGTGGTTCCATTACCTCCCTTCACAGCTGTGGAAACAGGCCGGAAGGTCTGGTACTCACTCAGGGTGAGAGTGGTAGTGGTCTTAACAATGAGGCAAGGAATGAGCGCCAGTCTTTGGGGTCCAGAAGTCCTTAAACAAGAAGCTTAAGAATCACCTGAGAACAGATCCTTATGTTCCTCCAACAGACCTAGAATTCTGAATCTGTGAGTCTTCATTTTTAAATAAGCCCCAAGGCAATGGAACTCATGCCTTGCTTTGCCTCTTTGTCTGTACATTACAGTCACTTGAAATTAAAACAGGAAGGCTGCCCAGGTCCCACCTGGGACCAATGCAGTGAGAGAGAGAGGGAGGAGAGGGAGAGGGAGAGGGAGAGGGAGAGAGAGAGGGAGAGGGAGAGGGAGCGCGCATTGGAACCCAGGCATGTTAGTAAAACTCTCTTTGGGTACAAATCGAAAATAACTGTTCTAAGAAATGCCATGAAGGCTGTTCTTAGAACACTTCATAGAGGGGAATTATTGAAGAAAAATCTGATCATTTGAATCAGTGTTCTTAGACAATCTGGAAAATCCCAGGTTTTCTATTGCTTTCTGAGGAACAGTCTATTCCAGCCATTCTAGCTGGCCATGCAGCCCAAACACAGCCAGGTAATTGCCCAAATGGCCTGGGCATCAGCGCTGTGGGTGGCATCAAGCATCCTGACCGTTACTGATTACTAGGTCCTTGCTCTGTGCAGGGCCTTCCTGCGGCTCCCTCATGCATTTCCTCTTTTGGTTACTGCTGTCATCCTGGAAGCCTTCATGCCTACCCTCTGACTCTGCCCCAGGCATGGAGCCTGGGGAGCATCTACTGAGAGAGACTCTTGGCCAACGTCTGACTCCTAGGGAGCCAGGGTACAGGGCTGGGAGAGGAGGGTGGGGACCAGCAGAGTTTCCTCTTGGAGACCTGTACTAATTAAAGGGTGTGCTAGTGTGAAAATCACCTATAGTAAATAAATTAAAAATCTGAGGGGAGGGGAGTTTTGTGGCTGTTTCTCCCTTAAAGTCTTAGAGTATTTTGTTAATTATGCATGCACCCACACAGATTAAGCTACTGTTAAAATTAGTCTGCTAAAATATTGAGGTATTTTTACACATGTAAAAATAAGTATGTTTATAAAGAGAACAGAGAGGAAGAAAGGAATCACATTGAATTGTTATCAGTGGTTATTTCTGAAGGGCAAGTTAAGGGACTGTAATTTCTTATTTTACATGATGCTTCTAAATGGTTGGGATTATGGGCAATATTGACTTTTCTGTGTATGTGTATATATGTTTGTGTGTGTATGTGTGTGTGCATTTCAAATAAATATCTTTTATTTTTTTAATCTTTCATTTATTCAAGGGACATTTCTTAAGTCTCAATATGAAATAAGTCCTGTGCAAATGTTGAAGACATGGACATATTACCCATCGGCTGAGCTCCAGGCTGGTCAAAATGCTGTCAGCAAAACAGATACCCTTAGCCTTTAGCAGGCATGGTGGCACAGGTTTGTAATCCCAGAATTTAGGAGGCTGAGACAGGAGGACATAGGTTCAAAGCCAGCCTCAGCAACATAGCAAGGCTCTCATAAACCTAGTGAGCCCCTGTTTCCAAATAAAGAAATAAAAAATCGGGCTGGGGGCATAGCTTGGAGGTCGAATGCCTCTAGGTTCAATCCTCACTACCAAAAAATCCCCCCAACAACAAACAACAAACAAAACAAAAACAAACAAACAACAACATACCCCAGATACCCATGAGGATCTTCTGCTATTAGAGATCCATCATCTCTACTCTCCACCTTTCCAGGCAGGGCAATGACCCCCTTTTCCAAACAAAAATAAAATGTTATTAAAGACTGAAGTGTAGTTCCTGTTAAAAGAAAGTAAAGTGTATATAGCAAAGACACCAACAAGCAGAGTTCTCCCAAAGACACCTAGAGGAATCATTATTCCAGAGCCCCTGCATATTCTCCCTTCCTTTCTGAAGTGGCTCCTAGCAGAATCATTCTCTACAGAAGTGCCAAGACCACTGTTGGGCAGAGGGACTAGGAAATCAATTCTCTTTCTGATCTACCAACTTGCCTGTATCACCAATGATGCGTCCCTCAAGACAACTCTGCAGAAAGAGAGATGGCCAGGATAGTGAGCCCAGGGTGCCTGAAATGAACCCTACCAGCAAAAGGAAATTCTCTTTAATACTATCCCCTGGCTGGGTTCCAGGCTGGTCTAAACACTGTCAGCAAAACAGAGATACCCAGGAGGATCTTTCGCACCCTGAGACTGTCTGAAGCTAAGTGAAGATTTGAGATTACAAACAGCTGTGCTGTTTGCACTCCCTCTCCAAACCCAAGGCCGATAAAACCCCGAGCTTGATGGGTGGAAAAGAACAAAATAGACAGGGGTTTTCATTTATATTTTGACTTAGAAAGATATTGTTCTACAAACAGTGGGGCAAGACATTGTTATATTGTTTTCCAAAAATTTTCCTGGCAACTTTCTTGAAGCTCCACATTGCACAAAAATTTTAGACATTCATGGATAAATTAGAATTTTCTCCCCAAAGACTCTGGAGATGCCTCAAATCTGAATCCATCAAAGTAAGCCTCCAGAAAGCTGAGCTGAGGTCTAGCATTAGGATCCTGGCCTCCACAACACCATCTTTTTAAAGTTGGGAATGGCGAATGGACTCCCATTCTGAAGCTTGCGCCTGTTGGGATTTTATTTTTTCCAACAGGAGACATGTAGGACTTGGTTTGGGGATGCAGAATCCAAGTTTCAAAGGCAGCTGGCCAGCACGGCTGATTTCTGCTGGTTATCAAAAACAGGTTTCCACAATTCCCTCCTCTGACCATTTTAACATCTGCTTTGCCTTTGATTCGTTTTCCTTGACTTTCTGGCCTATCTGGGTCAGTCTCCACAGCCCTCTTTTGTCCTATGCTCCCTGCAGGAGGAACTCTGGCAATCCCCCTCTGTCCCTATCTTTTGCTTCTAGGTTCCTCTTTGAATGGAGAGAAGGGGAGGACACTGAGTTGGAGTCAGGGACACCTGAGTATCAATCCTGAATTCACCTCTTACTCACTTTGAGGGATACTTCACTTCTCTGACTCTCAGTTTCTTCATCAGTAAAGTGGGAACTATGATAACTGATTCATAGAGTTCTTGGGAGAATTTGAAATATGGAGGCAGAGGGCCAGGTGTGAGTCTGGGGCCTCGTAGGTGCTATGTAGTCATTCATTCATGCATCTGTTGATTAATTCAAATAATATCACAGAGCTGCCAGGCGCCAAGCAACATGCTCATCACTGGCAATGTAATGTAAGCAAGAACCAAAGTTCTTTTCTCAAGGAGCCGACACTCAGGGAAATGGACAGTAATTACACAGTTGCTTCAGTGAGTGTATAATTACTGAGTGAGGCAAGTGCTATGTTAGCAGACAAAGAACCTCGACTCCTTTAGACTCTGGAGGTAGCCTAGGCTTCTCTGGAAAAGTGATGTTTGGGGCAAGATCTGAAAGGCAAAGAGGGTGACCAGGCAAAAGAGGGGCTTTCACTCCCACCTGTGGAGTGAAGGTTTGCACAGTTGAGGGCCAAAGCGTTGGGTGCCCGGTCCTACAGTTCTCACCTGTGCCTGTGGAGTGAGAGACAATGTTGGGGTTTCACGTGTTCCTCTGGGAGCCATTTAGTAAAGTGAACGCGTCCCAAGGATGTGCATAGACATTTAATTGGTTGTGTGATCTTGGCCTAGGTGCGTAAACACTTTGAGCCTTAGTTCCTCACCTATATCATTAAGACTTCCTCCTGGAATTTGCGAGGGGGGAAGGGTTAACAGGAAAGTCAGTAAAGCAAGGTAGAGTGGTTAAAAGGAGGAATTTGGAATTCTTCCAAATTGGAATTTTACTGTACAAAATTGACTGTGGGTTTGAGCTCTGCCACTTACTAACAATGTGACTTTTTTTTTTTTTTTCCAGTACTGAGGATGGAACTCAGGGGCATTCTGCCTCTGAGCTACATCCCTAGCCCTATTTTTCTGCCTGCCTGCCTTCCTTCCTAACTTTTCTGTGGTACTGGGATAGAACCCAGGGGCATTCTGCCTCTGAGTGATACCCCAAGCCCTAATTTTTTTTCTTTCTTTCTTTCTTTCTTTCTTTCTTTCTTTCTTTCTTTCTTCCTTCCTTCCTTCCTTCCTTTCTTTCTTTTTCTCTCTCTTTCTTTCTGGTACTGGGGTTCCTGGAAGCCCTTCTACCTCCAGGCTACACTCCCAGACCTTTTATATTTTTATTTGGAAACAGGGTGTCTTAAGCCAGTGAGGCTGGCTTTGAACCTGTGCGATCCTCCTGTCTCAGCCTCCCAAGTGCAGGGATTACAAGCGTGCACCACCATGCCCGGCTATTCTTTATTTTTGAAACAGGGTCTCACTGAGTTGCAAAGGGCCTCACTAAGTAGCTCAGGCTGTCTGCGAACCGCGATCCTCCTGTTTCCACCTCCTGAATGCTGGGATTATAAGCATGCACCACCACGCCCTGCTGTTCTTTATTTTGAAACAGGGTCTTACTGAGTTGCAAAGGACTTAAGTAGTAGCTGAGGTTGTCCATGAACCTGCGATCCTCCTGTCTCAGCCTCCCAAATGCTGAGATTACAAGGTGAGCCACCACGCCTGGCTAACAGTGTGACTTTGAATGACTTATTTAACCTCTCTGTGCCTCAGATTTCTTATCTGTAAATGGGGTTTATAACAGTGCCTTCCTCATAGGGCTTCTGGAAGAATTAAGTGAACTAATATATTGAAGCCCTATCTGTGCATCCTGGTGCGCCTTTGAAATCACAGTACTTGGGAGGCTGAGACAGGAGGATTATAGGTTCGAGCACAACCTCAACAACTTAACAAGATTCTCAGCAACCTAGGGAGATTCTGTTTCAAAACAAAGAATAAAATAGGGCTAGGAGGTGTAGCTTAGAGGTAGAATGCCCCTGAGTAAATTATATGTATACACATACACACACATGCCCTAAATCACTACCATCAGGATCATATTTCTCAGCACATAGTATAGATTCAAGCCACAGTTCCTTGCCCACCTACTCCAGGTTCCCCACAAGATCAACCTGCTGTTGTGGTTATGCCTGATCTTTGGGAATTTCCACTGCTAAAACAAAAGCAAAGGCTAGGATCTTTGAATTCAAGCCCAGTGGAGACCCCTGCTTTTCTGAGAGGGACTCATGGGCACTGTTCAGCATTCTGAGGAAGCAATCTGTATCCCCCCAAATGAAGCATCCAGAACAGACTGGGCAGGGAAGAGAGGGCAGGGAGAGGATGATGGATGATGAAACCTCTCTATAAACACCTACATGTGGCTCTGCAGGCTGGGAAAGGCACGCGAAAGGTCCAGCCTCCCGCCTGTCAGCCTCAGCCCGCATCTTCCAACTCCTTGCTCAGCCTCCTGTCTGCTAGAATCACCAGGAGGCGCACAGTCAGGCTATAAGTTGTCTGTTTTCTCAAAAATATTCATTCATGGTGCTGTACCATTCCTCAGCTCTGTGTGTGGGGGTGTCAAATATATAGGTGCCCCCATGTGGACTTTGATCCCAAATGACTAGGGTGCCTGAGGCCATCCTCCAGGGGAGATGCCTTTTCTTGGGATTCGGGCTTTGCTCTCTGTAGCTGCATCTTCATGCTGGTGTCTTCCCAATTCTTTCAATTCCATAATTAAAGTCGGTACCCTAAGATAAGCCCAGATATCATGGTAACCCAGACACAGGAAACCAACTGGACTGGTGGCAGGATTGGGGCAGAAACAAAATGGTTATATGCCCTGTCTTTGTCTCATTTAATGTGTTTAAAACAAATATTTCCCTTTATTTTACATATGAAGAAACTATGTATACATATAGGGTATACATAGCTAAAGAGAAGAAGCTTAAACCTGATTCAAATTCTCAATTGTCTGATTCCAAATGCCATGCTTTCCCCCACGCTCCTCCATTGACCATCAAAGCCTGGCACTGAATCCCAGAATGTGTTCCTTTGTTGCTGCAGGTGGGCAAATCATGACCCCTGAGCAACAGTGCCACAGATTCACCAAGGGCCACAGAGTGGGGGCTGGCCACCCTCCCTTGCTTACAGATCTTCCCTCAGCTGGCATCAAGAAAAAGGCTCTGGAAGCCCCAGGAAGGAAGAGAGAACGCGTTTGCCTTCTTTCTAGGGCCGTGGCAGAGCCACAGTCTGTTGGAATGCAAGTGTGAAAAGGACTTCAGGAAATCTGGAATTTTCTATGCGCTCTTCTCCCTCCTCCTCCTCCCTTTCTTCCATCTGCGCGTGCGCGTACATAGGCGCTCAGACGCGCGGTCCTCATGCAGCTTGCATCTGGTGGGAAGGCATGCCAGCCGAGGTGTTGAAATCCACGGAGAGTCATGATTTGGCACCTGTGGAGCACTTTTCAGCACTTGGGGATGACAGCTTATTCAGCTCTACAACCCTTCCAGAAAGGCCGTGTCCTCGCCATCACGGAGGGAGAGAGGGAACCAGAGCAGAGGCCACGAGTGGCCTGGCCAAGCTGGAGGGGACGTCTCACACTCACATAGGCAGTGCCTGCTCCTGGCTCTGCTGTTCAAGCTCCAGGTGACCTTGAAAAAGTCACTGTGCCCTTGGGCCTCAGTTTTCTCATCTGCTAAATAAGTAGGTGGCTCGGTGGTTCTGGACCTGGGCTCTCTGGATGGATGTGGGAGTTGTAGAATATGGTAAAGGCAATTAACCATGCATAGACCAGCTACTAATTACTTAGGGCCTTAGATACATTTAATAAGTGCCTTATGAAAAATAAGTCCACTTCTTAAACCTAAAAAGTAGAAATGGTCATCCCATTTTTGTTTGTTTTGTTTCATCTTTTGAGGACTCTAGGATTGAAATCAAGGGTGCTCTACCACTAAGCTGCATCCTCAAAGTTTTGCTAAGTTGCCTAGGCTGGTCTCAAATTTATGACTCTCCTGCTTCAGCCTCCAAGTAGCTGGGATTACAGGAATGTACCACTGTGCCTGGTTGGCCATTCCATCTTATGGATGAGAAAAACAAGCTTCATAGAAGTCAAGGGACTGGCTTCAAATCACATAGTAAGCCATAGAGCTGGGATTGGAACCCCAGTTATCCCAGCCTATGTGAGTAACTGTTACCCCCACAGTTTCTGAAGAGGCAGGCTGCTCTGGATTACAAAGTGAGCAGGGATATGGGCCACCAGCTTTCCTGTGGCCTTCCCACCAGCACCCCGCTCCGTGCTCTGGGATGAATGGGTGGTGAGGACTCTGGTTGCATGGTGGGCAGAGTGGGCATAGGTACTGGGGACGCTAGGCAGCTTCTGTGGAAGGCGGGCACAGAGCCAGCTGCTCTGGGGCTGACCCCAGAGTTACTGATAACGTGTGGATGAGTTCAGCAGGGAAAGGAGCGGGAGGCCCTTCACATTCCTCCCGGGTCAGCACACAGCTGCTGTCAAAGCCGATCGCCATCACCAAGCATCTGCACCTTCCAAAGACACTGACCTACTTTTTGTTGTGTAGGAATGTGTCCCCCAGAGGATGCTTTTGCACTCTAGTTGTCGAAGGTGGCAGCTTCTCCCATCATCCACTGAATAGATTCCAGTCCTGCAGTTTGGTTCTCCAAGGTTCTCTTTGCCTGGCACTTGCCTACCTTTCTGGCTCCCTCCCCCTAGTCCCATTGGCTATCTGCTCCAGTCATTTTCAGACAGGCCATACTGGGGCATTGTAAATGAGGAAGCAACAAATTCAGAGGCCAGTGCAGCTAGCTGAAGGCAGGCCTGCCTTCTGTGGTCCCAGTCTATTTCTGCGATGCTGTGAAACTTTGACCAGAGTGACCGTACCAATCTGGGCTTCAGTTGCCTTACCTTTGAAAGAGCTGCCATAATGGTGACTATATTTTAGGGCTACTGTAAAGATTAAAGATGAAAATAATATTGTTAAAAGTACTTTTAGCCAGGTGTGGTGGCGCATGCTCGTAATCTCAGCATTTGGAAGGCTGAGATGCGGATCTCAGTTCAAGGCCGATTTCAGCTACTTAGTGAGGCTCTTTGCAACTCAGTGAGACCCTATTTCAAAATAAAGAATAAAAAATAGGGCTGGGGGTGTAGCTTGGAGGTAGAATGACCCTGGGTTCCATTCCCAGTGCTGCAAACAAAAAAAAAGTGCTTTTATAGCCAGAGGTGGTTTCATGTGCCTGTAATACCAGTACCTGGGAGGTCCAGACAGGAATATCCCAGGTTTGAGGCCAGCCTCAAACTAAAAAATAAAATAAAAATAAAAAGAGAAGGGGTATAGCTTGGAGGTAGAATGTCCCTGGATTCAATCCCCAGTACCAGAAAAAAAAAGTAACAATTTTATAAAAACTCCCCAGGCAATTCTGCTCTGTGACCAGGGTTAAAAATCATTGAGTAAAACTGTAACTTCCAAGAGGGTGGAGAAGTATCTTATTGTGCTTTAAGCCCTTGGTGCTTAGGTAGCACAATGCCTGGCACAGATTCAGCATCCTAGAAATAGTTTTTGATTGAATGAGTAATTATTTTTGTTTGGGAGATTAAAAATGTTAGCAACTTTTTCCCCCAAAGCCAGCCTTCCAGCCACTATCAGGAGGCAATTTCGACCTAAAAACCAGCGGACCATGGTCCTGGGCATGGAGAGGTTATGCTGCTGAGGTCAGTGCTGTAAGATGCTGAGCTGAACTGGGCCCTGTCTAGTAAATAAGGCTGACATTTAATGCTGACCCCTAGACACACGTAAAACAACCAACTAAATAAGACCCAAACAGCACACAAAAGAGAAGGGCCCTCCAAACTGAGACAGACTTTTAGGTAAGTCAGTGTTTGGATGTTTATTCTGAGTTTCTTGTTTTTGGTTGTTGGTCAGGCTTTCGTTCAATGGTTTCAGAGCCTAAGCTAGGTTCAGAGTTGAAATGGGCAAAGGTTCTTCCTGAATCTTCACACCTAGTTCTAGGTGGAGACACTGTGGAGTTTTCTGGCCAGCTGTACTGTGGGGACAGAAATTATTCTTAGCACAATGGCATGGGTGGCAAGCCTGGTTTTTTCCTTCTTCTTTTTCTGTGATTGATCTTCAGTTAGACTGACTGAAAACTAGGACAGCCTTTCTATGTAGAGGGGGGAAAAGGTCAGAAAGGGGTATGATCTAGCATCTGAGAGTCATACAGAATTTTGCCTTTTTTCTTTTTCCTGTCCTGGAGGGCCTCACCTACGCCGTCATTAGCACATGGAGTACAATGGACTCATTGAAAGAAGGCCAGGGCACTTAGCTCTGCATCAGTCAAGACCAGTGGGGGAAAAAAGCAGGGTATCCAGTGATTTTTGGTATAAGTCAGATGGTAACTCAGAAGGGACAAAACTCTTCCAAACACATGTGAATAAAGTACATATTTCTTCAGCTTAGACTGTGCACACAAGACCAGGGCAGCTAGAAGGTAATTTTTTTCTGGGGGGGGGGGCTCTGGGGATAGAACCCGGGGACATTCGACCTCCTAACTACACCCCCAGCCCTATATTTTATTCTTTATTTTGAAACAGGGTCTCACTGAGTTGCAAAAAGCCTCACTAAGTAGCTGATGCAATCTGCAAACCATGATCCTCTGATCTCAGCCTCCTGAAGGCTGGGATTATAAGCGTGCACCACCATGCCCGGCTTAGAAGGTATTAAAATGTATAGAGTGGCTTGAAGTTAGGACAGGAATGGGACAGGAAGTAAGTCGATATCACGGATAAAAAAAAAAAAAAAAGGCCAGAAGCAACCATTTCTCAAATATGTAATCTGGGCTAGATATCTTATAGATAACATTTCATTTAATCTTTTCAGTTTAAAGGATTACTATTCCCTGTCTACAGATGACAAAACTGAGGTCCAAAGAAGTTAAGCCTGGTATGGTGGCGCACACCAGTAATCTTAGTTTTTGGGAGGCTGAGATACGAGGATCGCAGGTTCCAGGTCAGCCTCATCAACTTGGCAACTCAGTGAGACTCTGTTTCAAAATAAAAAATAAGAAAGGGCTGGGAGTGTCTTACCTTGGAGGCAGAATGCCTGTGGGTTCAATCCTCAGTATCCAAAAAAAAAAAAAAGTTGAGTAATCACTTCCATTACTAAGGGTTGTGAACTGGGTTGTTAACTCCGAAGGCAAACTACAATGTCTGTCCTTTCCACGGTGTCATGTCCTAGATGAGAGAGTGCTGACTCAGCTCCCCAGGGAAGGCCACCTGGGGTTGCCTAATAAGGGCAGATCATTGAGTGCACCTGGCTGGGAGAGAGGGTCAGGGAGAGTGCGCAAGGAGGCAGTAGCTGCAGCGACCCCGCACCAGGTGTTGAGATGCCTGGGACAGCTGCAGATGTGCCAGATGCCTCCCTGATCCAAGCCACAACAGTGTTTTCAGGCTGCAGCATTGCAGGGCTTTGCAGCTGGTCAGTGCTGAATGGAGCACTGCATGGTCATACCTGCCCCTGCCAAGGGCCCCTTAAGTGGGAGAACAGGCTCCAGGGACAATGGAGGAATACGTCACTAGATCCCAAAATGCTGAGCACAGGAAACACTCCCTTCCTGACCTAGAGAGATACCAGGGAGAGCTACAGTGCCAAGGAGTCCCAGTTTGTGCTAAAGGGACTTTGACAAGCTGTGGCTATGGGTCGCTGTGGCAGCACCCTCCCCCAACATCTGCATGAGCCAAGTTGGCTCTAAAATCTGGTTCTAAGGAGGAAGAGCCAGCTTGACATTGAAAATGACACTGGGAGGCCAACATAGTGGTCAACTCAGGATCACAGGGTGCGAGCCCTACCTCTTGGTGACCAGAACTGAGTAACTTTTATTCTTCGGAAGTCAGTTGTCTGATGTATAAAATGGTGACAGAACTAACACATCCATGGTCCCAAAGATATTCTTCCCAGAGACCCACGGATCCCTCGTCAGTGGTCCCCCTCCCCCAGCTTCCATGTGTTCTGTTTCTAGTGATCAGCACCTACCTTTGGGTTCCTGGGGCCTCTTCTCACATGCATGCAGACAACTGGATGGGTCTGAGGGTTTACGCCCTAGACGGCCTGAGATTGTGAGAGACTACAGGTGAAAGCTCAGCTCACTGGCCTTGAGTGGGGACGAGTTCTGAAGCATAACTTAAGCTCCAAAGCTCCCTGCAGGCTGAGGCTGAGTCTGAGGCTGAGGCTGAGTCTGAGGCTGCCTGAAATCACACAGTCCCTTGGCTTCATGGCTCTTCCTGTCCAGCTCCCTCTCTTCTCACTTGTTTGTCTTAGGATCACTTTACTGAACCACAAATCCTTATCTCAGCATCCATTTCGGTGGAGTCCAACCCAAGATACTGCCCTGTCGTGTGACTGTCATGATTAAATGACAAATTCATGCAAAGTGCTCAGCTCAAGGACTGGCACCCAGGGATCATCAACAATGGGCAGCTGCTTTTCTTAGAATAGAACTGGATAAAATTGCCAATAACGACTACTTTGGGCTCAAAAAATGGTAATTTTCTAATGCCATGGTATGGTTTAGTTGCCTAACATTCTCCCACCAGTTAAAGGGAATAAATCATTCCAAAAAAGACTCTGGCCCCTCTGGTGAGTTCCCCGTCCTCCCCGCTCTCACCCTAGCATAGCACTGGCCTCAAATGTTCTCCAGTTGGTGGTGTCCTGGATTTACTGAGCTGCCCCAGGGGACAGATGCACTTGTTATTTAAGCAGAAAACCATGTGAACTTGGGCCCCACCTAAAACAGAAGAGAGGGCAGAGGTGAGGGTGGGGAGAGCCACTGATGTCTGTCAAGTGGAAAAGGACCATATCATAAATAGGAAAAATGTTTCCAACTGCCCCCAAGGGCGATGTTTTGTAAATATGTTTTTGTTTTATTTTCCCCCAAAGATGACTTTGGTGGCCTTTCAAAGCAGGCTGTTGTGAACCTTCTCTTTGAAGGGCCCTGATGTATTTATGGTACATTTTAGCTTCAAACACTGGACAAATGAATACTGTGTGTGAGACAGCATGGTACTCCTAGCTGACAGACATAAAAAGTGCATGGAAAATTGCTGTTTATGTTTCCTGTAGCTAGCACTGCCCCAACCTGATGACAGTCCATCCACTATCTCACCCAAAACACAGCACGGCCTCCCCTCCCATCTCGAGGGCCCCGCAGAGGGTGAGAGTCACGCGCAGAGGTCTGGCTCTAAACTCAGAGGAAACCACGGGTCCAGGCTGAGGCAGGCTAGTAGCAGATAAGCAAAAGAGGAAAAAGGAATCTGAAAATGCAAGGGCAAGAGGGCATCAAAGGAGCTGCTTAATCGGTAAGTACCGGCCACTGGTAACCCAAAGCTCTCATGCGTGAAGCTTGGTCTTGGTCAGGTCCCCCGCAGAGCCTAGACAGGCCGTACAACCTGTCCTGCTGGGGAGCATCCCACTGTCTGGGAGTCTGGATGCCCTGTGGCTCTGGTTTTGCAACCCATCAGATGTACACAGAACACTTGCCATCTGGAATAATTTATATGCTGTTTGTCCGTTCATTGCCATCCCCGTCCACCCACCCACCTCCCCTCAGCACAGGCACATACCTTCAAACTTAAGCTCCATAAAAACAAAGGCATTCCCAGAGCCCACAACAATGCCTGGCACGTGACAGGTGCTCAATGCGCATTTGTTGATCGAAGGAATGAAGTATAATTGCTTATACGGTCAATATGCAAGAACGCCTGTGGAGGTAACTATACTACTGAGGCTTTAGCTAAGCTTTGATTTTTGTTCTTTGCACTCTATTTTAAGGTAGGAAAAACTCAATTCGAGTTCAGAAGAAGGAATTGCAACTAGAAGGGATGAAACAAGAAGCAGTTTCTGCTTTTCCAGAAAATACCACTAATCAGAACGTCTCTATAGATGTGGCTGTTTTTGTCTATAGATCACAGTATATTCAGATGTTTCCAGATATTCATATGTTTAGCATTAGGATGCACCAAACTGTGAGCTTTCTCAGACAAAAGCAAGCAAAAGCAAACACTGGCTTGAGAAGCCAGATGATCCCACTTCTTGGATGTGGGCTTCTGGGGAGTACGAGCGAACAGAAGTGTCTGGTGGGTCACCAGCAAGTCACAGATTAGAGAAGATGTTTGTGGCCTTGGCTCAGACAAGACCCACAACCCACACAGTGGGGCCCTCGGCCTGCATGGGGATTTTTTTCCAGTGAGTCTGTATGCACGGCCAGAGCTGTAGGATGCATCCTACTGATGTCTCTTTGGCAGGAGAAGAGCTGCCCCCGAAGTCACAGAGCGCCTACAGATGTCATGCTGGCATCTGGCCATGGAATCACAGCTGGTGTCTCTTTCAGTCATGGCTGGCCCCACGCAAAACCCTTCCAACTACCCAGCCAGACAGTGGCATGGCCTAAGCCATGTGGAAAGTAGTCTTGGCCCCATTCTAAGAGAGAGCCAATGCACAGGCCTTCCAGCATTTAGTTGTATATTCTGACACCTTAGTGCCAGCCAGAGAGGGGTCTTTGGCCCAGATACACCCAGTGCTACCCAGAAATAAGTCGAGGAAAGTGGGTTTCAGTCTTCATCCCTGGACCTCCCTATGTTCACAGGGAGCTAGAGCCAGGTGGGCTTGGGGGCTGCTGTTCTTCCTGGTCTGCTGCTGCTGAAGCGGGTCATCTCTACTCAAGGCAAAGTTACAGGTGTGGGCTGGTGGGCATGCCAAGGTGGGGACAACTACAAGAAGAGCCAAGGTGGTCACACTGGGCTGGTGCAGAGGGGGCGGGGGCTGGGATCCACTGAGACTGCCTTAACCCACCACCACCTTGTAGGCCACGTGCGGCAAATGCAGACTTGAAATGCGCAAGGGTGAACTGCAGTGTTCTCTAGATGCAAAATGCACACTGAATTTCAAAGATTTTATGTAAAAAAGGAAAATGTTGCATTGATATTTTTACATTGATTAGATATTGAAATGGAATACTTTGAATAATTTGGTTTGAGTGGAATATATTACTGAAATGAATTCCATCTGTTTCTTTTTCTCTTTTTTAATGTGTCAACTAGAAAACATAAAATTGCACACGCAGCTGGCAATCTGTTTCTACTGGACAGCACTGGCCTGGAGCTTTGTCATCTACCTGCCATTCCCAGAGCAGCAGCAGCAGCTGGGAGCTGATCTATACCGGGCCCCGCCCTGGACCTTTTGTAACAGAGTTAGCATCTTAAACATGATCCCTGGGTGGCATTTGCACATTCATGTTTGGATAATACTTCATTGTACTCATATACCATATTTTCTTTATCCATTCATCCACTGACAGGCATCTAAGCCGATTTTATATCTTAGCTATTGTGAATAATGTTGCAGTAAACATGGGTGTGCAGGTATCTCTTTGTAAGCTGACTTCATTTCCTTTGGATATGTACACATGATCGATTCATGCCATACGCATGGATTGGAATACCACGGTGAACATATCAGTGTATATAATTAATCTTAATAAAAATAGATATGAAAATAAACTGTATACAGAAAGGAAAAAAAGAAAATAAAAAGCATAAGAAGCCCTGGTTAGCTCATTCTCTACAATGCCTGGCCTCACACATCTGAGGGCTGGAGCAGAACAGAGCCTGAGAGAAAAGTTCTGGTTATACAGTGTTGTGACAGGAGCTCCAGTTTGGAAGCTGGGCACCTAGGTTCTGTTTTTGCCTTGAAATTGCTGTGTGAGCTTGGTTAAGTCACTGCCCCTCTCTGGGGCCAGTTTCCCATCCTGCAAGTAAAGAACCTATACTTGAAGACCTTCAAAGTTCCTATAGGAGACCTTTGTACCAGCTGGTGTGACTAAAACTAGCTTCTTTACTTGGATTCCCAGACAAACCCCAGGAGGGATTTATTTTGTTTTCACCTTGACTTTTGCATTGATCCCATTCAGAATGGTTACCTACCATAGGGAACCCACACATATGTCCCCACTGTCACTGCTTCCTTTGGGTCCCAGTTATTCCAATTAATGGGTATTTTTGTTGCAGTATATTACACACTTAAATATGCTGGGACTGACTCTAAATAATCTCTGTTATCTTACATAATACTCACAATGACCCTAGTAGGTAGGTAGTGCTCACTCTAACATTTTTATATTAGAGGAAATTAAAGCGCAGTGAGGTTACTTAAGTTCCCCAAGACCATACAGCTGGTAAGTGGTCACCACCCAAGGCCACCCAGATTTTGGTCATGACTGGTGAGAAGAGGACTAGAAGGAGAGCCTGAGGCTGGGAGGTGATGAACATGGGAAAGTATTAAAATAGAAGGGAATCAGGTCAATGCACCAGACTCTTTCTGCAGCATTTGGTACAAGTCAATATCATGCATCTGGCAACCACAGCAATCTCTCCATTCCACCCCAGCATCCGTGTGATGAGAGCCCCAGAGAGAGATGCCCTGTCCATGTGCTACACTGAGCAATACGCGGGGCCCACACACCGGCCAGGCTGATGCCAACGGATGGCGCAGGCTGATTCACTGAGTCCATCCCACGTGAAGTCATCTGAAAAGGCGAATGCTAGCTAAAAGAAGCCTTTTCTTTTTAAAGGTCCCTCTCTTTTCTCAGGAAGAAAACTTTCTGCAAAACTTGAAAAGTAGTTACAGCACTGCTACTGAAGTCAGGAATCAAGAAGCAGTGCAGTTGGCGGGTTGTGAATAGAGCCTTGGAGGGCTTGTCCTGCCTGGCCGATGCCCGCTGATGCAGTTATCACTCAGCTCCTGGTGATGTGTCCTCATCCCAGAGTCCCTTTGCCCCCCACAGCCCAGGTCCCAGGCTTCTCACCTCTCCTGACATGTCCTTGTGCTTATCCTTTATAAGTGACTTTTTTTTTTTTTTTGGTATGTCATTTTCCCTGACTGTAATTGGCATTGGGGCTGGGCTTTGTAGTTCAGTGGTAGAAAATATGCTTAGCATGTACAAGGCCCTAGGTTCAACTCCTGAGACCTAATAATAATAATTTGCATTGCCCCTACAATAATTATAATTATCTGCATCAACCTTGCAGATTTTCCACCTTTGGCTACTCCAGGGACTGGCTAAGGCTGACTCAGCCTGGCCTTCATGACCATGTCCCAGCATTGTCACATGGTCTTTGTCTAGTTTGCTTTGGCCAGGGCTAAGAATGGAATGCTGAGAATAGCCATATTGGGATCCTTCCTCTCACAGCTGCTCAGAAACTCTGGGGGCTCCTTACAGAGATGCGCAGGGCTCTTTCCCTGTTACATTCTTCTAGTCAGGGAATGTGCCTGTAGGCTTCCTCCTATACTCTTTGAAAAATAAATTTTGACTTTTCATACCTAGAATGATCATATAATTTTTCATCAAAATTGGGCTCTTTTGGCAGTGGAAGAGGGTGCTATTAATAGTTACACCTGGACAATAGGGCTGAAAGTAAGACTGCCCCTGGCTACATGGGACAGACAATGCCCTACTGCATAGCTTAGCCTTCTGGGCGATGCAGCCTGATCTGAGCTCATCCCCGTCTTGTAAAACGTGTGCTCTTTCCTCCTTCTCCAGTAGCACCAGGACTCCTCTACAGAAGTACCTCTAAGAGCAGAGAGGAGCTGATGTGCACCCTGGTGACTGGTACATGGTACAAAGGGACCTGCAGCCACCTGACAGCACTTTACTTTGAAATGTTAAAGAGCACATAAATTTTGTCATTCTACTTAGTAATTCTCCTTGTTTGGCTTAGTTTTTTTTTTTTAACTACTTACATATTTTTCTCAAGATAGAAGATGAATTTGATGCCAGGAGACGCTTGCTGCTAGTTTATTCAATGCTTTTCTGTTCCTCCCAGTTCCACAATGCAGTCTGAGAAGCAGAACAGGACAACACCCTCTGTGGCTGGAGTGGCCAGGCCCTGGGGTGGGGGTGCAGGTGGAGGGCAGACACTCACCGTGTTCAAGGCATCTCTTGGAAAGACGGCTGCACACATCGAGGTCTGGCTCGGGGGCTGGGGTTGCCTATGCACTTGACTTTTCCTTCTGCTGAGTCTTTTATTGCTTTATGTACAATAAATATAAGGCCAGTGTGTCCCCATCCAGAGTGCTAGGGGCTCTGTGGTCATGCCATGCAGGGCACTAAATGAATTTTTTTGTTTGTTTGTTTCTCATGTGAATGACCTTGAGCTTGACAATGGGCCAACCCCAGGGGAGACCTTTTCCAGATGGGAGGTGCCCAGTGGGTGCCCTGCCCCTTTTCATCATATCCCATGGTTTCTGAAGAAACCAGAAGGCAGGTGTTGTAGCAGGCAGACCCACAGTGCTGAAGTCGATATCAACTTCACCTGGATGGAGGATGGGAGGCGGGCTGGGACATGGACACTTTAAATGAAACTCCTAGACTCAGCTAAGCATGACCTGTCTTCTCAGTGAGACCTGGTCTAACCACAGAGGGTGGGGTTCTGATCCTCAGTGGTCCCACAGTCTCCCTGTGCCTCTCCTGCCTGGCAAAGTCCTAAACCACACACACACACACACACACACACACACACACACACACACACACACACGAACACCAAAATTTTCTTCCCTTTTCTCCAGAACCTGCAGCCATTTGTCTTGTCTGAGGGTTCAGTGCATTTTGTGTTGAATTCCTCCCTCCT
Source organism: Muscardinus avellanarius (assembly GCF_963383645.1). Lineage (NCBI taxonomy): Eukaryota > Metazoa > Chordata > Mammalia > Rodentia > Gliridae > Muscardinus > Muscardinus avellanarius. The sequence continues at coordinate 194,712,441 of NC_137786.1, read as the reverse complement.
GCAGACTTACAATTTCCCTGGAGATGAAAAGATAATTTGAAAATTAACTTCCTATTCCCGTCTTTCCCCATAGCTCCAGGGACTATTTTCAGCTCAAACCCCACAGGACCTGGGAGATAATGAAGAGGAGGAGGCAGCAGGGTGGGGACTGTGAGTTTCAGACAGTGGTCCCTGAACCCACCAGGGTATGGTTACCTGGGTGTGTTCACCTTCAGTTGATTAATGAATCATGTATATTGATGGAAATTACCTTTAAAACCAAGCTCAAGACCTGACTGTAGCTGAGAGGGAAGGCTGTAATCTGGAGACTTGCTATCTGGATATGATATAACTCTAGTTCTTTTCTGGTTCTCAAGGGTCAATGCAGCCGAGAGCTGATGTGTGCCTACCAGGGCTCTCGAGGTGTCAGGGATCCTTTGCTGAAGCCTGCACTGACTCCGGCTTCCAGGGAGAAAGCCTTGTTGAGAACATGTTTGTCTTAGATCTCAGGATGCCCCTTCTAAGGCTCTGGGCAGACCCAGAGTCAGGGAGTCCAGGAGGGGAAACGAAGTAGAAAGACCTCAGCATCTGGAGTCAGCACCTAGAGACAGATAAGCCCGTGTTCAAACCCTTGCTCTCTCACTTTCTAGCCATGTGATCTTGGGAAAGTTATATAAACTTTATAATCTTCAGTTTCCCCATCTGTAAAGTGGGACTAATAATAGTGCCTGCCCCATAGGGTTGCAGTGGGAATTACCTGTACTTCATATAGAGAGGTCTTATCCCAGGACCTGGCAAAAAATATAAGTATCAATTAAAGATTATATGCTATCATCGAGTCTAACCCCCTCATTTTATATGAGGAAATTAAGAGCCAGTGAAAGAGAATCTTACGGAAGTTCATGGAGCTGGGATATGATAATGACCAGGGTCAGTAACGAGGTCTGTGGTACCTTAGAACTATGATGTCCTCTGCCTGGCTTGCTCCTCTTTCCATGTGGGGGCGCTGGGAAGGACCTGAATGCCATGCTTGGTTCTTCCAGGGACTGTGACTTGCATGGCCCAGGGATTGTATGAATACAGCTTTGCTGATAGGACGAGTTCTCAGGTTGAGGGGAGCTGGAGAGTGACCACCAGGACCTGGAGCGCCTCACTGTGAGTCACTCCTGAGACCCAGCTACAGGGAAGCTGGAAGTCTCATTCCAAGAACACCTGCTTCCTGGGCAGGTGCCGGACAATGTGGAACAGAAGGCCCTGCCCTCCTGGTGCCCATACTATAGAAGCAGGCAGGTGGAAAGAAGCTGGGGTGTGGGAGTGATTGTGAGAGATAGGTTAGTCAGCGGGAAAGCGAGTGGAACGTATCACAAGGGCCCACCTTCTCTGGGTGTCAAGGTAGCGACATGGTCACAGAGGCAGTGACCCCAACACTGAGGATTGAAAGTAGAGTAGGAGTCACCCCAATGAAGAGGCTAGTAGAGCCTGTGTGAAGGCACTGGGGTGCTTCATGGGACATGAGAAGCCTCCCAGGATTAAAGGTTGAGAAGTAAAATGCAGAGATTTGCCTTTTAGAAAATCCTTGTGCCCCAGCTCAGGTCCAAAGGCACTGCTTGGCAGAGTAGCAGGGGCCCTGAGAGATGGATGCATCTTCATTTGACAGATGGGGAAAGGGAAGACCAGAGAGGAGAAATGGCCTGCCTAGCATCACTCAGTGACTCAGAGGCAGAGCTGGGTCTGGTTTCCAAGTGTCCAGGCACAGTCTCTGCTGCAAATGTAGCTGTCCCCCCACTGTGCATGGCCACCTCGTGTGTGAAAGTCTTTCAACCCAAATGGACCAATGGGCTCTCACTGGGCAGGAAACATCTATGTCTATGGCCACTAACTGCATCTTTGCCAAATGAGGGAATTTAACTGCATGGCCTTTTATGGGAACCTTGGATATGCTCCCTTCGGCTCTCTTTTTCCTTAACATTTACTTGAAGCATACAGGGCTTGCCCCCCGCCCCCCAGTCTGGCCAGACCTGCAGACCTGCTGGAATAGAGATATAGAAGTAGCCACAGGCTCTGATTCCAGCAGGAGATGCTTGAGGCCTTCTTCCCTCATCCTTACTTCTGGGGCCTGGAAATTCCAAGGTTTCTTGTTCAATTAATTAGTCCCTGTTGACAGATGATATTATAGATTCTTTGAAAAGAGAGGAAAACTCCCACTAGGTTGAACTTCTAGGTGATTTAAAGGCAGGTTGCAGAGTTAAGGGGCAGGACAAGCCATTCACACACATTGAGCTGAGAGGTCCGCTGGGGCTGCTGGGGTGACCATGTTGCTGGACTGCAGGAGGCAGGACATCGTGGCTGAGCCTCCTCTAAGGATCAGAACTGGGTTCAGTATTTGGGCCTTGCTTCTATCTTGCCCCAAACCCACACTAACCACAGGCAGTCTCAGGATTTCCTGTTCTAGCTTTGCCTGAACCCTGTAGTCTTTCAGAATGGGAAGTGAATAATCTCTGAGCATCTGTGATATGCTAGGCGCCATGCTTGGGGGGCTATGGGTTATACTACCCCAGGGTTTGACAATGCACCAGCCAGGGACTCTGTATGCTGGAGCATGGAGTGGGGGCTCCTCCTTTGAAGGGAACAGGTATTCCTGTAGTTGATCATCCTGGAAGGGGCTGGAAATGAGATGAGCCTCAGGACCAGATGAGGGAGAAACACAGTCCTCATGCAGAGTCTGTGGGCATTGCCCTGGGCCTGCAGCATGGAGAGGCCTGGACAGTCTGGGGAGGGGTGTGAGTTGCCCTCAGCCTCTGGAAGTTGCTTTCCATGGTGAACGTGGCAGCTCCAGAGGCAGCAGGCATAGTGGCCATCAGTACATGGGCATTCTGGACTGGGGAGTGCATCTGAATGGCTACCCCTCTTCTAAGAGAGGTGAACAACGAAGAGGACCCTTGGACTAAGGCAAGCACTTCACACCGGGTCTCAGAGACAGCCAGCAGTGGTGAGGACTGAGCCAACAGAGCGGTGACCTCACACGGGGCGTAGGCCTGTGAGTCATCCTCTCAGAAATGATGGAGGACACTGTGACCAGAGTAATAATGTTCAGTAAGCAGAGCTTCACCATGAGAGTTAGGAAAGGGAGGAATACAGGAGCTCTTTGTACCTACAGGGTCTGTGTTCATGAATTCAACCAAGACAGGACCAGAAGTATTCAGGGGAAAAATTAGGTGTGTAGTGAGCATGTATAGACTTTTTTCTTGTCCTTATTTCTTAAGTATATAGCATGACAACTATTTACATGTAACCCTCATTGCATTAGGTATTATAATTACAGTATGAATTAAAATATACAGAAAGATTTGTAGGTTTTATGTAGATTCTATACCATTCAGTTTTTTTTTTTTTTTCATTGTTGTTGTAGTACTGGGGACAGAACCCAGGGTCATTCTACCTCTGAGTTACACCCCAACCCTATTATTTTTATTCTTTATTTTGAAATAGGGTCTCACTGAGTTGCAAAGGACCTCACTAAGTAGCTGAGGCTGTCTGAGAACCGTGATCCTCCTGTCTCAGCCTCCCAAATACTGAGTATACCATTCAGTTTTATTTTATTTATTGGTACCGGGGATTGAACCTAGGGGCATTCTACCTCTGAGATACACCTCCAGCCCTATTTATTTATTTACTTTGAAAAAGGGTCTTGCTAAGTTGCTGAGGTTGTCCTTGAACCTGCAATCCTGTCTCAGCCACCAAAGTACTGGGATTCTAAGTGTATGCCACCATTCCTGGCATATGCTATTTTATATAAGAGACTTACATATCTGCAGATTTTTTAATTTGTTCTGAAACCAATCCCTCATGGATACTGAGGCATGACTGTGATTCGATTTTAAATTGAGTTCAGGGAAAAATAGATTATATATGGCATTGCTTTTCCATCATGATCCCCTTTGAGGGAGATTATCCCCACTTCACAGATGAAAACACTAATATTCAGGAAAGCTGAGTTAGTGAATCCTACTTTTGGGATTACACAAATGAGAAAGTTTTAAAAAAAGGAAATATATATGGGTTGCTAAGTTTTATTTAATTTTCCCAAGCAAGAACATTTTTAAAAATTAAAAATAGCTACATCTATACTCACTATCAATTTTTGGTAAAAGGAAGACTATTTTAATTCCAAAAATATAGCAGACAATCTAATTTAAATACAGGCTAGTCATTTAAGCTTAATAAAATCATACTGTCAAAGGTCCAGCTTGAGATTCTTATTTTCTCACTTCCCTGGCAATGGATGAAACACGGCCTTCCATGTGGGCTAGCTCATGGAAACCCTTAGGCTGGGACAGTAGGGGCTAAATGACTTGCTCATGGCCATGGGCAGCCAGCCAGAAAGGGGCAGAGCCAGCTCACCCCAGACCTGACTCCAGGCCTTCCTCCTCTGCTTTCTCGGCACATCTCTGCTCCACTAAGGTCAGGGCAGTAAAGACCCACAGAGTCACCTGAATGTCCTCCAGGGTACCCCAGGGAGTATCCAGCCCTGGTGTGGCCTGACTCTTCTCTCTCGGATAATGTGACAAAAAGTTCTACCAGCAACACCAGCAGTACTGAGCTCAGTACTATATATCATTCTCTGTACCAAATTATGGCCCATAAAAATTCAGACCTTGCGGGGACACAAGGACCTAAGGAGGAAGGTGACCCAACTGGACCTTTTCTCTTTTAGGAAACACCTCACAGAACCCGCCATCCCAAGCTTCTGCCTCGGTTTCTGCTCCCCGTCATGCTGGTGGAAGAAAACACCAAGCAATCGCTTTACCTGTGCCCTCCCTCCCCCACAGGAAGAGGCTGTGTAAGGGCCTGTCTAGAAGGAGACCACCAATGGTTTCCCAAACTCTAGAGTACTCTCCCTTCCTCAGAGCATCACATGATGCTAGCACTCAGGACTATTTAACCCAATACCACTGTTTCATAAACATGAAACAAAGCCAAAGCCTGAGTGTTCTTACTTCTACCCAGAGCCAGGGGAGCACAATTCACCCACAGATTAATACAGATTTAAATCTCGCCCTCCTTCACCTCAGCTGTGTGACCTCGGGTAAGCCTCCACTTCTCTGAACCCCAGTGTTTTCACCCAAAAAGTGGACAAGATAAATACCAGTTATCCAGGGGATCCTCAAAGGGGTCGATCAGGCCAGTGCTTAGCACGTTTCCTCTCTGGGCTAAGCCCGCCCTGCACCTTGCCCCTCCCTGAGCCGCTTGATCGGGGTCCTGTGGCTAGTACAGCTACCCCAACAATTTGGATGCTGGCTCTTTCTGCTCAGGTACATCCTTTAGGCAAAGGTGCCCTAATTTCTAAGTGCCACTGCCAGGCAGCTTTCCAAGGCTGTCAGACACCTCACATGCTCTCTCCCCATGGGAATAACAGTCAGATGAGCCCACTGACCTCAGAAATTCCAGATGGCTTCCTGCCACCTGGTCTGAAGGGCTGAAGAGAAGGTCTGGACTCTGTCAACACTGCTGTGCAAACGGATGCCCCAGCACAGAGGACCGAGGGCTGTCTTCAGGGGAGATCCATTGCTAGAACCCATTGGACTGGTCCCTGGCCAGGACTGAACAGACCAGTGGCCAAATAACACCAAATAATCAAGTCAGTTAGCTTCCCAAAGACAAGGTCAGTCTGACCCTAGCTCAGCCAGCCATTTCACAGACAGCAGAACTACTCGGACTCAGAGGGAGACCTGTGTTCAAACAGATTCTACCACTGACTTTGGGAGTTTTCTCATAAAACTACAATTCCCTATATGGAAAACATACCTTTTTGCAAGTGCTGTGAAAGTTAAACTGGAAATTGATGGTGGTTCAGGGCCTGGGACATTGACAATACTTGCCCTCTGACCCAGTTAGGGCAAAACCCATGGAGAAGGACAGCCAGACCAGGCGTGACCCTGAGAGTATCCTGCTGGGTGCAGGATGTCTCCCTAGAATCAGATCATCTGTGTTCACACCCATGCTCTGATTAGTGAGTTAGTTAACCTTTCCCTGCTTCAGATTCTTCCTTTATTTCTACACGGGGATAATGACTACCTATCCCCAAAGGATTGGCTTATTTATTTATTTACTTTTGTGGCACTGGGGATTGAATGCCCAGGGGTCTTCCACCTCTGAACTATACCCTCAGCACTTTTTATTATTTGTTTGAAAACAGGATCTCACCAGGTTGCTGAGACTCTTGCTAAGTTGCTGAGTCTGGCCTTGAACCTGTGATGCTCCTGTCTCAGCCTCCCAAGTACTGGGATTATAGGTCTGTATCACCACACTCAGCCCAAAGGGTTTATGGCGATTAATAATATAATGTAAAGTGCTCACAACAGTGCCTGGCGCATAGTAAGTTTTCAGTAAATGCTGGCTGTTAATACTAAAAGTAAGCAACTAAACAAAGGTCTAAAACAAATCCTCAGAGTGGAAGGCTTGTTATAGTTTTGTCTTTTTGAAATAACAGATGGGCATAAGGTGCAAGGCCCTCAGCTTTCTCCCACTTGAGCTCATCCTGATCAGAAGAGCTGCGTTTTATAATAATTCCCCACACTGGAATGCCTGCCATGTGCCAGCTGCTCAACAGATTTTATTTGCCACTCTCTCAACAACCCTCTGAAATAGGCATTAAGACCCCCATTTAATAGGTAATGAAACTGAGGTTCAGAGAGGTGAAATGACTGGCCCAGGGAAACACAGCAGGCAGAGAGAGAGGCAGGATTCTGATGCAGGTCTCTGGCTCCACAGCCAAGGGCTTCTCTAAATGGAATGAGAAACTCGTCCCTCTTGTGTGTGTAGGTGTGAATTGGGTCCTGCAGTTCCTCAACATTCATTCAGTTTTACTGCTCTGGCTGTGATGGTTGACACTAAGAAATTGGAGGGTAGGGGGAAAAAAAAAAACTCTTAAAAACAATAAACAGTGATTCAGTCTGAGTCTTCACTTGGGCGGTTACGGGAAACTGGGGGGAAGCGAAAGCCTTAGTCATTTTGGAATGGCCGAGCCCCTGACTCATGGGCAGCAGGTCACGCTGCTCGGGACACAAGCCAACACTGCTTTTGGTGCCAAAAGGCAGAAGGAAGCTCTGGGGAAGGGGCCAGGGAGGAAAGGAATGCAGAGCTGGCAAAGCCGAGTTCTCTAAATGAGGTGCTGGCTAGTCCTTGTCCCTGAAGAAGTATCTGAGCCCCCAGGTCTGACGTTCCAGCTTCTAGCTTCTTTTCTAACCTGATTTTCCATTATTCACCTTCGAACACTCACACTCCAGCCAAATGGGATTACCCACTGTATCCAGGATGCCCCCTTTCCCCCTTTACTGCCTGGAATGTCCTCCTTGCCTTGCTCTGGGTGATGAACTGGAACGCCTGCCCTTGCACAGTAGGGGGCTCTCCTCCAAGGGCCAGCCCTCAGGCCTTCAGCTCTAAAGTCAGCCCCAGTCCTCAAGAGCATGTGGAGCCCATACTGAGGTAGAGTTCCAAGTTAGATGTGGAAAACTCAAAGATGGAGTAGACAGCATCCCTGCACTCAGGAAGCTCACACCTAGTGTCTGTTTCACCAGGGAGCCAGGGGTGCATGGGGATTGATGGGAATCTCTGCAAAAGAAGGGCTGTGATGTGGGATGCCTTGGGGGGCCCTCCCCATGCAGAAAACAGAGGAGAAAACAGAGGAGCTTCCCTGGAGCAGGTGATGTTTACATTGGATGTTTGGGGTATGTGTGTTTGTATTTTCTTTTTGGTACTGGGAATCAAACCCAATATATATATATATATATATATATATATATATATATATATATACACACACACACATATATATTCCCAACCTCTCTCATTCATTCATTCATTCATTCATTCATTTATTTTATTATTATTATTAATTTTGAAACAGGGTCTCACTAAGTTGCTGAGGCTAGCCTTGAACCTATGATCCTCTGTCTCGCCTCCCAAGTACTGGGATTACAAGTGTGTGCCATCATGTCTGGTATTGGATCTTGAAGAGTAGGAAGTCATGGTGAGATTGTAGGGTGGGGTGGGAAAGAATACAGAATAATTACTCTCCCTTCTTAACTCCCAAAACAAAATGATAGAGCTGAGAGTATAGCTCAGCACAGGGCTTGCCTCACATGCATGAGGCCCCGTGTTCTACCCTCAGCACTTAAAAAAAATCATAGGCAGAGAAAATAAGTTTATTGAACAAAAAGAGGGGCATGAAAAACACACACAGGGACAACGTAATAGCCTCTATTTACATGTGTAGACATGTGAGAATACCAATGCCAATCTCAATATCCTATATGGGGAAGGGGGAGAGGGGAGGGAGCCGAGCCGGGGGAGCCCACCAAGTGCTGTGTGCGTGTCCGTCACTGTCACTGTGAGCTACATTATGATGTGAGACCACAACGCACCAGTAAGAGTATAGAAAAAATTTTGGAGTAATTTGTGCAGGCCTTTCTCTTTAAATGTATATGTATAGACATAAACTTTAAAAACATGTATATAAAAAACCCCAAACACATTTATCTGACTATTTTATGACCTGCTTTTTGCATAGAGTATTTCTATGTCAATAAAGTAAAAAAATATTAGTTAACATCATGCAAGGTTACATCTGGCCTGAGAGAGATTTTGTTTGGCTGAGGCCAGTGCTGGAAAATTCTGAATTTTCCCACACTTCACAGGGAGAACGAGCTAGTCAGTCCCCGTGGGCCCCGCCTCCCTTGTCTTACATGAATGAAATCTGCTTCTCTGGCAGATCCAGGCATTAGCGCTTTGAGCCCCTAATCCTCCGCATTTGAATTCCAGAATACGATGCACCTTGATTCTGAGGCACCCTACCTGTGCTTCTCCTTTGTGACTACTGATTCCCACCACAGACACCAACCAATCAGGAAGCTGCTGCCTTCTCTCCTCATCTGCAGTTCTGCACCTGCTGTTTCTCTCCTCCCCTCTCCTTCCATCCATCACAGAGCCCCACAGTGACTGGCGCACAACAGGTCATTAAATATCTGATAAAGAAAAGCTACCTGGTCAGGTCTAGCCCCCTCCTAATACAGGCGAGTCACCCTCCTGCGTCCATATCCTACAGTGAAACCAAGGTTGTGGGCCCTGGGGTAAACCTGTCTGGGGTCAGAACCCACTTACAACACTTACTAGGTGCTACAGCTTGGGTCTTAAATGTCCCCCAAAGGCCCATGTGTTGAGGACTGGTACCCAGCTTGGTGTTGGGAGGTGGTGGTTATTTTAAGAGGTGAGGCATAGTAGGGGGGTCTTCAGATAACTGGGGCAAGCCCTTGAAGGGGTTTGTGAGGCCTCTGCCTCTTCCTTGCATTCTCTTTCGCTTTTCAGCCACAAGCTGAGTAGCATTTCTCTGCCACGTGTTCCCCACCGTGATGTACTGCCTCATCACAGGTCCAAAAGCAACCAGGCCAATGACCATGGGCTGAAACTTCTAAAACTGTGAGCCTGAGCCAAGATAAGTCTGTTCTTTTGATAGGCTGGTTATCGTAGGTTTGATATATTATGGAAAGCTGGCTAACAAGCAAGGTTTGGCTAGTTACCTACTCCTTCTATTTCTCATTCACAAGATGAAAATGCTAATCGCACCGATCAGGACAGGTGATCCTGAAGTCCAGTCCCAAATCAGAGACCTTACAACAGAACCCGCACAGTTACCAATGCTCATGGCTGCTTAACTTCTTACCATCCTGGGGGCTCCTGTTCTCTCCAAGAATTCTCCTTCCTATTCCTGGAACACGGGCTTTCCCTGCAAGGGAGCCTTCTCTGGCCAGTCCCTAACAGGACAAAGAGGAGATGAGGGTTCTCATCTCCTTAAAGAAGAAGGATACTGAGAGTGTGGCCAGCAATTCCCAGGCCTTTGGAAAAACCCCAGCAGGTTAGACACGGGGTCAGCAAACTTTTTCTATAAGGGCTAGATACTATTTGGAACATATGGTTCATATAGACTCTGTCATAAGTACTGAGTCCTGCCCTTGTAGCATGCAAGCAGCCATAGACGATATGCAGATGAATGATCATGTGTGTGTTCCAATAAAGCTTCATTTTTAGGACATGGCCAGCCAGACTTGGCTTGCGTGCCATGGTTTGCTGGCCCCTGGGTAGACCTGCTACACATGCAAGCAGTCAGGCAGGGCCTGCAGGTCTTCTTCCCTGCTCTGTGACCCTGAGAAGCTCTTTTCCTACCACAAACCTCAGTTTTATCATTTTTCAATTGAGGAAACTGGGATATATAGTTCTCAAGAGATGTTCTGTCTCTAAAATGCAACAATTCTGTGCCTGCAGTGCTGTGTAACTTTGAGCCGGGCCTGTACCTCTATAGGCCTGTTTCCCTCTCTGTAAAATGAATAATAAACTGATTGTTAAGCCCTGACCATAGGCTTAGTCAGAGTCCTCAGGTGGAAGGCCCCTCAGTCTGCTGTGGGGTAAGCCCAGGCACCTGACTGTACCAACCATGACCCCCCCCCCATGGCCTGGGATCTCTCCAAGCTGTTACCCCAGGTTGCACCAATATTCAGCCATGCTCTGACACAGTCGAGTTGCTCTTGGCAGGATGGCTGGCCTGGAAATCACGCTACAACATACTACAGCAACCAGGCTGGATGCTGCCAGGCACACGGAGTCTACCCTCTGCACAGGGCTCAGGGCTCAGGGCAGGCTGGACTAGTATGGCCATGGTCTGGACTGGACCCAGCAAGCCCCAGAGATCAGTAGGGCCCAGGGGGGTCTCCCTGGACAATCCAGCCTGCCAAGCCTTCTTGCAGCTGCCCTTCAGAGCATCCCTTGGGCTCCTGGTGAGGTGACATGTGTGCAAACACGTACACACACCCTGCCACAGCTGCTCTGTGGCCTTCGCATCCCAGGCAATGTTTTTAAGATCTAAGGAGAGTCAGGAAGCTCTTCTGACCCAACCAAATGCTACTTTTGTCCTCATAAAAAAAAAAGAGGCCAGCTTCTCTGGCATGACCCACAGCGAGGCAAGCCTTAGAAGATGAGTCGGGTCGCCAGTGGGAAACCACACCATTCTGGTGGCCTGACCACAGAGGGACAGGTCTGGGAGCTTAGCTGCCAACAGCCGAGGCACCACCAGCACCAGCCTGGGCAATTCCACTGGCAGATGCTCCACCCCACAGAGCGTGTGACGTCCACATCTTCCCTGGGGTATGGGGATAACAAAGGCTGTGTCCCAGCACCATTGTACAGCAGGGGAAGGCCGGAAGCCAAGCTGCAGGAAGCTGGTTGCTATGGTTTCTTTGAGCATAATGCCACAGAAATTGCTCTCTCTCTCTCTTTTTTTTTTGTACAGGGGATTGAACCCAGGGGTGTTGTAAGCAGACCTCCAGTTCATTTTTTGTTTTTTATTTGAGCAGGTTCTTACTAAGTAGCTAAATCTAAGTTGCTGAGGCTGGCCTTAAATCTGTGAGCCTCCTATCTCAGCCTCCCAAATACTAGGATTATAGGCATGTGTCACTATGCCTGACACCTGATTTTTTTTTTTTCCTTAAAGGACGTCTGTTGTTTCTTTGCAGGGAGAGACAGGAGGGAAATAGTTATTTCGATAAATTTATTTGCTATAAATTAAGTGTCATGCTAGATTTAAATCCTCATTTGTAAACCATCGAGTTTGGTGGTATTATATTTATTTTACAAATGAAAATATGAAAGCACAGAGGGGCTAAGCCACTACTCAGAGACACACAGCTGGAAGATCGGAGAGCCGGTTTTGAAACAACATCTTACTCCATGGCCTGATCCCTTTCCCAGCCAGAAGATCTGGAAATCCAGTGTTCTTATTATGAGGCAATGGGGGAGGGGGAGAGGGCCAAGGGAATGGAGAAGAAGCTAAGTGAGATAAATCGGACAGCGGAGGCCTGAGAGCTCTGGTGGCTTCTGATACAATGTGGTTTTCAGGGTAGGTAGAAAGAGCACAGAATTTGGCCTCAAAGGTCCCAAGAGTGAGGTCCACTTCCTCACTGTCAGTCAAAGACCCCATTTCCACATCTGTACAATGGGCATCAGCCTCGTGCGGTTGTTGTAAGGATGGAGTAGAATTTCACCGACAGGGGACGTGCTCGGAGAATGACCCATTCTTGATACTGTCACCACTTCTAATTCCACCACCGTGAAAACTTACTTGTAAATTTCAGAACATTGTGCACATACCAATGAACCCAGGAGCGCTCAGGCAACGGTGGGATAACCCAGTGGAGGGAGTGGACTGGAGCATCAGGGCCCCAGAATGTGCATGCGGGTGGTACTCCAGGAACACAGCAGCCCTGGCTGATTAGAGGATAGCAGGAAATTTACTTTCATGCATCTCTCAGAACAGCGACACTGGTGTTTTGGAACACCTACTGTGTGCTGAGTTTTGTGCCAGGAGGCATGTGACATGTTCCCTGCTCTCTGGGAGCTCACAGACTGTGAAGGACGCAGAAGGGCACACACATGACTTAAAGAGGATGCTTCATGCAGTGGGTGTCCAGAGCCTGGTGGCTCCTCCCTACGGGGAGTATGTGCGTGAGTCCATGTACAGTGTGGGCCAGGTAAGACTCCTTCCTCTGGGATGGAAGCTCATCAAGTGAGACATATGGGAGAAAGAAACAACAGCTACAGAGACATCAGGGGTTTTTGTTTTCACTATAGGGGATTGATCCCAGGGTCTCCTGCATGCTAGACCAGTGTTCTACTACTGAGCTACACCCCAAGCCCTTTAAAATTTTTTTTTCATTTTTAGACATAGTCTAGCTACGTTCCCCAGACCAGCCTCAAACTTGCAATCCTCCAGCTTCAGTTTCTGTGGTAGATGGGATTATAGGTGTGACAGCCACACCTAGTGACATTATAGCATCTTTGAAACCTGTGTTTAGAGTTTAAAGTGCATTTCATGGTAAAAAGGTAGGGAAAGCTAGAAGGGTGGGTAGTGAAGATAAGGAGTAGAAATGAGGGCCGGTGCCACGTAATGCCAAGCATTTTCTACTACGGTAAGGATTCTGGAAGTGTGTGTCTGCTGAGGCAAGAGGACTGAGCCCCTGTGCCTGTGAAGGGTGAGACCAGGAGACAGGCGCAGGCCTGCGGGGTCAGAAGGCTCCTCTGCTCCCCAGGTTTAGGCTTCTTGCCCAGCTCCTCACCCGTATTCCCCACTTTAATCCTCACCCAAGCTCTGCAAGGTGATCAAACGTTCTATTTTGCCAAAGAGGAAACTGAGGCTCAGCCAAGTTCCATGCCAGCAATGAACTCAGGCAGGCTGGCTCCTAGCCCTCAGGGCAACTGCTGCATGTACCCATAGATGGAAAGGAAAGGAAGGCAGGGTGACCCCTGATGGAGGCAGCGGGCCTGGGGTGCAGGCTGGGGAAGGGATTGTGTCCCATGCAGAGAGTTGAAGAAATGCCCAGGAAGCCTGAAGCTCGGGGAAACCTGCTCCCTGGGGTGACCTCGCTCACAGAAACTTCTACCTGTCACCAGATGTCTGGGAGATTCCTTTCTGGGCTGGCCTTGGCTTTGTTTGGAGGATGCAAGCCTGGTCCAGGATACCACCTGAGAACAATCTGCTCACCAGAAAGCCTGAAGACCGAAGCCCAGGAATTTATCCTCTCTCTCCTGGAGGGCTCCATCTTTGGTAACTTGGTGGCTTATAACCTTCCATTGAGAAAAACTGCTGGCTGGGAGCTGCTTCCCTTCTGCCTGATGAAGGCCTCTGGCCCCAAGGCTGGCACCCAGAGGGGCTTTCAAGCCTTCCAGAGCTCTTCCTCACATCTCTTTTGTGCAAAAAGGACCCAGGAGTAGAAACAAAAACAGGGATCGGGCACAGTGATCCTTAGACGGGTCTCCTCAAGCTTCCAGGGTAGCTCGGGAAGAGGTGGCTTAAGTGTTCTGACAGAGGAGTGTGGGAGCCAGCACGAGGGACGCAGAGGAATAGCCAGAGGCCTGGCCGCAAGCTCCGCGTGTCCCCAGTGCAGGGCTTGGCTGCACGGCCGGGCCTGACGACTGCGGAGCTGCTTTCCAAGAGCTTCTGAGTTGCGCTTACTTAATTAGCTCCGTGGCCATAAAAGGCTCGCTCAGCTTGGAGGGGGCACCGGGCCCCAACAAGCTGCAAACTGAAGTGTCAAAAAAGTACAGCCCAGAGAAGGGGAGGGGGCTGGGAGAACGGTGTATTCAGATCATCCTGAGCCTGCTACTTCCACACCCTGGCCAGCCTGGCCCGAGGGGACCCTGGGACCCTGCCCTGAGCCCCCGTCGCTCACATTCACTGCCAGGCTTAAGTTAACCCATCCTGGAAAGAAGGCAATGGGCCCCACGAGGATAAAGATGCAAGTCTAGGGATTTGGTGCCCGTGTTGATTAAACAGCCAGGAGACAAGGCACACACATTTCCAACCCTCTGTTTAGATCTATTTCTGGGATTCCTGTACAACTGACTATTGTACCACTCACTGTCTCCGCTTGCCCCCCAGTTAAGACTCCAGTGCGAGAAGATGATTAAAGAAAGTAGTGCAGAGGATGTCTGTTTTCTGAGCAACTGTGAAAAGAGAGGTTTGGAAACAAGCTTCTCTGGGTTAGAATTTTGGCTTGGATACACTAGCTGTGTCAGGAAGGAGATAATTTCTCCTCTCTGGTCTTTGCTGGTTTCCTCATCTGTCAGATGGGTGTAATAATGGTCCACTTCTTAGGACTGGTGAAAGAATTAAAACTCTGAGTGTAAAGAACCCAGCACAGTGCCTGCCACAGTAGGTGCTCAATCAACACAGGTATCTATGAAAATATTTATAGAGCACAATGCTTCCTCCCCAGGTTTCTGGTTCTGCAAATGAATATATTAATAGTGACCATCGCAGGGCTACTGTTCAGAGACTCCATCAGAATGGTGCTCAGCTTCTTCTTGTTTTTGTCTTTATCTCTTTTCTTTCTTTCCCTTGCCTCTTGCTGCTCAGAGGTTCAGCGTCAGATTGAATGTTTAACCCAACTCTTGGACTACAGCATTTTTTATTTTTTTTCTGTCTATTATATCAACCATATTTTATTCATATTATATGTTGCAGCCTGTCTCAAATTCTTTGTGAAGAAAGGCCAGGAACAAACAAACATCTAAACGCTTACAAATCTATATTCTGTGTCATGGAAACTCTTTCTTTTACCTCTGCCTGCCTCTCTGAGACCTAAATCCTCTGGTTTGGAAGGTGCCATGAGCTCCCAGTTGGGAGCAGCATGGACTCCTGGCCACAGATTCCCCACTGTTTCTGAGAGAGTGGGCACTCTGCTGCCCACGGACCCATGCTGAACCCGAGCCGGTTGGTATGGGAAGTGACAATTCTCAGCTTCTCTTTAGGCTCCTTCCCATGCTCTTTCTCTGCCACAGAGTCAGTGCCAACTACCCTCAGTGTGAACCTCCTGCCTTTTGTGCCCTGGGTTCAAACAGAAGGGAGGAGTCGCACTGGTCACCATATGTAG
The DNA here is from genome assembly GCF_963383645.1 of Muscardinus avellanarius. Taxonomy (NCBI): domain Eukaryota; kingdom Metazoa; phylum Chordata; class Mammalia; order Rodentia; family Gliridae; genus Muscardinus; species Muscardinus avellanarius. Next base: position 194,696,986 of record NC_137786.1, on the reverse strand, counting down.
GACATTGGCCAGGAGCTCACTGGCTCCTGAAGACACCCTGAAGAGGCAGGTTCTATCATTATACCCACTTTATGGGCGGAAAATTATTAGTTAGACAGGTGGAATAACTTGCTCCACCAAGATCAGTTGGTGACAGAGCCAAAAATAGAACCCAAGTAGAAGAAAATATGCCAACAGTACCACTCTGACCGTCACGAATGCCTGGGCAGATCTGTCTCCCCGCCAAGGGCTTGCCCTAGTCAGCTTTTATCACTATAACAAATACCTGAGATAATCAGCTTATACCTCAAAAAATAAACCTCTTTGAGGTTTATTTTGAGTTATATTTTTGGATGTTTCAGACCATGATCAGTTGGCTCTGTGGCATTTTTTTTTTTAGGTACCAGGGATGAAACCCAACCCAGAAGTATTGTACCTCTGAGCTACTCCCCCAGCTCTATTTTTTAGTATTTTTAAAGTTGCGAAGGGCCTGCTAAGTAGCTGAGGCTATCTGCGAACTGCGATCCTCTGGTCTCCGCCTCCTGAATGCTGGGATTACAAGTGTGCACCACCACACCTGCTGGCTCTGTGGCTTTTGAGTGAAGCAACACGTTACAAGGGAGAATGTGGTGGAGAAAATCACCCACTGCATGGCCAGGGAGCAAAAGAGAAGGAGCACGGAGCTGGGTCCCACGACAGCTTCAAAGGTACATTCCGATGACCTAAAGACCTCCCATTAGGTCCAATCTCTATTTCTCCTTCGTGGTACTGAGGATTGAGCCAAGGGGGATTTTGCCTCTGAGATACACCCCTAGCCCCTTTTTATATTTTATTTGGAAACAGGGTCTCACTAAGTTGCTGAGAGCTTTGCTAAGTTACTTAGGCTAGCTTTGAACCTGTGATTCTTCCTGTACTTCCCAATACTAGAATTATAGGCATGTGCTGCCAAGCACGGGTTAGGTCCCATCTCTTAAAAGTCTCATCAGCTCTTAGTAGTACCACAGTGGGGACCAAGCTTGCACCACCTGGACTTTTGAGGGATACTTAAAATCCAGGCTATAGCAGGTGGTACACAGATTCAAACTCTGTGATATGGAGAGGAGATTAAACGATCACACAAATCCAAAATATTTCTTGAACACTGACCCAGGACCTGACATCAGGTTGGGGACTATGGTAGAGGCAGTTCAATGCACTGTACTTGTACTGAGCATCCACTGGGAGCCAGGTACACAGTACCATGCTCAGCACCCTCCACTCGGAGCCCCCAGGGCATGCAGCGCTGGCCATACCTCCATGCCTTTCCTGGATGTTCCCTCTGCCTGGATCTCCTTCCTCTTCTTTTCCATCTTATTTCCAAATTCTCAAACTCAGCTCAAAAATCACCCCAGCAAAGCTGTATTCCCACAGTTATTTGTGGCATCGATTTTTATTATAATGGCCTATTTGTGAACATCTCTTCCTCTGGACAGAATATTCTCTGTGGACATGGATCCTTTTTTATCCAGCCTAACATCATTTCCCACCCATAGAACAGTGCTAAGTGTCCAACAGAGCTCCTGAAGGTTTTGTTTTATTTGCCTGAACCAGGAATTGGAAGACTATGACCTACCCATGGGTCAGATCCAGCCTTTTGTCACTTGAGCTAAGAATAATTTTTACTTTTTTTTTTTTTGGTGTGTGTATGTATGTGGGGTGGGGGGCTGGGGCTTGAACCCAGGGGCATTATATCTCCAAGGTATACCTGCAGCCCTTTTTATTTTTTGTTTTTGAAGTATAGTTTCACTAGGTTGTTTAGAGTCTCCCTAAGTTGTGGAAGCTGGCCTCAATCCTGCATCCTCCTGCCTCAGCTTCCCAAGTACTTGGAATAACAAGCAGTGCTATGATGCCCAGATACATTTTGAAAAATTTAAAGGGTTGTAAACAAATAAAATGAATATACAAATATATGAAAGAGACAGTATAGGGCCCTGTAAAGCCTTGGATATTACTATCTGTCCCTTTATGGGGAAAAATTGCCAACATCTACTCTATTGAAACTAAGTCTTGGAGGCCAGGTGGTCAGTGGAGCTAAGGAAACAATTAGGGCTCAAGGATGAGGTCTGAGGCCAACCAGACTACCCAGCCACAGGAGAAAGACAGGATCTACAAGAAATGGGGAGAATGCAAATAACACCAGCATGTGTGGAGCAGGAGACAGTCAGGGAGAGAGCCAGGGGAGAGAGAGCCAGGCTCAAAGGGTGAACAGAACAGAAAAGGAGAGAACCGACTGAAATAAGGGCTCCGAAAAGAAGCCGATACCTGAGAAGTCACACTATAAATGTGGAGGGATATATGTGCAGATAGGTGCTTGGGATTATTATAAGTAAGAAGGTTGTTTTTTTGTGTGTGGTGGTACTGAGGATTTAACGCAGGGCCATTTTACCTCTGAGCTGAGCTACATCTCCAGCTCTTTTCTTCTTCTTCTTTTATTTTTTTAAATTTTGAAACAGAGTCTCATTAGGTTGCTGAGGACTTCCCCAAATTGCTGGGGCTGGCCTCAAACCTGTGATCCTCTTGTCTCAGTCCCCCCCCAATTGCTGAGATTTCAGGTGTGTGTCACCACGGCTGGCTTGTAAGGAGTGCTTAAAGCACAAACAAGTTGTTGGTGAGACAAGAACATTAGCAAACAGTCCAAAACAAGGCAAATCACAAGACCTAGATAGAGATTCACAGCCAACAGCACCACCCCGCTGGCGCCCTCTTTCATTATTGGCTACCCCCTAGCTCCAAGCTGCCACTCACAGAGCCCCACCCCTCTGCCCCTTTGACGTGCATTCAGGACACTCAACCAACTCACCATCCTTTGCTTAGATGGAGGCTCAGACTCTTGGCAAAAAGGTTCTGAGGGAGGGCCCTCAAGGGCTGCCTAGCTGGGTGGGCGGCTCCTGGTGGGAGAGCCTAAGGTCCCATGGGTTTCTCCATGAGCCAGGCTGGCATTCCAAGGAGGCTGGATGAACCGGATTGTAGCTGCAAAGTGCTTAGGCCAGGCTATGGGGAAAGACAGGGTGTCATTATTTATCCATGCTGAGTGCTCCACAGTTGTTATTTCTTTATTAATAATTTCCTGTGGGCCTCAGAAGTGCCCACACGCCGTGGCATCACCTCACTGGTCATTCTTGCCTCCTCTGTGGCTCAGCTGCAGCTTCAAAGCTGGGTCTTTCTTTGGGTGTGGAGGAATCAGGTAATTAGCACCCTCCTCTGCCCAATGAGTCAGAGACTTGCTTGGTCAGCAGCCCTTCTCCTGGCCTGGCCTCTGAGGGCTTTGGACACCTTCAGCGACAGGCCGTGGGTGGCCCTGGGTAAGAATCCAGTGTGGCTGCAGCCTTCTGGGTGTGTGTGACAGGAGATAGTTCACTGTCCCTCATCCAACTGGGCCCTATAAAGGAAGACGCCTTACTTGACCAGTATTTGTTGACCTCACTCTGCATGTAGACTCAATGGGAGACACTGGGGGTACAGCACCGTGGAAGAGGGGCCTTGTCCCCTTACTACTCAAGAATGGGAATCAACACCCTGGGCTCAGGGTGAAGTGGAGAGGTGGAAAACCCACTCTCTGGGAGCCAAGGTCGTCTTGCTAGAGGAGTTAGGGCTAAGCTGAACACGGTGGATCCGTGGGAATTGCTGGGAGTGAGGTGCAGGTGTGGATGGAGAGGGGTCCAGGCAGGAGCACAGGGTGTGGGAGCAGGCATGAGAGGCAGTACGCCTGAGGAATGGCTCAATAAATCTTGGGCACTGGCTGTGCTTTCTTCTATAGCTGCTCTGTCTGCTGGAGTTATCCAATTTCTAATTTCCATGTGTGGCAGCCACCTGTTGATCCACACATCTGTCCATCCATCTGTCTGTTTGTCTTTCATTTTTCTGGAATCCAAAGAGGATGGACAAAAGATAAAAGTCCAGGTTTTTCTAATTATTTCCCACAGGCCTGCAGTGTAGAGGAAATGCTCACCCAGAAGGAAGCAGGGAATTCTTAGTGACATGCATTTCGCTTCCACGGGAGCCAGTTTTGAAGCCTGAGAGGATGCCCAAGAGTCACTGTGTCACCTCTGATTTCCCGAGCAGGTGAGTTGATGGACAGAGCATGAACGCCAAGTAGCCACAGTGTGGTCATAGAGGCAAGGTGGCTCAGCATCTTTAACTTCAAAACAGGGATGAGTCAAGGGCCTGAAGGAGGATGGGCAGGAAAAGGGACACTCCACCCAGGACTGAGATGATGTGGCGTCATCACTGAGATGTAAACACACTTTCAATCACAGGGCTGTAGCTTGTGATTCCAGTAATTAGAAGGTTGAGACAGGAGGAACACAGGTTTGAGACCAGCCTCAGCAACTTAGTGAAACCATGATTCAAAAAATAACAAATAAAAAGGGCTGGGGGGTGTAGCTCAGAGGTAGAATATCCCTGGCTTCAACCCCCAGTTCCAAGTAAAAAATTAAAGTTATAGTGCTGTAGAACCCAAGGTTACTTTTTAAGGCAATTGATAGAGACATTTCATGAGGTCTTATGTGATGCCACAGAAGAAAAAAAAAGTTCTTATATACATTCCAAGACATATTCTTTTTGCTCTGTCTGCTCAGATTCCTTCTTTCCCCTCTTCCTCCCCTGCCAGAAGAGTCCTGTTTTGCCAGTGTTGTCCTGAACACAAGAGGAGAGAAAGGGGACAGGTGATTGGCCCAGGGACCTGGGTGGAAGAATTTGGGAGGCTTTGGCTAAGACATGTTCCAATGTGAACTTAGAAATGTAAGGGCAGTAGACAGGAGTACTATAAAAGTAAACAAACAAGTACTTGGAGTTGTGTGGCTGTGAGTTTTAAGTCTCTTTCATGGTGTTTGAGAAGTACAAATAAAGGACTTGAGTTATGTCAAAATTTCTTTTGGCTCCTGAACTGTGTTCTTCTAACCATGACATTATTCCAGGCCTCAAGCCCAGGAACCACTGCTTTACAAAAAAACTGTATGTTTTCAGCTAATATCAAGGCAAAGAAATCTACAAAGTATGCATTGATACCTGACTGGTGAATCTCCGGTTCTTCAGTGGTTAGACTTTAACACGTTCATTCATTCATTCATTGGTTCATTCATTTATTCATTCATTCATTTACTCATTCCTCAACAAGTACCTGATATGTTCTAGGGTAGGTGCTGGGCACAGGGGATCTGGCTAATTTCTCCTCCAACCTTCCAGCCCGGGGCCCCACAACCTACCAACCCAAATGCCACCCATCCACACTCCTCTTTCCTACCCCCAGGTGCACCCACAGCACACTCGCAGTGACTGGCCATCCACCATGCTAGGTATCAGCGGAGGTGTATTGCCATCCACTACGTGTTGGGCCCACCCCAGGCCAACTGACTCAGAACCCCAGCTGGTGTGGCCAGTGAAATACTAGAAGCACGTGATTTTAAATTCAGAGGCTAGATTCACGTTCCATTCCTGCTACTTTACCATTTGAACGTGCATAGTTATTTAACCTCTTGGAAGTACAGTTTTATTATTTGCAGAAGGGGATTTGTAATGTTTCACTTGTAAGCACATGGAACATTTGAGACTTAAACTATGACGGGGCCGATGGCCTGGGCTGGAAGGTCTTAGGATGATGCCGGGTGATGATGGTAGAGATTATAAATGTATTCATATTTCATTCTTTGAAATGAAATATGTGATTACATTGTGATTCCTAATCCTAGGATGAAGTACCTTCAACTATGGCTGTAACTGATCATCAGTATCATACTCACTTCTCATAAGTGATCTGTAAAGCTCTTTGTAAGATGAAGGACAAGAACACTTAGCCAAATGTTTTGATATGAAATTGATCCAGTCAGGCATTTCTGTTCTCCCAAAAGAAAATAAGACTTTTGACAGTGGGATTTTAAAAATTAATTTTTTTGTGGTACTGGGGATTGAACCCAGGAGTATTCTGCCTCTGAGCTACACCCAGCCCCTTTTAATTTTTTTTTAAATTTTGAAACAGGGTCTAAGTTGCTGAGGCTGGCCTTGAACCTAAAATCCTCCTGTCTCAGCCTCCCAAGTACCAGGATTAGAGCTGTGTACCACCACACCTTGCTGATGGTGGTATATTCAAGATATGTTTGTAATCAAGTATCTATTGTATAAATCAGAAATCAAGAGATTATAATAGCAATCCCCTGACTGAGCATCTATGCTCTCTTAGGGTTCCTACATATATTGAGGTTAAAACTAGCAATGACTCTTCCAGATGAATTACAACACCCCCATGGTACAGAAGAGCCAGTTCCTTAAAAGAAAAATACAGGAGGCTTTTCCTGGATTGAGCTTTCTGCAGGGAGCAGTAATGGGGAAGAGGAGAGGCCCAGGAGCTGTCAGGAAGCCCAGCAGGGATGTCAGCCATCCACCCCCTCAACGCCATCTGCTCCTCAGTCTCCGCTGCCTTGAAACAGCGTCAGCTCAGGAGACCTGGAAGGAGTGCTGGGTACTGGGAGATGGAGGAGGAAATGAGGATGTTGGCCAGTGGTCTGCAGCCCAGAGAGCCACAGCGCAGGCGCTGTGATGGGGAGGTGAAACGTGTCTCTTGCGCATTCTGGTGGAAGTTTGTTTTCTACACTTGGCCCCATCCCCTTCCCCAGCCCTTTATCTCCCTCCCAGGAAATGCTCCCGCAGGAACTGTGACATAGATGCTAAGCGCCCTGGCTTTCCAGTCTCACAAGACCTAGGCTTGAATTCCAGTTCTGCTGCTCACCCACTAGCTGTGAGATTTAAGTAAACTCCTTAATTCCTCAGAGCTCCAGTTTTTTTTTTTTTTTTCATGACATGGAGAAAATTCAGATCTCTATCACGCAAGTACTCTGAGGATGAAATGTGGAAGTGGCTATAAACATGCCCAGCGTATTGCAAACACACAGAAAGTGCCCAACAGATGTTCATCCTTTCTCCTCCTTCCTTGGGCAGGTGGCGCTTAATGTTCTCCTCCACAGCGAGAGCTTCCTGGTGTCTTCAGGGATGGATGGTAGGCTGGGACCTGAAGGGATTCACACCAAGACCTGTGTGCATGTTTGGATGACTTGAATCTAATATGTCTAATTACACTGTACCAATAAAAGTATAAAAATAAAATAAAACTCAGTTCTAAAATTTTAAAAACAAAAATGTAGCTAATGGGTCAGACTCAGGTAGGCTAATTCCTGAGAACTAGGTGCTGCCTGTCATTCAGTTTCTGCTGAGATTCAGAGCTCTGTCACCTGCTGCCTTTCAAGGTTTGCTGGAAGCCGTAGGGATGGCAGCCCCAGCTCCCATTCTGAGAGACTCACTTCTCTGGCCAACCCTGTTACTATCACGTTGGCTTGAAGAGTGCTTCTCCCATAAATGGCCCTGAATTAAGCTTGGACTCATGACCTCTCCATTAATATCCTGCAGGCCAGTCATACCCAGGCAGGGATATGAAACATGACTACTGAAAGCTCAGTGATAGTAACAGGGGAACACAGGCAGCCTCATGAAACAGAGGATTTTTCTCCAGTTGGGAGTCCCTGGTGGTTGCCTCCATTTCTCTGCTGTGAGACCTGTGTCTAGAGCTGAAAGGCCAACTTTCTCTTCTCACCAAAAGAGCCTGCAGCCCAAGGAGCCTCTGTTGAAACAGAGGGGAACTCAGAGCAAGCAACAGATTCCAGTCCAAGTTCCCTGTCAAGTTTTGGCCTCCTCCAATGACTGAGACGCAGTCTTGCCTTCCCTTTGAGGGAAGTCTGTTCCTATTCTTGTGAAGCCATATTCATGAAAGCCTGGGAGAGGAAGGAGAAGGGTTTCCTTTCACTCAAGAGACCAGATCAGTTGGTATTGGCGTTCTGCTTCTCTGTGTGGTGGATTCTGGAGCTCTGTCTGGGCTCAGCAGGAAAGAGTACTGTCATTAATTAGTGATGTCTGCCACGGGTATGGGAGTGGGGAGTGGCAGCCACATGCCCCACAGCTGTCATCCCTGCCCTAGGGCAGAATCACGTATTAGAGGATGAGTCCACACGCCTAACATCAAAGGTGTGTGGAAGTTATTATACGCCAGGCCTTTTTGTTATTCTGAGAACTCTGATGGAATCCGAGATGGAAGAGGAAGTTGGAAGAAAAGGGTTGGGAGACTTAAATTGTTCTCAATAATAAAGGGAGAAAATAGTGGAGTTTCCATGCTTGTCTGGAAGGAAGGAGATGAGGGTAAGAAATGAGAGTGGGAAGAAAAGAGAATGTGCTACTGGGATGTGAGGCTGTGGGGGGAGCAGACAACATGGAGTCAGGCTGGTGGGGAGAGGAGTCAGGGACCACACGAGCTGCTGGGATTAGGGGCTCTGGAGTCAATTCTTTAGTGCTGCTTCTCTCCAGCTGTGTAAACGCAGATAAGTTTCTGGTCCTCGCTAATCCTCAGTTATATTTGTAAATTGGATATAACAACAGTGTCTGATTCATAGGGTTATGGGGACAATCAAATACAGTATAAAAATTGCTTAGCACAGTGCCTACAATATAATGAATACCCATGAACACCAGCTTTTGTTATTTTTATTTATTGTACCCACATATTCAATATTCAGCATGAAATATCATGCATTTCTGAAATACACATCCCTTCTCTGTCTCCCCAGCAAATTTTTACTGCACTCTACATATGTACACATTGTCTTGTTTCATAGACTGGGTTTCCAACTAAGCCAAAGTGACACAGAATAGAGTCAACATGGACAGGGTGGGAAAAGGACTAGCACATCACAGAGGAAGAGTGTGGGACCTTTGACACCCTCAGCACCACCCCTACCAGGAAATTACGGAATTAGGGAGAGCCTTGGACCTCTGTAGCAGTAGATGTGGCACTCAAACTCATCATAAGCAGTCCTCTGATGGCCCTAGCTGGCATCTGGGTCATGTGTACAAGAAAAAGGGAAAACGCACAACATGAGCAGAGCACAGCAGGCCAGGGAAGAGAGACAAAGTGCAGAGGCCACTTGTCCATGGACCAGGAACCTGAGCATCTTGGATGCTGCTGCAGGAAGCTCTAAGGAGGCAGGTGAATGAAAAGAGAGCTCTGAGCCAGGCTCACGAGGATTCACTGGGGTGGCAGAGATCCAGAGCCACACAACCTGACACATGGTGGTCAGCAGGAGGACAGATAGGGGCACAAGGACCCCCTGGAGTCTGAAAGGCAGGTAGAAATGATGATTGGCATTCTCTCCCCCAGGAGGTAGCAATCCGATCTGATCTTACATGCAAGGAGCCAGTTTCCTACCAGATGTTTCCACCACCTAGCTCATCAAGCCATCCTTGAGTTGTCCCACCCCACCAGAGGACCATGAGGCTTCCATGGGAAGGCAGATGGTTTACTCTGAAGTCCAGAGTAACTCCAACCACAGCAAAGAGCCATCTGGTGTGGGATGAGTTGCTAATGGTAATATTCTTTTTAACCACTTTGGACAAGAACCGCCTGGTCTTTGATGGTGGGTAAAATAGAAATTTAATATTTATTTGATCATTATGTTTCTATTATCTTTGCAATAAACATGTTTAGAAACACACATAGAAGACATTTCTCTTTAGAAGTTTTTTAAAAATAATAATTTGAAGATGCTGTGTTTACTCTCTCAGAGGCTAGAGGTAGCAGGGATGTGACTGCTGTGCCTATTTCCCATTTCCACCCCCATGACAGACATTGCTAATCAAGCACAGCATACTTTCCTACTGTATTCTGGGTAGCCACTAGCAATTGACTGGTTGACATATATATTTAAAAAGTGATAAGAATAGGAGTTTAAAGTGCTTTGTTTACTGATCATCACTCACCTCAAAGTCAGGAGACCTGGGTTCTAATCTGACTTCTGTCATTAATTAATTGAGTGTTAGTCTCCTTATCCATTATATAAATGTCAAATGCCCTACCTCACTACAAATTCAGAATTTGAATTGGATGATACAACAAACCAATATGACCTCAACAATAAAATCCACTGAGGCTCTGTTCAATATGTTTACACTATTCTCTCATTTAATATCATAATAACTGTCTATACTGGGCACAATGCCCTTCCTTCTTCACACACTAAGGATACTGAGATACAGGACAGCTAAGGATCTTATCTAAAATGATGCAGTGAGTAAGGAGACAAAACCAGGGCTACAATCCAGGTCTGATTAGTCTTTAGACTCCTATTCTTACCTTTATACCTTAGTTTCAAAAGCCCTTTGACACATTAAAATGCTGGACACAGAGATATTTATATCTTCTGTCACTATGGTATTTTCTTACTTTGCATCATCTTATTAGTCCTAGTTTCAAGAGTGGCATCTCAGCCAGGTGTGGTGGCCCACACCTGTAATCTCAGTACTTGGGAAGCTAAGAAAGGAGGATCCCAGGTTCAAGGAAAGCTAAGCAAGTAGTGAGAATCTCATCAACTTAGCAAGACTCTGTTTCAAAATAAAATAGAGCTGGGGGTGTAGCTCAGAGGTAGAATGCTCCTGGATTCAGTTCCTAGTAACACAGACACACACAGACACACACACAGACACACACGCACGCACACATGCACGCACACACGCACACACACGCACACGCGCGCGCGCGCACACACACACACACACACACACACACAGGAATAGAAGCAAACCAATTGTACAGATAAGCACAATGAGGTATATCCATACAATAGGGTATGTTTTAGTCTTAAAAAGGAAAGAAATTCCGACACAAAATAGATGAATCTCAAATACATTTTACTAAGTGCAATAAGCCAGATACAAAAAGACAAAAACTGTGTAATTCTTCTTATATTGGTTTCCGAAGTAATCAAATTCATAGACACAGAGTGGACAGTGGTTGCCAGAGGCTGGGTTAGGGACAAGGTGTGAAGTTGTTGAATGCATACAGAGTTGCAGTTTGGGAAGATGAGAAAGTTTTGGAGATGAACAATGGTGATGTTTGAATAAAAAAGTGAACATAATATCACTGAACTCTCCACTTCAAAATTGGTTATAACAGTACATTTCTGTGAGGTGCAGTGGCTCATATCAGTAATCCCAGTACTTGGGAAACTGAGCCAGGAGGATTGCAGGCTGGTGGCCAGTGTTAGTCACTAAGGAGACCTTCAGCAACTTAGTGAAACCCTGTTTTAAAATAAAAAGAAGCGCTGGGGGTATAGCTTGAAGGTGGAATGTCCCTAGGTTCAATCCCCAGTATCAAAAATAAATAATGAAAACTAAAAACAATAAATTTCATGTGATATGTATTTGCCACAATAAAAAAAGAGTGACATTGGGCAAAAGCTCTATCCATTTTCCTTCCATTTGTAGACCATGTGTGAAGAAAATATTTATTATTATTACTACTGATCTAATTAGAAGAGTAATTCTTCCTGCTCTATTGACCACTCTCATGTCCATATCAAAATCTTGGAGTAGCTGGGCATGATGGCTCACGCTTGTAATCCCCGTGCTTGGGAGGCTGAGACAGGAGGATGGCACAGGTTCGAAGCCAGCCTCAGCTACAGAGTGAGGTTCTCAGCAATGTAGTGAGACCTTGTTTCCAAATAAAGTATAAAATAGGTCTGGGAGTATAGCCCAGAGGTAGAAAAGCCCCGGGGTTCCACCCTCAGTACCGCACACACACAAAAACAATCTTGGAGTAACCCATATAAACAGTTGAGAAATTATATTCAATATTATAAAAGTTTATACTCAAAAAGTAAACAGAGCTAACCTATTACTCTTGCAATGCATTTTGTTCAATTCTGTAGGCTGGCAGAACATGTGGGTACATGCCTATAATTCTAGCACCTGGGAGGCTGAGACAGAAGGATTGCAAGTTCTCGAGGCCAGCCTTAGCAACTTGGTGAGGCTGTCAGTAACTTAATGAGACCCTGTTTCAAATAAAAAAAAAGAAGGGCTGGCATACAGCTTAGAGGTAGAATGCTCCTGGGTTCAATCCTTAGTACCCTCCCCTTTCCCCCCAAAAATCCTAGGTTGGTGGCCCTGAGCCCAGGAGGCTTGTGGACACTGAGGTGAAGCATCCCCAGGTGGAGATGGCTGGGTTGTCGTTGGCTTTTGTTAGGAATCACTGTGTCCTCCTCCTGTGCCTGCCCCCCACCCTGACCCCAGCATGTGCACACTTCCAGTTCATTCTGATAGAATTTCTGAGTTCCAATCTCCTGCATGCATGGCCACTTGTACTCTCCTGGACTCCACCTCTGGTTGCCACCCGGGTGCCCAGTTCAAGAGCCTGTGAATCACAATGTCGAGGCCAGGAAGTGGTGAGCGCTAGTGGTGACTCATTCTGTGCCACACCAGGAAAGGGGACCAGACAGGACAGGTGACAAAGACCCTACCCGCTGGGGAAGCCCCTGGGACCTGGCCTGATGAGGTCAGCATAAATCTAGCCAGTTCCCTCCAGTCCAGCAGTGGTGTTTGTGTGGCCGGTGCAGGCTGCCTAACCTGATATTTTCTGGGGCACTGAACCTTTGCTTACATTGAACAGTTTTGCCTGCCAAGCTCACGCTGGGGAAGGGAACACAAACACCGAGAAAGAAGGATGCCTGGGGTACGCACTCCACTCAGAACATTTTCTTTCCAAACAAGGGATGTTTGCCTTGAAAGGCTGGATCTCTGAATGGTAGATGGAGAAGTAATCAATAGACTAATATTAGCCACAGCCATGTGAGTTCTTTGTGTAGCGTTTACTATGTTCCGGTAGTCTAAGCACTTCCCATAGACTGATTTATTAAAACTCTATGACAACTTCTGGTGTGGAAACTATCATGATCTCTGTTTTACCAATGGGGAAATGGAGACCCTTGAAGACTAGGTCACTTGCCCAGGATTACAGTGCTAGTAAACAGCAGGGTCAGGATTTGAACTCGGGATCTCTGTTTCAGGCCTTTTGTCTTCAGTGTCTCAAAGATATCAAGGTCTAACCAGTGAATCATCCTTGATTTTACCTTCTCTCTTACCTTGAAGCCCATATCAGCTTGTCTTGGTGATTGTCTCTTCTGCATATATCCCCAACGTGTTTCTCTATAGCCCGTGTTACCATCACCTTTCAATTTTTTGCCTAAATTCCTGAAATGTCCCTGCTTCTGCTCCAACAACTGTTTCATTTTCCATCCATAAACCAGTCCTCTTTCAATATCAGAAATCAGAGTGTAGGACCACTTTGCACCTCACAGATTCCTCCTTACAACACTGCTCCAGTACTATCTCAGTGCAGCAAGCCCCTTCTCTGGGCCAAGAGGCCCTGCACCATCTGGCCTCTCCCTTGCCCACCACATGCTACCTGAACTGGCCTCCAGCATATGTCTGTTTTCTTGCCAGCACTTGGCCTACACATAGTCTTCCATCAGCTTGGATCTTGCTGGCTCTTCTCCATCCCAGAGATCTCTGGTTCAAATGCCAACTATATAGTCACTTTCCTCAACCCATTATACAACCTGATTCTCCTGTTTCCTTCACATCAGCACAACTTGAAATCATACACGTAGTATATGTCTTTATCTCCTCCCTCTCCTCTTTCTTTCCAGGGGCATTTTATCTCTGAGCTACACTTTCCAACCATTTCTATTATTTTGTTTTGTTTTGAAATGAGGTCTCCCGAGGTTGCTGAAGGTCTTGCTAAGTTTTTGAGGCTGATTTGGAATCTATGATCCTCCGGCTCAGTCTTCAAGTACTGAGATTATAGGTATGCACCATGGTGCTGAGCTTACTTCTCTTTCTTATTTTCCATCTTCCATTTTGGACCAGAAATTTCATAAAGCCATGGACATGTCTGTTTAATTCACTAAAGTATGTCCAGGGTCCAGTGTGACAAGGACTGAGCATACTGTCATTGCAGAGAATGTGTTTATTGAATGTGTTGCTGATTTCTGTCTTCCTAGTTCAGAAATGTACCTGCACCCATCCTTGATTCCAGTGTTATCTCAAGCCTGATCGGTGGTGTATTGGGATATTGACTATTTGGGAAAAACAGCTTCTTGACTCAGAGCGCTGATTTCCATGGTGCTGACTTCCAGCAACTCATGAGGAGTCAGTGACTATAGAGATGGGGAAAACTTCACTTCTTGAGCTGCTGTTAGCCACGAGAGGCCATTCCTGCACCCTGAGGGCTCACCCAGATCTACAGCCCATCTTCTCCTCAGTGAGGGGATTTTTTTTTTTTTTTTTACAGTACTGGGGATGAAACCCAGGGGCCTTTTACCTCCGAGCTACACTCCCAGCCCTATTTTCTATTCTTTACTTTGAAACAGGGTCTCACTGAGTTGCAGCAGGCCTCACTAAGTAGCTGAGGCTGTCCATGAACCGTGATCCTCCTGTCTCAGCCTCCCAGTACTGGATTATAAACACATGCCACCAGCCTGGCTCAGTGAGGGGATTTAAGGAGCTCAACTTCCACACTCGAGCATGAAGTGCCTTCTTCACCAGCCCTGCCTCTGGCCAGGTGGTGTGGGCCTGTCTGATGTGATGTGTTGCCAGTGCTTAAAAGTCTGGACATTGGCATCGGGCAGAAACCAGCCAACACTTTTCTTTACAGCTCTGTGACCTTGAACCAACCATATAGCCCCCTAAGGTTTGCTTTCCTCATCTGTAAAATGGAGTTAATAATGATTTTCATATGGTTATTGTGGCAATTGAATGAGTTTAAATATATAAAGTGCTAACTAGAGAATAGTGGTTAAAAGCCCATAATCTAAGAAGACAGCCTGGGTTCAAATCCTGGCTCTACCACTTATTAGTTGCATGGCTTGGGTAAGTTACATAGCTTCACTGGATTTCAGTCTTTCTCTTTCTTTCTTCCTCTCCTCCCTCCCTTCCTTCCTTCCTTCCTTCCTTCCGTCCATCCTGCCCAGGGGCATTTTACCTCTGAGATACACCCCCCTGGTCCTATTTTAATTTTTTATTTTAAAACAAGATCTTGCTAAATTTCTGAGGCTGGCCTTGAACCTGTGATCCTCCTGTCTCGGCCTTCTAAGTATTAGGATTAGAGTTGTGTGTCACCATGCCCTGCTTGTATTTTAGTTTCTTAAGTTGAAAACTGGAATGGTAGTGCCTGAGTCATAAAGTTATAATTCATAAATGTAGATTGCTAGTATAGAGTTAAATATATTATTGTTTAGGATTAACTGACCATAGCATATAAAAATGTCCTTAGGGTCTGGTAAACAGTAAGTGTTTGATACAGAATAGCTTGTGTTATTAATAATGCCTGATTTTAGGCTGCAGTCCCCAGCCCAAGTCCCCACCTGTCCCCCTGACCTAATACCTGGGACTCTAACCCCCTATGCTCTGTCCCTGACTGATGAAGTATCTATGCATCCGTTGCCTGGGTTGTTAGGGAGGGCTCTGTGCTTGGGACTTCTGCTTGTTCCATCCTTCCAAGATCCCAAGCTCCTCTTCAAGCCTTCCTGACCTACCTTCTTCCTGCCTGTGTAGGGCTCTGGAGCCCCAGCATGGCAGCTCATGTTTGGAGAGTGAAGGACATTATCACAGTCTCTCCTCAAGGCTCTCTCCCTGTCTGGTTTTACACTGTCTGTCATCACTCACTCATCAAGGTGTTCCTGGCTCTTCTGGGACACAAGGAAGGAGTACTTCCAGAGAGCGGAAGGAAATGGACAGCATAAGGATGGTGGGGGATGGACCAGAACTCAGGAGTAGGCACGTTTCCCCTAATACACAAGCCCTCTCCCCCAAACACATATGGTAGGATCAAAAGAACATGGACTTTGAAAATTGACTTGAATTCTAATTCACAAACATCCTAATAAACCATGAGTCATTTTTAAGTATTAAATGCATAAATTAAGTTCTACCTGCTCAACTGTATTGAGATGTACAAAAGGAAATGCATGTACCTGCCACAAGAAGGATGCTCAGAAGGAGTAGCAATCATGGTAGGCTCCCTAATCTACCTTAGGCTCTTCTGCATTTTCTGGCTGTAACATCGGAGGACCACTTTGAACCCTGGCCTTATTCTTCTCTAGCCGTACTCTCTGGGAAATCTCATGGATTTTAGCACCCAGAAGGGGTGCTCCCCACACATCTCTCAGTACTCTGCATTCTGTCACTTCTGTTTGCTATTTAGAGGGAATGCTGGCTTGAAGCTGCGATGTGAGATAACCATAGTGCAGCAGGACCAGCTACCACTGTGGCCTCAACAGGAAAAGGCCTTCCTGAGCCAATGACCTTGAAATTGACCCCTGCCTGCCCACATCCAAGGCATCCAGGGACCAGCTATACTCTTCCTCTCCCACCCAGGGGCCCAGAGAACCGCGAGGCTGCGGAGAGATCTTTGAAGTCACCCCTAAAACTTTGCCTTCTGATCATGTGGGCTAGGGGAGGGGCAGCTAGTGGCCCTGTCCAGGAGCTGTGGGTCACCCAACTCAGGATTAAATCCCAGCTCTCAGCTAGGATTGTGTCACCACAGTGAAACACTTATGCTCTCTAAACTCTGTGTTCCTGGAAGACGGGCATAACAGTGGCTCATCACCTTTATAACTATAAATATACTGGTATGCATAATGAGCTTAGCATGCTCCTGAAACACTGTTCGTGCCCAATATATGTTCACTTTTATTGTCATGTCTCCTAATCTCTGATGTCATCTAATAAATCAGTAACCAGGGCTGCAGAGGTGGATAGAAACAGCATGAGGTTTTGCTACCAGGAGCATCTGGATTCAAATCTCAGCGTGGCTTCGAGCATGTTGCCTCATCTCAGTCTTCCCATCTGCAAGATGGGGATACGGCAGCCATCCTCCCGAGCATGTGAGACATATTCTCGGGTTCACAAATGTAAAATGCCTGGCACTTAGCAGAGCCTTAATAAATGCTAACTCTTTCCCTCTTGTCCTTCATCTCCCTCTGAAGCTCGCCTCTGCCTTCACAGCACCCCCCCTCCCCCGCTGCCTTTTCTTTACTGTCACACTGAATAAATGAATACATTAAGTTAGTATGAGCAGATACTTTCAGAATCCAGGCTGGTACATTTCCCAGGTTTCCCTTCCATCCATCAGGAGACATTAACAAGAGCACTTAAAGAAACACAGCCGCATCAGAGATGGAATGAAGCTCCTCCATTGCTCGGTGGCTCCGGTGCCAAGTGTCACATGCTATTAAGGCCGAGGACAGGAGAGGCCGAGCTGAGGGGAGAGCGACTGGAGGGAGGAGATGGAGAAAGGACAGGGACTGAGAAGCTGCATTGTGCAGAGCTGGAGTTTGCTGCCCGACGGCCTTCTGTCTCCCCCAGAGCTGTCACAAATAACAACCGATGCTTTATGGGCTCATGAGCCGGAGAAACAAACTAAATGCTCACCAGGGAACTGGTTGAGGAAATTATAGCCCATGCAAACTACAGAATATTTTGTGTCCATTAAGGGGAGAAGAGTGGATTTATATGTGCCTCCATATGGAACGCTGCCAAGAAAAAAGCAAGGTGGAGAATGCTATGTATAGGATGGTTCCATTTAGACTAAAAGGCTCTGTGGTCGTGTATGGGGATACATCCCCATAAAGGCATAAATTGCACAACAAATAGCAACGGGTCCCTCCGGGCAGGGGAGAGTGGTCCAGGAATTATTATGGGGTTGCAATGAACTTTGATTTTTGGGTAGTACTGGGACATTCTACCTTAGAGCCATACCCCCGCCCTATTCTATTTTTAATTTTGAAACAGGGTCTAACTAAATTGCTAAAGCTAGCCTTGAACCTGCAATCCTCCTGTCTCAGCCTCCCAAGTACCTGAATTATAGGCATGTGCCATCATGCCCAGTTGACTTTTGCTTTTTTTTTTAATCACATATCTTTCTATGCTAGTGATTGCTTTACTTGTGTATTATTTTGGAAATTGGGAGGAAAAAAAGAAAGAATATAAGGAAGGGAAAAATCAATAGTTCTTTCTTTATAAACCTGAGCCCATACAGTCAAGAATGTTACCTATGGTCTGGGGGAAGCCTTGGCTCTTCACTACAGAGCATCCGTGCAGCCTCCCACTGCTGATCCTCTGCTGACTTCCTCAGCCCCTCTGTAGAGTGGCTGGGATCTGTTTTGACTCAGGATCCCTCCAGAACCTTGTGGATCAGCTGTGCCCACTTCTGGCCAGAGCGACACTGGAGAAAGCTGGTCTCAAAGATGATGCTGGCGGGAAGCCAAGACTTCGGAAAGCACTCTGTCTCACAGCCCCCTGAGCCTGTGAAGATGCTGGACAAAGCCTTCCTTTAGTTGGGGCTGTTAGGACACAGATGACATTCTTCCCAATGGGCTTCATTTAACTGGTTAATATTCTAGATTCATCTTAGCGCCTCAGAGTTATTATCAGATAAGGTCACTCCTTGCTCTGGAATGTTCTATGGCCCACTATTACCCATAGAATATAGTTACAACCTCCTTTACTTTGGCATGTAGGTCTTCAAAGGTCCCACCTAATTAAAAACTCATCCTTCTAGGTTGGAAGAGAAAGTGTATCCTGTTAAGCTTTGTGACTCATCCTGCCAGAAATGGTTTTTAGAAACAGATGCCATCTGTCAAGGCTACCATCTGCCCTGTCTTTGCTAAGAGGGCTAAGGTAGGTGATGGGTGGATCTCTTTAGCTTCCATTTTTCCAGTAGAATCATCCCATGAGCTCTTTAATTGAGGACTGACAATAATTCAAGGTATAAAACAAGTCCCTGTACATAGGGCTTTTATCTCGTGCCACATGGTGCTAAGAGCTTCTCGTATGTCATCTCACTTATGGCTCACAATGACATTCAGAGTGGGTATTATGCACTGACTTTACAGATGAGGAAACCGAGACCCAGCAAGTGTAGGATGGACCTTTAGGCAGGACTGCCTTCCCACGGCTGGTTTGAAGACACTCTCTTCAGTAAGAATCCACCGGTGTAGACACCTCTGCACCCATGGTGGCCCTTTAGGGCAAGAAGACATTGTATTCTGTAGACTTGACACATTATGTGCCCCATCCCTAGATCTGGCATCTCTATTCCTCCATCTCCTGGGGAAGTGCACACAGATGCCCCTTCTGTCCAAGAGGGCCTGGCAGGTTGAAAGTGCTTGAGTTAAGCCTTCACTTAATCTCTGCTCTTATAGGACCCTTGAGAAAAGACATTCTCCTGGAGGCTGGCTGTGAAGAATCCTTCCAGAAAGAGGCTCTTAGGGGGTACCGAGAGAATCTGCAAAGCAACTCCATTGGCTGCTTACACCAAACCCAGTGGGGTGGATTTTTCTCCCAAGGGCTCCTTTGAACTAAGAGTTCATTGGAAGGATGCAGGGTCTGTCTTGGCTTTCAAAACTGAGACCCTGAGCAAAGAGCTCTCCCTCGGCAGACCAAATTTACTCAGACATAATTTACATAGAATATATGTACCCATATTAAGTGTTCAATTCAAAGAATTTTTTAAGGATATGTGACACAATTTCTTACTTTTCAATTGAGAATTGAACCCAGCTACACAGTCCCTCTGAGCTACAATGCCAGCTCTTTTTATTTCTATTTATTTTTTTGAAACAGGATTTCACCAAATCACGGAGACTGTACTTGGCCTTTAGATCCTCCTGTCTTAGCCTTGGAAGTACTGGAATTATAGGCATATGGCGCTACACACCCAGCTTAAATGAGACATTTTTGTAACCACCAACACCATAATTCAGATATAGACATTTTCACTAATCTCAAAGCTCTACTTTCTGCTGCTTTTAATCACAAGAGTCCTACTTTTTTTTTTTTGTACTGGGAATGGAACCCAGGGGCATTCTACCTCTAAGCTATACCCCTAGCCCAATTTTTTTCTTTATTTTGAAACAGGGTCTCACTAAGTTGCAGAGGGCCACACTAAGTAGATGAGTCTACCGGCAAATCTGCAATACTCCTGTCTCAGCCTCCCAACCTACTTTTTTTTTTTTTTAGAATTTTATACAGATGGAATTTTTCTGTACTCAGTCTTTTTTAGTAGGCCTCTTATCACTTGGCACAAAGTGCTTACGATTCATTTGTGTTGCTGCCTGGATCTGCAGTTTATTCCTTTGAATTGCTGGGTAGTACTCCATATTATGAATACACCATCATTTGCATATCCCTTTAATTGTTGGACATTTGGCTTGTTTCCAGTCCGGGGCTAAGATGAATGAAGCTGCCATGATCATGCGTACACACGTCTTTTGTGAAATTGCATGTTTTCATCCAGCTTGATTAAACACATTGGCATAGAAGTTCTGGGTCATATACTGGGTTGTATATGTATTAGTTTTCTAGAAAGGTCATCACAAAGTACCACAACTGAGTGGCTAAGACAACAGAAACTCAATGTCTTACAGCTCTAGAGGCTAGATGTCCAAAATCAAGGTGTTAACAGAGCCGTGCCTCCTCCAGAGCCTCTAGAGTGAGATTTCTCCCTTGTCTCCTTCAGCTCTGGGAGCTCTGGCCCCAGCCTTTGACTTTTGGCCAACTAACTCTGTCTGCTTGTCTTCACGTGCCATCTCTCTTGGTGTCTTCACACAGCATTGTCCTCTGTGTGTATCCACAGTCACATTTCTCTTTTTTAAGGACATTGGTCATATTGGATTAGGGCCTAACCTAATGACCTCATCTTAACTTGATCATATCTGCAAAGACCTTGCTTCCAAATAAGGTCACATCTGCAGGCACTAAAGGTTAGGGCTTTAATATATCTTTTTGAAGGATGCAGATTCAACCCGTAACATATGGCAACTATATGTTTAACTACTAGCTACTTTTAAAGAGGTGGCCTTATTTTATGTCCCAGCAACTGGAAGAAAGTTCCAGTTGCTTCACATCCTTTCCAACATTTATTTGCCATGTTTCTGTGTTTTAGCATTCTAATAGATACATAGAGGTATCTCATTATGGTGACTGATTCTGAAGGTAGAGTTTTCATGAAGTGGCGAGTGTCCTTAGAAAAGGGTTCCCAGTCAGAGCCTGGTGTGAGGCAAGTTCACTCCTGCGGCCTCCAAGGCCGGGACCAAAGCCAGCTTAGGGGTTAGACCGGTGCAGGGGCCAGCGAGACCAGAACTGGGGCCTCCCATGAGGCAAGGCTGCTGCTTGAGCCAGCGAGGTCTGGATCAGTCCACTGAGTAGCCAGGCCACTACCGGGACCATCAAGAGTGGGATCGGTACTTACAAAACAGCATGCACAGAGAAATATCGCAGAAAATATAAATCAGACGCTTCTCTTAATCAGCAATAACTAGGAGGAAAAGGGCAACAGGAAGAGGTTGAGCTATAGAAAGGGCCCTATAGTGAAGCAACTAAGGTGACCAATCAGAGAGTATGGAATACTGGAGGACGGAGCCTCTTTAAAAAGCAGGAGGTACATAAACAAATGTATCAAAGTAAATCATCAAAGAAGCATGGGATGGAGGGAGTGGGAGGGAATGGGATGGGGGCTGAAGGAGGGCTAATTGGATGATGTGTGCTTGTATATCCTCTCAAGTCTTGTACCCCAATGTGATTGATATATGACTACAATGCACCAATTTAAAAAATAAATTAATAAAAATTAAAAAAAAGAAAAAAAAAGAGTTCCCAGGGAGACCTCTTATCCCTTCTGCCATGTGAGGATACAGGGAGAAGACAGACACCTATGAACCAGAACCAGGAGAGAGAATCTTCTGTACCAACACTGCTGCACCTTGCCTTCAGAACTGTGAACAATATGTGTTTATTGTTTATAAGCTTCTCAGTCCAGGGCATTCTGTTATAGCAGCCTAAACATACCAAGACAATTTTTTTTATAATTCCACTTACAAAGTGGTATTATTCTCCAGACCACTTACGAAGTAGGAGTAATAGTATCTCTCTCTCTCTCTCTCTCTCTCTCTCTCTCTCTCTCTCTCTCTTTTTTTTTCTTCAGTACTGAGGATGGAACCGAGGGTGATTCTACCTCTGAGCTCCACCTCCAGCCCTATTTTTTCTTTATTTTGAAACAGGGTCTCACAGAGTTGCAAAGGGCCTCACTAAGTAACTGAGGCTGTCCGTGAACCGTGATCCTCCTGCCTCAGCCTCCTGAATGCTGGGATTACAAGCGTGTGCCACCACGCCTGCTATAGTCTCATTACTAAAAGCCTTTGGAGTTTTAAAAATTCCATTTCAAGTAAAATGGTAGGATGTCAGCCCATGGACCAGATGTAAATACTGCACACACTGTGTCTTTGACCGTGGCAACTTTATTCTAGAAAAATTATCCTTTAGCAAGAAGACAATTCTTCATACTAGAGAACAACTGGCATTAATCTAAAAGTTCTAAAACAGGAGATATAAGTCCACATGACAGAATATACTATACAACCACTAAAACATATGACATAAAAGTTAACAGGAAATCTGATGCACACTTGTAATGCCACTATTGGGGAAGTTGAAACAGAAGGATAGCAGGTTCAAAGCCAGCCTCAGAAACATAGTGAAGCCCTGTTTCAAAATAAAAAACAAATAAAATAGCAATCACACACACCACATTAATAGGAAAAGATGTTTATAGTATAATATTAAGTGAAGAAAAATCAGTTCTAAAACATGAAATGTAGTATTATTCTTTAAAAATGTTCATAATTAAGCCATATGTGGTGGTGTGCACCTGTAGTTCCAGTACTTGGGATGCTGAGAAAGGAAGATTGCAAGTTCAAGATCAGCCTCAGCAAATTATCAAGGCCCTCAGTAACTTAGTGAAGCCCTATTTAAAAATAAAATAAGTGTGGGGGGTGTAGCTCAAAGACCATGTGTTCAATTCCCAGTACCACATAAAGTAAAATAAAATAAAATAGTTCACAATTAACATCGAAAGATACCAGGTAGGAAATAGTGTTAGTGGTAATTGTTTCTAAGTGGTGGATAACTTAGGTAATGGTTACTTCCTTTTGGCTTATCTGTATTCTCTGACTTCTCTATTCTTGGCTAATAATTGTATAAGTAGTAAACTGTGTCTCTGCTAAGTATGATTTTTCAAATAATGAACATTTGACTTTACTTTTGCTATCCTGGAGGCTAATCACAGCAGAAAGGAAAAGCACATGCTTATGATCCCTCAGGGGTCCCCATCACCAGGCACTCTCCAGGTCTGGTGTCACTCAGCAGAGCTTAGTTCCAGATCAGCAGCAATGGGGTGGGAGGGTAAAGACTGACACCAGTACCCAGAAATGTCAACAGACAACCCCGGGGCTGGGACTGGGATACGCAGTCACATGACCCTGGGTCCCTTTCTTTGGATTATTGGACCCCTGTCCTGAAATATAACATGTTTGAAGCTTATCAGCCAGTGGCATGCAGGCAAATGCTTACCAGCTGGAGAAACAAAACCAGCTCTACCTTAATGTGTTTGCTGGTATCCATGGTGTAAACACTCTCACCATGGCTGCTTTTAAGCTACCAATGTGACCTCAGTGAGAGCTGTAATAATTCTCAATTATGACAACGAGAAGAGAATGTGCACAGCAAACTATTATAAAGTGTTTTATACAGTACTTCTACCATGGGAAACAATAGAGCTGAATAACTTCAAGAGTAAAGTAATTAAGATGTGATGAGTTTTGAGTATTTATTACCTTTGTTTTTAATACAAAACATTTACTTGTCAGGCTATAAAATTTAATTTTTAATAATGACTGTCTTTAACAAGTAGCTCACAAAATTCCTGAAAAATTAACAGCTGTCTCATGCCTGGGTCCAAGCCAGCTGCAGCATACCACTGCGTATTAGGCCACCTTTTCTTGCAGAGAAGATGTTAAGCTGACAGCCTCAGTGTTGTTATTTTTCTGCAACACAAGATGAATACTGTCTAATAGCACTGTGGAGGATTCATGTTAAAGTTCTAGCACCATGTCTGGCCCATAATAGGTGCTCATCCAGTGTTTATTTACACACTTCTAAAGCAGACACAGTTGAAAGAAAGCCAGAGCTTCTGTCCTCTATTCCAGAAAAGCTTAAGTCAGAAGGCTTGACTCCTTCCATCCACTGAACATCCACTGGCAGGCAGGACTCACCCGCCAAGATTGACTGGCTATGTAGACAACAGAATGTGATTGGTCAAGTCCAGACACAGGATCCGGATGCAAGCACCGGAGTTCTCATTTGCATGCTGGGGAACACTGACAGGTCTTTGAGCCTCCCTTCTCGGCTGATGGGGTCCTGCTGTCAACCTCACAGTTATAATGAAGATGAGGGATGGTGTTCATGCTGGAGTGGATGGGACAGATACCACCTATCAAGCAGGTGGTCAATTTGTATTGAAATTAAGTTTCTGGATTTGCAGGCTTGGGAGTATGAGGGAAGTAGGGACACTTCAGGTAGCAAAGGGTAGCTTTAATCCTAGATATCTGGGAACTGTTTTTCAGTGTCAACTGGTGTTCAGTGCCATGCATACTAGGAGTGCTATCTGTTGTCTCTTGAGATCTGTAGCAGGAGACACACTGCTTGCAGGAGTCTGTGTGCTCAGCCCAGCTGCACCAAGGCTATGGTCTTCTGTATGCTGGGGGTGGCTTGACAAAGAAATCAAAAGAAAGTGGAAATCCATCTGAGCAGTCCTGGCTACAGGCTTAGGGATGGCGAGCTGTGTAGCTCAAGCCAGAGACCCAGAGGGAACGTGCCATCATCCACTCTGGATCTACTTGGCACAGAAGGGCCTGACATTTCCTCGCACCTCTGACACCTGCCTATAGCAGATCCTGCAGGTCCTTGCAGGCTGGAGTAGGGGTCGTCCTCCCAGACAAGCTTGAGGAGGTGTGGACTCTAGAGTAAGTCAGAACTGAGTTCAAGTTCTGGCTCTGTCACTTTTATACTGTGTAATTTTGTGTAAGTTCCTTAACCTCTGTTGAACTCATATTCTGTATCTATAAAATGGAGAAATCAAAATACAGACTTTATAACATTGTTGATAAGATTAAAGGTTTTGTATCTAAAGCATCTAGTAGTGTCTGGAACATAGCTTCTATTTGAAAATTGTTAGGCGATTCCCTCTAAAACCTTTCTCTTAGGTACTGTCTCTGGCCACCACATGTACCCTAAAATGTACACAAACATAATCCTACTCTGGGTAGCTCCCCAGGTTCTGAACTCTGATTCTTTTGAGCCCAGCCTCCCTCCTGTTCTCGGCCTCCTAATGACTTTGGGCTTCTGGCACAGGCCACTGCTGGACTTCAAGTCCATAAGTCCACACCATCACCTGCCTCGTGCGGCTTCTCAATGCTTGTCTACACAAAACACCATGAGCAGGAGGAGCCAGCCTACCAAGCCTCCAAGGCCCCATGGCCAACTGGACTCGGGTGCTGATAAGAATATTTGTGTTAACAGAAACCAAGAATATTTGTGTTAACAGAAACCGAGTTCCTACCCCACACCTCCTTTTTTTTCTCAGTGGGCTTCCCATTGTCCCTCAAGGTTGGTAATGAAGGATAATCAGAAAGCAAGCCATGTTCCTATAAAGTCACACTCAGAGGTGCTGTGTGTGTGATTTCTGGCATTTGCTAGGAAGGCCATTAGCATTTCTGCTGATGGAGTTGAAACCCACAGCCCTGGCCTCTCACTCGACCCCATTTGTAAAGCCAGAAGATGATCTGCAAGGTGGGTGCAGGCCTGGAGCCAAGCTCAGTGTCAGGTGCCATCATCAATCTAGTACGATCTCACCACCCCAGCAACCATCATGACCTTTAATATTATCACAGTGCTGGTCAGAAGCTATCCATGTTCTCTGTCCCAGCCTTGATGTAGCTTGGTGTTGTATTCCTGCATTGTTATTTACCAGCTGGGTGACTGTGGGTGCATTAGATAACCTGTCTGGGCTTCAGTATTCTCAGATGTAAAATACTAGTTACCTCAGTACCCAGTGAGCATTCTGATGATTAATGAGACATAGTTTTGAGCAGTATAGCAAATGCCTGGCTTGATAAATCTTAGTTCCCATTTCTTCTCATTCTCTCTAGCTTGTTGATGCTCCGTGTCTAACTCTCTATGGAGTTTGTTACTGGATTTGGAATGGTGAACATTTGGCTTTCTCATCCTTTCACACCCTGACCAGGGTCAGGAAGACATTATTAATATATCCCTCCTGCAGTACGCAGAATTATGGTCCCCAAAGATGCTCACATCTAATCCCTGAACCTGTGACTATATTACCTTACCTGGTAAAAGGGATTTTGCAGATGCAATTAATTTTCAAATTTTGAGACAGAGAGATTATCCTGGATTATCTAGGTGAGCCCAGTGTAAACTGGGGTCCTTATAAGTCAAAGAGGGAGACAGGAGAGTCAGCATCAGAGGGATTCAGAGCGAGATTCAACTGGCTCCCCAATGCTTGGATGTTGGCCTCTAAGCCAAGGAATATGGTCTGTTCCAGAATCTGTAGTAAGCAGGAGAACAAGTTTTCCTCCAGAGCTCTCCAAAGGAATACATACCTCCTGACACCTCAGTTTTAGCCCAGTGACACTTGTGCAGATCTTCTGGACTCCAGAATTAGTATAAATATGTACTATTGTAAACTACCAAGTGTGTGTAATTTGTTGCAACAGCAATAGAAACTAATATATCTTCCTTCCTTCCTGTAAGAATGAACTTGGCCTGGGAATTCTTGTCAATATAGGGCTCCAGGCAGCCAGCAATAATCAATTTCTGCAAAATACTAGCAACTGCTACAAAATACTCAGTCACAGTCCCACCTGACCACAGACAATACACAACCTGCTTTGTACCACAGGGCACTTGTTACTTTGCCCTGCCCTGATGCTCCATTTGTCCTGACCTGAGACTTTTTCAGATCCCTCCTCTGTTGCCAGTTTTATGCTTGAGACCCAATGACCACAGGCCCCAGGAAATAACTAGCCTTTCCCAGGGCCTCCCTCTTCCAGACTCTGCAAGGGCCTGGTTTTGGCGGGCCACCATGACCCACAGCTGTGGCATCCTCAGAGCAAAGGAACCCACATAAGTGGCTGGATCAGAAGCAGTGTTAGACCGCAGCCTCCCTCCCACTTCCTTCAACTTAAGTAAAAAGTCTTCACCACAGGGGGTTATAGGAGATGCATAAATTCATATCCACCACCCCGGGGCCACCACAGGAACAAAGGCTTCTTGCAGCACCAAGGAATGCTTCCTCCGAGGAACAAAGGATCTCAGAGACATTTTTCTTCCATTTGCGCATGCAGAGAAGCTACAGAGGAGGACAGGGCTCCCAGGGGGTGGACACCAAAGGGGAGAAAATAATGACTTACAGTTCAGAATGTCCTGACATCAAACACCTTTTCTCCAGCGTCTCTTTCTGGTGTTTGCCCCACACAAATGTAAACACACATGCATCCTTCTGCTGCAAATATACACCATCCCCCTCCAGGGCAGCCCAGTTCATGAAAGGCTGTCATGGGCATGCATGTGCACGTGTATACTACCCCAACATACCAATCCATTGCTATATCACACACACACACACACACACACACACACACACACACACACACACACACGACGCGCTAATGCCTGCAAGGAGACAGTGCATATAGAGGTCCCACATACACATACAGTGGTACCTACATCCCAACCCAAAGCACTTATACAGCTAGTTCCTTGGGGATGGTTAAATACCAACTTCATGTGTCCAAATATAACATATTTACTTAGAACTGGAAACACATCCATCTTGTGGCATCTATGTAATCGTGTGTGGGATCAGCATCTCAAAACCACGATGATTCCCCCTCTATGCCAATGCCAACCCCTGAGTAGATGGACAGTCCCCCAGGATGCTTGTTGGCACACAGTCTCCAAATGTCTTAGTGAAAACAAGCAAAAGCCAAGTAAATAGAAGCCAAGTGCTTTGATGTTTTTGTTTCTCAAATAGGACTGTCACCTGACACGGGGCTTGACTGCCGCAAGCTGCCCATTCTCTCCCAGCAGTCGGCCGCTGTGAATACAGGCTTGGTGCATGCTGACAGCACAGGAATCATTTCCCAGGGGGTCTTGGGTGCCCACATTAACATGCACACACGCAGGCACAAGCGCATGCACGCGCACACATACACACCCCTGACTGTTTGCAGCTGCCTTTTCTTTTTAAATCTCTCATATAATACACTTTGCAATCCGGCCCCCCTCCTGTTCAGCTGGGCTAAAACTATTTCGGGAATTGGCACAGATGCTGAGAGCAAAGATATTATTCCGAGATGCTCAACAGAGATCAAAGCTGCTTAATCAAAGCCGTCGACTCGGTGCACAGCGTCTTGGCACATCCAGAGAGGCCAGGTGGAGGGAGAAGTCAAGGCAGCTCATTTAGCAGAAAGAGAGAGAGAATCCAGCAGTGGAATCCAGCTCTGGCAGGAGTGAAGCAGCCTGGACTGGGGAGGAACTTCTGAGGTCATCGAAGCCCTTGGCTTGTCTCACTCTCCATCTTCAGACGGAAGTCGGCTCAAAGCCGCCCCAGAAAGATGAGAATCTCTCTGCCTAAAATGCCCTCCAGGGATGAAGATTTCCTAACACTGTATTGAGCAATTCTCACACTTTTTAGAAATGGCTTTGTCTCCTGGTGTAGCTCTGATGGGACTCTCCAGAACTTACTTGGCTTGTTGGTCCCTCCCTGGAGTAGGACTGAGTGAAGCTGGCTGTGACTTAAAGGGCAGGTCCCCAGTGGAAGTCACTATGGGTACAGTCCCACTGTGGGGAGTAGAGACCTGGAATAGGAACCTCCAGCTGTATTCCCTAGGGAGGACCCTTCACCCATATTCTTCATATTCTTCAACCAAGGTTTTCTTTTGCTTTCTTTTTCTTTCTTTCTTTCTTTTTTTAATTTTTTATTGGTGCATTATATGCATACATCATATTGGGGTAAAAAACTTGTATGTACATACATGTACACATCACTGATTTAACCCCTACCCAATTTCCACCCCATTCCCTCCCCATCCCTCCTTCCCTTGCTTGGCTTAGTGGTTGACTTCAATATGTTTAAGTACATTGAGTGTTTTAGAGATTTTCCTCTTCCCCCCTCCTTTCTCTTCCTTTAGGTTGCCTTGTTTGCTCCTCTATAGGATTTCCTTTTTCATCTAGAGTTCCTCCTATGACCCATTGCCTATGACCCATTGCTCCCTAACTCTCACATATTAGGAAAAGCATTTGATTTTTTATTTTTTGTAACTGACTAATCTTACTTAACATAATATCCTCCAGTTCCATCCATTTCCCTGAAAATGATGTAATTAAGGTTTTTTTTTTTGTTGTTGTTGTTGTTTTTTTTGGTGGTACTGGGAATGGATGGAACCCAGGGGCCTTCTACTCCGGGCTACACTTCCAAACCTATTTTATATTTTTTATTTGGAAACAGGGTCTCTTAAGCCAGTGGAGGCTGGCTTCGAACATGCGCGATCCTCCTGTTTCAGCCTCCCAAGTGTGGGGATTACAAGCATGCGCCACCACACCTGGCTTCAACCAAGGTTTTCAAAGAAGAGAACCCCTGCCACCCCCTGAACAAACACAAAGCAGTCATCCACTAATTCCTAAGTTCAACTAGTGTTTACAAAGTATCAACTATGTGCCAAGCACTGTTGTGGTGTTATGAATAAAAATTGTATTCCAGATGGCTTTAAGGGTAAGAGAGTAAATCAACAAGTTCTGTAAGAGACAGAGAGAGCAAGTAGAGGTCACAGGGATGGAAGGTTGTGTTGATCTAGACAGGGTGAACACAGAAGCCTCCTTGATCCGAAGCCTGAGGATGAGAAGAAGCCAGCATGTGCAGGTCAGGGACAGGAGTGCAAGGGCTGGAGGGGGTTTTGCTGTGTTGGAGTGGGGCCAGCCAGCCATGCCACAGCCCAAAGAAAGAAAGGCAGGAAAGGAAAGGCTCTACTAGCTTGGGGTTGTGAGAGGGACCACTGCATCTTCCTGCAGTTCTCCAGGCAGAGATGATGGCCACCGGGACCTGGGTAGTCACAGTGGAAGTGGAGAGCAATAGATGACTGAAGACTCACTTTGTGTGCAGAAGTGATGGCCTTGCTAATGGGTAAGGGAGTTGGAAAACAGTGTCATCGGTCGGTAAAGTCAAACTACATAGAGTAAAAAAAAACATCCCAGGATTGAAAGAGATCTTTGAAATCCAAGGTTTCAATGTACCCCAAAGGTACACTGGGTAGGATCTGTTATTTGGGATCTTGATCTGAGGTTTCAGTGTACCCCTGCCCCCACAGGGTGGGCATCAGCCCCTGCTTCCATGGCAGGCTGAGCGGCCCGGCCCTAGGGGCTGCAGGCCCAGGACACACTGGCGAGTCATGATGCCTGGAGCGCTCTCCTTTGGGTGGTGCCAACTCTGCCTCTTCATGACCTCAGTCAAAGGTTATGTTCCTCCTCAGAGGTCATGAGGAAAAGGCATGCCCACTTCTCTAGGTGGGCACTTGGGCAAGTACAGAAAGTGCTAGTCTGTCCCAGGTCCTCTTTTCTCCAAGATAAGTAACACTGGTGTCTACAGCTGCTCAGGGCCACCTCTAGCTTGGCATCAGGACCACAGTGTCCCTTCCCAAGTATGGGCCTGGTGTAGGGTTTGGACGTAAACACATCCAGGTGCACAGCATTCCTAGAGGATAAGAGGCCAGATGGCATCTGTCCTGAGTTTACGCCTGCATCCCTTAGCTCACGGAAGAAAACTGAGCTGGCTAAATCTCGTACCTGTAGCCTTCTCTATTTCCTTATGGAAATACATTTTTGTCCTACAATGTTTTCTTAGGTCTAGGATATGGATGGCACCGTGCAGAGCTGTGCTTCCCAAAGTTGGCCATGAGTGATGGTGCTAATGGCAGTGTATGGGAAAAGACATCTTCTGGTGAATCAGTCTGGACAGTGCTGATTACTATAATACATAGGACTGTATTATGTACGTGTGTGTATATTTACATGCATATTATATATATATATGCAGTAACATATATTACTGTACCATACTAGAGTATGTGTTATACTACAGTATATTATATACATCTTTACAGGTATATACGCATAGATAGATAGATATTATTATATTACATTACAATCCTCTCTTGGAGTTCTGTGACGCACATGAGCATCGATACCCATCCACCTGGTTGACTGGTACCTTGCTCATCTTATTGACCAAAGCAACTCTGCTTTCCAGAATACCTACTGTGAATCTCTCTACTCTGTGAAACTGCATTCCAAACGATAGTGAGGCATTAGAATTTGTTCTTTGGGTAGCTTAAGCTCCAGAGTCCCACTTTGCCCTGACCCATGCAGATGTTTTGAAGCCCAAAACAGGCTGTTTCTGAATTCAGTTATCCACCTAGGGGGCTCTTTCTTCCTTTATTGGTAGTTACAGACCTGGCTTCACTTATATACACAAAGTGATTTTTACGAAAGCACAGGAGGCTGGGCTAGCTGCTTTCCTACCTTCCCCTCACCCATGCTAAATTCAAATGAGCCACCCTTGGCTGCCACCCAGGCCTTAGATGGAAGTGAATGTTTATACCCTGTTGCCAGTTTCTAGGCGATCTTGACTCTCAGACCCTTTCTCCATGTTTTTCTGCTTCCTGCCCCATCTCCCCAATCACACACGGGCCGGTCACTATGTGGGTCACCAGATTCATGGGGCAGGTAGAGGAGGCACCTAGGGGAGGTTCTACGGCAGAGCCCTAGTCTCAGCCCGCACTCTGTGGCAGGCTGCCTGCAAGACACCCAAGAAATGGCTTTTCCAATCCTCCCCTCTTCCTTCCATCAAAGGAAGTAGGGGACCATGACAGACCCTGGCAGCAATGGGGTGCCTTTGCTCCTTCCCAGTCAGTGAGCTGATGCAGTCAGGTTCCCAGTTCACCTGAAAATACAGCAACATAAAAGTGTCTTTCCTACACACCATCTTATTAAAAGCTGGAAAAATCTCTCAACACAAATATATCCTTTGTTGTTAAAATATCTAGAAATATTATGCCATTCTACATAGGGTGCCAAACATGAAGTGTGATTATTGAAAGGTTCAAAGTAGTGACGGTGAGACAGGCGTGGTGATACATGCTTGTAAAGCATTAGGGAGGCTGAGACCAGAGGATAGTGGTTCATGGACAGCCTCAGCTACTTAGTGAGGCCCTCCACAACTTAGTGAGACATTGTTTCAAAATAAAAAATAAAAAATAGGGCAGGGGATGTAGCTTGGAAGTCAAATGCCCCTGGGTTCCATCCCCAGACCTGAAAATAAATTTAAAAAAAAATAGTGATGGTGGTATTATAGGCTGCATACTCTACGTGGGCCCTGCCTGTAACTCATGGGCACATTATCCAGAAAGAGCCCCGCTGGCCACAGGATTGGAGCCTAGGAGTTTGCTGGTTGCTTCATGCTAGGAGACAGACGAGTCAAATCACTCACTATAAGCAGTTATTTTCTTGGAATTTCTGAGAGTAACTCTGCAATCCTTAA
The DNA here is from genome assembly GCF_963383645.1 of Muscardinus avellanarius. Taxonomy (NCBI): domain Eukaryota; kingdom Metazoa; phylum Chordata; class Mammalia; order Rodentia; family Gliridae; genus Muscardinus; species Muscardinus avellanarius. Next base: position 194,664,594 of record NC_137786.1, on the reverse strand, counting down.
GTTTTTCCTCCACTTACTCTGAAGGATGCTGCCTCACAACTTGTAGGTTCACTTGGGGGATTCAGAATTCACTTGGCAGAGATCCATACCTTGTGAAATGTGATAACGAGTTTCTTCTAAAAAATCAGAGTTTTGATGCTGAAAGCTGAAAATATTCAAATGGGCCAGATGTGGTCCTAGGGCAACTCAGCAGTTCTAAGTTAAGGTTTCTGTGAAGCAGCCAGTAGCAGTATCTCAGGGCCTTTGTTTTATTTTGATTTTGTTCTACTCCAGAAAATAAGTTTGCCGTGGCCTTGGGAGTCTCACTACCTCCGAATTGTAGAATTGAGCCAGCCGCAGCTCAATTCTTGGGGTCTTGGAATGGGCCTTTTCCTAGCAGAAAGCCTTAAAGCACTTTCTTAGAAGAGGCAGGTTATAGCTGCCCCTAGTTGGTGTCTATGTCTGCTACCTGGCGTGCTGAGCTGGGTTTGGCCTTCTGACCACATGGAGGACTAGGAACTTCTACCCAGCCTGAGCCCTGGTCTCCACTTTCCCTGGCTGCTGGCTTTGGCCCAGCTTCGAGCTCTGCACACCTCTCCTCAACCTCAGCTTATCTCCATGCTCAAAAACCCCTGACACGTTTCCCCTCCCAACCCATCCTTCTTGTACCCTCTTCAAAGCAGCAAATCTGCTTCATCTTCTATGTCAAACAAAAAACCTGAATAGAGCCATGCCAGGGTGTTCAAGTATAAGCCATAGTGTTTGAACAAATATCTTAGGCATAGTGTGCCCTCCTTATTGGGAAATGGTGAGAGCCTACCAGAAATCTTTGCTCTTAGATGCTGGCTAAGGGCCAAGAGTGTGAGCAGGGCTTTCTAAGGAGAGCAGTCTTACCCCTGCTATGCTAACTCTTTTCTACATAAGAGCCTATATTTTCTCTACTTTCAGGTGAATAAGTGAAAGCTCAAGGTATACACACAACCACCTGTGCACATTTGAACTATTTTCATTATTTTTTATTTTTATTTTTTTATTTTTTCAGGTCTGGGGATGGGACCCAGGGGCATTCAAACTTCAAGCTACAACCTCTGCCCTATTTTTTATTCTTTTTTTGAAACCGGGTCTCCTCATTGAGTTGCAGAGGGCCTCACTAAGTAGCTGAGGCTGTCCATAAACCACGATCCTCCAGTCTCAGCCTCCCGAATGCTGGGATTACAAGCATGTGCCACCACGCCCGGCTTTATTTTCATTATTTTTAACCTCAGTTTCTATGTGAGTTAAAAAAATGGTAGTGATAATAGGAACTACATTTTGTTGTCATTTTCATGATAAATGAGTTAATGCATATAACCCATGGTGTATAAAGCATTTGGTACCTAGTACATAATAAGGACTCGATAGATGTTAGATAATCCTAAAATTATTATTGTCAGCCCAAATCATATGGCTAATATTTGGCAAAGTAAAATTTCAAGATCAGATTTTAGATTTTCTATTTATTGGTTCTTCTCCTACAAGTACTAGGCTCGGACCTTCAAGGACCAGGTCTTGCTCATCTCTGTATTTCTGGGGCCCAGAAGATGGGGCCTTTCAGTGTAGATATTGAATAACTGTTTTTTTGAATGAATGAATAAATGTATAGATAAGGGATTGAACTGACACAGTGATATGTGAGTGGGCTGCTTCTTGATAATAACCTTTCCATTTGCATGATGTGCCTGCTGAGGACAAGGGGAGCACAGAGGAGTGTGGAGACACCTCAGTGTGCAGCCCAGGCCAGTGGAGGGACACCACACAGCACACCTGCTAGACAGTGCTCAGCACCAGAGCCACAGCTTGGGGTTCTCTGTGCATTGAGACACAGGTAAGGGGTAAAAGAAAGCAAGAAAACTTTGGCATGGTGTGAAAGAAGAAAGAGACATACCTTTATTATAAACCTAGTGTGTGCTGGGCAGCTTAACTATATTATTTTAGAAGTCTATATAAAAGCAAAAATATACAAATGAGATTATATCAGACACAGCAAAGAACACAATCAACAGAGTGAAGAGACAACTACAGGATGGGAGAAAATATTTGCCAACTACTTGTCTGACAGAGGAATAATATCCAGAATATATATAAAAAATCAAAACTGAACAACAACCAAAACAAGCAATCTATTTTAAAAAATGGGCAAATGATTTGAATAGATTCTTCTCCAAAGAAGAAATCCAAATAGCCAAAAAATTCATGAAAAAATGCTCAAAAATGCTCAATATCAGCTGAGTGTGATGACACACACCTCTAATCCCAATACTTGGGAGGCTGAGACAGAAAAATTGCAGTTTGAGATCAGCCTAGCCGTGTAGTGGGACTCTCAGTAACCTAATGAGACCCTCATGAACAAAGCAAGACCCTCAGTAACCTAGTAAGATCTCTGGATTATAGCCTAGAGGTAGATTTCTCACAGGTGTAGGCCTCAGTAACACACACACACACACACACACACACACACACACACACACACACACACACACACCAATACCAGGAGCCACCAGGGAAATACAAATCAAAATCACAAGGAGATACCATTTTACTCCAATTAGAATGGCTAGCATTAAAAAATCAATAACAAATGCTGTCAAGAATGTGTAGCAAAAGGAACTCATTCCTTATGAGAATGTAAATTAGTATAGCCACTGTGGAGAACAGTAAGGAGATGCCTCGAAAGACTAAAAAGAGATGAACTCTATGATCCAGCTATTCCATACCTGGATGTATGGCCAAAGGAAATGAAATTAGGATACCAAAGAGATAACTCCATGCTCATGTGTTGTTTTTTTTTGTAGCATTGTCCACAATGGTTAAAATATGAAATTATCCTAGGTACTCATGAATGGATAAAAGAATAAAGAAAAAATGTGATGCATGGACATGAAGGAGTATTATTAAATCAGAAAGAATAAAATGCCATCATTCACAGCAATATTATTGGAACTGGAAGATAATGTGTTAAGTGAAATAAGCCAGACACAGAAAGTGACAAGTACTGCAGGTTCCCTCTCATGTAGGAGCTTAAGAGAAGTGAACCTGAGCTGGGTGCAGCGGTGTGCACCTGCAATCTCAGTACTTAGGAGGCAGAGACAGGAGGATTGCAGGTTCAAGGCCAGTCTCAGCAACTTAGCAAGACCCTCGGCAAAATAATGAGACAGTATTTCAAAGTAAAAGATAAAATAGGGCTGGGGGGTTTAGCTCAGAGGCAGAATGCTCCTGGGTTCAATCCCTAGTACCAAAAAGGAAAAGAAAAGAAAAGAAAGAAAGAAAAGAGAAAAGTAGACCTGAATGTAGAATAGAAATTAGTAGAGGTTGGGAAAGTGGGTGGTGGGGAGGAGGAAAAAGGGAGGGAGGTTGGATCTGATCAGTATATGCTGTGTGCATGTGTTGAAATATACTGAACCCCCTTAATATGTATAATGAACACATAAATAAAAGTAAAACAAAATATTTAAAAAGAAAGTCTATCTTTATAACTACCCATTAAGATTGCTTTGAATGTCCCTATTTGGGACAGAGACACAACTTGGGGAGGGGGGTTAAGTGACCTGCTCAGGCCACCAGCTGTCAGTGGCGGAGCTTGGACTCCATGCCAGCCTTCTTCCAACGTACCTCAATAGGCAAAGGCTGAAGTCAGACGTGCCCGTGACATCATTGCCTAGAACCTACGTAGACATGAGGCTCCCACACCTGACCAGGCCTGAGCTAACCTCCCGTCCTTCCCCTGGCGGTGTTCCTGAGCATGGACTAGAGGGAGAGAGGGAAAGAACTGCCTTTCCCTGGGCCTGGGCTCTGTCTTCAGGCCTGATTTGCATGGCTGCCTCAGACACTGTGGAAGCCAACCCTGGGCTGTTGGGTCAGGTTCCCTTGCTTTCTCAGAGGAGGGAGCCAGGCTGGAGCCAGCACATTTCTCAACCTCCAGGCAACTGCTGACCAGGTCTCCTGGGCTCTGTCTCCACTGGCAGCTGTGAGAGGCGCAGCCTCTTGGCGGGCCGAGCAGCCCGCGGCCTGCTGGCAGGTTCAGACTCAGTGTCCTAAGCGCCAGGGACCTCCCCCTCTGTCTGGGAGGCAGACCCAGAAGCAGGGCCAGGAGCCCCAGGCCCAGTCAAGCCTTTGCTTGCCTCAACAACCTGGCAGCCAAGCAGAGGCCCCTGAATTGCTGGCAGAGAGATCAGGAAAGCAAAGTCCTCCTGGGATGTGGCGAGGGGCAGAGACTTTGAGAAACTGAGAGGAGCCTGGGCCTCGAATAAGCTATGACAGTGGTTGTAGTCTCATGGTGCTTAGCACTGTGATAAATGGACATACCTCCTGTCCCAAGGAGCTCAGAGTCCAGAGGGGGAGATGGACACGGGCAGGTACTCATAGGACAGAGTCAAAGGGTGGCAGCTTCCTCAGGCCCTACTATTACTAGCTGTGTGGCAAACTCCCCAAGGCCTCAGTTTCCCCACGTGAAGTGGTATTGGCAGCATCTACTTCAAGGGTTTGCATGAGAAGCATGTGGGTAAGGGGCTGAGCCAGCTGCTTGCTCATAAAAGCTGCTCACTAAATGCTGTGTGGGTATCTGCACTCCTGGATAGATGGTGTGTGTGGAGGTTAGGGTTCTGAGCTTAGATTTCTTGTTTTTGCCCAGCACTGAGAACTTAGTCATTTTCCAAGTAGGAAAAAGGTGGAAGGCATATCCTGATGAAGTAGGAGCAACTGCCATCAATAATAGCTTCAGGATGTATGTCTCTCCCTGCTGGGCTTGCTCCAAGGAATAAGCCTTTTTGAACTAACCAAGATGCAAACCACAGAACAGACAACAGCAGGCGGGGAAGAGGCTGGCTGTCTAATAATCTCAACACAATGAGTCTAGAGAATCTAAATTTGATTTAAGAAAAAAAAAAAAAAACGCTCCTTGAATAATCACAGACAGGCTGCAATTGCCAGCAGAGATCCTAACTGGACAGCACTTTCAGTTTGCAAAGCTTTGCCACAAACATTATTTCATCTGGGGGGACCCAGTTAATATGCGGATGCCCTGCAACGGTCTCACAATATAAAGTATTAAGGGTCTTGATTTGACTGATAAGGATGTTCAGGCTCTTCAAGGTAAATTAAATTGCTAAAAATAGATGGATTCTGCTTGATGACCAACCCAGTGTTATTTGCACCACATCACACCTTCCCTATAAACAGATGGCAATGGTGTGTATGTGTGTGTGTGTGGTGTGTGGTCACTGATCCCTGGTGCCAGCCAACTAATATATCTGTCCTCAGTGTGCTGACCTTGGACACGAGTCTTTGAAGCAACATGCAGAAGCTGTTTTCCGAGCCTGGCCCTGCCTGCCAGCAGGCATGTTCCCTGGTGGGTGGGAGCTGTAGAAAGATGAGGAGGGGGCCGTTGGTGCAGCTGGAATGTAGACTGACAGCAAGGCTGGAGAAAGATTGGCTTGCATTTCTCTTGCTGATGGAAGGTACGTTAAACATGGAAATAAAAATTACACAACTGAGCTGTCTCCTGGGAAGATGGTGGCTAATTAGATGTCTCAGAGCACACGGGCTCCTAATCACTGGGTAACCTCCACCCTTGGATTAGGAGTCCCAGCCACGAGCCAGGCACCATGCCTAATGAGGCAGCCGTCTCCTGGGGTGCTCTGGTCATCAGGGCCACTGCTCAGACTGTGCCTTCCAGGTGCTGTGCCCCGAGCTGGAGGTTTGATTCACCAGCAATTAAGTGCAGGCCCTTCCCTCTACCCCGGAGGTGAAGTGTGGCGAGTGCCCTCTGTGCCAGGTGAAGAAGTAGAGGTGGTGAGGTTATGGGGCATCCTAGTCTTGGGGAGAAGGAGATGGTCAGTGACTCTAAAAACAATAGGAAAACAGCCCTAAACCCATAAAGAAAAAAAATTTTCTTGCTTTCTCTCTTACGCAGGCATTTTATGGGATAAAGTAGATGATAAATCCTGGCTTGGCAAAGCTGAAGAGGCCCTCAGACAGCATCTAGGCTAGTGTTTTTACCAACTTTCTTTTCCTTTTTAAGCAATAGGACCCTTTGTTTGAATGAAATCTTGTGTGGAAGCCCAGCAGATAAAATAGAGCGAGGAGGAGTGGCCTGGTAGATGTGGGGACTCCAGCCACCAGCCAGTGCCCTTCTCCCCTCCTGCCTTGCAATCAGTAACATCACATCACCCCTGGAGCCCTAGGAGTCCTTGAAATCCAGTTTGAAAATCACTGTCCTCCTTCAACTCCTTCATCTTGCATCTGAGATAACGAAATGCTGGAGGAGTTAAATGATATGTCCAGCATCAAAAATCCAGTAAGTGGTAGGAGCAGAAGCAGAAATCGGGCTTCCTGTTGTTCAGGTTGAGGATGTAAAGCTGGGTCATGCAACCTTTAATTGCACTACACAATGTTGTAGCCAGATATTAATTATATAGGTATTGATATTAATGACGTACATGCAGAAAAATGAAGATAATGATAGGCAATTTAGTGAGTATTCTTTGTGCCAAGTTCTGTGGGTATAATGGAAACCCAGAGTTGGAGGAACAATGACCCCAGGCCCCAGGAGCTCACAACAGAGTTGGGGAGACAGACTCAGGACCTGGGGCTGCCTCACAAACCAGAGGGTGGAAATAATTTAAGAGGAGGTGCCCATGAGAGCCCATGAGGATCATCAGAGTGGGCGAGAGTCATTCCAGACTGGCAGAAGCTAAGGCTTGGGGAGGGAAGACTTGAGAAGGGGAAGGGCAGAGGCAGCAGGGCCATTCCTGGCAGGACATGGTGGGAGCAAGGGTTGAGAGGCAAGGAAGAGCCAGGTATGACTTGGTGACCATGCTGGTGCCTTCTGAACAGAGACATGCTCAGGTTCTTCCCTGCTCCCTGCTAAAAGGAAGTGTTTCCCATTCCTGCCTCAGCCCAGGACCTACTTGACAGTCCAGTCTCTTTCTGTCTAGCATCTATCCTACAGATGGGAAGGAGAGGTGAGGGAGAAAAGGAAACAGGAAATCAATTCTCCAAGGCTGAGCGTGTGTAAGAAAAAATATCACTGATATCATACACCGTCTAAAGCCACTTTTAGGAGATGCACAACTCAGCTACATAGCTTCATGGTTATTCTTTGTCTGGGAAAGTCTGCATGGGGACTCCTAGGTCTCTGGCCTGGAAGGAGGAGAATGGGCTTGATTGCTTTGCCTAAATGATACCTGGGCCTTGTTCCCTGGCAGCTCCAGAGACTTGCTGGTGTTATGGTTTGGATCTAGAATGTCCCCCCAAAAGCTCATGTGTTCAAAGCCTGGTTCCTAAGGCAGCAAGATTAAGAGGTGGCTGGAAAGGTGCGTCACCGAGGGTGTGGCCTTGAGGACTGTATCTATCCCTGGCCCCTCTTCTCCCTCTTTTTCCTGACTGCCAGGAGCTGCGCAGCTTTCCTCTGCCGTGATCTGCCTCTGTGATGTTTCTGCCTTGGAGCCAGCCAGCCATGGACTGCACCCCTGAAACTGGAGCCAAGATAAACCTTTCCTCCTCTAAGTTGTTCTTTCTAGGTATTCTGTTCGCAGTGATAAAAATCTGACTAGCACAGTGGGGGAAGGCTGGGAGTGAAGTTGGGGGCTACCGTTGTGGGAAAAGGAGGTCTGAAAAGGGGACAAGGAGAGAACCCCTTGAGCAGAGTGTGAGGCTGTATTCTACCACGTGTGGCTGCCACATTTCTAGAAACACAGAGCTGTTCTGCCCCCTGTTATATTTCAGCAGAAGCCCGGTAACCTCAAGAACTTGGTGTCAGTGGCCATTGGAACAATGATGGATGCAGGAGAGAAAGCCATCACCTCGGGTGCTCACGGCAAGGTGCACCATGGGGGAGTGCCAGGGAGGGCTGCCTTTCAGAAGAACTATTTTCCTGCCAAGTGTGGTGGCACACACTTGTAATCCTAGCATTTGGGAGGCTGAGACAAGAGGATCATGGTTGGCAGACAGCCTCAGCTACTTTAATGAGGCCCTTTGCCACTCAGTGAGACCCTGTTTCAGAATAAAGAATAAAAAATAGGGCTGGGGTGTATCTTGAATGTAGAATGCCCCTGGGTTCCATCCTCAGTACTGCCAAAAAAAAAAAAAAAAATAGGACTGGGGTTGTTGCTCAAAAGTAGAATGCCCCTGGGTTTGACCCCCGGTTCTGGGGGGAAAAAAAAAGTCTACCAGAAGCCAGGCATGGCAGCACACACTTGGAATCCCAGTACTTGGGAGGCTGAGACAGGAGGATCATAGGTTCATGACCAGCTTCAGCTACTTAGTGAAGCCATCTGCAACTTAGTGAGACCCTGTTTCAAAATAAAGAATAAAAAATAGGGCTGAGGGTGAAGCTCAGAGGTAGAAGGCCCCTGGGTTCCATCCCTAGTACTGCAAAAAGAAAAAAAGAAAAAAGAAAACCTGTTTTCTCTGGATATTATAGTGATGGATGATGCCAGAAGATTAAATGAGAAGGGAACTTTGGTGCACCTGGTTCTTAGTATATGGTCATATGTATGTGGAAGTGTGTGTGTGTGTGTGTGTGTGTGTGTGTGTGTGTGTGTGTGTTTTACAGTGTGCATATTTATATGTGGGTCAAGTACTAGCACCTATGTGATTGCATAGGTAAAAGTGTACATTTGTGGCTATGGTTAAGTGTAAGGGAGTGACTGAGTATCCTTGTGTATGTGTGAGTGTGCACACAGACCCAGGCCTCAGGACCTGTGTATAAATGAATATAGATAAGGGGTGGCTGTGTGAGCTGAGGACATTTCTGAGATGTTCGTGTGTGTATCTGCGTCACTGCCTGCATGTATTTGTGGGTGTGTGAGACTGTATGTGTCCTGATGTGCCAGGAGACTGAGGCAGGCCCAGCTGCCTCTGCCGGGGCCTGGCACAGGCACGGAGGCTCCAGGCAGGGGAAGGGGTGTGGGTGTTCCTGGTGCGCTTGCTGCAAAGCCTTGCTGTGCCCAGAAACATTCCCACTTTCTCATTCCTGGGCAGGAACATAATGTCCACTGGCTCCTCTCCCTCCTTAGGAGTCCAACTCCCCTGCTGACTTGGGCTATGAGATACTTCCTGACCAAGACAGGGGGCATCCAGGGAGCAAGGTCCAGGGGCAGAGAGAGAGGGAGGTTCACAGGCTCCACGCGTGCCCGCCATGAGATACTCTCCCCGGGGTGTTTAAAGCGGCTGCCACTCACTGGGCGTCTGCGAGGTGCCTACCCCAGGGCAGAGCACTTGCCACCCGTACACTTGAGTCCTGCTTATGGTCCTGGTTACTTGTCTCTTTTTTGGCAGACGAGCAAACTGAGACTGAGACTCAGGTTGAGGAACTTGTTCAAGATGGTGCGGCCAGTGAGGGATAGGGGTGGGACTGGACCCAGGTTCTCTGACTCTAGAGCCCAAGTGCTCACTCTGAAGGCAGAATCAGCCCCTTCCAACTAGCCCTTCCCTTTCAGTGCACAGAGAGAGAGACTGAGGCCCAGCAGGGAACATAATAGCTTACCGGGCTTCCTTCTGCTTGGGCTGTCCCTAGGATTCCTGGAGCTCCGTGGGTTGTGAGTGCAAGTGACCTAGGAGACAGTCATGACCAACCTTTCATTCTGGGAAAGGCCTCATTTAAAAGTCCAGGACATACTGGTCTTTACAGTGCACACAGCACATTGCTCCCTTTTGCTGTGACTGATAGAATTGCAGCTTCTACGAGCAGTCGTCAGGAAACCTAAGAAAAACCTTCCACTTCCACGGCCTGCACAGCCCCGAAGCCGACACATGATCCCCTGACCTCCCGCTGATCCCGCACAGTGCAGCCAGTCTCGCCTCCTCACACGCCCCTTTGCTACCTGAGAGCCTACTATGTGCCACCCCACGTGTAAAGCCTTTCATATCATGTGTGGTACATGTTAGCATTTCCATTTATTATCTTTTTGAATCTCCATGAGTATATTCCGAGGTTGGTATTATTCCCATTTTACAATGAAGGAAACAATCAGAGAGTTTAAGTCACATTCCCAGGCACACATACAGCTCATAAAAGATGGAACTAAAATTTAAACTTGGGTCTGACTCCAAAGCTTATATTCCTAGTATTTAAAGGTAGGGAATGTTTGACCTGGGATCAGAAATGGCACAAAGATGTGAAGTCATTTGGTCAAGAACACATACTAAGGGACACAGGCAGGACATGGATGCAGGTCCCCAGGAACATCAATGTGCTCAGGGAGACTGAGGCCCAGGAGGGGACGTAATCTCTTGCCGGCCTTCCTTCTGCTTGGACTGTCCCTGTGCCTAGAGAGTCCTGGAGCTCTGTGGGTTGTGAGTGCAAGTGACCTAGGAGACAATCAATGTGCTTATGTGTATGGATTCCTGAGACTGCATTGTAAGGATGTGAGCAGATACGTGTATTGGGGTGGTGGTTCTAGTCACTTCCTTTTTTACTACCCTAAACAAAGCAGGTCTCACATTCCTTCTGGTCCCAAAGAGACTCTTCTCCTTACTCCACTTATCTCTATCATTTCCCCACCTCTATTTCATCCCTTCTCAGATTTCCCATGGTCCTCAGAGAGCACCCATATACTTCCCCAATGAGTTATAATGTCCTCACTCTGACTCCAGATCTTTGTTTTTGTCTGGACCCATCTTTATGTTGAATCTGGAGGCCCCCAACACTGGCTTAGCACAAGGGGAGACTCAAGGTAGAGACTCAGAATGTAGCCATGGCTTCTGTTGGTGTCAGAGATGAGGCTTGAGTCACAGGGGTTCATGCATCTGTGCATCATCCAGGCATCCATCCCAGGCATACATGATCCACACAGCCACCACCCAACAAATATGTCTTAAGCACCTATTATGTTCAAGGCACCAACCTAGGCACTTGTGTACATCAGAGAATAAAACCAGACAAAAGAACCTGAGTTTATGGATCTCATAGTCTAGGGAGAAGAGAAATAATACAAACAATGAGTATGCAGAATAAGGGGAAATAACGTAAGGATAATCCAGAAGCCATTGAGATGGGGTCTTTTAGGCAAGACTTAAGAAAGAAAGTGAGTTAGTAATGCGAATATTTGTGGGAATGTTCAGGGTGAAACAAACAACGAAGCAAAGGCCCTGGGGTGGATGTCTGTCAGTGTGGCTGGAGCAGAGGACCTAGAGGGAGCAGGAGGGGAGGACGCCAGATTGTGTAGGGACTTGACAGTTGTCATGGGAACTTGGGCCTGCAGCCCGGAGGGCAAAGGTGAGGGTGCAGGAGGAGGGGGAAGGTCCTCCCTTCTGGATTTTCTTTCATACTTTACCTAAATGGTCCTCTAATTCCTCACCATGTATTACTTTTTTTTTTTTTTTTACTGAAGATTGAACCCAAGGACATTCTACCTCTGAGCTATATCCCAGCCGATTTTATTTTTTGTTTTGAAACAGGGTCTTGCTAGGTTTCAGATAGTCTCACTAAGTTGTTGAGGCTGTCCTTCAACCTGTGATCCTGTCTCACCCTCCCAAGTATTGGGATTACATATGTGCACTACCACACCTGGCTTCACCATGTCCTTTTTACACAACTACCATATTTAACCTTCTTTGGAACCCTTATGGTCTGGAAGTTAGCAAATGCATATTTTCTTGCTTGGTGTATTTGAGTCTCTGTCCTCCAGAGTGGCGGTTCCTTGAAGGCAGGGCTGCGTCTGTCTTGTTTAGTATATGACCCCTACTCCCTAGAGCAATGCCTGACACTTGGCCGAGCGCTGTGAAGTGCAGGAGCCAGAGGCCTATTACTGCCCATTCCTGCCCAGTGACAGCTTAATGTTCCCTGGGGTCTACTGAGCAGCTTCACCAGGTGATGTTTCCTGAAATACCATAGCGCACATACTGCAGCTGGGGCCACCCTCCTGCACTGCCCTCCTAACCCTCTGTAGGACATGAGAAATTAGACTCAAGTTAAAGCAAGCTAAAAGAAGCCAAATGCAAACCTGAGCCCTCCCGGCCCCACGACTCCCCAGCTGGATCATTTAGAATAAATAGGTCTTCTCCTAGAAATTCCTACATTCTTTTATTAATCCAGTCAATAGGAGTAAAGAGGGCAAAGAATGACAGAGAAACTATTAAATACTTGCCTAGATGTTCATTATTTGGACCCTCAAGGCTATCAGACCCATTTGACAGATGAGGAGACTGAAGCTCAGAAGTTCAGTAATAGCCCCTGTCTCAATATCATGTGATTAGCATATGGTGACACCAGAATTCAGCCTTAAGTCTGCCTGACACCAAAGCCTTGTGCTTTCTTCATCTCTAACCCCTCAACCTTAAAATTAGGCAGAAAACCTTTTTTTCCCCCCATGAGGCCTGAAAATAACCAAGAAAAGGAAAATAGGAAAAATAAGAAACCTGTCTTGATAGTGCTGGGCTGGCCAGGCGCCTGCTCTATCCTGTGCCAGAGGATCCGCCCTGGGCCCGGCACTGCCCAAGCAAGAGCACCATGAGCTGCAGGCCCAGGGCACGCGGGGACAGCCCTGCCCTCCTCTTCACTGAGGGTCCATGGAGCAGCCCTGGGGCCCAGCTTGCCTCCTGGATGCTCCGCAGGCAGGAGACTCAGCTGCCTGTCTGTCTGCCTTCCAGACTAAACATTCCCACTCTGACTCTCCCTGCTCCACTAGGGCAAAGTGTCCTAGGAGAGTCTCAACAACAAAGTGAAGGCTAGTTTACGTGTGTCTCCAGACACCCTTGGGAAAGAAGCAGGCAGGGACCCAGGCCTGCAAACATGCTTAGCACACAGTTGGGGCAAGCCTGTGGGTAGCAGCTGAGAGAGGCAAACCAGCCCATGGATCCACGAATGGCAAGCCGTGCGCATGTGCATATCCACAGGCAGGAATGGTTTATCCAGGACACTGATAAAAAGAGGTGGGCCCGCTTTAAAATACAAGCACATAAATACTCAGACACCACATGCCCCGAGCTTGCGGACTCCAACAGGGACACACACGCCTAAATGTGGACACCCACAGTGTGCAGGGCTGTATTTTGGAGAAAAAAAAATGGAAAAAAAACAAAACAAAACCTGCCAATGTTTCCACTGTGGGCTGCTTGTAAAAATTTTGCAGGCTGGAGAAATGGCCCTGAGCTGTGTAGCTGTGTGTGGGTTGTCAGATAAAGGGGGGTTCATGAAAACAAACAAATCTGAGAGCGTGGTGTGGGGGTGGCAGCACCCTGCTCACAGGACTTGGGTGAGGGCTGGTATGGGCAGGATTCCCGACATGAAGACAGGGCACTGCCTCTTCCAGTTGAGGGGCTCTGGCTTTGGTGTCCTGGAAAACTAAAGGAACCCACCCTCCACTGTAGCTTTGAATGATTTCAGTGCAATGCAGCAAAGGGCCTAAAACACATCACAGGCTCTCCACAAATGAAGGCCGTCATGATAAAGCTCACAACACCTCAAGTGATCGGGAACACGTGTCACCCCATTGCCACCTCCGTGCTGCCCTTCATTTTATTTAATTATTTATTTATTTATTTAGGTTCTGGGGATGGAACCCTGGGGCATTCTACCACTGAGCTATACCCCCAGCCCTACTTTTAATTCTTTATTTTGGAACAGGGTCTCACTGAGTTGCAAATGGGCTCACTAAGTAGCTGAGGCTGTCCATGAACCCAGATCCTCCTGTCTCAGCCTCCCAAATGCTGGGATTATAAGCATGTGCCACCACGCTCAGCTTGTGCTGCCCCTTTAGAGTTGATTCATCATAGCTTAGAAATATTTCACATAAGAAGCATCTGTATATAGATATATATGAAATGCATCTGTAATAACAGCAATCCCCAAACACTGTTAACATTTATTGCTAGATGTTGCCCAAATATTTTACATACTATCTTACTTGATTTTCATAACCACTGCACAAGGTGGCTTTATAATATTGTGCCCATTTTACAGTCGAGGATATCCAGGAACAGAGGACTTAGGGAAGTTTCTCCAAGACAATCAATAAAAATTAGTAAGCGGTGGAGTTTGAGTATGAACATAAATCCACATAACTACTGAAATCTGTAGTTATTACAGAAATTATATAAAATATAAAGCATTGACACATCATTCTTTCACTTTGAAGTGTTACTATGGTTTTGTTGGGAGACATTGAGGGGTACTAATGAGCCCCCCTCTCAGGCCATGAGTATAAAGCGCCCACCCACTCTGAGCTTCTTCAGTGGGGGCATAGAGCTGCCTTTGGGCTCCATTCAAGTTGCTCTCTGGTCAGTGTGTTGGGAGTGAAGGAATGATATCAGGGGTGGTGGTACTAAAGGCACAGTGAAGAGGTCCATTTTGCATATTAAAAATTAAAGCTCTGGTGGTGGCCAGAGAGGTTTTTGAAGGTAAAGTCTAGAAAACAGAGGGCACATGGGGAGCAGGGATGTCCGGACCATGACCCTCTGACCATCCACTGTATGGAACGTTCTGGGGAGATTCCCTCAGAGGTTCTGGTGAGAGCAGCAGAGTCACAGCCACAGAGCAGATGCCTCCCTCTGCAGCCCCTGCCACCTGGCCTGCATCCAGACGTTCACCCACCACCACGACGGGATGCATGTAGAAAAGAGAGCTGGGTATAGAGTAGAGAGAGCCCCGGTGTAAACGATGTCCTATGGATAATGGTGTCACTGTCTCACCAGTCCAGTGCAGGGTGCTCATGGCAGGGAGATTGTGTGCACAGGGTGGGTGTGCAGAAACTCTGTTCTGTCCAGTCAAGTTTTCTGTGAGCCCAAACCTGCTCTAAAAGATAAAGTTTACTAGCTAAAAGGGAAAAAGAGAGACTGGGGTGGGGACAAAACAAAAGTATGAACTGCTGATAGGTCTGAAGGTTTCAGCCATGTCCTGAGTAGCCCATGGCTTTCTTGGAGGAGTCCACTGGCCACTGGAGGTGAACAGATTCAGCAGCAGCCTCCCTGCCCCATCTGCAGCTTGTTTAGCAGCCAGAGCTGCCTGACTGTATTTGCTCTATTAGCTGGGGTTCTGCATGCATGGATTTGAAGAGGTCACAGTACAGTTTTAAGATGCTCTGCTTCAGAGGCTCATCCGTGGGTGGGACCATGACCTTCCTTCTTAGGGGCACTCTGCAGTCTGCAAAGCCCTTTTACAGAGGCCTCTGAAGAAAGCCAGCTCACCTATTGGTCATAGTGCCAAGTAGACTTAGAGAAAAGTGCTCAGTAATGATTTATTGCCCGAATGAATGATTCATTTGAGTTTAGCAGCAAAACTGTGAGAGAGACAGACAAGGCAATTTTGGCTTCACCTATTTTACATTTATTGAGTTGCTTGCAATGGATGAGGTTCTATGTTAATTAATTCACATGAATTAATTTATTTAATCCTCATTACAAACCTCTGTGGTAAGCCATATTATATTGAAGAAACTGGGGCACAGGGAGGTTAATTAACTTGTCAAAGGTCGCACAGCTAGTATACAGCAGAGATTCTACCTCCAGCAGGTTGGCTTTTGCCCACCAGGAGAAGTTGTTTTGGATCCAGTGAGATCTGGGCGGGGAGAGTTGTAGTGCCCCCTCTAAGTCCCAGGGAAGGTTAGTGGTTGTGGCCAAGCTCAGATGCCAAGAAAAGCTCAGACCTTTTTCCACGTGACTAAGACATCATTTCTACAGCCTGGCAGGACATGGGACAGCTAGCTTTCCAACCACCTCGCAAAAACACGGTCCTCCCTGCCCAGGAGGCCAGGGCAAGTCCCTCCCAGGAGATCCATCTACAGCCAAAGCCTGTCTGATGCAGAGATGGCGGCAGGGAAAGAAAACAGGAAGAGATAGTCAGAACAATAATAAAAAGCAAGATGAAAAGCAAGATCTCTTTCCCTAGTGCCACCCATACCAGCCATATCCTCACTGAATCACTGGGTGGACCTAGGTAATTGTGGAACTCTCAGCTGGGTCTCTGTGTCCCTGGAAGGGGCCAGCTCAAGCCCAGAGGGAGAGAAGGAGGTGCTAAGAGTATGCATCCCTCCCCATCCTCCCTTCTGTCTTCTCTTCTCCCTTTTCTCCTTCCTCTCTCACCTCTCACTCTCTTCCTTCCATACATACATACATACATACATACATACATACATACATCTATCCATCCATACATCTTTCTTTTACCAGGGATTTGACCCAGGGGCATTCTATCTCTGAGCTATACTCCTAGCCCTATTTTATTTTTTATTTTGAAACAGGGTCTCACTAAGTTGCTAAAGCTAGCCTCAAACCTGTGATATTCCTGTCTCTGTCTCCCAAGTACTGGGAGTACAGGTGTGTATCACCCACCTCACCCATCTGTTCTGCTGCTCCTAAGCCAAATGACCTCTGAGCTTCTTCCCTAAGGCTTGAAGGTCCCCTGAGAGCTGATTGTGAACAAGTTTTGACAAAGTTTTCCAAACTAGAAGGTGCTCTACCTGTGAGAAGCCATTTATATCTGCATCGTTTGGCAGCAGGAGAATTCTAAGACCACTTTATAGACAGCACAAAGCCACAACTATGGTCCATATCTCTGTAGCATGACAGAACCATAGCCCCATAGCCAAGGGTGTCATTTAATCCCCTCTCTTTATTTTCCCTTTTACTTTGACTTCCTCTTTTACATACAGATAATTATCTTGTAGTAACTTACATATTTTAAGCCTCCTTATATCTTTTTCAGAAGAGTTGAATTGTGAAGGGGAAAAAGTGGTTGAATTGAACTAGTGCAGGTAGGATGAAGAGGGGATTGATTTCAGACACTGAGCTAAGTCTCAAATGGGAGTCCAACATTTTCTGTCACCCCCACCCTGGGTACAAGACTGCTGTCAAGTGAAGGGCTTCCTTGTGCTGATTTTATTTTTGCTCCAGGGATGGCAACTCTTCCAGAAGCAACTGTGGGGCCTGGCTTGGGGTGTGGAATGGGGAAGCCACAGCCTCATCATGCCCAATGTGAACTAGGGCTTCGATTGTCCCTGGCTGGCACCTGCTCAATTGTTCAATTGATCTTGACATTGAGGGAAGTCACCCCCTGGGTAAGGCTGGGGAAGGTGTGTGTGCTCAGACACTCTGCAAAGAACTCAGGGATGCACAGAAGCAACGGCATGGTCCCAGTCCTCAAGAGCATAGTGACCAACAGGAGAGACCAACCTGCACCACCAACTGCAGCACCAGGATGGACAAAACATTTTATGGCTCCATTTCACCTTCAGGCCTCTGCCCATCCTGCCTTCTTCCCCATTAACACCTGCCCTCCGTGCTCTGTACCTGGCTCCTCTCTGTAGAAGGGGTTCTCTAACTCGTGTTTCTATAGACTTGTTCTTGATGTATTGTGTATCTCCCTCCTTTTCTGTCTCTCTCTCTTTCAACTCTCAACACTCAGTTTGAACATTGGTTTCAATTTTTATCTTTGAAATCGGTGACCATCCTTTTAGTAGTGAGATGTGTCTCTAAAATGTACCTGTGTCTCATCTTCAGTTAATACACCCTATGTGTCATCTGCTTTATAAAAGACCTATGCTGGTTTGGTAGGCAGGAATTGTCCCCCTCAAAAGATGTCTGCAACCCAATTACCTGAACCAGTGAATGATTGCTTTGCATGACATAGGTACTTTTGCTGATAAAATTAAGAATTTTAGAATAGGAACATTATCCTAGATTACTCGGGTGGACTTGATGTAATCACAGTGGTTCTTAAAGCTAAAAGAGGAAGAAGAGAGAGAGAGAAAGAGAGACAGACAAACAGACCATAATGAAGGCAGAGGTCACAATGATTCCGTGAGATTGAGATCTGGTGAGGATAGAGATTCTCCACTGGAGCCTGAAGGAGGGTTGCAGCCTGCTGACAGCTTGACCTTGGACTCTGACCTCTAGAAGGTAATGCACTAGCATTGTTTCAAGCCACAGGGTTGGTGGTGATTTGTTACCCTAGCAATAGGAAACTGATATAGAAGAAAGGGAAGGAAACCCTATTTCTTAGAGAAGAGCATACATTCCCTAGTGTTGGTACTACTGGGTTCCTTGGGAGTGTGTGTGTGTGTGTGTGTGTGTGTGTGTGTGTGTGTGTGTGTACACATGTGCACGTACGTGTATGCATGTGTGTGATGGGAGTTCCTCACATGGTATATGGAAATCCTTTGTCTCTCAGATCATGGTTGACAAACGAGTTTCCTCAAGCTGAACAGACACTTATCTTCAATGGAGCCTTTGTGTGGAGGTGAGCGAGCTCGCAGTCGGCCTGGGCGCCCTTTCCTCCCAGACACGTCAGGGCACCATTGTGTTCATGCACTAATAATCAGGGCAAGGCTGTTGGCTCTGCTTTTCTTGTGCTTTCTTTTCACAGTGACATCTGCTGGGCTTCAGCTGGCATCCTGGACACTGAGCAAGACGGAGCACGATGCAGAAAGAAATGGGAACCCGAGGCCAAGGAAAGACGCAGCATCCTGCATCCTTATAGCATCTCACCCTTGGTAAATGCACAGATGTTTTAGAGTTAGAACATGAGGCCTGCTGAAAAGACCCTGTATCTTTTCTTTGGTAAGGGGAGCTCTGAAAAGTACAAAGCAACCTATCTGCTCTGCTGGGATGCACTCAAGTGTGGTAGTTAAAGATCAGAGCTGAAATTTGAAAATTGACTCCTATTGGCTGAGTGACTGGGCTTGTTACTATTTCCCCCCTCATCTGTAAAATGGGAGAATAGGGAAGTTCAAAGATAATATATTTATGTATACAACACAGTCCCTTGATCAAAGTAAGCCATCAATACCTGGTGAATCTTGGGGTTGCATTTATCCTCTTGGTTTAACATAACAATAAAGAATAATAAAGAAATAATACTAGGGTTTTGTGGTAAGCTATCTTGTTTGAATAATCTTTGCTGGATGGTTTCCAGAGACATGAAATATTTTTCTTCTTGGTTCCCTTCTACTCATAAAGCTTCTCTTACAAGCTGAAATTAAAAGCCTATTATCTGAGTTCCTGTCTTGAATTCTGCTCAATGGGCCTGTTTTCCTTCTCCTCCCTCAACCACAGTTCTTGGCTCAGCCACACCCAATCATTAGAATCTCTAAGGCTGATAAAGAAAAGTAGGGAGATGGGAGTGGAGAGGTCAGCCTGCAAGAAGCACCTGTCTGCTTCTTCCTTTGGGGCAAAGAGCTCAGTGGGCAGATGGGGCAGGAAGGCTGCAGGACTGGGCTAAGTGCAGCCAGAGAGGTGGAAACAGGAATGGTCATCTTCTGGCCACAGCCTCAGATGACAACTTGAGCTCACTCTACCCAGAATGCAGTGCCTCCTCTGCTCTCTGGGTAGTCCGCCTTCCCCATGCCTCTTATGGCAAGAACAGAGCCAGTCCCCAGGCCTGGCTGAGCAAGGACAGGGGCACTAAGGACAAGTCATCCTGTCTTTCTTCTGGGCTGAGAGGGCTCCAAGTTCCCACGGCAGACGTGGGGTGGGGGTCTGTGAAAGAAGAGTCAGGATTGGGGGTCACAGACTTATCTGAGTAGGAACTGAAAGGCAACTGGGAAAAATGGCAGGAGTCATCTCCACTGTGCCCTCACTACACCCTCAGGGACAGAGGCTGAGAGGCCCCTAGGTGGTATGGCTAGAGAGGAGGCAGAAGCCTGCCCAGCAGTGGGCACACTGTCTCCTCCCTGGCCAGGG
Source organism: Muscardinus avellanarius (assembly GCF_963383645.1). NCBI lineage: Eukaryota > Metazoa > Chordata > Mammalia > Rodentia > Gliridae > Muscardinus > Muscardinus avellanarius. The sequence continues at coordinate 194,644,962 of NC_137786.1, read as the reverse complement.
ACCTGGGCAGTCGGGTGTGAGCTGGGTGTACTCACCAGAGCAGAGCATCTCAAATGTTACCACTGTAAGCCACTTAGAGATCTTGTTAAAATGCACATTCTGTGTCAAGGGACCTGGAGTGGGGCCTGAGACACTGCATGACTATCAGGCTTCAGGGAAGGCCTCTCCTGGACCCATCCCTGAAAGTGTACTTCTCCTGATAAAGCATAAATATAGAGGATAATGAGAAGACACAATGAGGGGCTTGTGGAAGATTTTTTTTCTCAACTTGTGTGATATGCTTGTGTGATGGGGGCCTTGGGGTTTCCCCTCTGTGTGCACTTCTGCAGAATCCTCAGGGGCCAGGGCTATGCTCAATTCAGATGAGAGTAAGGGTTAACATTAAGTTAAAGCTGGACCAGTGCTAGGAGCAGATGAGGAGTGGGGGCTGAGCAGAGCTTACCAGAAACAGGTGGGTGTGGGGGAGGAAAGGACAGGTAAGGGAGAGAAAGGTAAAAAAGTGTGAAGTCCATGGTAGGAAGGAGAAGGGCACTGGACACCACGTATGTAGGGATCCCTCTATCAGACCCAACCCCTGAGAACCTGTTTCTTTACCTACAAGTGAATAGTACTGGTTGGAAATTCCTAATTGGTAAGTCAAAAGTCTGAAATGGTCCAAAATTCAAAACGTTATGAACATGGATGTGCCATTCAAAGATTTAGATTTCGGAGCATTTCTGATTTTTAAAAAATTTTTGTATTAGAGATGCCCACCAGCAAACTCTACATAAATATTCCAACAAACAACAACAACAACAACAACAACAACAACAACAACAACAACCACCAAAACCAAAAAACCCAAATTGGAAACACTTCTTCAGACAAGAGATGCTCAACCTAACACTTAGGCCTTTAGATTAGAGTGAGAGTTAAATCAAATACCAAATGTAAAAGCCTCCAGCAAATTACCTGGCACACAATAATGTGCAATGTCTGATACATTTGGAAATTTAAAAAAATAAAACAATATGTGGGCTTAGCCTGCATAGGGTCTTGACAGCTAAACAAAGGAGTTTGGCTTGTGCAACCAAAAAACCAGTCACAAATGATTCCTAACTCTGCAATAACACAAGGCCTCCCGAGGGACCTCTGCTCAGAGTAATTCCGAGTTCTTAAATGGAACTCAAACAGATACAATTAGAGCATTCAAAGCTAGGCCTGCAAGCAGGCCCCTCACTAATTCTTATTAAGCTTTTGCTGGGTCTGAATTGGTATGATTCCATGGGCCCTTGGATGTCCTGAAATAATCCACCAGCTCTCCCTCCCACGAGACTCCAACATGAGCAGTGGGTTGCACTGGACTGCACCTTCACGGAGCATCCAGGATCCTGGGGAGACAATGCGACTCATGCCCAAATCCTGCTCAGAGCCTCGAATCCCAAGACCTCCCATATGTGAAATTTGTTGACGACAAGAAAGAACTTGTTCTCCAGGGTCCTTGCTAGAGTGCTAAGAAAAAGGCAGCCTCCTGGTCAATCGTCTCTAGGATTCTGAAGCAGTGTAGGGGGCCAGCTGGCCCAGCCAGGAAGGTTTTGTGGCTGCCCTCCTCTTCTCTTGGCCTTCTACCTTCATGCAGGGGGCCTTCTTAGCTAGGCAGAGCCTAGGTTCCTGTCCATGACATTTTCTTATTTTAAAATAATATTTAGAAATTATTTAGAGTCCAGAAACTTAAACATTTCCCCTGAAGTATATATGTTTTTAAGCAGTTAGAAATGAAGCCCGCATTTCTCCAAGAGATAAGCAGCAACGGCAAACTTACTAGGTGTTTACAGCATAGAGGGATCTCTCTTTGCCCCCCTTGTGGGAAGATGTTAGATGGGACTGGACAGGATGATTGAGTGCCTCCCCCTCAAATGCCAAAAGAGCTTGACAAGGCGGGGCCTGGGGCGGCTAGAGTTGGCAGAGCAGGAGCATCTTGGGATTGTTTCCCTTGCCTGCCCCCTCCCCGGCCCCTCCAGTAGCAGCCCTGTGCAGTGGTCAGGGATACAATCTTGGGTTCTGTCCCAGCTCTGCAACCCACTTACTAGGCAGCCTTGGGTGAATTAATCAACATCTCAGGACCTTGGTTCTTTACCTGTACAGTAGGGGGATATAAGTGCCCATCTCATGAGGCTGCTGTGGGTGTCCAAGGGTTAACACCTGTGAGACACAGCACATTTCCTGGCAGAAAGCAAGGTTCAACCGCTTAATGCATCCCAAACATCAATATCCAGCCAGCGCCCAGACTCTCTGTCCCACGTGCTCCGCCCCAACCCTTCTCCACCTCCCCATTTCCAAAAATGACAACTCCACCCCCTCCAGTTGCTTAGGCCTCAAACCTTGGAGTCATTTTTGACACCTATTTCTCATGCTCCACATGCAATCCATTACAGAAAATCCTATCAAGCCTACTTTTAAAATAAACTCAGAATCTGGCCGCGCCCAACCACCCCACACTACCACTTGGGCCAGGCCGAGACAAGACATCGCCACCTCTCCCTCTGACTTTGGCAATAGACTCCTGCTACTCTCCCTCTGGAGGCCCTATTCTCTTCTGCACAGGGCCCCTGGAGTAATCCTTTTAAAATATTTAAATCGATATTTAAATCAATATTTAAATATTTAAATGTGTTTCTCCTCTGCTTAAAACTGCCCAAAGTCCCCCTCACTCCCATCCTGAACTTAGAGTAAAAGCCGACGTTTGAGCCAGGCTTACAAAGCCCTGTGTGACCGCGCTGCCATCACCCCTCTGATGCTGGGCTCCCTGTCTCTTCCCCAACTCCCTCTCTCCAGTCACATTCTGGGGATACTGTCTGTGTTTACCAAGGGGGAAAGAAATGAACTAAGGAATGTGAGCCTCTCAGCAAGGACCTTCTGAGAGGGAAGGGAGCCCAGAGACAGAAAGACACACCCACACACATGCATGCACGTGTGTGTCCATGAGATCCACATGCCAGCTCTGAGCAAGGAAGATGCTGGGGCCAAGGAAAGGAAGGGCCGTGGCAGCGATGGGCTTTGGGGTGGGGGATGGTGAGGCCGAGGGAGAGGCAGCACCCAGGGCTTGTGACAGACACAGGATCTGCCTGGGGTGAGAGTTCAAGGTGGTGGCTCTGAAGGACAGTGGCAGTGGGCCGTCCCTAGGCCTTTGGGAACTCAGCTGACATCCCACCAGGCACTGTGCCAGAGCCAGCTCTACAGAGATGACAGAGAGCAGGACTCAGAGATCAGACTGAAGCCCTTGAGAGAACAAGACTGTATCTGTTGTCACAAGGACCAGGAATAGGCAGCAAGGACCCAAGGCCTGCCTGGAGCCTTTACAGTTTAGAGAGCACTTTCTCTTATGTGGGTGATTAGAAAGTCATGTGGTGCAGCAGAAATATGGGGATGGTTGCTGCAGAAAGCCCAAGTGGCAGTCCTGAACCTCCCTGAGCTTCCGTTTGCTGTCTGTAGAGTCTGGGTGTTCGCCAAGTACCCAGTGGATGCCTGCTACTGTCCAGAGTGCCTGTGCATGTGTGAGCTTGTCCAATCTTCCGAAACAACACTGTGAACTAGGTGCCATTGTGACCCATTTGGCAGCCATGGACACTGAAGCTTAAAGAGGCTGAGAAACTTTCCCAGGTCACACAGCAACTTGGGAGAATGCTGACTCCGGCTCCAGAGGCCACATTCTTAGCCACAGTGCAACCCCTGGATGATGACAGCAGCCCCACATAAGGTTTTTTAGGGCTCACTGAGATCTAGATACTTGTATCTATCTGGTTAGAGGTTCTAATAAATAATGATGACCATTATTTTGTTCAGTACTCACAATGGTGGAGCAGTTGGTTGCTCCAGCAAATGATGCTGACACCCTGTAATCTCCTCTTGACTGTCTGGAGGTCACATTCAGGCAGTGTGACCAGAGACACTGTCATTATATCCTCTTAGAGAAAGGATGCTTGGGCATCAAATAGAGAAGGCCAGAAGTGCTGAGGTGTCCACACCCCAGGAGCAGACAGACCTCACCCAACAAGGTGTGTGAGTTGTTGATAATTCTGTGGTATGTCCCATACCATCCCTCAGGGGTCCCCTACAGGAATGAGCCCCAACTGTGCACAGCAGTATCTACTCACTAACACACTGCTTACTATCTCTTTCCTTGCTCTGTCTTGGTATCCATTCCCTCACAGTGCTTCTGAGAGTCATATCCCAAAGAAACAACTTGTACCGACTTGGCTACCTCAGGGTCTGACATATTGGGGGACCTACACAAAGATAGGGTGGAATTCAGTTTAGATTGAGGGGAAAAGAAAGGGATAGATCAGTTGAGGCTTGCGATTTTCTGGAGAGATACTGCTAGGGGAAGAGCTTGAAAGAAACAGGGCACATATCAACCTCAGACTAGAGGCGAAAATTCTCATTTCTCAAAATGGACCAGGTCTCCCATATGCTATTTCTGAAAGAGCACAGCCCCTCAGCCCACATTTATTTCCCTGCCACTTCAAAGAGATTGGCCAGTAAGGGATGCTAGCCAGAGCCCCGATGCTCTGGGGTGGATCACAAGAACACTCCTTGCAACTCTAGGACGTGAACATAGAATAAACACAAATAAGCTCCCCTTGTCTAAATAAACGGAGGTAGTTTAGGAGGCAGTTTTCTTGTTCTCCCTGCCCTTCCCACACTCCACCCCTCAAAGGCCATGCTTGTTTGCTTGCTTACTTAATCCCAAGCCCTTTGCACCTTCAAAGGACCCCTTTGTGTCTGGGATGAAGTGGAGCATTTCTGCCTAGTGGACACAATTTTCCAAATGAACTTCCAAACACAGAAGGGCCCAGATGATTAACAATAAGACAGCATCGTGTTTTGGCCCACTGGGTGACATGAACAGGAGGTAAGAAGGAAAACATGAGAAAGGATGAATTTTCAGTAGGTTCCACGGGCCAAATGGTTTGCAGTTTCATTGGAAAGGATTTTCGGGGGGGGGGGGGGAGAACAAAGGACATGGTGGGGGAGCAAAGCATTGGCTCATTAGTGTGGCTCTCCCCCTGGACAAGTTGGTCATGAGGGAAAAGGGACAGGGCACAGTGAAAGAGACTGAGAGGTGGCCAGTATGACAGCAAAGAGGCCTTTGTCATCTCCCTCCAAAGGTGGCCTGAGTCACGCAGCCGCTGGACCAGACTCCAAAGTTTTCCTGTTGTTCCATTCAACATAGAAGTTGCAGTAGTGCTAGGAACAGAGGCGTCTAGTCAGAGCCACCCAGAGGGACTAGATGGGCACAAGTAGCCATAGAACACACTTGGAACCAAAACTCAACACAAGGATTATATGCTTACCCCCCCCCCAAATAAAAAAACTGGCTGTGAAAGAATATACTATTCAGAACCAACTAAAGAGAAACCCAGGGGGATATTTGCATTGTGAAACATCCTGCTCCCTATGAGAAGCAGGATAATCTAGTAGTTAAATGCTTGGCTGTGGTGTCTTAACTGCCTGGGAAAGAATCCCCTTTAACTTGGCCATTTATGGAATGGGTGGACTTGGGCAAATGACAACTTTTCTGTGTGTCTCAGTTGCCTTACAAGTTAGGGCTCTGAGAGCTGTCTGTGAGAGTTAAGTGAGTAGCTACATGCACATTACCGAGAAAGACACCCGGCCTGTAGTCAGTATCCAGCACTTGCTAGCTCTAGTTACTACTCAGCACAGCAGACAGCTCATCAGCCCATGCCAGTCTCGTCCATGCAACAAAACAAGTGTTAATAATGCAAAACAGATCTGGAGGGAAACACACCAAGTTCTGTTGCATGTATGTTTATATCATTTTGAAGCCCACTATGATGTATAATTTCACCCAATTGCACCAATAGAAGTATACAAAAAATGCAAAACAGGATGAAAGAGGGTCAGACTAAAGTTACCTGTAACTAAAAGATTGTCTTTGCTTCCAGCAAAGCCAGGTGACTGCCTTACCTGTGTACACCCTCCATGGAGAAGAGGTGGCCCGCAAGTACAGGGTAAACTCTGAGGTCCCCCTAGCATTCCCAAGTGCTCTTCCACATGGTAGCAAGGTCTCCATAAACTCTGGATCAGAGAGTGGCTGAGGCTGGGTCTCTGCTCTAGCAGAGGGAATGACACCCCCCCTCTCCACCCTCCCAAAGCATCTTCCATCTGCCTGTGCCTGTCGCTGTCAGAGGGTGGTAGCATCTGCCTCTCCCCCTCAGTGGCTGGGGTTTGGAATGGTTCCTCACGACAGGCCAGGAGACCGGTGACCTTCTTTTGCAGTGAGCTGCATGCTTTCCCGCTCCAACCCCTGCTCAAGTCAGACGCCTGGGCTTTTCTCTACAGAGCTGTCTTCAGGGCTACGAATGACCACTGCCACCCTCTACTCATCTCAAGCAGACACCCTCCTGCCCCCAGCTAAACCCACAGTTTTCTGAAAACATCACTCTTGCAGTGTAGAACCCCCAGCTCCCATCAGCTAAAAATGCCCTGCACATGTAGAAGTCTGCAGGTTGAGAGTGGAGCTGGAATTAAAACAAAGGGCCACTATCAGTAATTATTTCTGAAGTAACAAGCAACTAATTGGGACGTACTGTTATTAAAAACCTATACCGTAGGCAGTAATTAAACTGCAGCTAATGAGGATTTCCACACCAGGCTCTGCAGCCACCACAGGGCTATTCTCATCCTGAGCAGAGAGGCTGGTGGCTAGAGAAAAGGAGCTGCTTCTTGGCCCAAGAGATGTTCGTCATATCTGAGACTTCCGTCTGGGGAAATTAGTGTGACGGGGCAGTCGGACAAGACAAGGCACAAGTGTGACAAGCCCAGGAGCTCATGGGGGTGTCTCGAGGGTTCCGCTAGCCTGAGGATGCTGACATCACGCCTGTGGGAAATCTCTGCAGGACATTGTCAAGTCAGGGGGGAAAGAGCTGAATCGGCTCTTTTATAAATAGATTGATTGTGCATCTCCGATGTGGGAGGAGGTCTGGGAGATGCATTCATACGCTTTATTCCATTTATTCTTCCTAACAGCTTTGGGAAGAACATGCCACGAAGAACTATCTTACAGATGAGGGAAACTTGGCTAAGAGAGGCAACGTCACCTGTAGCAATACACCTGGCCTTGAGGAACAGAAGGAAGGAAGAACTTGGGGTCCTGCTCTTGCAAGAAGCATGGATGTATAAGGCAGGTAGTGGAGCAAGTGGGCCAAGCTGATGTGGCCCCTTTCTGGTTCTCTCGTGAGCTTGTCGACTCGTGAAAGTGTTCTGTGCCTCTCTGCATCTATAGAGTGGGGATAATCAGATGCACCAAGAGAGTTGCTGCAAAAATTACCGAACATGCTGCAGGATGTTAGACTACCTGGCATTCAGCACAATGAGTGACACCTGGCAAATGGTCAGTGAAGGCCAGATATGGTTCTAGATGCTCTTTAGATGTTTTCAGAAGTAGCGATGAACCTCATTCTATGAGCGCAGCGAGTTTCTTCAATAGTGAAAGCCACAGAAGTCTCAGCAAATAGTGCCTGTCTGCCTGTGTCCCTGGGGAAGGGGGCAAACAAACCCAGCAGGCTGGCTCTGCTCTGAGGCCGCTGCCCTGGTGTCCAGGGTAGTGGGAGGCTGGCCAAGCTCCCAGACAGCCTGTCTCGGCTGGGAGCACAAAGCCATTGCCTCACCAGCTTGTAATGAGCTGCGTCTCCATCCTGATTAGGGGAACAATCCCCCACACACAGCGACTCAGGGGAAGGAGGTGACAGCATGTTGGGGACAGGACATAACCTCACCTCCCAAGGAGGAGCTGGCTTCTATGGAGCTGGTGACTTGAAAGACACAGCCCAAGATGGTGCCCATCCGCAGGGAGGAGTGGTGCAGGTCCCACGGGGCAACTCTGGCTCAGAGTGGGAAACCTGCGAGAGCCGACTGGGCCTCTGTGTGTGAGCCCAGGGGTGGCCGCTCGGGGCCACTGGCTTGCCAAGAAGGACAAGCAAAGAGATCAGCCTGCTGTGGGCACCTGCTGGGCACCAGCCCCACCGCCAGCCCTAAGACGCCATCATGGTCATCAACACCGTCTTATAAAGTAGAATGCTGGAGGCCTGCCTTTCCCAAATCTGTGGCTTGTAGCCCACTTCTGGGTTATGAAAACAGTTTAGTGGGTGACTAATACCATTTTAAAAATAACATGGTTTTAAAAAAAAGATTTCAGAGTGCATTTATACATGGTAAGGAAGAGTATTGTTTTATGCAAGTTTTATTTCTTTAGTGTGTGTGTGTGTGTGTGTGTGTGTGTGTGTGTGTGTGTTTGGTACTGGGGATTGAACCCTGGAGCGTTCTACTTTGCACTACACTCCCAGCCTCATTTTATATTTTATTTTGAAACAGGGTCTCACTAAGTTGCCGAGGGCCTTGCTGAGTTGCTGAGGCTGACCTTGAACCTGTAATCCTCCTGTCTCTGTCTCAGCTTCCCAAGTACTAGGATTACAGATGTGCACCACATTTGGGTCAAATGCATTTTCCCCCCACTGAGGATTAGGTAAAGAAAATTTCCCGAAAGCCACTGGTTAAGAACACAGGCTCTGAAATCAGACTGACTGAAGAACCTCAGGTGGTAAAAATCACCTGCCTCAGTTTTTTCATCTCTAAAGTGGGGATGATAGTAGGGCCTACGTCATAGCATTGGTGCACAGAATAACTGAGTTCACCTGTAAAGTAATGACAGCAGTATAGTGGGTGATGTCATCGATGCCCCTTCAGCTGGCCCTGAGGTCCCTGCAGAGAGTTCAGGTTTTCTGTACATGCCAGGCCTTCCCGAGTCTCGCCTGAGGATGCTCTCTGGCCATGGGGACAGGCACACCTCAAGGACAGGGCAAGTCAAGAGTATGGTGGAAGGAGTCCCCAGGAGTGACACCACCTGTGAAGAACAAGAAGTGAAGGCCCTGCTCCCTCCACATAGCATCTGAGCTGTGTTCCCCACAAGACTCTTAGAAGCTGCCCATGGGGATGGAGCCCCAGCTGCCCAGAAAGCAAGTCCTTCCCCAGCTCACTTCCCTGCTTTCTCACCACTTCCCAAGAAGCCCTCCCCCAAACACTTCTAGCACCCATATCTCTGGTGTCCTGGTGTCTGAGCTTATTTTAGATGAACTTAACTAAGACAGACTCTGGCGCAAAGTAGACGCTTAATAAATGTTAGTTATTAAGAATCAGGTTCATCATCATGAGGTAGGATCTGTGTGACCACTTTATTTATTTATTTATTTTTTGGTGGTACTGGGGTTCCTGGAAGCCCTTCTACCTCAGGGCTACACTCCCAGACCTATTTTATACTTTTTATTTGTAAACAGGGTCTCTTAAGTCAGCACAGCTGGCTTCGAACCTGCACGATGCTCCTGTCTCCACCTCCCAAGCGTGGGGATTACAAGCGTGTGCCACCACTGTGTGACCACTTTAGATGGAGTATCTCATGTAATCCTTTTTCCAGGTGTATGAGATAGAAACCAATTGGTCCCATGTTGCAGATAAGAAAGCCAAGATGTAGGAAAGTTAAGCATTTTGCTGGAGTTTATATGACTAGAAGAGGAAGCGCTCGCTCCCTTCTGGACCCACATTGTTACCAAAGATCATGTTCTCAGCCTCCTCTTCCCATTTAGTCTACATCTCCAGGCCACTTAGTGTCATTGTTAATCCCAGTTTGCAAATGAAGAGAAGGCAAGTTCAGGGAAGTAAAACATCCAGTCCCCAACTACACAACTTGGCATATCGACTTTGGGGCCTGTATTTCCCATGACCAGGTGCTGCCTCCTAGCACCCTGGAAAGGGAAGGCACACAAATGCCTTCCTTTAAAGTCCCTGTGGGTAGAACAGACCAGCTGCTCATCAAACCTGCACAGCACAGGAGAAAGGTAAGACACAAGGAAAAGAAAGAATAACCTCAGTCGGCTGAATGGAACTTCAACATAGATAGAAATATGTTGTAATCCTCATGTGTAAGTCTCTCTACTCACTGATGGCCTTATCCTTTTCTTTCTCTCTGGAACTGGGTATTTGTTCAAGCTATACTCGCTAAATTGCTAAGGTTCTTAATAGGTTGTTGAGTGTGGCCTGGAACCTGTGATCCTCTTGTCCCAGCCTCCCAAGTACTGAGTTACAGGTGTGTGCGCATCCTGATCAGCCCATCTTGATCTCCAGCCGTCTCCCATTTCCACCACGGTACGCTGCATCCTAATGTGCCTTTGGTTTAAGCTGTTTGCATAAAACTCACTGTGACTTTCCCCTGGACATCTGCTGTGTGCCACACACAGTGCTAGCCCCTCAGAGCCTCCACCTCCTCATCTACTAAATTGGGATAATACTAATGCCCTCCTCATGGGTTATGTGAGGATTACAAAAGCAAACTGTACAAACCACTCATCAGGAAAAGGACGCCTATCTAGTATATGGGGAGAATTCCCAAATGCCATATTAAAAATATAAATAAACTATCCAATTAGAGGATGAGTAAATGACATGTAGACACATTTACCACAGAGGATAGACAGATGGTAAAAAAAACAAGCAGTGGAAATATGTTCAACATCAGAGCTATGAGGTAAATACAAAGTCAGATCACACTGAGATGTTACTACACACCTATTAGAACCACTAAAGTGAGAAATAACACCAACTACACCAAATTCTGGAAAATGTAGAGAAACTAAATCCCTTACATGGTGCTGGTAGGAAAAGTTATATCATACAGCCATTCTGAGAAACAGTCTGACTCTTTTTTCTTTTCTTTTTGTGTGGAAGTAGGGATGGAACCCAGGGGCATTATACCTCCAAGCTCCACCACCAGCCCTATTTTTTTTATTCTTTATTTTGAAACAGGTCTCACTAAGTTGCACAGGGCTTCATAAGTTGCTAAGGCTGGCCGTGAACCTGAAATCCTCCTGTCTCAGCCTCCCAAGTACTGAGGTTACAAGCGTGTGCCACCACGCTCAGACTGACTCTTTTGAAAAAGCTAAACAAACAGTTATTATATAGTCCATCAACAGTACTCCTGGAATTTATTGCACTAAAATGAAGACTTATGATCATATATAAACATATTCACTAATGGTGATAGCAATTTTATATGCAATAGCCAAAGATTAGAAACAACCCAGAAGTCCTTCGATGGTTAAACCATGGTAAATGGTGGTATAGTCAGTCCTCCACACCTTCAGGTTCTACATTCACAATCCAATCAACTTTATAATAAAAATATTTGGAAAAATTGTGTCTATATTGAACTTGTACAGACTTCTTTTTCTTGTCATTATTCCCCACAGAGTGCAGCATAATGACTATTTACACGGCATTTGCATTGTACTAATAAGCTATTATAAGTAATCTAGAGATGATTTAGAGTGTACAGGAAGACATGCATAGATCATATGCAACTACGCGGTCATTTTATGTAGGGACTTGAGTATCTGAGGAGTTTAGTTGAGAGGGAGGTCCTGAAAAAATCCCTCATGAATACAGAGAGATGACTCTATATCCATGGAACAGTGCTCAGCAGTAACAAAAGATAAAACTATTGATATTCAACTTGAATGATCTCAAGGTCTTGCTAAGTTGCTGAAGCCGGCCTCAAACTTGCTATCCGCCTGTCTCGCCTCCCAAACACTGGATCACAGGTGTGCACCAGTAAACACGGCTGGAAAAAGGCCAATCATAAAAGGTAACATACAGTGTCCTTCTTTTAGATAACCTTGTTGAGAGGACAACATTTTGCAGACAGAAAATATACTACTGGCTGCCAGGGGCTGGGGATGGTGGAAGAGAGAAGTATGGGTATCATGGCTTGGATCCGGAGTGTCCCCTACTTATTCACATGTTGATGGCTGCTTCCTAATGCAGTGATGATTTGAGGTAAGGCTCTTGATAAGTTATTGGATCATGAGGACTCTGACCCCATTGGTGCACTCATAACTTAATGGCATTGTCTAGAAGTGGTGGGATCTGTAGGAGGAGGGTCTCACAAAGTAGGTGACTGAGAGAGTGCCTTGAAGGTTATATATTGTCCTTGGCTCCTTCCCGTCCTCCTCTGTCCTGTGGCAGTTTCCACTGCCACAAGGTGACAGCCATACTCCACCTCTCCCTCCCATCATGATGATGCCTCAGCACAGGTCCCCAGCAAGGAGCCGGCCAACCATGGACCGAAAGCTCAGAACCAGGAGCTCAAAAAAGTCTTTTCTCCCTTAAGTTGTGGATGTCAGGTACTTTGTCACAGTGATGAAACCTGGCTAACAAAGTGGGTATAATAATAAAGGGCTGGCACCAGAGACAGCTTTCTGGAAATGGAATTATTCCGTATTTTGATCATGATGGTGGTTGTATAAATCTGAAACGACATAGAACTATACTCACATGTTGTACCCATGTCAGTTTCCTGGTTTGTATACTGACTATAATTATGAATGATGTAAACTCTGGAGAAAACTGGGTTCAAGGTACATGGAATCTCTCTGTACCATCTTTGCAACTTCCTATACAAATATTTCAAAAAATCCAAATAATGTTTGAATGAGCTACTTGTAAAGCGCTCAGAGCAGTGCCCAAATGAGCATGCAGTCGAGGCTAGCTCTCAATAATATTTCATTTTCATCATGATTTCATACAAGTCATCTTACACAATGCTCACAATAAACTTGTAAGAAAGGGGTATTTATTTATTTATTTATTCATTCATTCATTCATTCAGTGGTACTAGGGATGGAACCCAGGAGCATTTTACCTTTGAGAGACACTCCCAGCCCTGTTTTTTATTCTTTATTTTAAAACAGGGTCTCACTGAGTTGCAAAGGGCCTCATTAAGTAGCTGAGGCTGGCCACAAACCAAGATCCTCCTGTCTCAGCCTCCCAAATGCTGGGATTACAAGCGTGCACCACCAGAAAATGGTTTTTTAAATCCCTATTTTATAGATAGGAATACTGAGACTTGGACCTACTAAGATAAACTATGTATGTTAAAATATCTATGACATCACGTATGTCTGTCATACATGCTTTGTAAGAACTTAGGGAGGACAGAGAAGGGAGGAGTAAAAATTTCCAACTGAGGGGCCGGGCGTGGTGGCGCATGCTTGTAATCCCCGTGCTTGGGAGGCAGAGACAGGAGGATCGAGCTGGTTCAAAGCCAGCCGCGCTGGCTTAAGAGACCCTGTTTCCAAATGAAATGGTTAAAAAATAGGTCTGGGAGTATAGCCTGTGGGAATGTATCCCGGAGGTAGAAGGGCTTCCAGGAACCCCAGTACCACCAAAAAAGAAAAAAAATTTCCAACTGACTAGGTCCAGGAAGGCTTCCTGGAGGACATGGCCTTTGGTTTCGCTTTGGAGAATGTGCAGGAGCTCAGCAGGGATGGAAAGGGACAGCAGGAGTGGGAGTGCCTGGAGGACAGTGACAAGGGCAAGGTGGCCAAAGCAGTTGGTGTGTGAGCAGAGGCAGATACAGGGTGGAAAAGCAGAGGGCGGGCAGTGAAGACAGGCTGAGTGGTGGGTGGGGATCAGTCTCTGCTGTGGTTTGACTGTGTCCCCAAGTTCCTGTGCTGGAAACCGTCTTCAGTCAAGGGTATTAGACAATGGGCCGCTAAGGGTAACCAGGTCGTGGGGTGCTGCGCTCATGAGCGGGTTCCCGCTGTCTCAGGCAAGGTGAGTTAGGGGGTGGATCTGCTATGAGTGAATTTGGCTCTCTCCTGCCTCCTTTGCCCTTCCACTTTCTGCCAAGGGTGACAGAGCACTAACGGCCCTGCCAGATACCAGGGCCCTGCTCTTAGACTTCCCAGCTTCCAGAGCTGTGAGCCAAATTATACATACATACATACATACATACATACATATATACATACATGGTTTAATCTCAGGTATCCTGTTATGGCAGCAGAAGCTAGACTGAGACAAGCTTGTTTTTGTGGCTTTTATCCACTATACCCTCCAAAGCCTGCCTTGGGAGCAATGTGGCTGATGTCAAAAATGCGCACACAGCCAGGCGTGGTGGCACACGCTTATAATCCCCGCACTTGGGAAGTGGAGACAGGAGGATCGTGCAGGTTTGAAGCCAGCCTCACTGGCTTAAGAGACCCTGTTTCCAAATAAAAGTATAAAAAGTAGGTCTGGTAGAAGGGTTTCCAGGAATCCCAGTACCACTAAAAAAAACACAAACAAACAAACAAAACATACAGTGAAGTCCATGTACACATCAAGGGGCCAGCCTTCTGTTTATTCTGAAAAGCTAGCAGAACTCTGCAGTGGGTCCTGGGGACTCAGAAAGCAAAGGACCTTCCATTTTGAGACCTTAAAAAAGTTTCCTCACAAGACCTAGCCTAAGACAACTCTGAAGGCAAACTCCTGCCTTTGTGGGTCCTAGGACTTCAGACTTCTCCTTTCCACAGTAAGTCCTGAACCCTATCAAACATGTACGCATTGATCTTCTCTCCCAGATAATAATAGCTGTGCGGTCAGGATCCAATGTCTGCTTATCTCACTGTAGAACCTAGCTTGGATTCTGCCACACAGAAGTATCCATATGCAATTCCATATATAAGGCCAGTATTGATCTGTTGAGCACCTGCTAAACTTAGACCCTGTGGTAGAGATGGGAGGTAAGAAAACAAGACCATCCCTCAGTGGAGAGGAAGAGATGCCCAGGGCGCAGCACACACAGAAACTGGCAGTGTGTCACCTTCTGGATCCAAAGGGATAAAACATGACCCTAAGCTGCGACCAGGGCAGACAGTCACAGCCCCATGATCTATCCTAAAACCTGTGCCTGGAGCCTCTTCCCACCTAGAATGGGCACCATTGATGGTAGCATCCAGATCCTGTTAACGGGCTCAGCTGAGACCTGGGATGTGCTTCCCTCATAGCAAATGTATGTTGGTGGTGGCCCTGAGACCTCTACAGTTTTTTGGGTTTTTTTTTTTTTGTGTGTGTGTGGGTCTGGGGATGGAACCAGGGGCATTCAACCTCTGAGCTACACCCCCTCCCCTATTTTTTATTCTTTATTTTGAAACCGGGTCTCACTGAGTTGCAGAGGGCCTCACTAAGTAGCTGAGGCTGGCCGCAAACCGCGATCCTCCAGTCCCAGCCTCCCAAATGCTGGGATTACAAGCGTGCGCCACCACACCCGGCAGTTTTTTCAAAGCCATGAATAAAGGCTGAATACAGCACAGCTTTAATATTAGGAACATATTAAGGAATAACTCGTTATTACTCATTAGCCAAAATAGCCATAGGCTTTCTACAATTCAGTTTCTGGGGTCCTAATGTGAATTATTTGAAGAAATTGGATCCCATAGATTCCAGGTGGGTCAGTTTTAAATTATGTCATCATTATCTTCATATTTGGGTGAGGATACAAGAGGCTAAGAAAACTGCCAGGGTGGTCTGGTAGAGAGGCTGTGGGCTCAGCAGGGTTTCCTAGACAAGGGTCATCTTGAAAATAATCTTAACTTAAGCTTTGCAGAAACTATGGTGACCCTGATGTATAGTGGAATGAATCACAGCATGTAAAATTCTTTAAATAAAAGTGCATGGACTTGAAAAAATGCAGAGATGGTGTTTAGTACATTGTGGGTTTTGGGGTTGGACTGTTGCTTGAAGAACATTCTCACCTCTCCACGTCCACTTTGACCAGACTGTCCCCCAGGTCCTGGCTCAGTTGATGCTTTTGGGAAATAGATTTTGAGCCAAAAAAAAAAAAAGACAGTTTTTCTAGACATGTGCTTAAGCTTTGAAAGGAGAAAGGAACAACTGAGAGGGGGCCCAGAGATCCTCTGGTAAGCCTGCATGCCTGGGTTTTCTGGAGCCTTGGGGTTCTTTGGAGGTGCACAGGGGGTTATGGGGCAGCCCTGGGGAGAGAGATACTGAGCAGGACCTGAGGTCTCTATCCATGTCACCAGAAGAGCTCAATGTGACCTTTCTTTATACATAGAAGTTCCATGATATTGGAAAAAAAAGGTTCCATGACTTAAAGTTTAAAATGCACTAAGCTAGTCTAACACCATCATTGTATAATGTTTTTTGAAATAGCTGATTTTGCGTGTTTAGTATGTGCCAGACATTGTTTTAAGGTGCCTTACATGCACCACTCATCTAATCCTCAAAATAACTCTAAAAGATAGATACTATTATTATCTCAATTTTATAGAGAGGAAGCAGGCACAGAGGTAAAGCA
Source organism: Muscardinus avellanarius (assembly GCF_963383645.1). Classification (NCBI taxonomy): domain Eukaryota; kingdom Metazoa; phylum Chordata; class Mammalia; order Rodentia; family Gliridae; genus Muscardinus; species Muscardinus avellanarius. The sequence goes on along the minus strand of NC_137786.1, from coordinate 194,628,776 downwards.
AACTGACCAGTACATGGACCATAGGTGATGGAGCCCAGCTTTGAATCTGCACAGCTGTATCCTGAGCCTGCATGCACAGCACTAAAGAAGCTGGTTCCTGGAAACCGAGGAAGGGGCTCGCCTGCACCTCACAGTGAGCTCAGTGCAGAGCCCAGGCTGGAATCCAGCCTCCGTTTCCCTCTGGTGTGCTTCTCCTTCCCCTCCCTCCCTCTTGCATCCTCAGTGTGTTTTCTAGAATAGGTTCACAAGTGGCTTTAAATAGACCATCCCTTGGTTACCAAGCATCTCTACTCCCACGCCAGGAGCAGGCGAAAAAGAGGGAACTGCAAAGGCTGAGCTGCTCAGGGCCCTTGTTCTGAGTGGACTGGGATTTTCTCTTGGCCTGGAGCCTCCCTTTCCAGTTCCAGCTCTAGGTATGCAGGCCCTCCACAGCCTGTACTTTCTGTCTGTCTAGCCTCAGCTGTATGTGCTCTGTGATTCCAGATCTGTACATGCCTGGTCCCTTTGCCATGCAGTTCCCTCTGTGGGAACACCAACCCTGCTTTGTAGGCATGGTCTACTCCTCCTCAGCTGTCCTTTCTCCAGAGCCCCAGCCTCTGCTCTCCCTTCCAAGGCAGAAGCAGTTATACCCTCTCCAGCCCTGTACTGTGACCACTGCTGAACTTTATTTCCTTTGTTAGAATGCATGCAATCATTCCCATTTTTCCTTTTCTAAAATCAGGATAATTCTTACACTCCATGCTTCTGGCTAATTTAGGTGTATGTCTTGCTTACTGAATTTTGCTATTGAGTTGATAGAGTGGCTTTTTTTTTTTTTTTTAGTCAATGTCATTTTAGGATCTAGGAAATATAGAACTTCTCTGTTTCCCTCCAGACAGTGAGCTTCCCTGGGCTGGAGATATGGCCCATGTGTCCCTGGACCCCCAGCAACCATCACAGAGCAGGCTCAGAGGCATGGTGCAGAGGCTCAATGGCTTCCTTTACACCCAGGTCTCCATGGGAGGCATTCTAGAGGCCCAGGAGCCTCCACCATCTACCCGTTGACCATCAGGTTCCTGTGCCTATTCCATAGTACCCACCTGGGAAAGAAAAAGGGCCAAGAGCTTCAGGCTTCTTTTCTCTGTCTCACCTGGTGCAAAGGAGGCTGGCCAAACCCAGCAGGGGACATATCAGTTTCAGGTTCCAGTCACACCCCACCCCATGCCCTGTGTGCACATCTTTCTCATAGACGTAGCTACAATGGCTGCTGACAGCTCCTAGCCCTTTGCTCTTTTCAATGAAGATTCCCCAGCAGATTGTCTTCCATTTTCTGGCTTTTTCATTCTGTGGCTGGCCACCTATTTGGGCCCTCCAGATGAAATCTCCAGTGGTGGTGGTCATCATTTTACTCTTTGAGTCTCACCCCAAATACAAGATATGAAGATCTTAGACTTGATCAAATCTAGTGAGTTGCATGGGATTTTGCTTATCATTTCCTTTATAATTTGCCTACAATTTTACTTCTAATTTTCCTGTGGTAGACACTGCTGATCAATCATATCCTGTTTTCCTTCAGAATTCAATTCCAGGCAGCCATTGTCAAGCACACTGGCTGGAGAGCCAGAATCATTTATGCAGTTGTGGACCTAAATGCCTTCTAAGAAAACTTCTAATCAGAAATCTTGTGAACTTTTTGGTATAAAAGCCATAAAACAGTTTGGTTGGGTAGTGCCAAATTTATACAATTTTAAAATTTCTGTTCAACGAAAGCAAACTGTAAATTGGATGTATAGCTAAAAGTGCCTTGAGTTTTTGGGTAACATTTGATCAACCTTGGCCTCTGGACTCAGCAGGGTGAAACCTTGAAAGCAGTTTGAAATACCTTTTGACCAGGAATTTGGCTTTTCTATTAAGTGGCCCAAGTAAGAGAACGAGGACATAGAATTAAAGGGATATCCAGGCACTCATTTCTCATATAAATATTTACTAAGTAACTACTACATGCTTAGCACAGCTCATTGGCAGGGGCTCATAAAGGTAATGATGGCTCTTATGGTTAACCAGGTGCTAGGATTTAACCAGAATTTCTGAATCCTTTAATCATTTAATTGTTTATGGCCTCAATTTTGGAACAGTCCCTTTTCTGTACCTCAGTATCCTCTAAAACCCATGCTCTCCTTTTGTTAGTATAATGGATCTCTAAGATTAAATTATTCATGAATTTCTGAGTGGAAAATAGCCTCCATTGAACATAAATATTAGTGTTTATTATGTGAATGAAAACTAAATATCTATTATGTTTGAATCTTGGGGATTTTCTTGTCATAGACGCACACGTTACCCTAACTAACATTCTTTCTATGAAAGTCAGTCTCATTTCTACAGTGGTCTAGACACGTCTTAGTAGTTTCATTGCCTACCTTCAAATAGAGTTCTTGGATTTGGCTACCCAACAAGAAACATTCATGGGCAAGGAGTCAGTCCTCCCGCAAAGTCAGACATCTTCAACTGAGCCTGTAAGAGTCTTCTGTGAGGACTAAATAACTCTGATAAAACAAACTTCCAAAGTTTGACAGAAAACTATAATGCTTTCCTGAGAAATCCCTATGCACTATATTCCTTTTCTGGGAAATAAATCTGGTTACAAGACAATCTTTATGTTCGTTTACTTGTGGTACTGAGGATCAAACCCAGGGGCAGTTTACCTCTGAGCTGTACCCTTAGCCCTTTTCTATTTTCTTTTTGAAAGAAGGCCTTGCTCAATTACTGCACACTAGCCTCAGAACCTGCAATCCCCCTGTCTCAGCCTCCAAAAGTACTAGAATTTTAAGCATATACCACCATGCCTAGCTGCAGGATAATCTTTTAAGAAGCCAGAAGCCTTTGCCTAGTCTCAGTACCAAGAAACTGGCTCTCTGAAGGCACAGACAGAGCACCAACCACCCAGCAAAGAGAAATTAGCAAGTAATGGAAGCCCAGCTTTCCATTTGGGTCAACAGCATGAGTAAGAGTGCCACGGAAATAAAGAAATCCCATTCATCACTTACCCAGCTTAAGAGCTTTCCAAGTCATAAAGTCTGTCTAAAGCCAGAAGACCTACAATTGTCCCATTAGAGATTTTATCCAGGAAAATGCACATTTTCAAAGACACTCTTCCTCAAGCCAGAATCATACATAGCTGGGCTGGTTGGAATGCTGAGCCTCTAGGTTTTATAGCACTTTTCACTTCAGCGAGATGGGACAGAGGCCTTCTCAAAGCCTCTAGTCCTTCAGGTGGGGTCCATGAGGGGCCTGCGAGTACTAAAAGCCAACCTTCTCCTGAGAACTCAGGAGAGGCTGAAATCTCCACACATTTTATTGAGTGCTTACTATTTGCTCTCATCGAGAACTGGGTCCTGTTCTAATTCCTCAACAGAAATTATTGCATTTACTCTTTATTACTCCCCTACAAGGAAGGCTCTGTTTCCCCTCCCATCTTCCAGATGAGGAAAGTATGGAAGGTGAGGCACCATGCTCAAAGTTTCATAGCCAAGTGAATTGCAGAGCCAGAATTGAGCCCAGGTCTGTCTGTGGACTCTAATGCCAGGGTCCTCACTCTTTGTCTAGCCACAAGAGCTATTAGGAAGGACAGGCAGACAGAGGCCCCAAAGGACATGTCATTACCAGTGGGGAACCATGAGGGGAGCCAGGCTTGGAAAAGAATCTCCAGTATTTGCCAGAACACAGTGTTTCAGTTAAATTATCATGCCATATTCTCAAAATTGTCCTGCAAAATAAGTATCATTATACCCATTTGACATCGGAGCCAACTGAGGCTCTGGCAGGTTAGGAGCATTCCCAAGTCCATGTAGATAGGAAGTCTGCCCACACAGCCCTTGCTTGGAAACATGCTGGATGCTGCACTTGCCCACCTTCGCACATAGCAAATGGCTTTTGTTCTTGGGATGGATTTGCTTTCCTGTCAAATCTACCTGTGCATGTTCCATTGTCCTGGACATTTGTTTAGGCAATTACTAGCTGAGTAATCTGAATGTATCCCTCAATCTTTTAGAAGGGACATGATTTCCACTCATGTGAGATTTGCCATCTACACTAGGGGTTGGCAGAGTTCCCTGTAAAGAGCCAAAGGTAGTTATTTTGGGCTGTGGGGCCATCCAGTCTCTGCAGGGCAACTGACTATTCAGTTCTGCCACTGTGGTACAAAAGCAGTCATAGATCATATTAAATCAATGCATTTGGCCAATATGACCCTTGAGCCTAAGGATGCAGACCCAAATTAGACGGTCCATAGAGTACACAAATAAATCCACTGTGTGCTATGAAGGAGAGGGGTCACCAGGCTCTTATATTATATAGCAGGTAGAATGGGTCTCAAGGGAGGGAGGGGGTTTGGGACAAGATCACAGCATGAGACAGGGCAGGGCTGGGACTGGACTCCAGGCCTCTTGCTTTCCTCTGGAGACTCACCCCTTTCACACCCTCCTTGGGAAGTTCATGTCCCTCCTAGAGGCTCAGTGACAACAGATAGAACTCTTGAGAGCAGGCCTGGCTTTCTGCAGTGGCCTGGCTTAACCTCTGATTGAGGCCAAGAGGCTTCCACCAGAAAATCACTGGCTCTTTCTCTCCAGCAGGGCTAGCTCCCGCAGCACCTTCTGAATGACATCTCAACAGCTGCAGCAGCAGCAGGCGCTGCGTTAATTTATGAGAACGCAGGCCTGCAAAAGCGGGTCTCCCAGGCAGAGCCGGAGGAGGCAGAGGCGTGTTACACTGGAGATGGCGTGAGCTGCTATTTGCTTCTTCTCTTGCAGCCACAAAAGGAAATGCTGGCGAGGTCTTTGGAGAAGGGGTGGATGGTGGGGAGGGGACGCTGCTGGATTTAATAGCAGGACGACAAGTCATTTGTCTTATGGTAAAATAGATGTGTGTGTGTGTGTGTGTGTGTGTGTGTGTGTGTATGCAGAAAACACTCTGGATCCTTTCTTTCCTTCCCTTGCAGGCATCCAAAGCTTCGAGCAAAACAAAATGCTGCTGATTTTGAGCCTATTTGGGGCGCCTGTCGCTAATTGTCTGCTTCGGAGGCCTCTGCACACGCTGCCTTTACAAAGAATGGCTCTAACAAATGGGAATGGGAATGAATGAGTGTCTTGCTGCTGCTGTTGCCATCATCTGAGCAGAAAGCAGCGGTCCCCGGAGGCCGGCCTGGCCCACGCTGCCCAGCTCTCCCCTCTCTGCCCAGGTGCCCGCCCTCCCCTAGTGCCCTAGCCCCTGGCTACACAGCGCTCACTGGCACTAAAGCAAGGCTGTCTTTCCTGTGCCAGGAAGCTATTTACCAAAGGAACTAACTCTGATAAAGGGGATAAAAATAGCCAGCAATGGTGGAAAACATTTTGTTGAGAGATCTGTTGACAAGAGGGGAAATTGAGCTGTGAAAAAGATAGCTGGTGAAGGACACAGAGGGAGAAGTAGCCAGACTGCGCCAGTCCAGGGAGCCTGGGGCACCAGGACAGGCCAGGGTGGCTCATGAGGGTGGCTGGCCCAAATGGGGGGGCCTTTCTGGTCAGAGGCCCGACCGTGTGCTATTTCTCCTAGCCTCAAAAGTGTGGAGGAGGCCGGCCTGCAAGCTCCCTTGCCTAGAACATGTATCTCAAAAGCAGCCCATGAAGGAGCAAGCGGAGGCTGATCGAGAGCTTGGCTGCTGGAGCTCAAGCTGCTGCTGTTCTGCTCCATCACCTTCTAACAAGCTGCTTGCCCTCTCTGAGCCTCAGTTTCACCATGTGATACACGGTGTTAGACTCCTGTCAGGAACACACGTGCATGCACACACAAACACATATGCACACACACACACACACACACACACACACACACACACTGCCTACCAAAGTGGCATTATTCAGGCCATTTTTGTCTTCGGGAAACATGCATAGAGGGCTTTCTATGCACAGGATATCTTGGTGAAGAAAATAAAAGCCTTGCTGCAGATATTTTAAATCCCTAGTGAATACAACAGGGACAATCTCCACCCTTACAAACATATAACCAGCACTGCTTCCCTGAAAACAGCCAGATAGATGGTCCCAGAACACCTTCCCTAGGCCATTGAGACATTTTTCCCATCCGATTCTGAGAGCAAACCATGCACTGTAGACTGGACAGAGAAGGAGGAGAAAGACTCAGTCTGCCTTTCTGAACCCCACAGCTGGTGAGGAAACAGGTAAACACACACATGATTCAGCACATAAAGGACCATAAGAGAGTTATGTTGAAAAAGAAGCAGGAACTTTCCTTTGGAAGTAGCAGGTCTTGATTTCCAGGCACTGGGGTGGGCGAGTCTTTACAAAAAGCTAAATATATATATATCATATTTGTTTATATATTACAGCAATTCTAAGTAATATCCCAAAATAATTATCTCAATTCACCAAAATATTAACAGTGGTTATTTCTGGGTTATTCATATCCCCCAACATCTCTACAGTTAGTATGCATTATTTTTGTAATAGGAAAACAAACCAACAAAACATGAGTAAGAGGAGAGCTGTCCTCAAATACCCCACAGACGGGGAGTCTGTGCTCCGGCCTTGAATTCTGCTGAGAGCCTCCCTGTCATTCAAGGAGGATCCCAGAGTCAAGTTCAATGCCAAGTGCACTGACCCTTTACCTCCTCATTTTGGGGGAGGGGCAGGATTAGAAAGTAGGGTGCTGCCTTGCTGGAGAGTGCAGGTGGAGGGGAACTGCCCCACAAATGACTGTGACCTTGATTTGAGATCTTGGAGTGTCATACTCTAGACATGAAATCTTGGGCTGGTCATTTCGCTCCCATGAGTCTCAGTTTCCTCATCCTATGTGGCTTCAAGAAGGCTTCTGAGACCACCTCAGGTTGGCCTAACTGGACTCCCCTCCTTATAGTCCACACCTCCATCTATGTTATATTTTCTCTTGGCTAGGATCGGGGGAACATCCTTTGTGCACAGCTGTGGCTCTCTTGCCTTTTCTGGCGGTGGGTCCAGTGACCCTCAGTGAATGAATAAATGAATGAATGAACAAATGAAATGCCAAGGCCATGCTAGGCCCTGGTGCTGCGAGTTGATGCTTAGACCCCTGGCCAGCAAGCTCTCACACTTCAGTTGAACTCTGTCTCCCCCACACAACACAGATGAAGAGCAAGCCTCAGAATCAGAAGGATGGGGAGGCAGGGCGAGCTCCCCCAGGAGTGTCTGAGAAGGAGCTTCCATAGGAGGCAGAATGCAGGCAGAACCCAGAAGAAGGAGCAGCACTTCTGTGGGTGCAGGGGCAAGGCGGGACAGAGCACTGGGATGAGGGATGCGAGCCCAGAGGGGCTGGTTGGCATTTGGGCCGCAGCAGAGAGCCAAGGCAGGTTTAGGAGGGGCCTGGTAGGCTGCAGCTTCTTTCTCACTGACCTGCAGGATGATTCACTGCATGTTCACATTAGACACCCACCTCGCCAAGCATTCTTTCACCTGCCCATCTTGGGGGCTCAGCAATAGAACCAGTTTGAAGTTCATTGCTGCCAAATCTAGTCTTCTACAAAGTACCTCTCTAATTTAAACTAGTATTGTGAAAAGAGTCAGCTTTGGCAAGGGCTCTGGGGGACATGGGCATGATTAACGTCTGCCAATGGAAGCAAATCGACTGCAGGAATGACATCCTGGGAACACCCAGCATCTTCAGAGCAGTCGACCTTGAAGACGTGGGCTGAAGGCCTGGCTTGCTTGGACCGGAGGAGGAAAACTTCGGGTTAATCGTGCATGTCCCATTAGGAAGAGCAGGGCACAGTGAAGCTCCATCCCCCCTAGGGACCTGTGTTCTCTTGGCCTGAAGCTCCTCAGCCAGGACCAGCCCTGCCGGCCTGTTCTTACCTTCTGGGTCTTGGTTCAAATCTTGTTTCCTTAGTGGTGCTTCGCCTGGTTTCTAAAACAGCTTTCCTCCTGTCTCTCACTTCACTTTTTGTAACAGCATCCTGTTCTCTAATTTGCAAAATGCTTATTTTATTTTTCTGCATAGTTTATTCCCCCTGCCCCAACTGTAACTAGACTTAAGCTCTATGGTGGTAGGCACCCTGCAAATAGCCATAGTACAGTGCCTAGACTTAGTGGGATGTCAACCAAAATAGAAAGAAAGGAAGGAAGGAAGGAAGTTGTTTTTTAATTCACTGGCTCCAAAATGGTCACCCCAGCACCCAGCTCACTGAACCGTGACTTGCTAACCACAAACCCACAGAAAACCTCCAAAGAAGGCCGCGGGCTGCAGGAGCTCCAAAGACAACATAGGCCTGGAACTTGATGCCAAAAAAAAAAGAGAGGGGAGGAGGAATGGTATTAACATTTATTGACTACCTACTGTGTGTCAGGCCTGTGGCTACTAAATAAAACCTCTCATTTACAAACTGGAGAGGATAGCTAATGATGGATAATAACAATCATAAAATAGCTAACATTATTTTGCACCTGGGCTAGGTATTTTGCATATATGTTTTTCCCAACCAACTTAAGAGGTAGGCATGATTACAGCTCACAATGCAGAGTCAGGGAAGGTCAGGAATGTCCAGTAACTTGTTCAAGTTTATATAAGTAGCTAGTGACAAAGCCAAGATCAGAACCACAGTCTTCCTGACTCTTGTCCCATATCTTCTTCTGACCAAAAATATATTTTATGCTGTCCCGATGGCTGTCTAGGCCCTGCCCAGCACCCTGTCTCCCAGGGAAGTTGGCAGAGGGAGCCTGCTCCAGGGTATGGCTCACAGCGGGCCAGTCAGACAATCCCCAGCCCATCCACCAGCTGCTCTGGGCCAGTTAATTAGCCGGCCACCCCCAGGTGCTGAAAGCAGCGTGGGCGCCGGCTCAGCACCTGCCAAGAGCCGCGCCCACACACAGGCAGGTGAGGAGGGCTGTGCTCTGCCCTGAACAGCAGCCAGCACAGAAACCACCCAGGGAGGCTGAGGTTTAGGGTAGAGCAGAGCATCACTTTCTGTCCCAGAGGAGAGAGCACAGTCCCTAGACTCCGCCACCTATAAGCTGGAAACCAGATAAGTAACTTAATCATTACTTTGTGCCCTAGCTTACTCCTCTCTGCCTGTCTGTCTCTCTCTCATTTACTGGAGATTGAACCCAGGGCATTCTACTTCTGAGCTACAAACATTCCCAGCCCTTTTCATTTTTTATTTTGAAACAGGGTCTTGCAAAGTTGCAGAGGCTGGCCTCAAACCTGTGATCCCCCTGTCTCAACCTCCTAAGTACTAGGATGTACTAGGCATGTGCCACTGCACCCAGTTAGCTTTCTCATCCTACATGCTCCTCTGAAAGTGAAATAAGCATGGCCCAAAGGTGGCACCCAAGAGGGTCAGCGCAGGTCAGTTTTCTCTGCAGATCTCACCTGTATCGGAAAAATTCTCAAATCAGCACTCACCAGCGCATCCGCCTTCCCACGTACACACTCAACTGGGCAAGCATACATTTATTAAGCCCCCACTATGTGCCTGGTGGTGTTCTTAGCTTGGAGGAAAGATTATAAACCCTTGACCTAAAAGACCTGCCTAGGGGTGGACAATCAACAAAATAAGTACATAAGTCATAGGGATGGCAGATAATAGGAATGACAAAGTAAACAGCATCGCCGAGGAGTAGATGTGAAGTGTGGAAGGGGGTAACTGGAAGTGAGGGAAGGGTGTCCAGGTACATACTCACTGACAAGGTGGCCCCTGAGACAGAGGAGAAGAAAGCGAGGAAGACAGCTGTGGAGATGTCACTGGGCAGTGAGAGGAAGCTGCCTGTCCCTGCTGAGCAGACAGAGGATGCTCCCCAACACAAGAGCCAGGACAGAGTCCTCACTAGACTTCAAAGACAAAGCACTTCCCAAACAAGTCCATGAGCACGTGAGATTTTGTAAAAGTACAACTTGTAGCCGGTTTTCCGGAAGGCCTGATTCTGTCCCTCGTTGGCTCTGCGGTTTCCTGTTTCCAGGAAGTTGTCCTTGACAATCTTTGGCACACTAATGCGGATTTCTCCTGGTAGTCGTGACACCAGTAAGAAGCATTATAATCATTGTCGTTTTTAAAGCCCCTCTCACGAGCCACACACAGTTCTGGAAGCGTGTGTGTGTGTGTGTGTGTGTGTGTGTGTGTGTGTGTGTTTGCATCATTTCTATTCCCATTTTACAGATGAGGAAATTGACGTGTGGAGAGAGGAAGCTTTTCAAGCAGAGTCCTGCAGCTCTTAGGTGGAAGAGCTGGGATTCAGACTCCGCAGCCAGAATCCAGCATCTGTGTGCTTACCAGTGTGCCATCCAGCTCAAAACGTGGAGTTGAGGATTCTCCTTAGCAAGAAGGGATTACCCGGGGCTGCCTCAGCTTCTTGTTGCTTCCTCAGATGAACACTTCAGAGCTTCCTGTTTAATCTCTTGACTAAGTTCTTTGGCCAAAGATAAAATCTTGAAGCAAAAATACATTGTGGATAGACTCCTAAGGCAAAGATGATCCTAAGTCCTGAGATCTGTTACAGAGGACAGTGGCTAAAGCCAGGAGCAAGGTCAGTGGGGGCCATATGCCCAAGGCTCATTTTTGCCATCTGCAAGGTAAGAAGGGCTGGAAGGCTCCAGGCTCTATTCCAGACCATGAGGCTAGGGTCCATGGCATGGACCCTGGACCTGACCCAAACCACAGAGCACACTGTGGGGATTGCACCGTTCACATAGCTCACCTGGGCGCGCTGGCCTTGCTGTACCCTGGGCAGAGGGAGAAGGAGCCTCAGCACCCGGGCTATGGCACAAGCCACAGGGGCCTCTGTCCCGCCCGCACCCCGTCGTGTCTGACAGATTCATCACCGTGGCCCGTTCTGCGGCCAGGCTGCTCGCCCATAGGGTGCTCCTGATGAAGCAAGTGCCTGACAGTCGGAATGACCAGACCTGCGCCCAGCTCCTCTCTGGTGCTGAGCCTGTCCCTCTCCACACTTCCCATCTCGCAAGCACCCTCCACATATACCCGAGGCTCAGCCTTTGGAGGCAGCTGATTTCCCCTGGGAGGGGATGATAGTAAAGGCACCATTTACTGGCAGCCTCCTCTGTACTACATGATGTTTTCTAAAAATTCGAGATAAAATTCACATAACATAAAATTAACGTGTGTGCACACACATGCATGTGTATGTGTGTATATGTGTGTGTATGTGCTTGTTACTAGAAATTGACCCCAGGGGTGTTTTACCTCTGAGCTATACCCAGGTCCTTTCATTGTCTTGAAAACCATCTCACTACATTGCTGAGGCTGTTCTCAAACTTGCAATTCTCCTGACTCAGGCTCCCAAGTACTGGGATTACAGGCATGCATCACCACACCTGGCTAAAGTTAACCATTATAATGTGTGCCATTCAGTGGTCATTAGTACATTCCCAATGCTGTATAGCCATCACTCCTGTGTAGTTTTTAACTTTATTTTTTGAGTGCTGAGACTTGAACTCAGGGCCTTGAACATATTAGGTAAGTACCCTACCACTGAGGTATACCCCTAACCCACTCTCCCCAATATTCTTATCACTCTGAGAGGAACCCTAGTATTGATTAAGAAGTCGGTTCTTATTCTTTGTTTCTGACAACTCCTGATACATTCTCTCTCCCATGATTTGCCAATTCTGGGCATTTTATATAGATGGGGATGGTACCCCACGTCATCTTTTGTGTCTGGTTTCCTTCACTTAGCATAATGTTTTCAAGGTTCAACCAGGCTGCTGATTTATCAGAACGTTGCCTCTTTTTATGGCCAAATAGTATTCCATCCTGTGGAGATAATGCATGTTGTATATTCATTCACCTGTCAATGGCCATTTGGGCTATTACTAACCTTTGGCTCTTGTGAACAGTGCTGTGGTGGGCATTCATGTTCAGTGTTTAAAACACATTGGTTTTCAGATAATTGGGGTATAGTGCTAGGGATAATACTGATGGACAATATAGTAATTCTATGTTTCACTTTTTGGGGTCCCATCAAACTATTTTCCACAGTGGCTGCATGATTTTATATTCCCACCAGCACCTTATGGAGGTTTCAATTTCTGCACAGTCTCACCAATACTTGTTATTATATATATATATATATATATATATATATATATTTTAACTACAGCCATCCTAGTGTGTATAAATTGGTTTCTAAATGTGTTTTCTGTTTGCTTTCTCTCATGACTAATGAAGTTAGGCATCTCCTCCTGTACTTCTTGGCTCTTTTTATTTCTTCTTCAGAGAAATGTCTATTTAAATCCTCTGCTCACTTTTTAAACTGGTTGATTTATTTTAATTGGGCCTTTCTATTGAAAGCTTTTTATACATCTTATTGAAGTTCTTTAAGTATTCTGGATACTAGACACTTATGCTATATGAAATTTATAATTTCTTTTCCATTTGGTAGGCTGTCTTTTGATACACATTTTAAATTTTGATGAAGTCCAATTTATCTATTTTTCTTTCGTTGCTTGTGCTTTTGGTGTCATATCTCATGGTTCATTATAAAATCCCAGGTCATGAATATTTACCTCTAGGTTTTTCCCTAGAGTTTTGTGCTGTGTGTTTACCATTTACTCTACCATCCTCTGAGGTCAATACCACTATCATTGCCTTCCCTGATTAGAGATTGAGGGTCAGGACTTCTTTAAAAACTTATCTTTATTTTTTGACTAACACATAGTAATTGTACATATCCATGGGGTAGAGTGTGACATTTCAGTACATGCATTCTGTGGGTAATGATCAGGCCAGGGCAAACAGCATACCTACCTCCTTAGACAAACACTCTATCTATGTGCTCAGGCTATTAAAAATCCTCTCTACAAGCTCTTTTCGAATATTCAATAAATTATTATCAGCCATAATTATCCTACTAGCCTATAGAACATTAAAAGTTATTCCTCCCATCCAACTGTACCCCTGAACCTGTTAACCATTCTCTTTATCCCCCTCTATCTTGCACCCTTTCTAGGCCCTGGCAACCACTCTACTTCTTTATGATGAGGGTTTAGCTTTCGTATATGTATATGCATAATGGTATCGACCTCAGATATATATCTGAGAATTATTTTACTTAATGTAATGTCCTCTGTTTCCATCCACATTGCTGCAAATGACAGAATCTCGTTCTTTAATGGCTGAGTAATATTTCCCTGTGTATATATTCTATATTTTCTTTATCCGGTCATCTGCCGATGGAAGCCTAGGCTGGTTTCATGTCTTGGCTTTTGTTAACAGTGCTGCAATAAACACTTGAGGGCAGATGTCTCTTTGACACACTGACTTCATTTTCTTGTATATACACCCAGCAGTGAGATTGCTGGATCCATTGGTGGTTCTATTTCTAGTTTCTGAGGATCCTCCATACTGTTTTCCACATGGCTGTACTAATTTACATTCCTACCAGCAGTGTGTAAGAGTTCCCCTTGCTCTGCATCTGTGCCAACGTTTGTTATTTTTTGTCTTTTTGATAAGAGACATTTTAACTAGAGTGAGATGATATCTTATTGTGGTTTTGATTTGCATTTCCCTGATGACTAGTGATGTTGAGCATTTTTTTTTTTCATGTACTTGTTTGCCGTTTGTATATCCTCTTTACAGAAATGTCTGCTCAGGTCATTCTGTCATTTTTAATCAGATTGTCACTTTTTTTCTGCTGAGTTGTCTAAATTCCTTATAAATTCTAGATATTAACCCTTTACCAGATGTATTCATCCCAAAGATTTTAACCCATTCTGTAGGTTGTCTCTTCTGTCAATTATATCCTTTTTTGTAGAGAAGTGTTTTCATTTAATGTAAACCCATTGGTCTATTTTTGCTGTTGTTTCCTATGCTTTAGAAATGGTGTAAAAAAAAATATTTCCCCAGATCAATGTCCTGAAGCATTTACCCTAGGTCTTCATCTAGTTTCATAGTTATGGGTCTTACATGTCATTAAGTCTCGGGTACATTTTGATCTGGTTTATATGTAAAAACAGGAAGCTAATTTCTTCCTTCTGAATTTATATATCCAATTTTCCCAGCACCATTTATTGAACAGAATCTCCTTTCTCCAATGTGCATTTCTGCTACCTTTCTTGAGGTCAAGATGCTCACGCCACCTGCAGGAAAACACACAGCCAAAACTGAGCAGGGCATGGTTGGCATCTGTGTCTTCAACCCTGGAACCCGAGATGCATATCACTGGCATCCCCAGGGCCAGCCCCAAGCTGCCTGTTGCTCCCTCATCTTCAATGATATGGCTGTTTCACATGCAAAAAAATGCTGGGCCATGAGTGTGAAGGGAAGAAGTGACGAGATGTGGAATTCCAGCTGACATCAGCAAGAGTCAATTCTGCTGCCTGGAAGGAAGGCCCAGGTGAGAGCAGCTACCAGGTTGGATCCAGGAAAATGAGCTTTCCGTGTCAGAGCTTAGCCTTGAGTTGGCTTGCTGTTGTACTTTCACAATTTCCTTCCCCATAAAGACAGAGGGGTAAGCTCTTTGAGCCACTTTACTTCTCAACTCCCCATCCTACTGTGACTGGGGCAATCATCTCTCTGCAGGGAACACTGTAACTAGTTCCAGACCACCCAGTGCAACCCCACAGAAGGGAGCAAGACATATCCTGCACATCCTGCAAAAAACTAAGCCTGATGCCCAGCCTTTGACTTAGCAACAAACGTTCCCTGACTGAGGGCTATTATATGCTGTGAGGCAGCAGAAATAAGCACAAGCAGCTCCCAGGCTTCCAGAGGAGAAACAGCTGTTGCAGCATGAGGGAGAGAGAACACTAGAGACAGAGGAGGAGATGAGAGACAGAATGTCTTTAGTGGGGTAGAGACAGCAAAGAACCCTCGAGATGGGATCAGGAAGAGGCAGCACTGGAGCTGGGCCTGCAAGGTCGGCAAGATGTCGAAGCACAGAGAAGGAAGGGAGGGACATTCCAGATGAAGAGAAATGCATGAGAAAGTCAGGGAGGAGGGATAATAATGATACTATCTTGGCATATTATAGGTATATTTGCTTATTTGTTACTTAATTTTTTTTCTTGCCAGGTGTGGTGGTGGTACATGCCTGTATTTAGGAGGCCGAGACAGGAAGGTCACAGGTTTGAGGATAGCCTCGGCAACTCTGTGAGACTCTTAGCAACCTAGCAAGATTCTTTTTCAAAACCAAAAATAAAAAAGGGCTGGTGATATAGGTTGGAGATAGAATGCCTCCGAGTTTAGCACCACAAAAAAATTTTCTCTTTCAGTATTAATACTTCAGTATTCTAAGTTTTAAAAATGCAAAACAAGAAACATTACCCATAATTCTGATACCCACAGATATTAAATTCATGACCAGATAGAGGCTTTTTGTGTGTGTGATTTGTGGTGCTGGGGATTGAACTCAGGGACATTCTATTTCTGAGCTACACACCCAGCCCTATTTTTTATTCTTTACTTTTTTTTTTTGGTGGTGGTCTGGGGTTCCTGGAAAGCCTTCTACCTCCAGGCTATATTCCCAGACCATTTAAAAATTTTTTTTTTGAAACAGGGTCTCTTAAGCCAGCACGGCTGGCTTTGAACCTGCGCGATCCTCCTGTCTCTGCCTCCCAAGCGCGGGGATTACAAGCGTGCACCACCACACCTGGATAGTCTTTACTTTTTGAAACAGGGTCTCATCAAGTTGCAGAGGGCCTCACTAAGTATCTGAGGCTGGCCACAAACCTGTGATTCTCCTGTCTCAAGTACGGTGATCATAAGGGTGACACCACACCGGGCTCCGACAGAGGTTTTAAGCATTTGACTTCTCTGAACTATGGCCCCACACATGCCCTGCTCAGCGCTGAACACACCTGTACCTCTACCCGCCTCTGCCTGCCCCAGACCCATCCCTCCAGCACTTAGTCTGGCTCATGCCCAGGTATTCTCTCTTAGGTTCTTATTATCAGTCCCTGTTTCAGTGTTGTGACCAAAATACCTGATGCACACAGAGGAGGAAAGGGTTATTTGGGCTCATGGCTTCAGGGGTTCAGTCATGGCTGGCTATCTCCAAGACAGAAACATCATGGCAGCTGGAAGCAAAGAAGGAGGAAGAGGGGAAGGGAACAGGGACAGATGCATCTAATCCCCACCGCCAAGCCCTAGTGACCCACCTCCTTCATCCACACTCTACCTGCCTACAGTTACCAGCCAGTAAGTCCATTAGAATTATTAATCTGTCAACAGGTTTATCCACAGAAGAGGCCTCTCTTCAATTATTTCACCTCTGATTATTGCTGCTTTGCCAACACATGAGCTTTTCTGGGGCCACTCCAGATCCAAATTACAAAAAGTCCTGGAGCTAGAGCTCATTTCTATTGACACTTTCCTTGATTTTACCCAGGGACCTCTGAACCCCCAAAGACAGCCTTGGTGGCTTCTAGGCCTTCAGCGAAGAGACACCCAAAGATGGACTGTGGCTGTGACGTATGTCAAAGCATGGAGGGCGGCGCGCCAGGCCAGGGAGCCACGGGGCAAGTGGGCACAGGCGCTTCCTCTCCCGCTCGCACACGCATGCTTTGGTCCAGTCAATGTTTATGGAGCACATACTCTCAGCCAGGTGCTGCATCAGCTGTTGGGGTTGCAGGTGTGACGAAGCACCTGCCCTCAGAGAGTGCAGCTGGTCGGGGAGGCAGAGTCAACATAACCACGACAATTGCACGACAGTGTGGCCAGTGTTTGGGTTGAGGCAGGGTACGAGACAAGATGGAGTGGGGTGGGGTTTGTGGCAGGACGCCTTGCAAGGGGGAAAGCCTCAGAAGCTGAGCATCTCTGTGAATAGATGCCTAGAACACTCTTATTATTTTATTTTGAGAGCAAAAACTGGGGGAAAGAGTTTCAGGCAGCAGAAACAGCCTATGCAAACAATGGTCTAAGCTGGGCGTGGAGGCACATGTTTATATCAGCATTTAGGAGGCTGAGACAGAAGAATTGCAGTTCATGGATGGCCTTGGCTAGTACTTGTGAGGCCGTTTGCAACTCAGTGAGACCCTGTTTCAAAATAAAGACTAAAAAATAGGGCTGGGGGTCTAGCCCGGAGGTAGAATGTCCCTGGGTTCAATCCCCAGTACTGCAGAAAAAAAATGGTCTAATGACATGGATGAGTATAGTATATCAGAGGTGAGCAAAGCCCAGGGCTGGAGTGGGAAGGACCACCGGAGGTGCTGAGGGCTGAGTGGGGACGAAGGTGGGAGGTGGAGGGCTAGCACCTACAACCTGCTCAGCTTCTTACCAGTTTCCTGACTTTGAGCAGGCTAATCTCTCTGAACAGCACTGGTGGAAAAAGACAGGAGGGAATGGATGTGAATCTGCAGCAGACCTCAGGGGTCCAGAAGCATGCGTGTAGAACCCCACCCTGGCTCTTGGGGATGCGGGCCTCCCTGGCTCACCACAGACCCCATCTACAATTCCCTCCACAGCCTCTGCCCCATCCCTCACCTGGGCGGTCTCTCCTCTCTTCCTTTGGCTGTGAGAAGCTCACAGTCAAGAATGAAAGGAACCAGTTGCACCTGGTCAGTTCATCCTCTCCGGACAATGGCTGACTGTTCAAGAGAAGAGGGATAGAAGGATCTCTGAAGCTGTCAACAGGGAAAATCTGGACCATGGTGGAAACAGAAATATTTACTTTTCAGGAAGAAATATTATAGAAACAACTTTCCATCACCAAGGCTCTGGTCTGATGTAGCTTTCTCTTACCAGGAAGGTATTCTTGCTGCCTGCAAAAGATGGCGGGAGGATATAGATGCCTTTTCACAAAATAAATGAGTGCCGCTGTAATACTTGGGAAATCCTGCCTTTCAGGCAGTGTAACAATGCACGGGCTCCAGGTAGGCCCACCCGGACTGGCCCTCTAGGTCCTCTCAGTGCTCCTGGGGGCTGTGGCCAACCATTTCCCTCAACAGGCCTCTCTCCCCAGGTCCCTGAAGGAGCTTATGGAGCATGCCCAGAAAAATGTCTCTGTGGTTCATAGAAATGTATTCTCTTAGCTTATTTTTTTAAAGGAAGGTTTTTTTTTGTTTTGTTTTGTTTTTGGTCTCTTTGGACTGGGGATTGAACCCAGGGCAGTGCACTCGCCAGGCAAGCACTTTGCCACTGAGCTACATCGCAGCCCGGAAGTGGATTCTCTTCCTCCTGCTCTTCTCCTTCTCCACCACCTGAGCCTCCTACATAATCAGCAATTTCAAATGATCTCAGTCCACAAGCAGTACCAGGCCAAGCCGTGTATTACAAGCTGCCCAGGGTTCCTGTCTCTCAGGCCAGGGCGGCTGCCAGAATATATCTCAGGACAAATCTCAGTCATGGAGCCAAGAGGTGTTCATGGAACTCCTGGAGTTTATGGATAAGCTTGAGGCTAAAGGTGGAACTCAGCCATTGGGCTCCCTCTGTCTCAGAGAGATCTCCATAGACCAGCGTCTCTTTTCCTGGCTATAACTATAAATTAAAACAGCCACCTTGGTTAGATCAGATAGGAATGCAGCCTGGTGTCCTTTCATCTTTCCTGAAGTATCATCCATATATAAAACACTCCCATCAGGATTCTCCAGCCCAGCTCTCTAGGAGAAGAAAGACAAGCCACAAGTTCTTTCTTCCAATTGCCACAGGACACCAGCTGACAGGTGATGTGTCATTGTCTCAGTCAACATTATAACCAATACAGTCCAAGAAGCCTGAACACACAACTTAGAAGAAGGAAGATTTATCTGCCCACATTTTTTTTTTTTTTTTGAGATTTCAGGTTCTGTCCAGGTGAGGCCAGGTTCTACAGAGCTCAGTGCATGGCAGCAGGGAGCAGACAGAGGGAGAGAACAAGGGCTCTGCTCTCACATCACACAGGCTGGAAGCCAGAGAGCAAGAGCAAGGGAATTCAAAGACCAAAGCACAGACTCCAAGGCCGCACCCCCAGGGACCAATCTTCAGGTACACCCCACCTGCCTAGGTTACAGCCCAGTAAATTCACCACAATGGATTTACACACTGATGAGATTACAGCCCTCAAGACTTAGCTGCATTAACCCAGAACATTACTGCATGAGCTCTTCAAGGAGCTTTCTACATCCACCCTCACAGATGGAGGGACAGCAGGAGGATAACCGCCATGCCTTTGCAGTGTTCTCTCTGTTGTGCCGCAGTGACCGCAAAGCTCCCCTCATGGGTGTGTATAGAGTGTGTGTGTTTGCACCAGATAAAGTTTATTCTAAAGGTCCATTCGAAGTATGGAGTGGGTGAGGCAGTCGTTTTACCGGTATTACTTTATGTGAAAAAAAAATGGAGGGTTAAATTCACCACTGCAGAAAAAGAAATCCCATTTGGGCCCATTTCAACTACATGCAAGGAGTGGGCACTAGAGTGAGCTCCCCGGGCCTCAGTGTGGTCCTCTGCTGTGTCTGGCCTCCCAGGAGCAGGAGCGGAGCCCAGCCAGGAGAATGGTGATCACAGTCAGACTTACAAGGGAGAAGTGGTCAGGCTGTGACTGTAGCTCTCACAAAGCTTCTCTTAGATTAAGAGGGAAGAGGAGACTTTCACTGCAGAACATATTCCTGAGGATCGAAGGTAGGGTGGAGTACAGGAAAGGGGCTTCTGTGTGTGTGTGTATGTGTGTGTGTGTGTGTGTGTGTGTGGTACTGGGGATGGAACCCAAGGGCATTCTACCTCTGAGCTTTACCCTCAGCCCTATTTTTTATTCTTAATTTGGGGACGGGTCCTCACTAAATTGTAGAGGGTCTCACTAACTTGCTGAGGCTGGTCGTGAACCTGTGATCCTCCTGTCTCAGCCTCCCAACTACTGAGATTACAAGCATGTGCCACCACACCCGGCTAGGTTTATATATATACATGAAATGACCACCATTAAGCCCGGCAACATGCTGAGCCCTAAATTGGTGGTATCTATTGTTATTTATTGCTCACTAACTGTGTGGCTCTGGGGAAGTCTCTGACCTCTCTGAGCCTCGGTCTTCATCTCTGTGGACAGGTCAGTCCACCCTTGCTGCCCCACCAACCCTGCACCCCCACTCTTCAGGGAAGAACATTTGCTAAGTATGGCCAGGCCGGGCACCTGATAGCTCTGCTCCTCCAGATGAAAAAAAGAACACGAGGCCCTGTTCCACTGCCAAGTCTCCTTAGAAGGCGCCACGGCCAGCACTCTGCCCAGGGCCGCCAGCGCCACACTGGCGCTTTCTGAGGCCTGCAGGAGAGACCCAGTGGGAAGCCAGCTCAGGTTCCCACTTTTTGAGCGACCTGAGGAAAAGCAGCATTCTGTCTGGTTATGTTCCTGTTCAGAGTGGAAGATTCCAGAACAACTCATTTCCCTGGGTAGAGCCCCCACCCCAGATCATCCCAAGCTGTGCTCTGAAATGTGTCTGTGCCTCCCCCTGCTGGTGGCCATGGTCACTGCACACTAAGTCTCCTGCCACAGAATGGGCGGGCCAGACAGGGTCTCCCCTGGAGGTTTGGGGGTGTTGACACGAGGGATGGACTCCTGTGCTCCCTGGGCTCCTGCCTGCAGTGACCGCCGCTGGCCTCCACGTGAACATCTCTAATGAATGATATCATTTCAGCTAATGTTTATTTGCTTAATATTTGCATAATGTATTTGTTCTTTGCTTTGCTTGATATTTGTTTGCAAGGTGCCAAGCCCCCCTGCTAAGCATCTTACTCCTCTTACCTCCTTTAAATCTCTCAGTAACTCTATGAGGTGATATTTATTCTTCTCCCCATGGTGCAGGCAAGAAACCCAAAGCGAAAACCTGCTGAAGTTCATCGGTTTGGTAACCGGCAGAGAAATGATTTGAATCCAGGCAAATTTCCCCCCATGCCTGTGCTCCACTGGAGTGGCGGATCTCCAACTTTAGGGAACATGAGGATCACCTGGGATGTATGCTAAAATGCAGTTTCCAGGCCCCATTGATCCTGGAATCGTGGGTCTCCATCCAATAAAGCCTAGGGATCTTTATTTTAATAAACACACTAGTGAATTCTGTGTATCTAGTCCATGCTTGCTATGTTGCTGTATATTGCAGAACACCCTGTTGCATCCTCATCGAGGGCTCAAATACTAACCAATGTGGTCGTGTTAGTTTATACTTGTCACAGGCAGAAAATTGACTCTGGTCTGTAAAAGTCCCTCCACGTCAGAAGGGGGCCATGACTGACTTCCACCTTCAGTCTCAAATTTATCCCTAAAATCTACCTGGGAGCTGGGCGTGTTGATGTAATAGCAGTACTTCGGTGGATGGAAAAAGAGGATCAAAGGTCAAGGCCAGCCTCAGCAACTTAGCAAGACCCTAATAAAGAATACAGTAGGACTGGAGATGTAACTCAGAGGTAGAATGCCTCTGGGTTCAACCCCTGGTACCACTTCTCACAATCCCCAGTCTGCCTGACCTGTGCTGGAGCTCTGATCCCAGAGTCTCAATACCCAGCTTAGTGCTCCATCAGGAGAGATCGGGGAGGCTGAGGAAAGAGTGGGGAGCAGGGAGGGCCCTTCCCTGACTACTGGGCATGGGAAATCTACCTTTTCTTCCTGGTCTTGGTTTATTCATCTCAACAATGAGAAGACTCGAGATGTCTAAGTTCTGAAAACTCTATGTGCCCATGTACCAAAACTTTATATTTCTTTTGACTTCCTGAGAGCTCCCACCACAATTGAACTTGGCTTCCCGGCATATCTGTTGCTGCTTTAAGATGGGTCCAGAATGTTAAGCTAATTAGAACTTGGCTGTTAATGCTCTTAGTATCTTCTTTGGGTAGGTAAAGCCTCTTAAGAGCACCTTCTCCAAGCTTTAAGTGTGACATTATCTCAGGACCAAGGGAAAACTCTTGGGACTGGATGGGTGGTTAGGGATTAGGGGGATTGTTAAGGATTTTATGGCTCGACGGGGATTCATAGCCATCCCAATAATTGTGCCACCAATCCATGTTTAGCTGAGTGGAAAATCAATTATGAAGCAGCCTGGTCTGGCCAGCTGTGGGTGAAGATGATCAATAGACCAGAGAACATGCAGCCTGGGTTCTCGCCCCAGAACTACGGGTATGGGGCCACGTGAATCCCTGCTAGCTCTGGCCTGTTGTTCTCTTTGCAAATGAGGCCTTAAGTCTTGCTTTACATGGCCCCTTTCTTCTTGGATTCTGAGATTTATGATACCGATCGGCTCTGGGAAGTCTATGTGCCAGGCTTACCTCTAGTGAAACATCTTGGAATTCTATCTTGTTGCTGATTTAGCGTCTAAGCCCCACCCAAGCTTCGGTACTACCAAAACTTGAAATTGAAAAAAAAAAAAAAAACAGTCAAGGCTAGGCATGGTGGCACATGCTTGTAATCCCAGCAGAAGGCAAAGGGATCGCGGACAGTCTCAGCTACTTAGGGAGGCCCTTTGCAACTCAGTGAGACCCTGTTTCAATAAATAAATAAATAAATAAATAAATAAATAAATAAATAAATAAATAAATAAGGCTGGGGGTATAGCTCAGATGTAGAATGCCGCTGGGTTCCATCCCCGATACCACACACACACACACAAAGATAAAAAGTCAAGGAGGTTAAGTGAAGATCCAGCCCATGTCTCAAAAAGGGAATTACTGTAGAGATCTTTTTCTGCCCTAAAAGATACCTAAGATCCTCAGAAATGTCCTAAAAGTTTATAGGGAGACCCCAGCCACCACTCTGACTGCCAACAGGATTCTCAATCCAAGAGGGGATTTGACTCCAAAGAGTTGGAGGTTGGGCATAATACTTGGTTGCGGATACAATTTGCCCCATGAAGAAGTGCTGTATCTTCATATAAGGATCCATGGGACAATATGGTTAACACCTGGCACATTCAAAGCAGCATACCTGTCAACTGTTTTGGTACATTTTGTTATTTTACTAATTAACCCCTGTCTACATATCTGTAAATGAGTATACTATTACCAGTATTATTTTAGGGAAATGGCTGGAAGATTAACAGATGAGGTACAGAGGAATGAGGCCATCTCACCAGAGGTTAGTGACTGTACCTCCAGCTAGAATGTCCCTTGAAACCCACAAGAATGGGACAGAGAAAAGGCAGAGACCTCAGCTCACACCTCCAGTAGCCCTTCGTCCTCCCCACAATGACAGCTGGGGCCATGGAGAAGGATGTCTGCTCAGCCAGGGCCCAGGGCCACACAGACTCAGCCAGGCTTACAGGCTGTGGAATCTTGGCTAAGTCACTTCACTGCTCTGAGCACCAGTGGGGTTAAAACAGGGTGCAGGGCAGAGGTCCCATCAAGGAACTCAACACCCAGTAGGTTTAAGAAGCAGGCAGCTTAGGAAAGGATTTAGACAATTACAGATTATGGAACTGGGGTTCATGGTAATCTAACTTAAATCTCAGGAGGTTCTCCCAACATCTATCTAAACTAAGCAGGATGGTGAAGATCACTGAATAACTGGTCCGTGTCTGGAAATAGCAGGTGCTTGGACAACATTGACTGACTGAGATGAAGGGAGGAAGGCAGCGTAGCTGACCAGGGCTGAGGTCAGCCTCCATCCCTCTGTCGGCAGTGTGGCGTTTCCAAGCTTCAGATACACCATGCCAGGGCTGGGACTGGCAAACAGGAGGCCAGACAGTGTCCTAGTTTTCCCTAAATAACTCAATAATAATTCAGATGGGCCCCAGCACCCCTCCTTCCTGGGCTCCCACCTGCTTCCCACTGCTGTCTAAGAAGAGGTCGGCCTGCTTGGAACATGCACACCCCAACATCTGGACTCACTGGCAGCTCACCACGCTCAGCTGCAACACCATATGAATAGAATTAGTCATCATTTTGGTGAAAGTCAGCAATAAGAGGAGGAAAACCACACTTTTTGCCTCTTACCTCTCCTTCCTGACCTCAGAGAACTATGCCAGAATTTAGGACGGGGAGAGTAAGTGTGGTCATCTGCCTCAGAATTTGCTAGATAAATTCAGTAGAGCACTACTTACTCTTCACGGCAATGGAATCTGTGCTCAGAAAAGTTTGGAAAACACGACTCACATGTTTTCTTCTGCTCTTTGAAGTTTCCTCTGCAGCCAGGCATTTTAAAGGCTCCCTGGAATACTGTCTGAAGAAACCGGTTCAGTTTTCTTTGACCCAGAGTTGTCTGAACTTATTGAACTCTGGAACCTTCCTCTCAGTGCATGCCCCCGCCCCACACACACGGGTTAGCATTAGCATTTCTTCTGTTGGTCCCATGTCACTCATTTCCAGCACATCCCTGGTTCCTGAAGTCATTCTGAACATGTAAATCCTGACAGAGTGACTGACCCAGGGTCACATGGCCCACCATTTTGTTGTTTTTATGATACCGGGGAATGAACCCAGGGGCATTCAGCCTCTGAGCTCTGCCCCCAACCCTATTTTATTTTTTTTATTTTGAACTAGGATCTCACTAAGTTACCATGTGCTGTTGGCCTCCACCCCTATGATTCTTCTGCCTCAGCCTCCCAAGTACTGGGATTAAAAGTGTGCACCACTGCACCTGGCTTGGCTCAGTATTCTTAATGGTACAAGACAAATATTTGCTTAGCACTCGAGAGTTTTTAAATAGACTTATGTTTGTTCTTAGCCTGTTTTACTGACTACAGTAACAGTGTTTAATGCTGTGGAAGGCATACTCTCTGTCAGAGCATTTATAGGTGTCATGACCTTGATTAAACATCACAGATAACCTCTAAGGTACACTCTTATCTTGCTCATTATGAAGTCAAGAACACTGAGACTCAGAGAACCCAATGAAAGTGCTCAAGGTCACACAGCTGGGGTAGCAGCTGATCTGAACCCAGAAAATGGGACTCCAAAGTCCAAACTCTTAGCACCCCAGCCCAGTCCAGGGAAAGCATGTTTTCCTACAGGAGGAAGGAGCTGTCTGCAGAGCTCATTACCTGGGGATCTCAGGGTTGTTCCAAAGTCTGTGACTGATTATCAGCTTTCTTAATAAGCATGACCTTGCTCTTTTTTCTCCCTTATTAGCAGGGAAATGACCAAAGGAGGCCCAAAACAACAAGAAAACAGAGGCTATTTTGCCACTGATTCTGAGAAAAACAATGAAAAATAGTTTCAACAAAAAGCCAGTTAGGAAGTCTACTTGAAAAACTATCAAATGCAATTTTGATGAGGACAAACTTAATAAAAGCACAGCTTCTGGCTCCCACAGTTAGGGCAGAACAGGCATATTAGGGGACCCGTTCACCAAGAGTCTGCTGGAAAAGTTGAGGCCCCAGGTTCATTAGGCCAGCCTCCACAGCTGCAGTCCACCACCCTCCCAGGGAAGAAGGGCTCTGGACACCACGTAGCTCACTGAAAGGGGGCTTTGGAGACTCACTAGAGCAGAGTTACAAACACCCTGGGAAAGGGAGAGAGAGGGCCAGAGTCTTCCCAGGAAAACGGCTCCCTGTCTCCAGACCTCTTTCACAGAATGAACCATGTCTTTGGAAGTTTCTTTATGGAACAGAGAAAATGGCTGGCAATTAACACTTACATCAGTGGTCACTTCTCGTAGGCCTGGCAGTCTCCACTGCTGGGCCAAGCACTGTGGTCCTCCCGTTGTCTTATCTAGGCCATCGCAGCCAAGGTGAGCAGGAATGCAGCTTCTACTCAGCAGGCAAATTCCCGAAGAAGGGGGTTCAGATTAAAGTCTCAAAAGATCCATGCTCCCATAATGCCTTATGTGTCATAAGATGTTTTCTTGGGTGTTATGTAGCTTACACAATAGCTAGGTAATTTACACAATAATTCGATATGGTAGTTGTCTTGATTCTATCCACCTGTGGTCATGTGAGGAAAACAAGGTTCAGAGAGGTCCAGGGGCCTGGCCAAGGAGAGAGAGGCCCAGCCAGACCCTAGCAGAGGGGTCCTGAACTTAGCTGGACCTTCTAGATCATCCAGCCTCACTCCAACTGCCTAGCTGTTGGCCCATGGCAGAGAGGGATAACTGGAAGCTATTGGGTGGGGGTGGTTTGTTTTTCAGCAATAGATAACTGAAAGAGAACCTAATTTGCATTAATTCATTTCATCTTCATATCAACCCCATGGAGAAACTGGGGCACAGAAAGCTCAAGTTGCACAATAAAAAGCACAGCTAGCTTTAAATACACTTAGGCTAAGTCCGGGGTCCATGTTTATAAGGTCTATGTTAAATAAACCCCCTTGTAAAAGGAGCAGTACCGCCTGTGAGGTGGTCCCACAGGAGCAGATCCTCTTGTACCCACTCACTAACCCCATCAAAAGCCCCTCTGTAATCTGGCTCGATGCTGCCCCCAAGTGGCCATGGAGTACCCAAGCCTCCCTGCACTGCTGCATCCTGGGCTGCAGGAGTGACGTTTACAAAGAACCTGTCATCCCTTTTGGAACCCTCCAGAGCCCTCCCCATGCTTCCCAACTGGAACTGCAGCCCCTGTTCTGTTCTGTTTGGGGCCCATTTAGCCCAAGCCTGCCCTGTTCACTGCTCAGAAAGGGTCCCACCTGACGCTCAAGTCGAGATGCCTCTAGAGCCCTGCAGAACAAATAGAGTATCTATGGAAATACTGCTCCTGCGCCAAATCCCTCAGCAGACGCGGCGCAACCAGAGACCCCAGCGTTCTTCTTCAATGCCCAGAATCACCATTCACTCAAGAATGGCACAAGCAATGCTAATCCAACGCAGCCGCATTTCAGTAAAGGAGAGCCATGTTAGGAGATGGCTTCACGGTGACAAAAATAATCAAACGCACAAACAACAAGCATCTTACCCCTGACACTTAAAGAGGTATAAAGAAATGCACATGCTAGTGTTTTGTAAAACTACTTATCATATATTGATACCTGTATTTCATTATCATTGTTTTTCTTTGAAATTTTCTGTTGGCTGTTTAATGCATGGGAAACAAACTTTTTGTGCTAAGAAGGGGTTTATAGGCTCAACGAGCAGCCGATGAGGTCTGCGGCACAAGAAATGTTCAGAGACCCCTGCTGCGGTGCCTCCAGCCAACCCCGTGAGTGCTTCAGATTTTCCTGCCAGTCTTTAACGGTTCGCTAAACTTCATATTGTTGCAATCAGGTTGTATAATTTTGTAGACTGTGTTGTTAACTAACCATAAACATGTTTTCATGCTATTTCTTACACACACTCCTTTTAACGTGGCACAACAGTCCGTTTTGTTGAGGCATCATGACTCACCACTCCCGCATGGTTTGTCTTTTAAAATGGCTTGAATCTGTCACCAGTATAAATGACACTGGGTGAGCACTGTCTCCCAGCAGGATCTCCCCAATTTTAGATTGTTGCCTGTGGAGAGCTTCCCAGCAGCGGCAGAGTCGACACTTTTCAGGTTAAAACACCTTTTCTGGGGAGGAGGTGGGAAAGCAGTTGGGAGGCAGATCAAGAAAGAAAAGGGAGGCTGTGGAGGAGCAAGATGAGACAGGAGGACAGCGTCTTCATGTACCTGTGCACTAGCTGTGCCCACTTGGGGCTGCTAAGTATGAGTTGAACAGGTGATAAGTATGAGTTGAACTCTAGTCAGCCTCTGCTCCAAGCCTCACACTCTGGCTGCATCCTGGGCCCAGTGGCCCAGAAGAAGACACAGGAGACGAGGCCTGCAGATGAATTCCCCTTTGCTCCCAGGTAGTGGTGTCTCCTTAGCATCTCCAGGCTATAAAATGCTACATCCCATTGAATGCCAGAAGGAGGGGCTCTGTGTGTGTGTGTGTGTGTGTGGGTACCAGGAATGGACCCCAGGAGCATTCTACCTCCGAACTACATCCCTAGCCCTAGTTTTTATTCTTTATTTTGAAACAGGGTCTCACTGAGTTGCAAAGGGCCTCACTAAGTAGTAGCTGAGGCTGTCTGCGAATTCCGATCCTCCTGTCTCAGCTTCCCAAATGCTGGGATTACAAGCATGCACCACCACGCCCAGCTTAGGGGCCACATTTTAAACCCAAAGTCTCTGGACTTCTAGAATCTGGAAAGGAAACATATCAGTGTGAGCGATATTACTTCCATTTTTTTTTTCTTGACACTGGGCATCGGACCCAGGGCCTGGACCTCTACTACTGTTTGCATCTCCAGTCTTTCTAAATTATATAATAAAAATCCAAAGCTTCATCCTCACAGGCCCAGCGCCACAGGAACCAGCAAGGCTTTTGTGAATGCATCCCAGCCTGACCTCTCATGCCCCTCTGCGTCCTCCCTCCCTCCTGGACGGCACTGTCAAAACAGGGCCCAGATCCCTGCATGCTATTCTTCCTCTCAGGATGTGTTGCTCAGGGAACTCAGTTCAAGACAGATGTGTGTGTGTATATATATTTGTATATATTTGTTCCAATAAAACCTAACGGGGGAATAAGTCATCACAGCATGCATTGGTATATAAGATTTTCTTTCAAAATGTGGTGGTATCTGTGAGGTAGAAAACTTGTTCTTAAAAACATCCTGGCTAGTTAAATCAACAGCGACATAAATGCTTATCTACCCCTCATCTTCAACAACCTCTCATTCTATAGAATCCCAGAGGACAAATGACCTGAAAGTCACTAAGCCTGTAAACTGCACAGCTGGGGTTAAAAGCCAGGTGACAGACAACCTGGGGCCAGCAGGGTCCTATCCCACGAGGCTGCCTCCCAATGCCTCCCGCCGGCTTTGGATTCAGGGGACCCATTCTCTAGATGGAAGCCTGTGCTACTAGTGAGGAGAAGCCGGGCCGTCTGGTGACACCCGAGGGAGAAGCAACTCTCCGCCTTTACACTAACATCCAGAAGGAAACCCAGGCTGTAGGGGGAGCATGGTGCGGCCATTGAACAGCTGAAACTCAGCCCTGCCTCTGCTCCTGGACAGCTGTGTGGCTTTAGAAAAATATATTAACCTCTTCAAGACACACTTTCCCTCTGTGTGTGTGTGTTACATGTGTACCCACATGTGCACACATAGGCAGCTGGCACACACACACATGATACTGGGGGTTGAACCTGAGTGTTCTAACTCTGAGATGTATCTCCAGCCATATTTTATTTTTATTTTATTTATTTATTGTTGGTCTGGGGATGGAACCCATGGCATTCGACCTCCGAGCTACACCCCTGCTCTATATTTTATTCTTTATTTGGAAACAGGGTCTCACTAAGTTGCGGAGGGCCTCACTAAGTAGCTGAGGCTGTCCACGAACCCCGATCCTCTGGTCTCAGCCTCCCAAATCCTGGAATTATAAGCATACACCACCATGCCCAGCTTCATATTTTATTTTTAAATAGGGTCTTTCTAAGTTACTGTGCACTGGCATTAAACCTGTGATTGCCCTGTCTCAGCCTCCCACACACTGGGATTATAAGGGCACACCACTGTGACAGCTCATGCTTGTCATATTTGTAAAATTGAGTTGTTTTCTGAATAAAATGAAAACCTACAGGTAGACTTCATAGCACCATTTCAGGTATTTAGTATGCAAGTAGGCAATAACCTATCATTAGTTCCCTTTGGCCCTATTACAGGAAGGAAGGAAGGGAAGGATGGAGGGAGAAAGGAGAAGAAGGGAGAAAGGAAGGATTCACAGATTTCCATTGTGAAATGTTCTGTCTACTTCTCTGGTTGCCAGAGGGACAGGAACTGGTCCCCTTTTTAAGGGTGCAAGACCCTTTAACTGATTAGCCCAACAAAGTGTGCGTCCACCCCCTGGCTGGGCCCACACTCACCAGCAGAGGGCAGCACCATCCTGCTAAAATCCCAAAAGGGGTTTCCCAGGGATTCTGGGCTGCCCACAACAGATCATATCCCAGCTGGCTGGCACAGAGAGACAGATAGTTCCTGCCTCCCGACCATTCCCTCAGAGCCCTGGGACCTATGCTGTGTCTCCCGAGTAAGGGAATGGCCAGACCTCTGTCTCTGCAGTCGCCGGGGCTGGTTTTCAGTAGGCAGTGCCAAAGCACATTTGCTCTTCTGTTAAATACATGTTACAAATACTGCCCTGGGTAGAGATTCAAACCAGACTGAGGCCACCAGCAGCTTAAGCTCAGTGTTTCCTGGATATTGTACAACCGACTGGCCAATGCCTCCCCTCCTTTAGGTTGGAGGTGTGGTCTTCATTTTGAATAGTGAGGCTCAGACGCAGACTCCGCGCTGGGGAGAGGCTGGAGTGCAGGAAATGGAGTGGGGTCTTCCCCTTGTATGAGGAATTGGGATGAGCCCCAGGAACACATTCTTCACTCTCTACCTGACGACAGAGAGTCTTTCTCAAGATGGTGAAATTAACAAGCGAGGGACCCAAAATTGGGGTGTGAAGGGGCTTCCGGCCTCCTATGTCTCAGATATGGGTTCAGGCTTTCTAGAGAGAAACTGGTGTGTGTGTGGGGGGGGGGGGGGCTGGAGGTGGCCGTGCACTGATCCGGCGTGGCCCTCTTAAATCCTGAGTGTCCCCTCTAGGGACAGGGACAGCCTTTCTCATTGGGGACACTTTGCTACATGAAGGTGTCCATGGGGATCATGCCACAGCCATGCTGAGCACACAGGCAGGACTGCCAACGCCTGTGTTCTTGATCTTTCCTTTTTATTTTTTTGATACGGATGTAGTGGACAAGAAAAAGAATTTTTGCTTACACGTTCATTTCCCTGTTGTATACAGGATGGTCTAAACACCTGGTCACACTCCTCTCTCTCTCTCTCTCTCTCTCTCTCTCTCTCTCTCTCTCTCTCTCTCTCACACACACATACACACACACACACACACACACACACACACACTCAAATACACACACACACTCACATTCACACCACAATGTTAATGCTAAAGAAGGAAGCACATTCCTCCGCGGGCAGCACTGCTGCCCAGGAAACAGCCCCTCAGAGACAGCTACTTCCAGGCCGGAAGTCCTTGCCACAACAGGAGCTTATGAACACAGCCCGGGTCTTTTAGGCGTCAGGGCTAAAATAACCTTCCTTTTTTCACTTTCCCTTCCAAATAGCTGTAATATCTGTGAGGCTGAATCACTTACGGTTCTGCCTGTCCTTCATGCTACAAAATGGCTTTGCTTACTGTTGTGCCGTGGCCTCGTGCCATGGCTGGCATTTGTTGACTCTCCTAGGCTCAGGCTGGGGAGATTCTGCTCTGCTTGGTGGGGTGAGCAGAGACTGGGGGTGGGCTCCGGAGCCTGCAGCACAGGGCCCACTGAGGCAGGCGCTGGGCGTCGGCCCTGCCGGGATGAAATGCCCCTGGGTTTTTGGAAACTGACTGGGAGAAGCGGAAGAGGGGCAGAGTGAGGAGGCTGAGCACTCAGTGACCGTAAGCTGTGAATTGCCGCAGATGCCTCACACCTACCTTCCCTCTGCTGGCTCCCTCTGCCCAGGATTCCCGGGACTCCAGCCCTTGCTCCTGCAGCCCCAGGTGCAACAGAGGCCAGCATGGCCTAAGCTCTTTCTCCTGCCCTCTCTGCCACTTGCACCCACGGGGCTCTGCCCTGTCCCTGACACTGACCAGTCACACCACCTTGTCCAGGAGCTCAGGCCACTCTGGGCTCAGCCCCGGCATCCCCAGAGGGCAGCACCTCATCAATAATTCACCAGCTTTCCTGTCCTCATCAGACAAAGGGAAGGAGGACCTGCAGGCTGCGGAGGCCTGGGAACCCAGCACTGCAGTGTCAGGGAGCTGATGTCCTCTTCCCAGGAGAGGAGAGAGGAAGGAGAAGAGAGGGAGGGGCAGAGGAGAGGAGGGCCGGAGAAGAAGAAAGAAAGGATACCAACAGGAAGACTAGTCAATCAGATCTACACTTTCACAAGCAAAGAAGTTTGGTGTGGAGGGAAACTCGCTCTTTTGAAAGAACTAAACATTTTCCTTCACTACTTTCACCCAGGAACAGAGAGGAAGCAGGACGTGGCTGGGTTTCACAGACTGTTTCTTCACAGTTTCTTCCTCTGTTTTGACAAGACATCTGCTAAAGCTGCTATTCTGAACCACGCGGCATGTCACCTCCTCCGGCTTCACGGATGCAGGCTTTCGGAGGCACACCGCAGCCAGCGGAAGCTGAGGTGTGGTGTGCACACCTGCGGGCCGAGGCCAAGGGAGGGGTGCAGGTGCCCCGTGAGAGCCACATGGGGCCGCCACTCAGCACGGAGGACTTGCTATGGGACTCGGGCATATCTCTCGACTCTCAGCCTGGACTTCAGACTCCTCCTCATGTGGATCTTGGGGGAATCTTAAGAAGATCCCTGCCATCCTTACCTGTGGTACCCAGGCTCTGCTTTGCATATATATGGAACTTGATCCCAATTAGAAATTAGCCTGCTAGCCTCTTCACATTCTTATATAAATTGAAGCAAAGAAAGTGACAGGAAAGCTTAATATCTCTCCCCAGGAGTGATGACGTGGCTTCAGATCTCTGCTCCAGATTCTACTGGGTCTCCATCTGCCCTTGGGCAGCTTAACCTCTGTGGGTCCCGTTTCCTCATCCATGAGAAGCACACACTTAATCCCACACATGCAGGATTTCTGGGAAGACTTAGTGACGTTTTAGGTGCAGGGCCCTAGCACAGTGCCTGCACACAGCAAGTGCTTGATAAATGTGTACCCCCTCTCTTCTCGTTGCTCAATAAAAACAGGGGCACTGAAGGGTTCAGGAGGAATTTGGCGTTTCTCAGCAATTGATTTTGAGCCCAGCTGATTGATTAAATATACCAAGAATACTGTTTTCTTTCTTTTCTCCTTTCTTCTTTTCTTCCTTCCTTCCCTTCTTCTTTTATTTTGTATTGGGGATCAAACCCAGGGGCATTCTATCTCTGAGCTATAGCCTCAGCCTTTTTAAATTTTTCTTTTGAAACAAGGTTTTGCTAAGTCACTGAGGCTGGCCTTGAACCTGTGGTCCTCCTGTCTCAGCCTCTCAAGCTCTGGGCAGCCTAGGTCTCTCTGAGTGGTTCCAGAAGGTTCTCCCTCCTCCTCCTCCTCCTCCTCCTCCTCCTCCTCCTTCTTTTCTGTGGTACTGGGGATGGAACTCAAGAGCATTCTACCTCTGAGCTATACCCCCAGCCCTATTTTTTATCCTTTATTTTGAAACAAGGTCTCACTAAGTTGCAGAAGGCCTCACTAAGTAGCTAAGGCTGTAGTGAACCATGATTCTCCTGTCTCAGCCTCCCAAATGCTACGGTTACAAGCATGTGCCCAGCTAGCTTCTCCCTTCTCTTTTTTTTTTTTTTTTTTTTGGTGGTGATAGTAGGGATGGAACCCAGAGGCCTTCTACCTCCGGGCTACACTCCCAGACCTGTTTATTTTATTTTATTTGGAAAATCTCGCCAAGATGCTGAGAGCCTCACTACATAGCTGAGGCTGGCTTTGAACCTGTGGTCCTCCTGTCTCAGCCTCCCAAGCGCAGGGATTATAACCACGCCTGGCTTAGGTTCTCCCTTCTCACAAAGCCCTTATATTTATTTTTTTATTCTGGAGAGAGGTGCCCTAGGACTAGTTTTAATCACCTCTTAGGCAGTCTGTAAGAATGGTCCAGATCCTATTCTTAGGAAGTGTAGAAACTCCACCTCAGCTTTGGAACCTCAACCCAAACTCCCAGATGATAAGAAATGTCTCTTGCCAGGCGTGGTGGTGCACGATTGTAATCCCCGCGCTTGGGATGTGGAGACAGGAGGATCACGCAGGTTTGAAGCCAGGTCTGGGAGTGTAGAAGGGTTCCATCCCCAGTACCACCAAAAAAAAAAAAAAAAAAGTCTCTCAAACTCAGAAAGAGGAGAATGAATGACTCTTGGTTGCAAAGCTGAAACCATTTCCTGCTTAGGGGCCCAGATGGTCTTAGGGACTCTTTGCACCCTGAGAAATAGTAAATAAAAGACATTCATTCTTAAATTTCTTCTTTGAAAAAATTTCTTCTTTTGAAAAAAAGGAAATTGGTCACCTCTATATATTTTCTTTGATGATTTTATGTTTAAAACAAAATATGTAGAAATGTTTTTTGTGCTATTTTGTTTGTTTTGTTTTGTTTTGTTGTGGTACTGGGGTTCCTGGAAGCCCTTCTACCTCTGGGCTACACTCCCAGACCTATTTTCATACTTTTTAAAATTTGGAAACAGGGTCTCTTAAGCTAGCACGGCTGGCTTTTGAACCTGCGCGATCCTCCTGTCTCTGCCTCCCAAGCGCGGGGGTAATCCCTGCTTGTAATAAGCATCTGCCACCACACCCGGTTGTAGAAATGTTTTAAAATTTACTATTACTTATAGATGGAACGCTATTGGTAAGGATACATTCTTTTTCTACAAAGGCAAACTATGGGCCTGGAGGACATGGTTCATAAATTCCCACTCTTCCAGCAATGCTCGGTGTGACCTCAGGCAAATGACTTGCCGTCTCTCTGCCTCAGTGACTGCATCTGCAAGATGGATCGGGCCCTGCCTCCCAGCCTATGTGAGGCCATGCTCCTTGGAAACAGATCTGGCACACAGTAAGGGCTGTGGAAATGTTTGCTGTTGGAAGTGAAGGGTACAGAAAGAACCAAAAATGGGAGCCAAAATAAACCTTTCCTTTTTAGAAAAAAAAAATAGAAAAGAAAGTGAAGGGCAGTGACTAAATTCCTTCGCTATCTAATTTCCCTCTGATTTTGTGTATCTTCACTATTTTGGGGTTTTGCTTTTATTCTTAGACCCCTTTCTCCAGTTTCTTTTATAGTTCATCTGTGAACTGCTCTTTGGAGATTCTCATTATTGGTAGCTATGAAATTGTCAAGCAACACACATCATTGATAAATCTATCCTATGAGCTGAGACATTTAGGGAGGAAGACTGGTAGTCAGAGTCAGGCCCCTGCATCCGAATTCAGCCCTATCTTCTGGCCGGGTGGCTGGCAGCAGGTTATGCAACCTCTTGAAGGTTGGGCTCTCTCATCTGTCAGTCAGAGGTGATACTCAAGTTGACTTCACCTTTGTCCATCCTTCACACATTCATGTGGACCCACCGAATATTTGACAGTGAAACTTTTACCAACTGGGCCAAAATGGGTTTGTTGAAATTAACATAATATTAGAGCCCAGAAGGGACATATGTTTTCTCTAATATACCCAAACTAGTGAGTATTAAGGTTACCAGAGGGGCTCTAGATAACAGAGGGAAAGCCTCAGCAAAGCTAGAAAGGAAGGGTAGGAGAGGAAGAAGGTTGAGGTTGATTAATGGAGGAGCTACATTCAAATATGTGTATAAGTGTGAATGTAGCAGGTCAACCTGGACACTCAGTGTTGGGAGGGGGGAAATGCGGAAGTGAGGGGGAGGGCACCAAGCACTGTGTGAATGTATGCCATTTTCAATATGTTCCACATAAGAAAAGAAACATCTCAAAAAGGCATCGCAAAGCTCATAATGAGTTTTTAGCCCTCCTTTATGATTGTTACTATCATATCATTATTATCCTTTATTTTTAGTACTAGGGATTATACGCAGAGGTGTTCTACCACTGAGCTACACCCTCAGCTCTTTTTTATTTTGAAACAGGGTCTTGCTAAATTATTGCACTTTGGCCTCCAACCTGTAA
This sequence comes from Muscardinus avellanarius, assembly GCF_963383645.1. Taxonomy (NCBI): domain Eukaryota; kingdom Metazoa; phylum Chordata; class Mammalia; order Rodentia; family Gliridae; genus Muscardinus; species Muscardinus avellanarius. The sequence goes on along the minus strand of NC_137786.1, from coordinate 194,593,301 downwards.
TCCTCCTGTCTCAGCTTCCTAAGTACTCAGACTACGGGCATATTCCTAGTTTATGACCTTATGATGACTCTTGTGCAACTGGGGATTGAAGCCAGGGCCACTCTACCTTGAACTATACCTCCTGCCCTGTTTTATTTTTTTATTTGGAAGCAGGCTCTTACTAAGTTGCTGAGAGCCTTGCTAAGTTGCTGAGGCTGCCTTCAAACCTGAGATTCTCCTGACGCCCAGGTACTGGGATTGCAGGCATAATCCTGTTTTATGATAATTTTTGAAGTGTAAATCTTAGAGCTAAGATAAATGGGTGAGTGGGGTCCTTTTTCTCCCCTGGGCCCTTACCCCCCAACTCTTTCCTTAGTAAAGGGCCCCCACCAAGGAAAAAGGAAAATGAAAGAAAAGCTTGAGAGGCCAAAACAAGAGATAGAGAAGATGGAAACTGCACCTGGAGGCCAGTGGCCTTTCTCGGTGCATGATCACTCGTGCGCAGAGCAGTAAAGTACTGCAGACACCTGCAGCAGAGAGGGGACTGAAAACAGCCGTGTGGGAGGTGGGAGAAAAGAAGAAAAAATTTAGCTTCAAAGAACAGATTGAGAGTCTGCAATTAGAAAAACCAGAAAGAAGCTATTTTGTGTCAGCAGTTTTGCATTTCATGGTCAGTCTTGCTTTGATTTGGCATTCTCTTTGGGGGTGGCCTCAAGAGAGGATTCAAGTGTTTACAGCATCTTCCTAGCTCTGCTTCTTGCAGGGCCTATTTCTGGCCCTTGGTTGGGCTGTGCAATTCCTTCATAGCCATGGCTACCTCCATTTGCAATGGTTTTTCATTCCTTGGAGAGGTGGCCTCCAGAGTGACTGCAGGCTCATTGACATTCAGGGGTACAGTAGGGTCACATGCAGGAGAGGATGTACATATCAGCATTCAAAGGCAACAGGATAAACCCTGGTGCACTTTCTCCAATTTGGCACCTCCCATTCAGAACAGAGGCAAAAGGCTTAATGTCCAGAATCCAAGTGTCGACTACTGACCTTCTCCCAGATTCTGACCTGAGAATGAGCCAGAAGTTGTCTTTTTGGAAGGACCCCAAAGGTCTCTCATTTATACATGGGAAAATCATTGCTCCTGGGGCTTAGAAGATGATGTATATTAGAGATATAGCTCATCTCAGGGAGAGAAAACTGGAGAAAAGAGAGTAAATAGGAAGTACAACAACTAAAGTAGTTGCATTTAATTTTGGGAAAATGAGAGAAAGAGAGTGTGTGTGAGAAAAGGGGGGAGGGAGACAGAGAGCACGCTAGCTCTCAAGAGCTGGAAAATAATTTTTCTATATTCCCCAAGGCAATTTAAATAATAGAACCCCTCCCCAAGAAAGCCTTGGGTGATTAACACTGGAGTTTGGATAGTAGTGGTTGCCAGGGTAACCAGCTTCTCCTTCCCATATACAACCCCGGCCTGTCCTCCATGAAGCCACCACACCCTGCAGGTGGCTTTGGAGAGGTGGAGACTGCTAGTAGGGGCAGTCATGGTGGCCAAACTGCCCAGCTGCCAGCTGCCTCTCTACCTGTCCCCAGGGGCTCAGCCTTTGCCATTAGGCACCACGCCCAGGGCCCCCAGTGCAGCCCACCATGTGGCCCCCATTAGTCACGCAGCCAGAACCTCACCAGCCAGTTTCATCCTCAGCAGGGCCTCAGTTACAGAATAGCCAGGCTGGAGATGTGGGAGTCTCCAAGCTGGGGATTCAGCTCTCCCCTGTCATCTGCTTCTCAGAAATCACTCCAGCCTTGTTAGAGACACCAAATCAAAACCAAATGAGGATGAGATTTCCCTTTAAGGAAACATCTAGTCGCTGCCTGTGCCTGCTTGAGCACAGTTTGGGGTGATTTCCTGGAGAATTAGTGTCCTTGACTTTAAAACTGAGCCCCATGGTATTTCAGGGTTCCTTCTGTGGAGAAGGGGATCTTCTGCCAACTTCACTGGGAGCTGCTCTGCTCCAATACTGATATCCTGTAGATTGAGAGACTGCATATTTTGTATATGTGAAGAATTATGCTACTTAGAAAGGTTGAGAACGCTCAGGCTATTCTCCTCAATGTTGACTTTCTTCGAGCTTTCTTTCCCCCAGTGCTCAGTCCCCTCTGGAAAAGCAGAGGCACTTCCAATGTTGTTTGGCCTCATTGGTCCCTGCTGATAAGGAGCCGACTCCCCGTCGCTCTGTGCCAGCCCCTCAAGTGAGCAAGGCTTCCAAGCAATACCACTACTTCAAAGGTGGCTCTATGGCCTACACCTTTTTCTTCTTCTTCTACCCCATGCCAGTAGAGCGTATATTTCCCAGAAGGGGGAATTTGTTTTTGGAGACCATGTCCAGGCCAAATGGCAGGCTCTCAACCAAGGAATCGGCTCTGAGGGAAAGAGTCAGAGCACATATGTGGCAGATAACTCAGCCGACAGCCGTGCTCACCCCAAGCTCCCTGGAGGCAGCCCAGGAGACTCACATCTGCCCATCTTACACCCACTTAGAGCAGTTACCAGCTAGCACTGGAGAGCAGCTCCCCCTTCCTATAGCAGGATCCCCAAAGAACCACATCTACACTGGCGTGGAGGGCTGTGGCATGTGGCAGGTACGCAGAAAAAAAGTGAGCGATGGATGAGAACTAGGAAGCCCAGAGCAGCTCTATGGCAGGGAGAGGGTCTTTGATTGGGGCAACTTCTCAGCTGCCTTCTGTTCTGAAAGCAGGGTGGGGAGGTGGAGAGTTGAACATTTCCTACAACTAACCACATGCAAGGTGTATGCTCCTGTGCATCCAAGCATCCTTGCAACAGTTCTGTGAGGCAGGTGTCACATCCCCATCCTCATCCCCTTGCTTTAAGCCACTGGCAAAGAAATTAGGTGAGGAGAGAATTTGTAAGATCTTCCTGAGGATTTTGAGCTAACTAGTGAGAGTCAGGCTTGCCTGCAGCTCTGCCTGGCTCTAAATCCAGGGCTCACTCCACAGCACCCTGAGTGCCCTCCTCTAACTTCCCACGACTTCCGCTCCCTGTCTCCAGGAGTATAAAGTTGTGGTTTTAGGGATTGAAGCCAGGGTACTCTACCTATGAGCTACACCCTCAGCTCGATTTTATTTTTATTTTTAGTTTGAAGCTGGGTCTTGCTAAGTTACCATGTGCTACTAACCTTGAACCTGTGATCCTCCTCTCTCAGCTTCCCCAAGTACTAGAATAACAGGCATGTACTGCTAAGCCTGGCTTAGATCCCATTTCTTTCTAAGTCCTCAAGATAGACAAGGACCCCCATGTGGCACATGGCCCACCCGAGCCCTGCATGACTACCTTTGCATGTGTGGAATATGGACTCCAGGGAGACAGAACCCAGTCAGGCACCAGAACTGTAAGCCATGGGGACATGAAATTTGAACCTGGCCTTTATGGCAGCCTCTGTCCATGTTGTCACTCTTGAAGACTGTGTCTGGCTTACAGCACAGGTCCCATTCTGCTTGTATTGAAGAAAGCTACAGCAGAAGGAACTCAGGGTTAGAATCACAGGGTTTGGGACCAACACCCACCTCCTTCTCCTGCTTCTTATATCAGTTGATCTACATAGCAACTGACTCTGCCCATATTACAACTACCTTGAATAAGCGGCCATTCATTCATTATTCAACAAGACATGTATTGAGCACTGTGTACCAGGCACAATATTAAGCATTATACATCTTCGAGGTACTCAGTAAATATGATCTCACTGAATGAAGTACAAATCCTATTATAGTAGTAAAATCACAAGCTTTGGTCAGGAAGGGCAAAAGAAGTTAGTGTTTGAATGATAATTTTCATAAGGATACAATATACATCCATGTCCATTACACTATTTGGTAGCTGATCCTCCAGCTCAAATTGAGAGCATTCTGGAATATGTGGGGAACTCCGAGGACAGAAGGTGACACATGACATTGGCACAGCTGAAAGTGATATCAGTCTTGGAGTTAGCCAGCATCAAACACAAGAGGGCAAAGACTAGGAGGAGAAATGCTGGAGTACCTACTGTATCTCATTAAACCCCAAATGGCCCTATGGGACCAGCAGGTGTTTTCATCTCCTTTTTCTAGACAAAGGACACGAGGCTCAGGGAGGATAACTTATTGTTCCAATCACAACAGCCAAAGTGGCAAAGCATCTAACTCCAAAGTTTCTGCTTTTTAACACTTATACCAAGGCTGAACTTTTTTTCAAAAGAGGATCACAAGACAGACTACATCTGTGGGTTAGATGAGGCAGGTTGTGATAAAGAAAAGGTATGGCTGTGGAGATACGTGAATAAACACGAGAAGCATGGTTATGTTTCATCAACAACAGCAGCAATTACTACTAAGTCGGTTGGCAGCACACGGCATGAGCACTTGGGGCATGGTCCTCGAAACTTCACACACATATGTAGAGCAGCCTTGCAGAAGGAAGCCCAGACTTCCAAGAGGAAGACTGACTACCATGCCAGGTGATCATTTTTATCTCTGTTTCCTAGGCAAGGGGACTGAGCCTCTGAGAGGGTCATCAGTTTGCTCTAAGTCATATCCAGGAAATGGCTGACCAGGGGTTTGAACCCAGGTCTTTCTCACCTTCAGATTTACATGAATTTTCATGAGCTTACACTGAAAGTCAAACAAGGGTGGATGAAGGAACTCCTAGAATCTCAGAAGACCATGAAAATCACAGAAGACCATGAACTTTCCTTAACCAGATGGTTCCCACATTTAGGGGATCAGATCCATACTTACCAGCTATAAGGAAAGTTTGTTAGAGAGAGGTGGGCTTCACCCATAATCAGAGGAATCTGCTATGGTCTGAGGTCCAGGTGGCAGGACAGCCCCCAGGAAGAGGCAGGGTGAAAGGTCTGTGGGAGAGTGAGAAAGAGTTTGGGTCTGAGCCAGGTGGGCATGCTGGCTCCACCATTTTCTACCTGGAGACTTGGACAAACTTCTGAATGGCCTGAGTCTCCATATCTTGTTTTTTGGCAGTACCAGGGATAGAACCCAGGCCCTTGTACATGCTAGGTAAGTACCCTACCACTGAGCTACATCCCCAGCCCTGAGTCTCAGTATCTTCACCTATAGGATAGCAGCACTGTAGCTTTTAAGAGTATGTGCTTAGGATCAAACAGAGTCAGAGTCTCAGATAAATCACAACCTCTGGGTATCTGGGGTTCTCCCTAAGATGGGCATAACAAGGACTAATTCAAGGCTGGTTTTAATGAAATCAGTGTCTATGGATTGCCTTAACATAGAGCCTAGCTCCAAGCAAATACTCAACAAATAGTTCTTACACAAGGGGAGAGAGCAAAGTTTGTAAGAGCTTCATCTATGGAGAGAGCCCCTTTCCAGCCAATGGCAACTACAGACTGATCCATAGTAAGGCAGAAGCATATTTCAATTGGAAAATGACATCTTCCTAGCTGGGACCATATGGAGCCAGGACACCAGGTGGCCCAGGGCTAAGACCAATCACAAGGTCCAATTGGAACTAAATAAAATGGCCCCCTGGAGGAAATAGCTCCGGTGAGGCTCACAAATCCCCATGACATGTCGTTTTAGCATGTTCCACATCAGCCTGGGCCTCACACTCTGCCTGGTGCCTGAGGCCCTGTTTCTTCCCTCTGGTGGGACAGAGATCAGGCCTCAGCTGTGAGTTCGCCTCTTGTTGAGGGAAGGGTACATGGCACAGCAGGGTCCTGGCTCCTGCTGCTGTAGAGAGCCCAAAGGAGAATCTGCTTCACAGAGAACTGTGTTGTCACCTGCCAGTAGCCCCCAAAGACAGACTGCATGACCCTCTCCCTTCCATTTTATTAACACTCTTTGCCCCTGCATTTCAGTTCCTTCCAGGGCAACAGTCTCAACACAGCCCTTCTTTCTCTCCTTCTCTATCTTCTGTAACAATCTGTTTTTTTTTTTTCCCCAGCCATGGCAAAACAGGCCATATTTTTGGTATAAGAGATGGTATAGTGGTTTCTGGAAGATGGACTTTTGCGCTGCTGTCAGGGCCCTAAAAGAGAACTCAGCTCTGTTGTTTTATCAGCCACTACAAGTCCAAAGCAACAGTCAATGAGCCTCCTTCACTGTGGGCTTCAAAGGCCATAAGTGTAAGAATCAGTCGCACTTCTAACTTCCTCCAGCTGGCTCCCCCATGCCATTATAAATACTTTAATATTGAACAAAGCATGATGTGTTTTGCTCAAGGAAAAGAAAGGCCAACACTTGGGGACTACTGAGTTAAGAAAACTTAGCAGGTTTCCTTTCTGCAGGATTTCCCAGAATTAAAAAAAAAAAATTCATTAAGTATTTCCAAGACAGGGATCAGGGCAGAGGAAGCAGCTATGCCTTTCCCAGACTTTGTCCCAGAGTGTTTTGAAGGGAACACACTTTGAGAAACACTTAAATAATCGGCAGCATGAAACTCTGGAGACTGATAGCCCTTTAGGTGGGGGAAGGGGTTGAACCTGGGTTCTGTAGCTTACCAGATGTACGGATTACTTTAGGCTCTGCTTTGCCTTATTCCATGGGAATGACTATAATCATAAAATAACTATATAAATGGTAATTCTACCTCACAGAACTGCCATGAGAATTTGTGGCTAAATTCACAAATTTATATATCTCAGAAATAAATGGACAGTCAGTGGTTGCAAGTCTTATTGTTGACACTGCTGATTTCTTTATGAAAAAAGATGAGACAGAGAAGGTCTTTGCACTTGTTTTCTAAAGGGGCAAGGAGAGAGAGGTGGGAAGATTTTCCTTTGTAACCAGTTTTGGTTGTGACCATTGAAGGTGTGGGTTGTGGCCACCATGCAGGAGACAGAGGCAAGCCTGAGCCCCCAGCTCTGCGACCTAACAAAGAAATGGCTTAGGGTGGGGGGCTCCGCCTGGCCCTTCATGGATGGTGGCTGGGAATAGCCAATCGTATTTACTCCCTCACTTGCTGGGAACAATTGTCCCTCTCAGTGGGCCTATTGTCTCCTGTAAAGCAGGCACATAACTCCCATTGGCGCTGATGGGATTATGTGCTCCTATCGGGAGAGAAACAGAGCCCAAGCTTGAATAAGAGATGGGCCAGCAGTAGGTCCCCTCGGTGACCTATCTCAACATGAGCATTGGTTTGATTATCAGCCGAACACAGTGAGGCCCCTTTCAAGAGAACTATTCAACCTTGGGCATTTGTAGCCTGGCTGCTTCTTGATAACTTTTCATGGAGTAGGCTGATTGCATCAAATTCAGAACAGAATGAAAAGACTTCAAATGTCCATGACATTAGATCTGGAATCAAAATGGCAGCAGATAATGGCTTTCCAAATGGCTGTGTTGTCCCCATGGCCTTTGATCTGTTTTACATCCATCCCACAAAGAAGAATGTCAAAAAATATTTGAATTCCTTTCCCATGTTGTTAAACTGATGATTTTTGTTGTCAACGTGTGTGTGCATGTCTGTTTAAGTTTACTTTGTGTTAATAGGAAGTAGAAAACAATGCATATTTTATAAAATGATATATGATTATAATTATAATGGGTTTTTCATTATTGATTCAAACAAAAACTAAGTTTGAAGTACTACCACTTAATAGAATAAAAACCACCAGATCAGAGGAGGTCATATGTTAATTTTAGCTGTGAATTTTACCCAGCACATCTTTAAAAAAAAAGTGGCAGTTCTGAAAAACATTCTAAACACTTTTAGAAGAACCAGCATCCCCCACTCAGACTGCTTTGACTGTGTGGACTCTTGAGCACCCTAATACAAGCATGAAGACCACATTTCTAGTGCCAAGGTTTGCCTGGACAGGAATGTGCATCCTTCAAGCACAGACTGGAAGTTCTGTGTGTTTAAGATTCCTCTGCTAATCATTAAAGGTGGATTACAACAAAATAGTATTTCAATTTATCCATTTGACATATCCAATGGTTTGAAACTCCAGCACAAAACATCCAGAAAGATTTGGAATGGCAGGGGAGACCTATTTTGTGTCAGGTAGGAGAGAGGCCTCTGTGAACCCCTCTTGGGTAAATTATCTTAGATCAGTTTTGGAAAAAAGTAGAAAACCCAGCCCAGGATCTGGAAACCAATCTTTCCATATTGTTTCTTGCAATGTTATATGAATCTACAACTATTTCAAAATAACAACTTAAAACTGTACACTCAAAAATAAAACACAAACATAGACTCTGATATGCAAGCATAAAAATAAACAAGAAAGTTATAATAAAAAATAAAATAGAAGAAAGTGCTAGAATTGAAGCAGTGAGCTTCCACGGGCTCAGAGGTCAGGGAAGACTCCTCAGAAGAGGTCACGGTCAAGCTGAGTGATGGACCATTGTCATGAACCCAAATCACAGCTTGGCTGGGACATTTATATATATACACAAAACACAACCTTTTCAGTGTCAATGGTATTTAAAGATAATAGGAACAAAATACAATCCGGGAGATTATCTTGGTCTGAGCTTCTCTCTGGGTGGTGTTTGCTCATCAGACCAGATCCAAGCACAGGTGTTGCAGAAGGACTGGGTCTGGGTTCTGTACTTTCCTTCCTATGGTAGCCGTATAGGCAAGTTGCCCATTTCTCTGAGACTCAGGTGCTTTCCCTGCAAAGTGCAACCTCTGGGCCAATTTCTGAACATATATTTCACCTCGTAATCCTCATAAAAAGGCAGGTACTTTGTTATTTCCACTATTCAAATATAAACACTGAGCTACGAGGAAGATTCAATAGTTTGTCAATATCATATACAAAGTGGCAGAGTCAGGACAAGACTCCAGATCTATGACTTAAAATGCACTTAGACTAGATTAGATATAACTATGAACTTGTCTCCAGGGCTGAGAACCAGACTGGATATAGATGGTAAAGACAACCATACCTAGAATCCACTTAAAAGCAGGGAGAAAAGACAAAATCCAATTGGTGACTGCTGAGGGATGACCAATTCCAAAACATATCACCAAATTATCACAGCAAAACTGCCTATCAGCTTCAACCACACAGAAAATGAAATCAAACATCACGAAAGATGTATAGCTATGAAAACAAAAGGGGGCCTGAGAGACCTGGATTTTGAATCCGACTCCATCATTTATTAGATTGGATGCTTTGGACACCTTACTTAATCTGAGGCCTAGTTTCCTCATTGGTGTGTGTGTGGGGGGTAACGATAGATCATCATCTGAAGGTTGCTGTGAGGTTGCCTTAGAATACCACCTGGCACAGGGGGCGGTTTACTGTCTTTGTCCTCATCATATATCCTCATTGTTATCTGCAACTCTTATTGTAGGGTTGCTGAGAATTAAATTAAATATCGCATGTGGCGGTACCTACATCCATCAACATTTCTCTTGATATTTCACTGAATTTTTTTTCCCTTTAACAGAAACACAAATTTTCCTAGATCACCAGAGACTCTTCCCGTTATCTTCTTTCCACCATGGGTTTCATAATTTAAAAGACATCGTCTCCCAAACAAGTTAAACATTTGGAAGGTAACTCATTCATGTCTCCATTTATTATTATTAATAATATTATTATTATTATTACAACTACTACTACTACTACTACAACTAATCTCATTATTAATCAGGGGCATATATGGTTGCCAATCTGAACTCCTGCTCTCCAGTAAATAAGCATGTTTACCATGCTGGCTTATTAGATAGGATTCTTGTCAAAAGCTAAGGTGTCTGTGCCAAGGTCATGAACCGACAGTGTGACTCTTATGAAGCAGAATATATCTTTGCTTTAGAGAGTGCTAAAAATGGCTTCTAATCCCCATTGTCATCCTCCTGAAGCTCAAGGACATGTACTTATAGGATAACCTTGGACCTCAGCTTTGAGAACTCCAGGTCAGGGCCAAGTTTAAGGACTACATCTGTATTCTGCCCCCTGCAATGCAGTACATGACCTGGGATGGGTCATTTAGCTCCCCTTCTCTCTAGCTTTCTTTAATAGGAACAATATTAACCTCATAAGGCTCATAAAGGTTATTAGTAGATACTGAACAAATGTCAAATCTCCATTTGATTTCCCAGACTACAATGGGTATTGTCACATTCTAGGGATCTTGTCAAAGTGTGGGTTCAGATTCCCATGTAGGAGGTAGTGCCTGAGATTCTGCATTTTGAACATCCACCGAATGTGCTGGTGCTGCTCGTCCTTGGACCACGCCTTGGGTAGCAAGGCTGTAATATGCACCCAGAGAGGGCTTAGGAAGAGGCAGTGAGGTTCAAGCCTGGAGAGCTTGGCTCTAATCCAATGAGCATGGTATGGCTGGTGGAGAGAGCTTTTAAAATAGATAGACCTTGACTTGATGGTCAGCCAGCCTTCTGCTAGTTGGTAGCTTTAAGGAGGTTGAGTGATTTCACTAAGGCTTATTTTTCTCTTCTGGAGACTGGAGAAAAACTGCCCACACCTCATTAGAAGGCTTGGAAGACGAATAGGGACCACGTACGTAAAGCACCTAACAAGTGCCCAGTGAATAATAGTAATCCTGATTCCCTAAATCTTCACAACATGGCTTTCTGATCCTAAATGAATTAATTCATCTATGTGAGCCTGGGTTGCAGCCCACAAGCTGGCCCAGAGCTCTTCTATATCTATTCTCCTAGTTATGGAGCTGGGTCCTAGTGTATCTTTGGCCACTATCTTGGGCCTGTCCGCCTGATTCTAGGAGCTTCACAGAAAGTCTGTACTAAGAAGGTTCTAATACTCTTGGCCAAGGGAGAAGGAGGCATGTGTGCTGTTTGCTGAGTTGGAGTTCAATTGGACAGTAAGAAGATGGATTCCCATGCTACTGGAGTTAACTGAGAATCCTAATTTTTAAATCCTCAAAGCAGGCCTGGTGAAGCCCACTGCACCCTAAATGTCAACAGAGAATGAAGTTTGGCTCAGGATTGATGAGACCTCATGATCAAAGGAGGCAGATGAGACTGCTGCGATATAATTTATTAATAAGGGATAAATAGAATGCTAATTAAGGCAGAGCTTGCGAGAAGGAAAATTCCCAAAGTAAAACTTTAGGGAATGCTCAAATGATTACCATTTTAATTAAAAGTATTTCATCTGATACAAATGACAAGCCACCCCTTCTCACCATGAGGGCTGTCTGAAATGCAGAGCTGCTACATCTTCCAAAGGGGCAGAGGCCTGGAGATGGTACGTGGCTAAGCTGTGTTCCTCCATGGTCCTCGCCTGGTTTGCTCCTGCCTGTTGGGTTTGAGTCTCTTCCCACCACTGCACTCCTACTCTGAGAGGTCAAGTATAGCTGAATCTCCTGTGACTGGGGTTCCCACAGATGCTCCAAATCCTAGGATCCAAACCTCTCTCCTTAGCCTTTCCTTCCCTTCTAGAGCTTCTTAGCTGTTTTCCCTGGCTCATGCCAGGCCACCCACCCTCCACAGCCCTGCTTGGGTAATCTTGCTTAAATGCAAACCTGTCACCTCCCTCGTTTGCTTGGGAAACTTCCTCTGGTTCCTCATTAACCACACCAGTAAGAATAGCAGTGATTTATTGGGCACTTACTATGTTCCAGGCAATGAACATTCACATGCATTCACAACAATCCTACCAAGTAAATGCTAGCCCTATATCCAAAATGGAAAAACTGACATTGAGAGATGTGAAATGTCTGAGCCAGTCATTCAGGGTGGAAGTGGCAGAAACCAAGGCCTGAAACCAGCTTTGAAGCCCATGTTCTTGACCACTCATCTGCACTGCTTCCATGACTCCTTTCTTGCTATAGGAGAAGGTCTATGTTCGTTCCAGAGGATGCCAGGCCTCATCTAACCCCCACCCTCACTTTCTGCTGTTTGGACTGCTGCTCCAGTGCTGACCCCTACAGACCCAGAGCTGTGTGCCAGTGGTCCTCACCCTGCTTCCTTCTCTGCCCTGCCTCCTTCATGACTGATCCTTAGTGAGACACTGAGCTCCCAAGACACAGGGACTGTGCCTTTCACCTCGGCATTCTCAAAGTCTTCATAGTGCCCCGTACAGAGCGGGTGCTTACCACATGTCCACCAAAGTCACTCGGCCAAAGACTAGCTGTGCATCTAGGTCTATGCTATGGATACAGCAGGGGACAGACTGGAGCATACAGTGTAGTGGAAGAGACAAACAAGAAACAAATGATCAGGTAAGTAAAGATGATAGCAGAGAACAGTGGATACTCTCAATGTGCTCAAGTAGAGAGAGGCAATACAGAATAACTAGAAAAAGAAGTTGGGAGGCCCCATAAGTGGTGCCAAGTGAACAGAATGATGAGAAGAAACCACACAGCCGAAGGACTAGCAAGTGCAAATATGCTGAGGTGAGAAAACATTTGGTGTTGTGTCTGAAAATAAGAAGATGCCCAAAGAGCAAAGAGTAGGGATAGAGAGTAAATGTATGCCTCTGAAAAGGGTTAGCATGAGCCAGCTACAGGAAGAATCTCCGATGGCGGTCAGCTTTCACCCAGTCCTGAATTTTACCCAGGATTATCCCCCTGACATCCAGGACATGTGTGGAAGTGGTCAGCTGATGATCTTCTTAGGATGGGGAGAGAATTGTTTACACCATTGGTTACCAACCTCAGGGAAGGGTGTGGGCACAATTTTTCACCTTGGGGAACACTTGGCAATGTTTATAGATATTGTCTTAACAGGATGCTTCTAAAACTTTGAAAGCTCAAAATGATTACCATTTCAATTCAAAGAATCTCACCCAATTCAAATAACAAGTTACCTTTTCTCATTATGAAGGCTGCCTGAAATGCAGAATTGGCTACATCTTCCAGTGAGTGGAGGTCAGAGATGCTGCTAACCACCCTACGACATACAGGACAGTCCCCATCACAAAGATTTATCTGGTCCTAAACACCAATAGTGCTGAGGTTAAGAAGCCCTGGGCTACAACATAATCCTGGTTGGAGTAACAATGGCAACTGGCTCTGGTCAGCAATATGATTCAATCTAGACCAATGGCCAGCTTTTTCTATCACTTACATTTGCTCAAATCCACTTTCCCTTCTACCTCCTGATCATAAAACTTTCTCATGACAATAACAAAAATGTTCAGGTAGCCTGCACCAGCCATTCGTGGCCCTAGGAAGCCCATTCACCACCACTCTGTGTGGACACTGAATTTTAACTTGCAAACAATAAGGTCCAGGAGAGCCCTGCACTGGAGTCTACAGGACTGAGTATGGGTGACTTCTACACTTTGACACTGGTTGCCTTCCCTCTAATTACTTTTCTGGGGATGATTCATTCCCAGGAAAGCATGAGAGCCCCCCAGGCAAATTATACGCCCTGTTTATGCAGATCAAGCTCTGAAGTTGCCTTGAGAACAGATTGCCCTTGCACCTAGCCATGATGCTACTAGATTTAATCCATCAACCCCAGCAGGGAGGCTGGGGTTTGTAGAAACCAGAGCCAATGTCCTTAAATACCCTGGTTTGTAGCTCAGCTCTGCCACCACAGGTGGCTTGCACTCTGTGAAATGGGAATACTACTACTTCCCCTACATTTCTTATTTTATGAATCTCCTAGAAGATGCTGGAGGTACTGCAGCGACATTATTGTTAACAGAATGCCTGACCTTGAAAAAGAATTAGAGATCAGCCTGCCCAATCTCTTCATTTTAGAGAGGCAGAAACTCAGACCTGGAACAATGAACAGACTGGCCATTTTCCGGGTTTTGAAAAGAGTAGAGCAGGAGCAGATATTGTATCCACAAATTACTGATGAGAAAACTGAGGCCAGGTCTGAACACAGGTGGGCCCCAAAGTTTGGCCTTTCTGGACATCACCATGCAGCAGGTGCTAGGCACTGTCACCTGTAACAAGCTAGCCTGCCACCAAGCCTGCAGCTTCACAGAGCAGCAGGAAGGGCAGAGCACCTCTTCTGGGGGAAAGCATTAGCTGCCCAGCTTTGCAATGGGCTGGGAACTGACCACAAGTGTCCTTGCCTGAAGATGTGTAATTCTAGAGCTTCAATGTTCTTTCTCTATTCTTTATCATTCCCTTAGTAATTTTATGAACTCTCACATCCTTTAATACCATCCATATACTAGAAACTTCCATACTTAACTCTATTCCATTGATTCTAAGACATACACTTTTTCATATTTTAATATATTTAAAGTTGGGGTTCATCCTAGTTGCACTCGTGGTGCTTTTTCTTGGTAATAAATAAAATAATGTGGTCTTATAGTCAGTGATATTTCAGATTTGATGAAATACTTGACACAGTTACTCCTAGAACACCAATTTGAATTCTACATTCATAAATCACAACCCATTTTCAACATCTCCCCTTAGATGTGTAACAGGCATCTCAGATGCAAATGAGTACAATCGGATTCCCATTTTTACCAACTCAGCAACTGGTAATTCCATTCCCCCAGGTGTTCAGTTCTAAATCTTGGGGTCACCTTGGACTCCTTTCTTTCTCTCACAATCTGCATCCAATCTGTCAACAAATCTCGCTTGCTCACTTCAAAATAAGTCCAGAATCCAACCACCTCCCACCAATCTGCCTCCATTGTTCTGCTCCAAGCACGTCTCATCTCATACCTAGATTATTCCATCTAACTCCTGACTGGTTCCCTGCTTCTATGCACAGGTGGCAGGCAGAGAGAGCCTGTGGTTAAAATGGTCCTTCACGATTGCCCAGCTCCCTGCTGTAATCATTCCCTGCCTTGTTATACTGTTTTTTTAAAAATAGCTTACACTTTGCTGAAATTGTATGTAGTTACTTCTTTACATAGTTATCATCTGATTCCTCAACCAGAATGTGAGCCCTGGGGCAAGGATGTTTCTGTCTCCCTGTTTAATAGAACAGTCTATGTTAAGCATATAGTAGGTGCTAAGCATGTATGTATGCATGTATATACATATATATATTGAACCCAGGGGCATCTGACGTCCAAGTTATACCCCAAGTCCTTTTAATTTTTTATTTTGAAACAGGGTGTTGCTCAGTTACTGAGGGTTTCACTGAGTAGCTAAGGTTTTCTTGAACCTGCAATCCTCCTGTCTCAGCCTCTCAAGGACTGAGATTATAGGCATGAGCCATCACACCTAAGAATAAATAGTTCTTGAATGCATTATTTCTCCCAGGATAATGTTTTTAAGGGAGCATTGGTTTGAAAGTCAAACAAACCTGGGCTCAAATTCTGAATCTACTACTTCATGGCTCTGTGATTTAAAAGAGTCATTTAAACTCTCTGAGTTAGCCGGGCATGGTGGCTCATGCTTGTAATACCAGGATTTGGGAGGCTGAGACCGGAGGATCGCGCTTCATGGACAGCCTCAGCTATTTAGTGAGGCCCTTCACAACTCAGTGAGACCCTGTTTCAAAGTAAAGAATTAAAAAATTGGACAAGGGGTGTAGCTCGGAGGTCAAATGCCTTTGGGTTTCATCCCCAGACCCATAAATAAATAAATAAATAAATAAATAAATAAATAAATACACTAACCCAAGTAAGGGAAGGAGGAATGGGGAGGGAATGGGGTTGGAGTGGGGAGGGGTTAAATCAGTGATGTGTATATGTATGTACACACAAGGTTTTTACCCCAATATGAATATAATGCACCAATAAAAAATTTTTTTTAAATAAGAAAGAAAGAAAGGAAGGAAGAAGTAAAATTCAACACTATATATGAGATTGCTGCATTAGATCAAGTGGTACTTTTTATTTATTTTAAAATCCTGGTCAAAAAATAATTTAATTTGAAGAGTTTTGCTGTTATGCTACTGCTGAAGAATAAAGCAACCAACATGGTTAAAAATAAATAAAATAAATAAATGAAATAAAATAAACTCTCTGAGTCTATGTTGTTGTGAGGATAAATGGCCTCATGTGCACGAAGCACTGAATAGTGCCTGACAAATAGCAGAAGCTTGGTTGTTATCATTCATTACTATTATTACTATTGTTATTTCAACTTTTAAACTTAGCCACAGAGCTCTGGAGCTTGTCACAAAATCACAGCACGTGTTAGTGGGATATGAGCTCAGAGCAGAAATGCCCATACACTGGGGTTGGGAAGACCTGGATTTAGGTCCTTGCAATGTCATATTTCAGCAGTGTGACCCTGGACACGCCATTTTAACCCTCTGAGCTTCAGTGTTCTCATGCATGAAGAGGAGATAATGACACCATCTATTTTATATGATAGTTGTGAGCATTTCTAGAACAAGTGTAAAGCGCAGAGCGTACTGCAAATTCTAAGCAATGTTACCTTGCATTATTACCATCTAACCCAACAGGGCTCGGTCCCCAGCTCCTCATGCATAGGGTACGTGCCTAGGCTGGGCTTCCCCCCAGCCTGCCCAGCCACCGTGGACGGAGCTGGCAACTGCTCTCCTGTGACTACACTCCCTCCCTCAGAAACAGCTCTGCTGCAGCCTTGGAGGCAGGACCCACACCTGGCTCCCTGCTGGGGTGACTGGACTGCTCCTGCTAGGCTCTAGTCTGCCTGCCACTTCCAGTGGTGAAGATGACAATGGGCACTCGTGGTCCTTCTGCTGCTGCCAGCATGTTTGCTGGGCCAAAGGTTTCCACTGCAGAGGAGGAAGATGGGGAGCAGCTGATTTTCCATTCTAAATATAACGCATGCTTTTACAGCAATCTCCACAGCCCTACAAAGGGAGGTAAATGATAGAAAGCAGATTTTTTTTTCTATAAAGAAACACTGTGTTCCACTCTAATTTTTTTTCCTGATTTGAACTCCATTAATCCAGAAGTCGAAATACCTGTGCATCCCTCCCATCTTCCCAGCCAAGCACTGAGTAATTGAAAGAGGTTGCTGTGTGAGAGCCTGGGATAATAGGGTGCGGCATAGTGTTCTATTCCTCTCCCCAAATCTAGGATCCCACCCTGCAGCAGCCACCCTGGAAATCTTTGGTCCTCTTTGCTGGGGTTCCAGGGTGACTGAGGCAAAAAATGTTCCTGCATCCCTGTGGGGTAGGTTCTAACTGGGGAACAAGTTCAGACAGGATGCAAAGACCTAGACAAAGTAATTTCCATTAAGGTTAGGACCCCAAAGTAAAAGACAATGGTGACATGCTATAGAATCTCTGGGGGTGTGAGGGAGTTCAGCTGCTATTTCAGGGTCTGTCTCCAAAAGCCACTCTGAGAAAGTGACATTTCCATATCCCCTTATTTCAGTATATACTTGCTTGAGGTCAGGGAGCAGCTGTACCCATGGCCCAAACCCAGTGCCCAGCAAGAACTAAGCAATCCACACATATGCGTTAGATGTTGAATCAATAAACATAAAGGGAGGCAATTATTTCATTGAAGGGTGAGAATAAAATTGTGTTCTGTCTATCCCTCTAGCTTAGTTAAAGGATGCAGCAAATCAGAAAGCAGGACGGGCCACTCCCACATGTCCGGGGGTGGCTGGACAGTAGTGCCAGTGGGAGGCAGCAGTGCAAGCCCAGGTGGCCACCATTAGTCAGGGCAGCTGTGGCCTCAGCAGATGGCTCCGTGGCTCAGCTCTAGGTGGGTCCTGGCTGGGTCCTCTCTTCCTGGGCCTCCCCACTGCCACTGTCTGTCTACTCCGAGGACTTGAATTCTGCTTCTTCACCTCAGCAGGAGTACTTTCTGTTTTGTGTAGTCAGGGTCCATGACTGATACTCTCTTCTTCCTTTAGTCCTTTAAAACAGTTGACAAAGTCAGTCTCAAGTCCCCTAAGAGTCCAGGCAGCTACTCTATAATTATCCTCACAATTATCCTCTCTTGATTCCAGCTGGAGACACCAGACCCCATCCTTAACCAGGTGGGAACGATGGGCCAGCTGATTCTGCCCTGAATCTCATCTCGGGACCTCTGGGCCTTGGAGACCACGGTGCGTAATGATACAGAATGTGGGCTCTGAAGGCAGAGAATCTGCGGCCACATCCTCTCTCCTCACCTGCTCACTAAGGACCTTGGGCAAGTGATTTTTTTCTCCTTGTAAAGTCGATACACAAGTGTCAAAGGACAAAGCCAGGATTAGAAGGGATTATCACATGTGAAACAGAGCACATCTCTTGGTCCCGAGTAATAAATAATGTTGGCTAGCAACAGTAGTAGGAGTTGTAATAGAAGTAAAATGGAGGTAATAGTAATCAAGGGTGGGCATCTTTAATCCCAACATCTGAAATCTGTAATTTTTTGAGCCTCTATATGTAACTACAAGTAGAAAAGTATTGTATAAAATTACCTTTGGGAGATGTGTAGGACACTTATATAAACATAAAAGAATTTTGTGTTTAGACTTGGGTCCCACCCAGAAGATATCTTATTATGTGTATGCAAATATTTCAAAATCTAAGAAAAATTCAAAATCTGAAAGATTTCTGGTCCCAGCCATGTTGGATAAGGGTTATTTAATCTGTGGTAGCAATTCTAGAAGTAGTAATTTATCTCTGGATGCTCGTGTGCAAGAGAAAGACACTTTCCTTGCTTAAACCAGTGGTTTTATGGTCTGTTACACAAAACAACAAAGGCTTGCTTTCCATGCCTTAGTAGGGCACATCAAAAAATATACTGAGTTTAAAAAAGTTACATTTACACTAAAGTTAGAATGATGTAAAAAATATGCCCATGCAAAGACTTGAAGGGAACCCCTGAGGAGGTGATGAGATTTTAGGAGAGAGATTTCCCATTGAAATGCCATGTTTTCTTCATATTTCAATAAAACTGTCTCAACAGATGAACAGCAGAGAGCCTGAAATGAGGTGAAGTGTGATCATGGTCTGTCTCCTAAGAGGGGAATGTGTGCCTCAACTCTCCTTCCGCTATAGGGCCCTGGGCTCACTGAAGCCCAGAGGGAAAAGACAGGTGTTCCCTGGTGACAGCGTGGGAATAGGGCCGTGCATAGACATGCTCAGCATGAGGCTGAGAGAGAATGAAGCTTCTTCAAGGGCCACACCTCCCAAAGCCCACATCTACCTTCACATCCCCTGACGGCAGGGTGGGGACATTATCAGGAGAGGTGGGTCAACAAGACTCACATTAAGTGCCAGGACTTTCTTCTCCATGTATCTCCCCACCTCCCTCGGGTCCAGCTGCCCTCAAGCCTAATACTGCTTTTTGTTAGGGCCAAGGTTCCTGCCAACAGCAATCTTTGAGGGTCATTAGATAAATATCCATGACTGTGTGTCCACCAGGGAGAAAGTTGGAACTTCTGGACACATTGGGAGGTCAGGGAGACTGTCTCCATTGGCTAAGAAAAGGCAGGCTGCTCTGCATAAGGTAGGTGTGGGGATTTCTGCTTCCATGGGCCCAAGATATCCGTGCCCTCCAGTTCTGAGCACAACCCCCTGCACCCTGGCAGCAAAGGATGGGGGGGGGGGTCCCTGTTGCTGCTGCCTCCTGTCTCCCGCCACTTCTTGCCATTTGCTCACATCCTTCCCCGTGGCTCCCTGTGCACACAAACTTGTCAGCACCTCTCTAAATAAGATGTGTGGTTTCCGCATCACTAACAACAGACCACAGGCTTTGCTTCTCAGCCTGCACCTTCTCTTCTGTTTCACTTGGACTGAGCTTGTTGACAGGCGATGAAAGAAACATGTCCAACACCCCTTGGAGAGTTTATGCTCGAGCGGCTTGGGGTGGGCACACAGCAAAGCCAGGACACTCCCATCATCTGAAACACGATGAAGGGAAGAGGTCGCTGGAGACTGGCTTCTACTCTGCCGCCTGCTCACTGTGTATCCCCCGGCAAATTAATGTACCTCTCTGGGCTCCAGTTTCCCCATTTGGCCGTGGGAGAATCTAGCTCTGGTGCCCTGTAGTTCTGGCAAACCTACACTGGCTTAGGCTGCTGTACTTTGAATTTATGACCTGGAAAGCAATTTGAATACCAATTTGATATTTCTCTGATGGAGGAATGAATGTCACTTACATGGCAATAACCACTTTGATTCAAACCAGGGACTAGCAACAACAACAAAAAGCTTCTCCAAACTCATTTCAATATAATTGTGTCTATAAAACCCCAATCTTACCTAACTCTAAACACTAAACCATAGCTGTTCGTTAGCTGAGGCCAAAGGGTCTGGACACTGTAATTCTAAATTATTTTGTAGAAAACCCAGAAGTTTCTATGGCATCAGCAGGAGAGAGACATCATTTCCTGGGGAAAGTCCACAGAGCTTAAGCTGGAGTTCTGGCAGCTTTCCACTATGAAATTCAGATATAACAAAATAAAATAAAGCAGTTCCCAGATTAGAATGGAGACAGGGCACCTTGCCCAACTGTTCTAAGACTCTGTCACCTGGCCTGGCCCTTTTAGGCCCAGCCCCCACCAGTGCTGGCGCTGACCTCAGCTCCCCGCTCCACAGCCAGCAGCCCTGGGAGCTGGACTTGCTAGATCAATGGAAACATCAACTGTGCCAGACGCGTCTGCCCTACTCCAAGCCCGCCGTGGAGCTAGGGGTTCAGGAACAGAGCTGGACCATCTGTCATTAAGCAATGCTGTTAATTGCTGTGCTAATGGTTTGAATTGGAGGCACGAAATGCACATTGCAGATTTAGACACATCTCGGCCATACTATTTCCTGTCCCTTACAGCCTGGCACAGTCTCTCAGATGCAAAGGAAAGGTGGCTGAGTCACGGCCTAGGTACAGGTGTTGCATACTCCAGTGGACAGCCACTCTGGATAGCAAGCTTTGAGAATTTCTTAGCCAGAAACTCACTCTTCCAGTTGCCCATGGATCCAGTCAAAAGATACTGGCTTTACAGTGGACACTGTCAAATGCCAGGGCTCCAGAGATGATAACAACATTGACCTTCCTTCAGGGGATCATAGTCCAGCAGGGAAGATGGACAGGTGGACAATACTATCAAGTATGTATGACAAGTGCTAGAAGTCAGTCTCCAGGCTGTGGGAACACAGACAGGAAACATCTAACCAACTGGAAGTCTTCCTGAAAGAGGAGACCTGAGTTAAATGTTAAAGGAAGAGCAGATGTTCCCCACGGAAAGAGGTAGAGGGGGACGTTAGGGACAGAGGTAGCAGAAGGGAAGAGAGAACGTCATCATCTGGGGGAGTTGAGTGTGGGGGCTCAGAAGTGAAAGAGGAGGATCCTGGGGCAGGTACAGGGAGTGGGGAAGCTGGAGAGGGAGGCAGGTGTCCTGGGGAAGAGCCCCAGTGAGCAATTACTACACAGACCTTGATCAAGCTCTTGCAGTTAGGTCAATTGTGGGGCCCTGGACCTCAAGAAACACGAGACAAGGGGCCAAGGGTGCCCAGAGTGGTCAGAAGAAACATCAGCAGTCTGGGTTAGAGTTGACCTTGCTTCAGAGGGAGCCTGAGCAGGCCTCAAACTTCAGACAGATTGGGCAAGCAAGTTGAATCCTAGGCATTGGATATGTTGGCTTATGAAATCACTGAGGACATGGCATCCATCCATTTTCAGATAAAGAAACTGAGGCTGAGGGAGCTTAGATAGCCTGGGAGCTGGGAAGTGGCTCATCTGGGAAGCAGAGGACCTGTGTGCCTGACCTAGGGGCTGTGCCCTGTCTATCACACCAGGCTGCTTCTGCAGGCCTTCCTGAGGAGGGACCGGCATGAGGGAGCACAGGAGCACCTGTGGCAGGTACACAGGTGAGGAGCAGAGTTTACATGGAGGAGCCTGGGGTCTGCTGTGCAGGGTGATGGTCCTTAGAGCGACATAGTCCTATGGACCAGTGACTGGCCCTCTCTTTGTCCAGTTTTCTCTGGAAAATTGGACCTAAGACCTATTTTCTATGGTGGACCTTAGAATTTAGAGATATAATGTGAATCACATACCTAGGAGATGTTCACACACCTGTGAGCCTGCAGAAAGGAGTGACATCCATATTTATATCCATAGTCATCAGTAGTCCCAACATTAATAACTATACGCAAGACCCTGGCAGAAGCTCCTAAACTTATTTGGTTCACCACCCCCTTTTCAGAAAAAAAAAATTGCTCAGCACCCTCCTATCCCAGAAATCTACCTTTGAGCAAATAAACAGAAAGATGCAGAGATGTAGTGGAAATTCTATACTCTTTTATGAATCTATATTTCATTCCAGTGCCTCCCCTAGGGGGAAAGGGGCACTTTGGGAACCTATGCCAGTCAGACTATACTGGAAGATGCTGAGTACCACCTAGGCGCCACCTTGATTTTGTCCAGGAATTGTGGTGAAAGTTTTTCAGCACAGACATGCAATAGCAGCTTGGATAGCCCTTTCTCTCTTCTACAAAACCGCATAGCTACTCTATTATTCAGAAAGTTCATGACTTTTCTCCTGTCCAGGAAACTCTCCTCCCAGTGATGAAAGGTTATTTTTAATGCCTGCAAATGTGTACAAAAGGTGCCAATGTGGGTAAGAGAGACTTTTAGAGACTGGCCACAAGTCACAAGGGTCTGAGAATGGCTTCATGAACTCCCAACAGGGCAGCCTTAGATGCCCCAGCTGATGAAGAAGGCTGGAGCTGCTGCTGCTGGCCCCTTCCTGCCGGCTCTGTGAGCCTCCTGAACTGTGTGAGGTGGTATGCTCTAAGCCATTTATCACCAAATCAGCAGCCTCCCGAGGCCATTCTCCTGTAACCATGGAAACAGGCACTGTCTGGACCACTCCTCTGTTTATTAAAAAGGATGAAGTGGTGGGTATGCTTCTCTAGTGATATGCATAGGGACAGCTGAGGGAGGGGCAACCCTTTTTGAGGGGTCCACTGAACCTCACTTGCAGCCTGCTCCAAGCTCTCTTGTTATTCCACAGAAGAGGGGCTGCTGGGTGGTAGCATCCAAGCTGCACAGTCACCCTCTTGGCAGAGGAGAGGGATCTGGCATGAGCCCAGGTCCCAGCACATCCTTGAGCACCTTCACTCCCTCGTGACCTCTCTGTAAACTGGAGTTTCCCATGGGAAATGTGGCCCAAAAAAGATAAATGTCCGTGAGAGCCATGCAGCTAGTAGGGTACGGAGCTGGCTCCAGAGCCTGGTCTGCATGCACTCCAGAACCCCAGTTTGAGCCTCCATCCCAATCTGCTTCTCTGAGCAGGTACAGAAGAGCTAATAGTTGGCTAGGGCTCTTCATGAAAATAGCCAGAGGAGATGGCCAAAGAGAAAGATCCAGCTGACACTTAATCCAAAACCGAGTAGAAGGACAGTCCTGGGTTTGCATCTTGCTGGAATGACCTCAGGCAAATTAATTATCCTCCTTGCCTCTGCTTCCTCATCTGGAAAATGAACCTCAGAGGGCCTCCTCACAGGGTGGAGTCAAAGATCAGAGATAACGTATTTAAGCCGCTGGCTCAGCCAGAGCTCACTGCTGGTTATTAATGCAGAGCTGCAGGTGCACTGGAGGCTCCTCCAATGTGCTCACTAGCACAGAGGATAAGGGGGGTGTGAACGGGCAGGTGTGAGAGTCTTCTGTCCCTGAGAACTGGCTCCAGCCCCAGGAAGTGATCCTTTATTGGATGCACTTCTATTCATTATCTAATTTCATCTCCACCACCTGGAAGGCTATAACTCTCCTATGATACAGGCAAAGAAGTCAAGATGCAGGCACCAAATGGTCTATCGCCCACCAGCCGGCTCTTCCTGTTGGTGGACTCAGCCCTGCTCTTCAGAGCTCAGCTTCCTGCTCCCATCCATGGATGCCCAGGACCTCAGGACTGGCCTCAGGCCCTGGTCTCCAAAAGGAAGCTGTCTCTGCCTTCCACCCTCAGAGGGTGAGCCTCGAGGCAGCATGTGACTGGGTCACTTTTCTGAGCCATTGGTAACCACTCAGTCCACTTTGAGAACTTCACTAGGACTCAGGAAGAGACTGGCCTCAGACTGGGGCCACTGCCCTTTTATGCCTGGACACCAGATGGCCACAGGACCCAGCCTCATTTGCAGGGCCTGAGTGGACCAGCCAGGCAGGCATGTGTCTCTGCAAGAGACTCCAGGGTGGCCTTCCATTCACTCCACCAAGGTTTTGCTGAGCTCATAGCACAGGGGCTGATAAGGAGCTCTAACCCTTATCTGTCACAATTAACGACTGCCAACGGGCTAATTGGGAGATATGTTCATGTATGTCTCCACAAGTCTTTTATCCCATTATGTTGTATGACTACAATGTACCAATAAAAAAATTAAGAAAAAGAAAAAAGAAACAGCAGTGGCATCAGTGGCAGCCTCTGTTCTCCCGAGTCCCATGCCTCTGCCTCCTGTGAGAGCCAGCTCCAGACAGAAATGGTGGACCCCCTGGTACCCAGTGGTTCCACACTCCTGGGCTCTGGCTTGCAGAAGCCCATCTCTCTACCCTCTTTCCTCCCTGGAATCCCGTGTTCTTGATGTCACTGAGGAGCTCATGTCCTTGGTGAGAAGCTTTGCTTAGTGTCTAAAGAAAGAGTAAAGTGGGCAAGGGGTGCCCTAAAAGATGAGGAAGGAGGGAAAGGGAACAACATTTGCAAAGACCCTAAGGTAGGGTGGGCACAGAACGCAGGCAGCATGGCTGGAAGGGAGTGAGATGTGGGAATTGGCAGGGGCTGGATGGGTGGGAGAAGCAATCAGCCCTCCCCCACACACACACACCCATAGGCCACAGGGTGGCTTTTGCCACTGGGCTAGTTTGACTTCCCTTCTGCACCGGCAAGTCCTTTAATGTTGTCCTAGATTTCAGCAACATTCTAAAATTCACCTGCAGGTAGCCTTCCTTGCCTGAAAATGAGCTGGTGTAGACTCTTGGGCCACAGTCACAAGATGTCCTGAGTGTTTGTGTGTGTTTATGGGCTCATCACACATAAGAGGATTAGCAGCAGCCTAGCCTTCCAGAGGTCTCTAAGGCTTGGCTGGAGGAGAGCGGAGCTCTGGGCATCCTGCCAGAAACCCCCTCTCCCTCCTTTGGTCCAGCCACGAAAGGACCTCGGGGCTCTCGGGCCCAAAGAGAAGAGGAAAGAAAATCTCAGCCAGACAGAAAGAGTGATTCACTCAAAATACTTCTGTCCTGCTCAGTTAATCAAATCTGCTTTATGTAGCACAAAATAAACACCACCCTAATTAGCAGGTTTGTGCTGCAGCTGGATTATCAAAGCACATCAGGCACTCCAGCCTCAGCATCCCCAGAGAAGGTCCAGCAGCTCCCTCAGAGGCCCAGGTGGTGTGTGGGGAACCATCACGCTGCTGGTATCTGCACAGCTTGCCTCATTACTCCAAGGAGCTATTTGCTGGAGAACCTTCTCCTCTGGGTCCTATCCTCATACAGTCAGCAAACCCATTCCCTGGCTTAGTCTGGTTAAATGAGACCGGAAGTGTAAAGTGGTTCACAATGTGATTCGTGGGGCTCGTTCACCTGCTGGGGCAGGAGTGGCTGGAAAAGCCTTCCTGAATACCGGAAGCAGAAAGCACCTTTATATCTCATAGTTCTGAAGACTCCAAATCCCAGAGCAGGGTACTGGTGTGGTCCTGTTCCAGGGAGGGCTCTCTTCTGGTCTTGCAGATGCCCCCCCCCCTTAGTTCAGGAAAAGTCTGGAGAACTCGATGAAGTCCCTTTTTTCAGAGCACTAATTTCACTCATGAGGGCTCCACCCTCATGCCCTAATCACTCGGAAGAGCCCACCTCCCAATACCATCACGTGGGGGTTAGGATTTCAACATACAAATTACTTTTTCAAAGGGAGGTAACACAAACATTCAGCCCAGTGCTAGTAAAGTTGTGCTTTGCACAAGAATATGGAGTGACTGAGTCAGAAGCGATTTTTGCTTTCATCACATTTAATCATGAGAGAGGAATGGTAAACAGCTAATAAATGTTTGTTGAATGCTCAAATAAATGAATGATCTGCATGATTATTTAATTATAGATGTGAAAGAAGAGTCCAATGAGGGCCAAAGGGTTTTGTTATAACTGAAGACACGGATGCAGCCCTAACTGTGAGTTGAGGCGCAGGTGGGGACAGCTCTGCACAGGCCAGAGGTGTGGGGTGACCTCATAGGATGGCACACCTGCTGGTGTGCTCCAGTGCCTGACCGAGCAATCTGCTTTAGACAGGGAGGGGAAGTCAGAGGGGCTCACCAGGCTGAGCATTGAATGACACAGGCAAAGTCAACATAAGCCAAGGTGAGGGCTGGAGGGGAGGTGGGCAACTCGATAAATGGAAACCTCAGGCTGGGAGTCTATGAGGATAGGACAGGGGGCTTCCCAGTGAGTCCCAGGGGAGCTTGTTGAAGGAGGGATGGAGGGAGGGCATTGCAGCACTGGCAGAGTAAGCTTGGCAGAGCCACACAGAGCCATGCAGCCTGGTGGAGAGGCTAGCCTTTCTCCTGAACCAAAGAAAGTGGGAGCGGCTTGGCACCAGGAATCTACCTCCCAGGCCTCAACTGATCTTACATGTGGCACCTTTGGGCACATGTCTGTGTGCCTGTATTCTCCCCCAGAGTGCCCGTGTCCCCTAGCACTGGGTCTCTCTGAGCACTGACCACCCTTCCTATGCCAGCTTATCTGGTTCCCTCCCGGCCTTGAGTTCTCTAAGCTCTGCAAGGATGGGAGCTGTTTCACCCTTGCTCCCTAAGAATTCTCAATACCCAGCATGGGTCTACAACAACATAGGTACTGGACAAAATGTGTGCTGAATGAAAGAAAGGCTGAGTGATGGGGTACAAGAAGTTTTCATTAGATTAACCTATGAAGCCATCACTAAGAAAGTTTAATGTGTGAATCCTGACTTGTCTAAACTCAGCATGGATGCCCTGAAGGGGAAGTGAGCAGCCCAGCTTCTCAGCTCTGTGCGCTGTCAGAGCGACATCATTCGCTGCCCCCACACTGCCCCCGTGCTCTCTCCCAGCAGTTATGTCACTCCCTGGAAACGTGATCTTTCTATAGATCAGGCTGGACACCACTCTACACCTCCGTCCTAACACAGGGCCGTCTCCTGGCCAGACCTCCGTTTCTGTCTGTTTTGCAGCCATGGCTCTAGCAGTAGATATGATCTCAGCTATAATAAAACTATTTTTACCCATTGGTTCTAATTGGTTTTCTCACACCCATGAAGAGTGCTAAGTCTCCGTAGCTCCACACTGCATCTTCACAGAACCTGGATTGAGAACTGCCCTTTTTTTTTATAAATATGGTACTGGAGATTAAACCCCTAGGTCAAATTCTGCATCCAAGTTACACTCCAAAATTTTGTTTTTGTTTTGAGCTGGGCGTGGTGGCACATGCGTGTAATCCCCACGCTTGGGAGGCTGAGACAGGAAGATCACACAGGTTCAAAGCCAGCCTCAGCTACTTAGTGAGGCTTTCAGCAACTTAGTGAGACCCTGGTTCCAATTAAAATATATATATAAAAAAAGGTCTGGGATTATAGCCAGGAGGTAGAAAGCCTCTGGGTTCCACCCCCAGTACCACCAAAATTTTGTTTTTGTTTTGAAACAGGGTCTCACAAGGTTGCTGAGAGTCTCAGTAAATTGTTGATGCTGTCCTTGAATCTTCAATCCTCCTGTCTCACCCTCCCAAGTACTGGGATTACAGATAAGAGCCACCCAGGTGAGAACCACTCCTTTAGATTCCCAATCAGTTGTTTGGTATGCGGCTGTTTCATGGTGGTACAACTCCTAGATAAGGCTGAACAACAGCCCCATCTGCCTGTGGAGATGTGACCTGGAATTCTAAAATGACTGCCTAGCCTGTGGTGCTCAACTATGTCCTCCCTGCACAGCTAAAATTAACTTGGCTGCTTGCTGGTGGGCAAGATGGGTATGAGTTTTGGGTACATGATACTGAGCTAAGTGCCAGGCATTGAGGGGCAATTTGAGGGCATTGTTTTATTTAATCCTCTTAACAGTTCTCCAAGAAGTATTGTTGCCCAAACCTAAATACTATGCTCTTAACCACTGTTCTTTTCTTACTTTACACAGTATAAGTTTAGCTGTGAAGGGGAATCTAGGTTTCCAAGTTCTCAGGCATCTTACACCATTTTAAAATACAAGGTGAGCCGGTTGTGGTGGCACATGCTTGTAATCCCAGCGTTTGAAAGGCTGAGACAGGAGGATCACAATTCGTGGACAACCTCAGCTATTACTTAGGTCCTTTGCAACCCTGTTTCAAAATAAAAATAAAAAATAGGGCTTGAGTTAAATCTCAGAGGTAGAATGCCTCTGGGTTCTATCCCTCATACTGAAAAAAAAAAAAAGCCAAAACCAAAATATAGGGTGGTAAAGGAGATTTCAGTAGCTCAGAGGCTCCCAGCACCAATTCCTTTCAGCCCCTCCCTGGCCTAGCACACAGCCTAGACATTCCTGGGCCATAGCCACCTTCTCTACTCTGACTTCTGATTCCAAAGCTTCTCACTCATGGGAGGGACAGGAGCTGTAGGAGGAGGTTTCCAGACAACCGGGGCAGGTGGGTGCAGGGGAGCATCCTGGGTGTTGGTCTTGCGGCCTGGCCTTCTACCAGCACACTATCCTCCGTGGTTCCCTCCAAGGTGGTAAGTGCGGAACCCATTGAGGGAGCATGTTCTGGCACAGTGTCAGGCACATTTAAAACCAATTATCAAGCTGGGCGGTGTGGTAGTGCAGACTTGTAATCCCAGCATTTGAGATGCTGAGACAGGAGGATCTCAGTTCATGGACAGCCTCAGCTACTTAGGCCCTTTGCATTCAGTGAGACTCTGTTTCCAAATACAGAATAAAAATAGGGCTGGGGGTGTAGTTCAGAGGTAGAATGCTCCTAGGTTCCATCCCTAGTACCACACACACACAAACACACACACACACACACACACACACACAATCAAGTATCAGTGACAAAAAGCTAGATAGCAGGGGCCCCTGGCCACAGGAAAAGTGGACTTTGGTCACTCCAGCAGCTTCCAGGCTAGGCAAGAAGAAGCCTCAGCTGTGAGGCTCTTGGGGCCCAAAGGTGGAATTGGGTTGGAGTGTTGACAAATACTCTATGGTATCTGTAAAAATAAGGCCAAAAGAATACGATGTGGAAGAACTGCAGAGAGACTCAGAAACCATCCTTAATCCCAAGGTGAAGGGAATTATTGTTCTGGTACTGAGGACAACAGTCCCATCCCACACTGGAAAATGGGGGGAAATCAAGATTCTGCTGCAATAGACACTCAAGAGATTATCCTGGTACAGATGGTATCAGAGCCAGGTGAAATGTCTAAAGGAGGCAGAAGCGCCCCCAAACCTGGGTGCTAAGGGTGGTGCTTATGCCAGCAGTTTGTAAAGACAAAATATAAGTGAGGCTGTAAAGGTGGGACTGAGAGGAGGTCAGCACATTAGTTCCCAGGGTTGTTGGAGCAAGTATCACAAAACGGGTAACATCTCAGCTGGGTGTAGTGGCACACCCTTATAATCCCAGTACATGGGAGGCTGAGACAAGAGAATAGGAGGTTCAAGACCAACCTCAGCAATTTAGGAGACCCTGTTTCAAAATAAAAATATATACCGGGTGTGGTGGCATACTCTTGTAATCCCCGCGCTTGGGAGGCGGAGACAGGAGGATCAAGCTGGTTCAAAGCCAGCCTCCCTGGCTTAAGAGACCCTGTTTCCAAATAAAAAATAAAATAGATCTAGGAGTGTAGCCCGGAGGTAGAAGGGTTTCCAGGAACCCCAGTATCACCAAAAAATAAATAAATAAGTAAAAATATAAGCTGGGCATGGTGGTACACGCTTGTAATCCCAGCATTCGAGAGGCTGAGGCTGGAGGATCGTTGTTCATGGACAGCCTCAGCTACTTAGTGAGGCCTTCTGCAACTCAGTGGAGACCCTGTTTCAAAATAAAGAATAAAAAATAGGGCAGGGGGTGTAGCTCGGAGGTTGAATGCCCCTGAGTTAGATCCCCAGACCTGAAATATATGTATATGTATATGTATATGTATATGTATATGTATATGTATGTATGTATATGTATGTATATATATATATGTGTGTGTGTGTATATGTATGTGTATATATATATATATATATATATATATATATATATATATGTCAGAGGCATAGCTCAGAGGTTCAATCCCCAGAACCTAAAGAAGGGTAAAAAAAAAAAAAAGAAAGAAAAAAAGAAAAAATCATTAGACAACTACTATCTCACAATATGTTCTTGAAGCTAAGTTCAAAACCAAGGTGTCACAGAACCACGCTCCCTCTGAGACTGGGGAGAACTTTCCTCGCCTCTTCCTAGCTTGTGGTAGTGGCGGCTATCCCTGGTACTTCTTGGTTTGCAGCTGCACTATCCAGTCTCTACTTCCTTGTCACCTGCGTCCTTCCACACCCATCAAATTGGATCAAAGGCCCGCCCTACTTTCTATTACCTCAATTTATTTATTTATTTATTTATTTATTTATTTATTTATTTATTTATTTATTTATTTTTGGTGGTACTGGGGGTGGAACCCAGAGGCTTTCTACCTCTGGGCTATACTCCCAGACCCATTTTATACTTTATTTGGAAACAGGGTCTCACTAAGTTGCTGAGAGCCTCACTCAGTAGCTGAAGCTGTCTTCGAATCTGCGTGATCCTCCTGTCTCAGCCTCCCAAGCATAGGGATTACAAGCGTGCGCCACCACGCCCGGCTCTATGACCTCAATTTAATGCAGCAACCTTGTTTGCAAATAAGGTCCTATTCTGAGCTACTAAGGTTAGGGATTCTACATGTTCTTTTGGGGTCCACAATTTGGGACCCATAATACTTGGCCAGCAAAAGAAACAAATCTAATGGGGGAATCAGAAGGGGGATAAAAACAATGGGCCAAGTGTCACTGTGCACCTGCTTATGGGCATCACAGAGACAGGAACCATGACCATGTTTGCCACTGGGACTCCCAGGCTGCACCTGACCCAGGAACACCAGCCCGCACCTCCATGAAGGCCCCTCGGGTGCTGAGGCTCAATGACGACAGCATGGCAGCCACACAGGGTACCACCCAGCCAGAGATGTGACCGGGCACTCAGCTGGCTTCCCTGGGTGACAGGGTACCCACTCCACATTTCTCCATATGATCAGTCACTGTGATGATCAAGGTTGTTACACATTCCACTGGCTCTTAGGTGTGGCCAAGGTACCCCTAAACCCTTCTCAAGATACCCCTAAATCCTTCCCACCCTTTGGGAGGGGCACTCGGAGTCTCCACAGAACCTCCTGAGGAGAAAGCTCTTCAGAGAGCAGAGTGGCTTCCCGATGGGTAGGGAAACAGACTTTGTCTATTTCTTTTTGGAATCTGTCCAGGCGCCAGCCCCAATGTCCAAGACAGGGCTGGGGTACAAATTCCTATTGGTAATTCTCAACCTTTCCTGGTTGAGAACAACACCACTTTGAATAAAAAAGAAAACTGTGGATGCCACACTGAAATGGGCAAAGAGACAGGAGACACCACAAAACAAGTCAGCGATAGTGACGGTTTTGTCGCTGCCGAAACAGAAACATGTCTCACCCCTTCTATAAAAGTCCCTTTTTATCACCCGTGTCACACGAGGTCTATAAAAGCATCTGTGGACATCACGCGGCTCTGGCCGCTCCTTCCCACCACCCAGGGCCTGGTCTCTGTGAGTAGAATTGTGAACGGCCCCTTTCTCAGCCCTTCTAGAGATTTCCGAAGCCAGGTTCTCGCATAGTCCAAGTGGATTGAAGGAGTTTGCTCTTTTCCTTCTCATCCACCTCAGATTCTGCCCCCTCTTCCCAGCATCCCCCAAACCCATACATATATTTGGCTGCTTGAAAAGAAAGTGCCCTTGTCAGTCGGATCGACTCCAGTTGGCACTGCTGCGAAGGGCTGTGTGGGATGCTGGTCTGACAGACAGGGACTGGGAAACCCTCCCCGGCACCAGCAAGGAGCAGGAGGCCTGGGTATTTCCAAACTTTTTTTTTTTTTTTTCTGGCCAAAGTTAAAACAGAAGAGTGGTTTCCAGCTGATTCTAAGTTATCCAGAAATTCAATTTATCCATTTTTGCCCTATTCTAACTGGTTAAGCTTTTACTCTAAGAATAAAATAAAATGTGAAAAAATGTGACTGCAGAAAGAAGAGTGAGCTGGTACTTGTGCCTACTGCCAGAGCCAGGAGTCTCCCTTCACGCCCTTCATGCGGCCTCCCTCTCTAGCCCCAGCCACTGGTGCTGCTTGGCAGTTGCTGCCTCCACAGCATTGGTCCCTATATATTTCTTTTCCCTTCTCAGTTTCTTCTCCTGGAGACTAGTTCTGGCCTCGGCCTTAATTAATTGAGTCCCAACCTCTGGACTCTGTGGCTTTCACAGAAAGGAAGCCTCTAGCTACGAATTTTATTTACAGACACTGCAAGAAAAGGCTGTTTTCCTTGGAGACAAACTCAGAGGGGCCTTCAAACTGCCACCCTAGCTCTCAGTATGGCCCAGACACCCCTAAATCCTTTCCACCCCTTGGGAGGGGCCCCTCAGGGTCCCCGCAGAACCTCCTGGGGAGAAAACTCTTCAGAAAGCAGAATGGTTTCCCAATGGGCAGGGGAAAAGGGTTTGTCTATTTCGTTTGGAGTCTGTCCAGGCGACAGCCCCAATGTCCAAGACTGGGCTGAGGTATAAAAGTCATCAGGCAGGGACCCCAGAGGGCAGGCAGTGTGCACAGTTCTGGCCGCAGCCCCCAGAATGTGTTGTTACTGGCCACGTCCATCCCGACTTGGCAGGCAGTCTTTGGACAGGACTTTGTTTTTCAGTCTGGGCTTAATGTGCAAAGTGCCCTGGGTCAGAGGCAAAGGCTGGTGTCTGGCCAGATGGCAGGGCCTGAGTCTGGGGAGGGACGCGCCGTCTGCAGGGTCCCCGCAGTGGCAAGGCCCATTGGAGTCGCCACTGGGAACCTAGACGTGGGCGAGGAGGGTGGTTTTTCCCTCATTCTGGTCCTTCCCTCCAGCACCATCTCCTAGGTCTGAACAGAAGGAGAACAGAGACTGGCAGAGAAATGACAATTACTGCTGGTGAGAAGTAAACAGTATCTGTTTCCAGAGGCTTTATGGACTGGAAAGTCTGTGTGGCAGCCCTCATTTCTCAGCCTGGCGCACTTCCCAGGCCACTCTCCCCCCCGCCCCATGCTGTGCCCCCACACACCAGCCTCACTTAAAAAGAAATGATAATAGCAGCTTGAATGATACATAATTCTGGCACAATTCACCTATTGAAAATGTACAATTTGATGATTTTTAGTTATTTACAGAGCTATGCAACCATGATTTCAATCAATTTTGGAATATTTTCATTTCCTCCCAAGTATCTCTGCCCATTAGAATTCACACCCCTTTTTATTCACTCCTCCGGGACCTTAGGTGGTCACTGACCTGCACTAGTTCCCATAGACTGGCAAAGTCTGGACATTTTACATTTGTCTTCATGGGGTAGACACCTTGGCCCGCTGGGACCATGATGGAGTTGGATAAGAGGCAGGTCTGAACCTCTGCTGGCTCCCTGCTCCACTCTTGTCTCTTTTAGTCCATGGTCCTGGCTGTTCTCTCTGACCACAAGATCAACAAAACCTACTGACCTGGAAACAGAGACACGCTCTGCCATTTCCCAGTGGTACAACCCGGACAAGTCTCTTAAACCCCTTGAACCAGTTCCTCATTCACAGACCAAGATCTATCCACGAAGTCTACTTCCTAGCTTGTACAAATATCAAACAAGGCAGGGTGCATTAACCCATGCTGTCAGCACAAGGCCTTGCACAACTAAGTAAGTCCAGTCCCCTTAGAGTTTGTAAACAAAAAAGGAAGAGACCACCTTCCGACCCTGCTGACTCTGAGCCCACCTCTCCCTCCCTCAGCCTTCTTTCTCTGTGTTCCTTTGTGTGCCCGTTACACAGCTGTCAACCATAGCTCAAGAGACACTGCCATGAGAAGCCAGAACAAAAGAGCTGACCACCTCCCAAAGCTCCAGGTGAAACAAAAACAAAATAAAACAAGATCGGCCCTGGGCTGGGCCAGTGGATACCCAGAAAGTGCGGGCACTGCTACAACTTGCAGGTCTTGAGCCATGACCAGTTGGCTTTGGGTAGGGACGGTGCTGGGTGAAGGGATGTCTGTGTTTTGTCACCTTTGATGGCCTAATTAACCTCCTCTTACCTGTTCCCTCACCTGTAACATTTGGAAGACATCGATGATAAACTTGTGAGGTGTGTGCTAGGGTTACTTGCGCAGAACTGGCTCCTGGTAAACAATAAATTGTAGCCACCAAAATTAGTATCAACATGGCTATAATTATTACTGGCTGTTACCAGAGAGGGGCACAATGAACTGGTGAAGTGTATTGGCTCCTGCTCAGGTTCCAGGCCGGGTTCTCCCATCTCTCTGTGCCTCAGTTCATGTATAAAATAGACATGCGAGCAGTACCAGACTCATCATGTAAATGAAAGGGGTATTGAGTTCATGAATATAATGTACTTAGGCTAATACCTGGTACATCAAGCTATAAATCTATTATGATTCTCTCCTGACAAGGTTTTCCTGGTTTTCTCACAGATCAGCAACCACTCCTGGGCATCTTCCTCACACTTTTGCCCTGGTCTCCCCTCTCTCATTCTGGTTTTCTGTTTTGAAGTTCCTTCTGGTATTTCTTTAACTTTCTAAATAGCCTTTGGTTTTCTGGTCTCATCCAACAGTCTGTTTGTACCTGCAAAAGTTAAAGAATTGAGGGCTGGGAATAGATCCCCCAGATATAGTGCTTGCTCAGCTTGCAGTGAGGGCCTGGGTTCTATCCCTAGTGCTGGGTAAAGAACAGTCAAAGAACGGAAAGCAGTTGGTAGCTCCTCCTGGAAAGAGTAAGAAAAGCCCCAGGAATGAGAAAAGTTCTCAGACCCATTCTGAGGAGGGCGTCCCTGGCTGTAAGACCCAGCGCATAACATTTCTTTCCTGCTGGATGTTTTTGGGAAGATTAAAGTAATTCCAGCAAATGTCTGAGGCTCAACTGCCCAGTGCTTCAGAATAAAACTCTATTTCTTTGGTAGAGTTTTAAGAGGAGTGATTTGGAGTCTTTAGGGGCAAAATACTGATGAAATCTAAAGACCCAGCAGAGAAGGTGGGGCTGTTGATTATCTTCCCATCTCTCCCATGGCTGCTGATTGCATTATCATTTATCACAGCTTCTGCTTTCGCCTAGAAAAAGCATCTAGTGATATTGAGTTGAATAAATATCCCAACCATCAGCTGGGAATGCAAAGCATCTAGTGATATTGAGTTGAATAAATATCCCAACCATCAGCTGGGAATGCAGCTCGATTCAGCCAAATCTCAAATGCATTTGCATCTAATCTCTTTACAATCCTTTTTATGGAATGGTGTAAAAGCTGAGCAAGACATCCCAGCCTCCTCTGGGGGACACAGCACAAGAATACTCCTGCCTGAAGTCTGTGATGTAACTATCCAAGGGCAGGTGTCTCATCTGAGCGCTTGCAGCCCCAGAACTCATGCTAACAACCAAGCTCCTGTTCAAGATGATTTTGTGTTCTAGTGTAAAAATTCACACACACACACACATACACACACACACACACACACACACACACACACAACAGGAGAGAACATCTCAGTAGGACAAAGACAACTGGAAAGAGACTTTACTGGACATCGCTCTCACCTGTCCCACCCGACTTTAAGATTAAAAAAAGGATAGGCCTAAGCCAATATCTGTCCTATCTCTTTTGTTCTCTTGTTTGTCAAATGCAAACATTTCTCCCTTCATGTTAGGGGTTTTGAGGACTCAATGAGGAACACAGGCCCTAAAAGGTGCTTAGTCATTTTATTTCATTCCCTTCCTTCTCCTATGACCTTGCTACAGGGTGATTTTGTTTTGGGTTTATTTTTTCACACAGTGGGACCACAGCCAATACATCAAATGTTGTAGAAGCTTAAGAGTCATGAAGGGCTCATTTCTGAGGTACAAGATTGCCCCCCAGTGTAGGCAGGACTTCAGAGATCTTATTCACTTGCCCATTTATTCAGCAAATCCAGCCGGCCATTGTTAGAGGCATTGGAGATTCACTAGCAAATAAAACATTTATTGAGAGAGAGAGGAGGGCGGGAGAGAGAGAGAGAGAGAGAGAGAGAGAGAGAGAGAGAGAGATAGATATCGAGATCTTAACAAGTCATTTTACTCATAATAATTTAATTAAAATTCAAACAAGTGATACAAAAGGCAGACAGGTAACTGTAGGAGTTGGTAATGGGGATGTCACAGGGCTGGGATGGGGTGGGCAGGGAAGGCTTCTCTGAAGAAGTAACATTTCACTGATGATGAAGTAGTAGTCTAGCAATGAGACTCCTCTAGTCTAGGCGTGAGGGCTGGAAGACCAGCCCAGAAAGAGAGGGCAACATGTGCAAAGGCCCTGGGGAAAGAAGGTACCTGCCATGCTTGAGGAGCCAGATAGGATTAGCGAGAAGTCCCAGGGGCTGGTTTGGTGCTTGCATACTTATTTGTTTTTATTTAGTTTGGCAGAGGACAAGAATCAGCAGCCATAAAGCCTTGGGAAGGAAGGACCATTGGAGTGAGTGGTCAGTGAATCAGACCATACATCCTGATCCGTATCTCAAGCCAGAGGAGACCAGAGGAGTTGTGCAACTCCAGAGGAAGCGTCAGATAGCCTTAGGAAGAGACCAAGGAAGCCTTGAGGCTGAGCAAGGCTGCTGTCCAGAGCAGCTCCTACCAGCTATGCTTTTTAAAATACTTTTCCCCACACATGCACCCACCCACCCATGCACACTGCCTTTGTTATAAAGGGGAATGCTCACCTTACTTCAGCAAGGACGAAGCTTCCAGAGCTGATGGAAAACCCAGAAGACTGCATGTCTCTCAGACAGGCTTCAAGTCTTACTGATCCTCCTGCCAGGAGAACTGTATATAATGGGTAAGAGCTTGGGCTCTGGAGTTAGAACCCCTGAGTTTGAATCCTAACATTGTTATTTACCAGCTGTGTGACCTCAGGCAAGTCTCTTTACTCTTCTGTGTCCTGATTTATAAGAATAACAATGTACTAGCTAATGGGGTTGTATCAAGGTGAAATGAAGAAACGGAATACATGCAAGCACACATAGATGCAAGCCCTGGCTAAATGCAAGCTCCATGACTGCAACAACGTAGCGCCCATCTGCAGCATCCCAGAAACTGAGCTAAGCATTCCATACACTTCACCGTGAATGCTCCCACAAGTTTAGCATAATGATACCCATTTTCTAAATGAGGAAACAGGCTCTAAGGAATTAAGTGACATAGCTATTTAGCCACGGAGTGAGAATTCAAACCCAGGCGCCCAAAGCAGCCCACCCTCCACATTTCTATACCAACTGAGCCATTTCTCATCAAAATCCTGTTAATGACGACAAACGAGGATGAGGCTAGCGTGCGCTACCTGCTCACTGACTTGCAGATTTTTAATATTATTTCTTGCCCCTGGAGAACTCTCTGGGGGACCCTCATTACCATACAGTTCTTTGGGGGAAAAGGAAACAACAGCTGGCCCTGCCAATCACCATGGCAACACTCCTGTAACTACTAGAATCGTGTCAACAGAAAACATTTACATATACATATATGCTCTATATTTGCAGTTAACTGCGATATTATACATTGACTTTCCAAAGACCTGCCGCTCGGTGGGCTCAGGAAGAGGCATTTCGGTCAGCTCAAAACTCCTTTCCCCACCGTGGATGTTTTCAAGACCCAAGTAAACTGGGCACAGGTGGGGAGAGGTTGCTGGGGAGGAAGAACATCCAAGCTCTGGCCCCGCTGCTTCACTCTGGCGATGTGCGAGAGTTGGCACTGAGCAGGCACTGTAGGCATCAATCCGTGGTGTGGGCCCTGTGCTGGGAAAGGCTTGGTTTAATACTCCCTGGCTGGCGCCATCTTGACGTTCTTAGTTTTTGAGTGAGGCTCCACGTGTAGGGAGTAGTGCAGAGACACACTGTGCATCTGCTTCCTGGACGCCACTTCCTTTTTCTGTTCTCCTCCCTTTTAGGTTGGCCAAGCCACTCAACACTCTAGCTCGAGAGCTCTACTTTAACACAACTCAATGGTTTTGCAGTTAGGTCTCCAGAACTGAGTCTTTCTTACCCCTGCAAACTATGGATGCTCTTTACTGTGTGTCTGCCAGGTGCCAGGCAGTACCCTCAACTGGAACCGATGTTGTTTCTGCTATGGGTAGGTGATCAGCCACATTTCACACCTGGGGATACAGAAGCTCAAAGAGATTCACTGACTTGTCAAGTCAGGCGCATCGGACACAAATCTGACGAAGCTTCTAGAAGGGCCCTGACCTGCGGCCCTCTGCTTCTCACTCTGCCTAGGCTGCTGCTGTGCCTGACGTGGGCCCAATTGTGGTTGGAGAAGACCCACCACAGGATCTAGGAGCATGGTCCCCTCTAAGCGACCTGGCTCCTCTTATCATTTCCAGACTTAGATGAAACACTCTTCAGTGTGGTGGTGTGGGAGCTGGCCTCCTGCAAGGCTGCCAGCAGGTAGGGTGATACAGTCTTCAAGGACTAACAGTGAAGTTTCAGCCGAGTGTGGTGGCACACATTTGTAATTCCAGTACTTGGGAGGCTGAGACAGGACGATCGCAGGTTCATGACCAACCTCAGCTACTTATTCGGGCCCTCTGCAACTTAGTAAGACCCTGTTTCATAATAAAGAATGGAAAACAGGGCCAGGGGTATAGCTCAGAGGTAGAGTGCCCCTGGGCTCTATCCCCAGTACCACTAAATAAATAAATTAATTAATTAATTAATTAATTAAATAAAGTGAAGTTTCCATTAGGAAAACTTTGGCCAGTGGGAAATAGGAGTTGAGAGGGAGCTGGGCACAGCATTTCCTCTCCTTTCTCCCTCATAGTTGACTTCAGGACAGTCTGTTCCTGTCGCTTGTGCAGTGCAGTCTCAGGTACTGAGCTGAGAGGCTTTGGGTACTGAGCGGCTGGGTGTATCTGCAGCACACCAATTAGCATTGTTTCTCCTCCTTTTATTTTTACTTATTTATTTTTTTGCCTTATTTCCTTTCTATCTCGCCTTTGCTACCCTCAGTTTGCAACAAATAAAACACTTGCCTTAAGTTTTGCCTCAATGTTTATTTTCTAGAGAATCTGGCCCAAGACACATCTGGGAAGAACAAACCTTCCTGCTCAGCCTCGGGTGCCGGTGAACTTCAGAAAGTCTGGATGTGAAAAATCCGCCACCTGCTTTGCCCCCAGATATGGCTCCCTGTTCTCCCACACCGGCAGGGATGACCCCCACGTGAGGAAGACAGTGGCTGGCATAGCTTGCTGACCAGGACCCATCCTCCTGCTCCACCTCTCCTGTCTTTCCTCTGTATGGCCCTAGTCACACAGAAACCCCATCCCAAGGCATGGGCAATTGACCTGCTGGGGCTCCTGACCCAGTGTAAGCCAATCAATTCCTCTTTCTCTTGAGAGTCTTTAATTTGAGACTTAGCAAGTCAGTCCCCGCCTCTCTTTCCACGTTGTCTCCCAAACCCACACTCCCAACATCTGCAGCGCTAAGTAAGATATCTTGGGAATGATAAGTGTTCATACTTTCTGTCCTGTGGATAAAACTGATCTGCAGAATGAGGGGAGGATTCTACTAACATGCAGAGAGAAACGGGCAGGGACTTCAGCAAGGGCCCAATTGTCACTGTCGGGTGCGGCTTTCTGTTCTGAAATGTCACTGCTTGACTACCTCTTGAGTTCGGTTGTTGTATGTGTTCAACCAGTACCTTTCCATCGAATGTCTTCTGTTACCTGATCCTGTTCTGATTGTACTCTTGTTACTGACAAGCAGATGAAGCCCAGTTAGCACAGTGTATGTCCTCCCAGGGAGCGGGCGTGGGAAAGGGCGGAGTCTATGTTTCAGAGCTCAAAAGACCTAGTTAGAAGTTTGCACTTTCTATTTGGGAACCATGAACAAGTAATTTAACTTCTCTATGAAAAGTTAGAGGAATTAGACTAAAATTAGAGGAATTGGACTATGTTTTGAGTCAGGTGTGAGGATCTAAGGAGACCATGTGCCTTGTATCCTTGAGGCAGAGCCCATGCCGATTCCCTCCCTGTCTCACATGCTAGTGGGAGGGACCATCTGTGAAGGCAGGCTTCACTTCAGCCTCACACGCTATTTGGTTGAATCAGAAATGACTGTTATTGCCAGGGGTGGTGGCACAACCTTGTAATCCCCGCGCTTGGGAAGTGAAGACAGGAGGATCGCGCTGGTTCAGAGCCAGCCTCGCTGGCTTAAGAGACCCTGTTTCCAAATTTAAAAAATACAAAATAGGTCTCGAGTGTAGCCTGCAGGTAGAAGGGCTTCCACGAACCCCAGTGCCACAAAAAAAGAAAGAAAGAAAGAAAGAAAGAAAGAAAGAAAGAAAGAAAGAAAGAAAGAAAGAAAGAAAGAAATCACTGTTAGCCAAGCGTGGTGGTGCACGCTTGTAATCCCCGTAGGAATCCTACGTAGATCACGTAGGTTCGAAGCCAGTCTCAGCTACTTAGTGAGGCTCTCAGCAACTTAGCGAGACCCTGTTTCCAAATAAAATATAAAATAGGTCTGTCTGAGAGTGTAGCCCGGAGGTAGAAGGCCCCTGGGTTCTACCCTCAGTACCACCAAAAAAATAAAGAAGCCAGGCGGGTGGCACACACTTGTAATCCCCGTGCTTGGGAGGCGGAGACAGGAGGATCGCTCTGGTTCTTAAACCTTGCTGGCTTAAGAGATCCTGTTTCCACATAAAAATGTTAAAAAATAGGTCTGGGAGTGTAGCCCGTGTGAGTGTAGCCCGGAGGTAGAAGGGCTTCCAGGACCCCCAGTACCACCAAAAAAAAAAAAAAAAGAAAAAGAAAAAGAAAGAAAGAAAGAAAGCACTGTTACAGCCAGGCGTGGTGGCCCATGCTGGTAATCCCAGCATTTGGAAGGCTGAGACCAGAGAGAATTGTGGTTCACAGATAGCCTCAGCTACTTAGCCAGGCCCATTGCACCCTGTTTCAAAAATAAAAAAGACTAAAAAATAGGGCTGGGATGTAACTTGGAGGTACAATGCCCCTGGGTTCTATCCCCAGTACCACAAAAAAAAAAAAAGAAAGAAAAGAAAAAAAAGCACTGTTAGTCATTCCTAACTGCCCTTATTCCCAGAACTTTGTTTGTTGAAAATAAGACCTAAAGGCCTTCTCCACCTTCTACACTGAATCACTTTGAAAATCTTTGAGTGGTTATTAAGCTTGGATTTGGCCAGGCATGGTAGCCCACGCTTATAATCCCAGTACTTGGAAGGCTGAGACAGGAGGATCGCAGGTTTAAAGCTAGCTTCAGCAACTTAGTGTGGCTGTCAGTAACTTCACAAGATCTTGTTCCCAAAAATAAATAAATAGGGCTGAGGGTATAGCTCAGAAGTAGAATACCCTTGGATTATAGTACCAAAAAAAAAAGTTTGGACTTGAAAATATTTAGTAATAGGAAACTCACAAAAGTGGCTTATTTTATTTTCATTTTCATATAACTCTGACATGAAAAAATGAGTAATTTGCCTCCACCAGGCTTAGAATCTCAGACAGATAGGGAGCTCCAAGTTTCTATAAAATAGTAGGAGCAACACCTTGAAAGTATCATCAGGATTCAAGAAAAGACCTTTTAAAAAGTCCACTATGTGAACTGTATGATTAGAATATGCTAAGTTTTGTAAGAAGCCACCAACCAGACTGTCTTCCAACATGGCTGATATTTTGCCTTCCCAGCAGGAATGAATGAAAAGTTCCTGTTGCTCCATCTCTTTGCCAGCATTTGATATTGTCAAGGTTCTTAATTCTGACATTCTAACTCATGTGTATAGTGGTATCTTACTGTCATTTTAATCTACACTGCCCCATGCTATATGATGCGGAACATCTTATACACTTACTTGCCATCTGTATGTCTTCTTCAGTGAGATGTCTAACTTTGGCCCATTTTTAAATTGGGTCATTTACTTTCTTACTGTTGAATTTTAAGAGTTCTTTGTATATATTGGATAACAGTCTTTCATCAGAAATATCTTTTGCAAATATTTTTTCCCAGTCCATGGTTGTCTTTTTATTCTCTACCAACATTTTTCACAGAACATAAAATTTTAATTTCTAGAAATTGCACTTTTTGATATTCACTCAAGGGAGCTGAAAGCTTATGTTTATACAAAATCTACATATGGATGTTTATAGCAACTTTATTCATGATTTCCAGAACTTGGAAGCAACCAAGATGTCCTTTTGTAAGTGAATGAATAAGTAAACTATGGTATGTCGAGACAATGCAGTATTATCCAGTGCTGAAAGGAAATCAGCTATGAAACCATAACACGATATGGAGGAAACTTTCAGTATATATTATTAAGTGAATGAAGCCAGTATGGGAAGGCTGAACACTGTATGATGCTAGCTATATGACATTTTGGAAAAGGCCAAACTATGGATCAGAGATCAGTGGTTGCTAAGGTTGTGGGAAGGGATGGGTAACTAGGCAGAGCACAGAGGATTTTTAAGACAATAAAAATATTCTGCTTGATATTACAATGGTGGACATCTGTCCTTATATATGGGTCCACATCCACAGAATGTACAACAAATGTGAGTATGATTTGTTCTATTGTGAGAGGTAACTGGAATAACCATCACTCGATCCACCAGAAATGGAGGCAGGTCGAGGTGCAAGGCTTGTCTAGACAGCAGGCAACGAGCAAGGCTGGAAGTCAGGCCTTCTCATTCTTTTTCTTTTCTTTTTCTTTTCTTTTCTTTCTTTTTTTTTTTTTTTTTGGTGGTACTGGGGTTCCTGGAAGCCCTTCTACTCCGGGCTACACTCCCAGACCTATTTTATATTTTTGAAACAGGGTCTCTTACGCCAGCACAGCTGGCTTCGAACCTGCG
The DNA here is from genome assembly GCF_963383645.1 of Muscardinus avellanarius. Classification (NCBI taxonomy): domain Eukaryota; kingdom Metazoa; phylum Chordata; class Mammalia; order Rodentia; family Gliridae; genus Muscardinus; species Muscardinus avellanarius. Next base: position 194,550,470 of record NC_137786.1, on the reverse strand, counting down.
CGATCCTCCTGTCTCCGCCTCCCAAGCGCGGGGATTACAAGCGTGCGCCACCACGCCCAGCTTCATTCTTAATCCTATATTTTTCTCATCTTCATGACACCATGAAAACCTACAACCATCACCAATAATGAGTACTTGGTATTCAGTTTGATTTCAACTAAAGTAACCTTATTGAGCATGTTCAGTCACCTGATATTAGTAGAGTACTGAAGCTCTATTCTAAGTGATTTGCGCCCACTTACTTCTAACAACAACCTTATGACCTAAGTGCTATCACACTCTCTCATTTATAAATGGAGAAACTGAAGCAAAGGCTAATGAAGAAATTTGCTCAAGAGCATGTAGCTATAGAGAAGATGGGCAAGGATTTGAACCCAGATATTTTGGCTCCTGAGACCATTTGCTCAACTACTGGAGCATATTGTCATTAAACGAAAGCCACCATATCACAGCCCTGTGCTACTTAGAGATGGTCTGACCTCAAGCCCACATGTGTGGCTCAGTGCCACATGTGTCCTTAAGGTCCCAGAGGCATCCAGGAGACTTGAGACCCACCGTTTGTACACTTAGAACACAGAGCAAAGATAAATGCCTTCTATCCAGTTGGGAGAAGGGAAGCATCTTTTTTTGTCTGCCTAAAATCCTAACAGAGAAGCCAGGGCCACCCAAAGAATGCCACAATTAATTTCCCAGTGTGCAATATTGCCTGCGGGGAAAGGAGGCGCCGGCTCATTTCTTATTCATGAAGTCACACTGCCAAGCTTCATTTGCATGAAGTAATTTCTGTGGCTGCTACTTCACCATAAAATAAATCCATTTCTCCTACAGGATCTGGTCTCTTTACACTAAGAGAGATGAGTAAGCAATATATGCCATAGGAACACACCCTTTGGACCATTTTAATAAGAAACGTGTCCGTAGCTAACAATAAGTGATCTTACAGGAATATGAAATGTCTTGGTTTCAAAGTATTCAAATGTAACATGCCTCAAGATCTGCTTTGGGGAGTGTGTTTTGCATTTCTTTCTGTTTAGTCTAACACTGAGATTTTACAACCAGTGGAACAGTGGAGCTGTAGCTACTGCACCATTGTGGGGGCAGGGGAAGAGGGGAAACAGAGGAAGAGGGTCAATAGCCTGTCAAGTCTTGACTAGATGAGTTAATAAAAATGTAGCTGACCCTTAGGTAGGAAAAATAGCGGTCCCATGGAGATGTTCACATCGTAGTCACTGAAACCTGTGAATATATAACTTCACATACAAAAGGGATCTTGCAAATGTGGTTAAGATTAAGGATCTTGAGATTTGGAACAGAACCCTGGATTATCCAAGAGCTCAATCTAATCATATGATACCTTAAAAGTGGAGTGAGTTGGCTAACTGTAGCCAGCAGAGAGATGTGACCAGAGATGGATGTTCAGAGAGATGCAACGTTGCTGGCTTTGAAGATGGAGGACAGGAACTGTCTTAATCTGTTTGGGATACTCTAACAAAATAGACTGGAGAATTCAGATGTGATGGAAATTTACTGTTCATGGTTCTGGAGGTGGAGAGAATTTGCTCTCTTCTTCAAAGATGGCAGCTTTTTGTAGCATTGTCACATAGAAGAAGGGACAAGAAAGTTCACTTGGGTCTCCTGGGGAGGGAGCTACTGGAGATTGAACCCAGGGGCATTCCACCTGAGTTGGGTCTCTTTTATAAGACATGGATCCTATTCATGAGAATGAGACACTTATGATCTTATCCCTTCCCAGTAGAATTACTAATACTATCACATTGGGTATTTGGTTCCAACAAAGGAATTTTAGGGAGACATAAATATTTACACCATAGCAGGAGCTGTGAACCAAGGAATGTGGGCAGCCCCTAGAAACAGGAAATGCCAAAGAAATATATTCACCTCTGCTGCATCCAAAAAGCTTTTTCTGATGCTCTGATTTTAGCCCAGTGAGACTCTATCAAACTTTTGACCCACAGAACTGTAAAATAGTATTTGTGTCGTTTTAAGCCACCAATTCTGTGGCAATTGGTTACAGAAGCTGTAGAAAATGATTACATCTTATATCTAGACTTCCCTGCCTCTTGGTAGCCATGAGTCACCTTGCCCATGAGAACTAGTGTCCTGGGAGAATCAGAGTGAGTTAGATGAAGCATCTGAAAGTTTTGTTATAGCTTAAAGTGTATTGCAAAGGTAAGAGTTTAATAGCATTAATAGTATTCCAGACAACCATACTCTGAGCCAGAGAGATAGCCCAGCAAGAATGGGTGGAACTTCACAGCTCACAATACCAAACATCATTTAAGCAATTAATGCCTGCTTCCTTCAAAACCAATATTTCCCCACAGGTGATTTAAAAAATAATGAAGAATGAATGACAAGAAGTGCTTCATCCCTTCTTTAGGTCACTTTTCAAGTTCTGTCCTAGAGAGGAATTGGCAATGGGTGTTTCAGCTACTTACTGTCATAACAATCCTATGTAAGAAATGGTTCTAAATACCCGTAGCTGAAAACAATAGGAATAAGCACTTATTTTGCTCACGAGCCTGAAGGCCTGCGCTTGGCTGGGCAGAGCTGGCTGTGTCTCAGCTCACCCTCAAGACTGGTGGGCAGATGACTGCTGGGTGACTGGACCCTCTCCTGCTTTCTTCTCTCCTCCACTGCCCTAGCCTGAGCATCTTCTCATGGTGGTGGAATAGGAATGACAGCAAGAACAGAGATGTGCCAAGGCCTTTTTAAGCCTTCCGTGTGTGTCATATTTCCCAAAATGTCATTACCCAAAACATGCTACCTGTCCAGACATGGAACCAGGTATATCTTTAGTGAAAGGAAATGCAAAGTGACATGGCAAAAGGGCATGGATGGTGTGTGTGTGTGTGTGTGTGTGTGTGTGTGTAATAAGGCCCTTTTGTACATTTGTATAGCTAATCTACAAAGAAGCAAAGCAAAGCAAAGGAAGCTGGGTCAACTTTTTTTTTTTTTTTTTTTTTTTTGGTGGTACTGGTGTTCCCAGAAACCCTTCTACCTCTGGGCTACGCTCCCAGACCTATTTTATATTTTTATTTGGAAACAGGTTCTCTTAAGCCATCAAGGCTGGCTTCGAACCAGTGCGATCCTCCTGTCTCTGCCTCCCAAGTGCAGGGATTACAAGCGTGCACCACCATGCCCAGCTAACTTTGAAATTTATTAAGCCCCAACTTCATGCTAAATTTATTAATTTATTAACCTACCGTATTCTCATTGAGGGGAACTGTGGATAGGCATAGCCTACCTTATGCAGAAAACTTGCATTCTAACAGAATGAGTGAGTCAGGGGCAAGAGGACATTTGATGGGCTCCCACAGCGTGCCAAGCCTAGGCCATGTGCTGGGAATACGGACATTAAAAGGTGAGTGCTATACTCAGCCCTGTTAAATATACAGGGAAAACAAAGCTCAGCAAGGTTAAGCTATCTACATCCCCACGATCAAGATAACGAGCTATGTCTATCTCATGCTAGTACCCAGCTGCATCCTACCACACATGAAAACGTATTCCTTTATTAAGTGCCTGTGACGTTCCAGGCACTGATCACATCTTTTAGAAATCACTCATAATACCTCTCCCTGTCAGCATACCAACATATCTGGCATACCAACTGCAAACTGAATCTTCACCCTCTCCCACCTTTGCCCTGGTATAGAGTCATCCTGGTTGAGAGATGCTAACTAGCTCCTTTAAACAACAAGGACAATAAGACAACAAAAACAACAATAACCCCCCCCCAGGAGAAGCAATTCATCATCATTACCGAAGGCTCTGGTTCACTTCAATCTTGGGTTCCTGGCCCTTTATTTATAGTGCCTTCAAAGAGGTTCCACGTCATTAATTGCTTACCATTCAGGCCAATTAGATGAGGTTAGCAACTCCTGGATAAATCACCCTCCCCAGGTGGCAAAGGCAGCTGTGTCTGCCTAAGGTGCTGGCTCTGCCCTCTAAGAAGTGTGACAACCTAGAAGTGGTATGAGCTGGTTAGCCAGCTATCTGGCTTGCATAAAATGGGTGGGCTATGGAAAGATGCTGACTGTGGATTTATTTCAACAAAACAGACTTGAACATGATGAGAGGTTAGACTAATGGCTTAACCATCGCACCTTGCTACTAAGTGAGGCCGAACCTTGGTGGGGGGGAGCTACTTTAATAACACAGCTGTCAAGCTAGTGAATTAAACCTCGTGGCACACAGCTTTGTGCATCTGATTGTGATATGCTGCTCAGCACCTTTGCTGAACCCAGATTATGAACTTCTTGAGAGCAAGGACCTTGGCTTTCCATCTTGGGATCTGGCAGGCAGTAGTGGCTCAGTAAGTATTTGAGTGAGGGAATGTGGGGGTGCGTGGGTGATGGCCAGGAATACATGGACAGGCAGATGGGATGGATGACAGGATGCATCAGAACAAATATGGGGAGGGACAGGTAGGAGTGGAAGCTTACTGAATACATGAATGGATTTATGTTTTATTTTTTAAATTCTAGCATATTTAAGGGGGAATAGGGGGACAGGAAGAAAACATGTGTTTTATTCTGCTATTCTTCATGCAGGTATATTATTCTCACGTGGTTCTAACTGCACCTCTCCAGAGCTGACATAATCATTCTTTTTACAGAAAATGATACTGAGGCACAGAGAAGTTACTTAGGGATTGAGCCAAAGAAATCCAGGAATCAAACCCAAATCTGCACATTTCCTAGAGCACTCTTGGGGACCAACCTGTAGGTTTTGGAGGAGAGGGAACTGGGCAAGGAGTACACTGACTCAACCATCAATAGGTCCTTGTGAGGCTGTCTAATCTGTCCTCTTCTCTAGAAGAGCCATAGGGTAAATGGGGATGGCCCGAGAGGCTGAAGTCATCAGGGTGGCATGCAAAGTGTTCAGATCCGGGCTCTGGAGCCAGGTTAGGATGATGCTAAAATGACCTCAGGATTAGTATAGGCCCTAAGTGTACTCTGATCATTTCTGGTTCAGAATATGCAAGCCAGAGCCACCAGCCACCGCTCCTTGTAGAGTCTGCTGTCTCCAGCTCCTTTGGTGGCTTGCTGCTCCAAACCAGAAATCCTGGACTCAAGATGGCACTCAAGCCAAAGGGGCCTGTGAGGACTTCCCACCAGTTGTCATTCAGTGTGTTGGGAGCTCAGAGCTCCCAAATGCACTTCCCTTCAGGCGCCCAGGTCACAAGTTCAGGATACAGACTCATCTTTTGATTAGCAAAATTCATTCCCTCCCGCCTCATGATTCATGACTCCTGAAAGCCCAGATCCATGTGAAGCTTGGGGCCAAGAGCTGCAGCTGTTTTAACCATGAAAAGTTGAAAAGTGAGAACAAAATGTATAAACAGAAAGAGAACCCAGGTAATCTGTGAAAAGCCAAGGAATAGCAAACACATTAAACAACTCCTAGGAGGCTCCCAATACCCACTTTCCAAAGGCTCCCACTCACTGGGAAGTGAACCACTTATTTTTCTAGCATGTTCTGAAACCTCAGTCTCTATTGTGTGGCAAAAACCTGGATGAAGGGGTGAGAGAGCTACTTGTTACTGAAAACCTACTACTATATACCAGGGCCATTTCACTTCATAAATATTTATACAGCATTTACCATGTGCCAGATAGCAGTATTAAGTTGTGTGTGTGTGTGTGTGTGTGTGTGTGTGTGTGTGTGTGTGTGTTACTGGGGATTGAACCCAGAGGCATTGCACCTCTGAGTTATACCACTAGCCCTTTTTTTATTTTTTGTTCTGAAAAAGGGTCTCACTAGTTTGCTGGAAGTCTCACTAAGCTGGTGAGGCTGGTCTCAAACCTGCGATCCTCCTGACTCAGCCTTCCAAAAACTGGCATTATAGGTGTGCTCTACCATGCATAGTTAGTACTTTATAAAACTAACTTATTCAGTCTTTCTAACAACACTGTGAGGCAGAGACTATCATTATTGTCATTTTACAGAAGCAAAAAGAAAAATGAAGAAAATTGCTGTAAGTCAAGCAGCTGACACATGGTAATACCAGGATTTAGTCCCTTAACTTCTATGCTTTGGAGTTACCAACAGGGGTGGGCATGATCTGCTTTTAATCCTAAGGGCAACTGGGAAGGTGGCCATTGCTTCTCTCTACGTTACAGATGAGGGATCTAATGCACAGAAAGATTAAGTAGCATGTCCAAGCACAACTGGAAAGGCCCAAATTAACCCCAGTTCTAGATGAACTCAAAATCATTCCCCTGTCATTGGAAGCCAATTTAGCATTAAGCAAAAATAGTCACGTAGAACATGTGACCAGTGATCATATATGACAGAGTTCTTGGAATAATGCTAATATCATGTCTTTTTAAAATAGATTGTTCATTAGATGCCTACTATAATGGCCAACCTTCAAAGACAGCCCCCAGTGATCCTGGCCACCTAGCATTCAAATATAGCTGTCCTATAGGGATCAGGATGGATCCCTGTAACAAACAGGATGCTGTGACCTGATGTGGTGACAACACATACAGGGATTCTGCCTTGCTGTTTCTTGAATCATATCCTCTGAGGGAAGCCAGCTGCCATGTTATGGGGGTCTCTCAGGTGGCTTTGGAGAGGATCACATGGCCAGGAACCCCAAGCCTGTCTCTCAGTCTGCACTAGCCTGCCCAACCATGGGTGGCTCATCTCAGGAAAGGCTCTCCCGGCCACTCAAGCCTTCAGGAGGATGCAGCCTTTGGCAGCATCTCGACTACGGCCTCACAAGGGACCCCGGTGCATAACCACCAGCCAAGTAGCTTCAGGGTGTCTGCATCATGGAAAGTATGAGATGATGGGCATTTGTTGCTTTAAGCTACCAAGTTCTGGGATAACTAATTGCACAGCAAAAATAACCAATCGCACATCTAAACATGATTTTTTTCAACCTTTTGGAGGCTTCTTGAGTCAGAAAAATATTTTGAGATTATGTCTCAATATTGTATTTGGAAAGAAGTCACTTTGTCATCCTAAATGTCATCCGGCACTAAGCCGTTTTCACTCTCCCCGTAGTTTGTGTGGAGATGTCTGCTTTCTGCTTCTCTATTCCCAGAGGCCTCCTGCACTCGGGTGGCCTACCCTAGACTCAGTGTTAGGAGAGAGGTAGGCACGGTAAGCCAGCATCAGCACCCCCAGACCTGCCCCCGAGCCTCTGCCCTCTCTCCCCAGGTCCTCCCTCCATCTCAACACCCCACTTCCTCATATCACCTAAGCTGAGAAACTTGACACATTTGCCACTTCCCTCCCCAGCACTCCCCGCCTCCTCCCTGATTTATTTTTCTTCTGTCATATTGCTATATATAACATATAATTATATATATATTATCTAATTAAAATTATGTATAAAATTATATCTTTATATTTATAAATATTATATCTTATCTCCTGTTTTACATTTACTTATGTATAATTATGAAATTTTATGTTTATATTTATTCTCTTCTTCCTTCCATCCATGCATTTAAGCTTGCCAGCCTGCCTTCCTTCCTTCCTTCCTCCGTCCCTTCCCTTTTGATTTTTTGAAATCAAACCCAGGACTTCACACATGCTACATACTACCACTGAGCTCCACTCCCAGCCCTTATTTAGGCTTTTTTTTTTTTTTTTTTTTTTTTTTTTTGCGGAACTGGAGATGGAACCGAGGGACATTCCACTTCCAAGCTACACCTCCAAACACTATTTTTTATTCTTTATTTCAAACCAGGGTCTCACTAAGTTGAGAAGGGCCTAAGTAGCTGAAGCAATCCTCCTGTCTCAGCCTCCCAAGTACTGGGATGACAAGCGTGTGATACTATGCCCAGCTTCCTTTAGCTTTTTTGAGGGCAGGACGTAGCTATATCTAGAATAAATCCTAGAACAAAGTAGAAGCTCAGTAGAAGCTTGCCAAATGAATGGATGGATGACCAAATAAATGAGTGGCAGCTTATTCAAGTCCAAACACTTCTTGCATATCTTATGAGCTAGAAATGTTATGCAATATATTCAATAAGCTGTATGTCCCCACCAGGGTCACCTCCCCTGGGCTGGAGAGGTGCCAGACTGACTCTAAGGGCATCTCTGTGCTCACAGCCAGGGCCGTTCCCACATGTCAGAGTAGGAAACACACAGCACTGCCGTGGTCTGAGTCTGTGTGTGGACGGCAGGGGCCGGGCCTGCTGCACCTTTTTGTGGGACCGAATGAAGGAAATGCCAATGTGAGATAAGCAAAAAGCAAACACATAATCAAAACAGCTTTCTCCAGGGAAGGGGCTGTCACGGGCTCAGCCAAGAGCCGAGCTGATGCCGTGACATAAGGAGCTGACAGATGTCCCCTCCCACCTGTCCAGCCCACAGGGTTAGTTACCCATGGGTCCTCCAGGGACCTGACACCCTACAGACTGTCACCTCCAGGTTGGGATGAGTTCCTCAGTCAAGTGGCCCCTGACCTGTTTCCATGGTTTTCTCTGAGGGTCAGAGGTCACTTCTAGAGAGGGCAGAGGGAAGAATGGGGTGCAGTAGTTCAGTCAGGAGCTCCAGAATCACAATAGTCCAAGAGTCAGCTGAGTTTTGCAGGCTGCTAACCAGGAGTGAGGAAAGGAGGATCCGAAAGAGGGTGACAGGGACCCAAAGACCAGTGACATGGGCTTCCTACCTAGGGACCCATTTCTCATAGGCCTAGCCAAGCAGGGCAAGCTCTCAGGATTCAGGTGATCTGGTGGTTTTCAACCAGATTGCAGACCAGGTCACCTGTGAAACATCTTCCAGACACCCAGGCAGCTGGGGGTAGGTTCCTAATGTCCTTATCACTAACAGGCTCTGTGGATGGCTCCCATGCATGCTGGGCTGAGAAGCTCTGTGTGTAGAATGAGTTTTGCAGCCACATGGCTCTAGGTTCAAACTTGGCTCAGGTATCAATGGTCTGTGCAGCAGAATCTCTGTCAGCCAAAGTTTCTCCATCTGGGAAATGAGGATGAATCTTGTTTAAATGACATATTGACATTGCTTCTCAAAGAACACATATTTCGTGTGTAGTAAGAAAACTAGGAAATAGCAACTCAAAGATGAAAGGTTAGGGGCCTAGGGAGAATAAGGATCTGTGGGAGAGAATGTTGTCACCCATGCACCAGGAGTTCAAAGAAGCTGAAAGGTCCTGTCTGAGTCTGTGTAGCTTTCTGTGACAGGAGGCTTCCAGTTGGTGGGCCCTCTTCACTTTAGGACCTAATCTGGCCTTGCACCGCCCTCTCTCCTCTGCCGTGTCTTCTGTTCCACCGGGGGCTGGTCCTTCTCCAGGAGTCTCACACCAAGGCACTGGGTCAGCTGTGCTTCTGCTGGAGGCCTGTCTCAGAGGCCACTGGCCTGCAGAGACCAAGCCAGCATCAGTCAACACCACAGCTGCAGACCCAGGCCAAGGGGAGATCAAAGAATTCCTGCTAAGAGGATTTGCAGAACATGGGGCACATTAACTCAGCACATGCAGCTACTGGTCTGATGTCTTTCTTTCTTTTCTGCCTTTTAGTCTTATTTTGTGTGGAACTGTGGATTGCTATACCCCCAGCCTCTTTCCACTTTTTTTCTGCCCTTTTTTTAAAAATTATTTTTTAGGAGGCAAAATAATTTTTCTTTTTACAGAGACCAGAGAACTGGCATTCATAAAGTCTAGGGGCCCTTCCTCCAGGTCAGAGAAAATGCTGGAGGGAATGCTCAGGAGAAATGATGGGGAAAGAGCAGTTGTCTAGGCAACTCTGAAGGGAGACCTGTCTCTCCACCCCCTTCTGTCACTTACCCCACCCTGAAGGCTCCATCCAGCAACCTTGGGGGCTTCCTGTGCACCGGATCCTGTGAGCAAGGCCTCTCTGGGGATTAGTACAACTAAGAGATGTCATCTTTTTATAATAAGAAAATAACAGGCCATGTTTAATTAAAAGTTGTTCCAATATTTCATGTTCACAGACATAAACATTATAGAGAGGTTTAAAGAAGAAAGTAGTCACTAAAATCCACCTCTTAGAGATACATATACTTATAAGATTATGCTGCACCCATACATACACATTATACTTTTTAAATTTCTACTAAAATATCTTTGATCATATCCATTATGTTAATAGTAGTGCTAAAGATATGTTTAATTCCAGGGCAATTTCTTATTGGAGGAGGAGAATGGGGAGGAAGAACTGGAAGAGAAGAACTAGAGAAGAGGAAGCCCAGAGGGGAGGAGAGGGCTGTGGATGCCACCCCATGAGGACCCTGAGCTAGGCACTGGGCTCAGCACGTAACACACATCATTTTATTTTACTCTTATAACACCACTATTGACCTAAACTATCACCACCAGCCTGCTTCTTAGATAGGGAAACCGGCTCGGAGAGAGGTAGAAGTTGCTCCAGTGACAGAGCTTAAGGGGCTTAGACCCCGTCCTGCTCTACGCCGCACCCCTGAGCTCGCAGCCACTGCTAGAAGGTACCAGGCTACACCTAACCTTTCCCTCTTGGTAGAAATATATGTATCCATTTATTTTGTAATAATAAAAATTACCTTAAATATCTTTGCCCACATGAATTTAAGCATTTGCCCTTTTAGATAGACTAGATTTTTAACTTTTCAGAAAGGAGATCCTTTCTATCTGTATGTGTTGGGATTCGCTTTTACAAAATATAACAGAGAAAATTAAAATAACAGTGGTCCAAATGAGACTGGCTTATTTTTATATAAGTCTGGAGGCAAACAGAGCTTACATGGCACCACATGTAGTGGTCTGGGACTCAGCACCCCCCAGCCCCCGCCCTATCTTACCCTAGGGTTTTTTTTCCTCACAGTCTATGATGGCTGCAATAACTACAGCAATAATATCATCCATACTCAGGCAGCCAGATGGAGAAAGTGACAAAGAAAGGTGTGTTCCTTTTTTTCTTTCTGCTGATGTATAGTTTAGTAAACTTGGGAACATGTCCACATTTAACTTCAAAGGAAGTTTAAAAAAACAAGTAACAGGGTAAGGATATGTGTCCAGCTAAATATTACAGTTCTGGGACTGTGGAGGAAAAAAGAAAAATATATATTCCAGCCTTCCTATGGATCCCCTGGCAGTGTCTCTTCTGGGGTAGCGGAAAAAGCTTTGTCTTAGAAGGCAGCAATGGATTTGGGGAAGGAAACTGTATGCTCATGAGAAACACTGGAATAACAGTTGATATTGACTGAGTACCTGGCATAACCCTCTGCAAGCCAGCTCTGATTGTCATCACTGATGGTCACAGAAAGAGCTGAGAATCAAGCCCAGGTGACTCCCTGACCTTGTGCCTCTCGTTATCTCCTGATGTGCAGGCTGCTGCTTTTCCTCACAAGGTGTGCTCTGCAAGCCAGAGCTGTGACCCCCATTTCCCGGATGAAGAGCCGAGATGTAGGGAAGTGATAAAAGTTGATAAAATCAGTCTGCAAGTGGCCAGCCAAACACAGCTCCATCTGTGCTTGGCTGATGCACAAGGATCTCTGTCTTTTCTGTGTGATAATACAGCAGCTCAAATCTCAGAGGACACGTCCCTCCTCCTTCCCTGCCCCTCACCCCTAAGAAGTTTAAGACACCAATGGTGAGTCTGAGGATTTGCATGATCTGCAGGTGACGCTTCAATTATATTGTGTATCTTTAAGGAAGAGATGCTGGGACCTTGGGTCTTTGCAGTCACAGGGCACCCTCGGCTCAGACAGCCTCTACTCTCAGGGTAGGAGAACCTTCTGGACCCCTGCTTGCTCTGGCAAGCAAAAATCAGACAGACCCTTGGGCAGCAGAAATTATGCTAGATGCTGGTCCCAGGAGAGCCCTGAGTGTATAGACTCCTGAGAGCCTGTCTGAGTCACCCAAAGCATCCCAGGGGAGGAAACCGCCAGCTTAAACCTAAAGAGATGAAGTCCTATCTGTTGGCGCCTGAAATACTGTAGGAAGTTGGGCCCCAGCACTTGAACATGATAAGTGATCAATAAATGGCAGCTATGAGGACATGATTATGTCCTAATAGCAACTAATGAATTGGTTACACCACCACTCTATTTAGAGAGGCTTTTTTGTAATTTAGTAACTTTTTCATCAATGCATATATGCTAAGGTAAAAGAGAGCAGGGATTCCAGAAACCTTGAAGGAGTGACTCACCAAAGGCTGTGCAGACTCAGCCCCTTTATTTCACACATAAAGAAACTGAAGTGGGAAAAGGGCCAGTGTCATGTCTGAGATCACTTAATTCTGGGGGGATGCGTCTCAACTTTTAGGGTATCTCTTGTTTTAGGTCTCCTTCCATGATGCCTCAGAACTCTATGGCATGTTCATTCTGTCTATTGTTGTGCAACATGTTATCCCAAAATGCAGTGGCCAAAACAAAAGTATTCTGTGAGCCAGTCACCCCATTACAGCTTAGCTGCTCTCTGCTTTAGGGCCTCTTACATCTTTATGACCAAGGTGCTGACTAGGCTGTGGCCATGTCCAGCTCAACCAGAGAAGAATCCACTTCCAAACTCACTCACAGGTCTGCTGGAACAACCGCCAGTTCCTTGTAGGCTATAGGGTTAAGGGGCTTAGTTCTCCCTACCATGATCACAGCTTCCCAGAAGCCAAGAAGGTGATAGAGACAGAATCCAGCAGGACTGAGGTCACTGTCCTTTGCAGTCTGATATAGAAGTCACATCTCTGTTGTTGCTGTGGCTTGAATAGTGTCCCCAAAGGCCCAGGGGTTAATGGCTTGATCACCAGTATCTGGCACTATTGAGAAGTGGTGGAACTTTAAAGAGTGGAGCTGGGGAAGGAAGTTAAGTCACTGGGGCACACCCTAGAGGGGGATAGTGAGACCCTGGCTCCTTCCTAACTCTCTCTGCATTTTGGCCACCATGAGGAGAGTGGCTTCCTCCACCACATGCTCCCACAATGAAATGCTGCCTCGCCACAGGCCCAAAGGCAACAGGGCCAACGGACCATGCACTGAAACATCTGAAATTACAGCGAAAATAAACTATATCTCAAGTATCTTGTCATAATATCAGAAGACTGACTAACACTATAGTGTTCTATTAGAAGACTAATAGAACACTAATAGTTGTTCTATTTGTTAAGAGCAAGTTCCTAGGGGAAGGGATTGCACAGGGGTGAATCCCAGGAATCAGGATCATTGGAGACATGTCAGAAGCTGCCTGCTAAGGACACTATGTCCTTTTTCTATTTGTGAAGCTTTTGCTTTTCTCAGAAGAGGAAACTCTGAGGCAGGGATGCCTTTCTGCATCCCTTCCAGGTGGTCTTGCAAGTGACACATCTTTGCATTTTAAGATAGTTGAATCTCCTCTACGTGCCATGCGGTGCCCTCTCTCTGCTTCTGATCCAGATTCAGGGCACAGAGAAACTGGAAGGGACCTCAGTATCTTCTAGGTACTTTCCAGATTAAAAAAAAAAAAAAAAAAGCCCAGAGAGGTCAGGCCTCTGGCCCAGGCAATGTGTCTGACCGATTATTTGGACTTTAAGCCCAGAGCCCCTCGGGGAAGGTGGGTCCTGTGAAGAGCAGCCTGTGAAGAGGAGCAACTAATTGGTTGCTCCTCTAACTAACCTTGCCTGGACATCCAGCCTGGCCTCCAGGAGCACTTTTTGGCTGGAGGACATTGACTCTCACAGATCCTAGAAAGTACTTCAATAGACTGAGGATGGTTCTAGGTCCCAGGAACTAGGAACAGTCATTGTTCCACTCACTCACTGAAGATGCCTGAGTGAAATCTTGCAGAATAAAAGGTAGGACAGTGGTAGAGACCAAGGACCAGAAATTCAAAGGCCTGGAGAACTGAAAGAATGACAAGAAAGGCCATTAGCCAGTGGTTTCTGGTGCACAAGTGCTCAGGGGGAGATTATCAACTGGCACATCTAAACCCTCCCTGTTTCTGGGCAGCTGATCCAACTCCACCCACCATTGCCTGGTTGTCCTTGTGCTCAGGAAGCTATGCTGGGCAAATATCAGAGGAAGAGTGTTTGGCACTTGCTGGGCAGAGCCACTGTGGGAGAGGCACTCTTGCCCCACCCACTCCTGGAGGGCTGAGAAGTTCACCCACTCAGTGCAGGTGGACTCTTCCTAGCTGGGTCTCGTAGAAGGAATGTGGATGGGGAGGGGCTTGCTTTCACTTCTGCTGAGCCCCGTTTCTGGAACCCCGAGCCTGCCCTGCACTGTGGTGGCAAGTATCTGCCATTGATACAACTGGGAAACAAGCCATGTTTGTCTCAGATACCACTGCCTGGAATCCCACCCCTGCACACTCTGCCCTAAAACTGGATCATCTCTGGCCTGCCCACATGACTTCTTGCTTTCTTTGCTTTTCCATTAATAGAGTCTCCAATATCAAAATTCATACTGCCCGTGCATCATTCCTTCAAGGGAAGCAAATTCATCCTAATGGGTGTAATGGTTGGAAATCAGCTCCTTGAATTCACTTCCTAAGTACCATATTTAGGTGTCCAGAGGTGACATCTGGAGACCCACCAAAGGAGTGGCTGTAGTTATTGTATTAACAGAGGCAAAGAGATATTCTGGGATGGAAAGGCCTTTCAACGTCTTTCAAAGCAAGCCCTGTGAGCTGGTAATGCCTAGTCCCAGGCTAGGTATGGAGAGGAAGTAACTTCCCACTTTTTCACTCTTTCTCCTCCCACTTGGACCTGAAACCTAGATGGTAGCTCAGGTCAGTGGGTTCTGAGAATGAAAAGTTAGGGTTAGAAAGTACCTTGGACATCTTCAGGCCTCAATGGTCCTCCACAACCTCAGAAGATATTATGTGAGCAGGGATATGACTTGTCCAACGTTACACAACATGTGCACAGCAAAGCAAAGAGCCAGGGCCTCCAGATCCCTGGACCTGAGCTGTGTCCTTTGCCCCATGATGGCTTCCAAAGGGATCCAGGGGAGTGTTTGTGATCCATTGTAAGGCAGGGCCACAGTGGAAATGGAACACCTGAGTCTTCAGCTGAGAAGGTGCACAGGGAGGGCTGAAGAACCCTGAGAAACAAGGTCTTCTCCTGGCCTTGGGGCACAGCTGTCTTGTACCTTCAACCTGAAGTCCTCCCCAGCTCTGTGTGGATGGTGCTGGCTGGACATGGCTGGTGCCGGAGGGCAGGTGGATGAAATTGTACCCACTGCCAGAAGCTCAGCACTGGGAAGTTCTCTCTCACCTACTGGCCCATTCATCAGCACTTTCCTTGCCCAATGGATGTGGAGCTGGAGAACACAGGGGTGGAGGGGTGAGGGATCAGAGCTAACCAGGCTTATAGGAGGATCCCCTAGAAAAGAAAGATGGGAAGCTGGAACTTTCATCAAGAGAGCTTGAGTCCTGGGAAAAGGGACAAATATGTCCAAGGTTCTGAGACCATCTCCTGGAGGGCAGGCAACAGGTTCTCAGGTCAGGAGCTGAAGCAGCCCTTCCCTAGGTACAAGAGCACTAGCTGGCTGTGCTGCTCCTATGGGGACGATGTTTCTAGTAGATTGTGATGACTCCTGAGAAGAGACTTTCTAACAGGCAGAGCTTTGCAATAGAAAACAGCTCCCTTGGAGGCAGTGACCTCCCTGACATCAGAGGGGTATAAGAAATGGTCAGACCAGTATCTGAGGATGCTGCAGAGGTAACTGACCCAGAAGTACCTTTCAACCTCTCCAGGCAGGAGGCAGCACAGTGCAGGATACAGTCAGGCTTTAATTAATGAACTCTCTGAGGGGTCCTGGTAAGGCACAGAGGCAGAGAGAGAGAGAGAGAGAGAGAGAGAGAGAGAGAGAGAGAGAGAGAGAAGAGAAGAGAAGAGAAGAGAAGAGAAGAGAAGAGAAGAGAAGAGAAGAGAAGAGAAGAGAAGGGAAGAGGAGAGAAAGAAAGACTAGTCATAAATCTAAGGTCATGCAGGGCATGGAGGAGGAAGAAACCAGCAAAGCAAGACTCAAGAGGAAGAAGAGATAGTATTTTAGTAAGAAGATGTGTGAAACTACCTCATCTAGAGGGATGGGAGCCCATGGGTACTATCGATTGAGTAAACAGTTGGGCTTCAGAACTGACACCTGGGTTTACATTCTGGCTCTGCCACACCTTTGCATGTCTGTCCTTTTCTGTGAAAACCAAGCATACTCCTAGTGTCCTTAGATGTTCCAGGCTGAACTGAGGACTTTACTGATCAGAGAGCAGGCCAAAGCACATGCACAATATCTGGATAATGGCAAATTGGTTTAATATCTGGAAGCTGGTGTTTGTTTTAGGGCAGGGATGTGGGACCTGGCAGAAGAGCAAAGAGAGGTGCTATGACAACGTTAGCTGCTGTCCTGCTCCAGTCCCTCAGTAACTCCCCCATGCACATGTGCATGTACGTGCACACATACACATACACGTGTGCATGCACAAGAGCCTGCAGATCTTCTACATCCCCAGAACACTGGCACTGAAGCACTGACTGCAGTCCCCATCTCCTTAAAAAGAGCGCCAAGTTGCCCAACATGTAAACAGTTAAACAGCACTGAGGTGCCGGTTACTGCTCCATGGACCTAATGCTAATTTACCTCCATGTCACTGCCCACTAGACAGCTCAGGATGACTTCACAGCCTCTGGGGACCTTGCTCAGCCCACGCCAACAGCCCTACCTTGCAGAGACTTCTGGGGAGGGTGGTACTGTGCAGGCAGAGTGCCGCACACTGTCCCCAAAGGCCCGGCTTTCCCTGGCCAGCCACAGAGACCTGTCACTTCCACTTTCAGTGAATGCACAGGAATCCTCAGGCATCATGTCAGCCCTGGATTGACTTGTGGAGAACTGCCTTCTTCTAGTTCCACAGGCAACAATAACCCCGCAGAGCACTCATTAAGGTCTGGGACAGTTGAGTTCACTGTCAAGGGCTCCAGTAACAGGGGGCTAATTCAGCAGCACATTCTCATTACTGGAGGCTCAATACAGGACTTGGAGGCTGAACACAGGAGCAGCCATGGGCCCGTGGAGGAAATCCATCTTGCAGCTGATCCTAGAACTGAGATCTTCCTCTTTTCAGGGATCACATAGGTGGGCTTCAGTTTTGCTATCTATAAAATGGGAATAATTTGGTCCCTGCCTTCCTGGGTTGTTGTGACAATGTAATTAAATTAGATTATAATAAAACGTAAAGTTCTGAACATGATGCTTAGACATATCAGACTTTCAACAAATGTATAATACCTTGAAAAAAATCACACATGTATAGTTATTATCCTTTTTGGTGAAGAGCATTATAATTTCCTACCTGAGCCAAATCTCCTATGTACTTGCCTGAGAGTCTATCTCTGATAGTAACACTTAGGGTGTGCTATGGGTGATAATGAGAGCTCCCTCTAACTGAGCATGTTCCATGGGCCAGCCACTGTGCTAGCTGCTTTCCATGGATAATCCCACTCAGTTTTCCTAACAACCTCCAAGATGTGCCTATTACTATTATTTTCATTGTATAGATGGAAGAGCAGAGATTTAATCAGCTTTAGTCATTTGCTGGATTAATAAGGGGAAGAATGTGGACTAGAGCCCAGGTCTTTCTGCTTCCAGAACCTCATTTCTTAACCAGTGCTCAAGTATTTAGCAGAGAACAACTACATGACAAAGGTGAGGGTAAGGGTTTTTATAGGGCACTGGTACCAATGCCACGCCTGGGTCTTACTGTGTGACACAGCCTGTGTGTCCAGGACACCTCTCCCAGGAACTTGCCCCTTCCTGGGTCTGCTATTCGAACATAGGTCAGAGGCTCCCTTGGCTCATCCACCAGCCTAATGATACCTCTGTTCCTGTCTATCCAATACGGGTGCCGGGAGTGAGAGATTCTCCCAGGCACCGTGGTGAGTACTGGGGATAACAGCAGTTGGATTCAGTAGTAGAACACAAATGGAGAATGGTCCTAAGGTCTATTCCTTACAAGCTACTCAGCAGTCACTTGTCTGGGCTGCAGCTGCGGCAGATCACTATGGCTGAGGCTTCAAGAAGGCTGTCTGCTCCTCTCTGCACCTTCGCCCCTCTGCCCCTCTTGTCCAGGCTCTATCTGCAGAAGGCATGCTTCCCACTGGCCAGCAGGAGGGAGGGATCCAGCCAGGGAAGGCAGGAGTGGGAAAGAAAGACAGAGGAGCACCGGCAGCAGCTGGTCTGAGAGGCTGGTTTTCACCTCTAATCTTGGCTTCCGCAGCCGCCAATGGGGGGAGAAATGCCGCGATTTACATGACAAGGGCCAAAGGAGAGAATTATGGCAAATCAATTCTGCACGAAGAGATAAAGCCCCCTATTTAATGTATGCAGTGAAAGGTGGAAATTCAATTCTCCTAATGTCAGATGATGCTGATTAAAACTGACATTCATTATTAGTATGATGATTTTTCCTTCTCTTCTTGGACTTGAAGAACAAACAGGCTCCATACAGACAGGGTTGTTGAACACCATTGTAAACAGACAACCAAATAAAGAAAAGGCTGCTGTGGCCAGCACAGCTGACGGGCCTCAGGAGGAGGAGCTGCAGCCGCCCCTCTGACCAAAGCTGGCGAAGGGTAAATGGGGCCTGGCACTGCCTTGGGAGGCTTCTGGAATCTGTCAATTCTCAGTCCTACCAAGCTGCATGTCCTTAGACAAGTCACTTTTCCTCTCTGGGCCAGTCTCCTCCTTGAGCAAATGACTTGGCAGTGTCTCCCAAGACTTGTATCAGAGATGTCTTAAGAAAAAGGGCTCACCCTAGTTAAAACGTTTAGAACGCTGTACCCTGTATCCTTCTCTAGGCCTTACAATGCACATTAGCAAGCCATGTGGCAAAGACACCTACTTAACTTTGCTTAACCCTGGCTTTCCTTGGATCAGATTGGCAAGCATCTCCTGTTCAGGACCAGATAGGAAGTACTGCATGCTTGGCAGGCCATACTGTGTTACAACCACTCAACTTTACTGCTGTAGGCGACACAGAGACAATGACTATGTAAATGAAAGGGTGTGACTATGTTCCAGTAAAACTTTAAGATAAACAGGCTAGTGGCCTGTAGTTTGCCAGTCTTTCTCAGAACCACCGGGCCACAGCCTTCTTTCCACGTGAGACTTATAAACAGGCCAAATAACAACAGGCCTAAGCTTAGATCCAATTCTGATTCTGCCAGTCATTGAATCTTTGGGCAAATAACTTAGGCTGTGCTGTGACTCCTGGTATGTAGGACTCACTTCCTGAGTGATGGGGGTCAACCTGACAGTATTGAAGGAATGTGTGTAGAATACTTGGCACGTTATCTGGCACATAGCGCTAGATAAAGACTCACAGCTGTGGGTGACAGCCTAGTTATTATTAATATTCTTATCCAGTAGTGACATGTTCTTTAAATACTTAGCTAAAATAATCTCCAAAGAGATCCCTTTAGTACTTGGATTCTATTAGGAGCTGAGGAGAGGGGAGGACTAGCTACCGTTATGTCACCAGAGAGAGTCACGGCAAAGTCCCCTCACAGAGTTTCTAGACTCTCATCATTAACTTCCCATCAGAGTTCATCTCTTCTGACCTCCCTGTCAGACGAGTTTCTTTAGCCTCCCTGCAGCTTGGGTAATTACAGCCAGCACAGTGCCCAAGCCAGCAAATGAACTGCGCCCCAACTCACAAGCCCCTGCCAGACTCAGCCCCATCCAGCTGGCTGAGGTGACCTGGTGTGAACGTGAACCCTACCTGTGCAGGCCCGGCCCAGACCACTAACAACACAGGAGACTCTCTGAAACTCAGAACTGTGCTAAAAACACGCACCTGTCTTGTGTAATAAAAAACCATTCCTCAGTTGCCTGGCAAAGCCTTCTTTTTAATGGCCTCATTATGGAGAAGGCCTCATTTCCCTTTTTTTTTTTTTTTTTTTGGTGGTACTGGGGTAAAAGCCCTTCTACCTCCGGGCTACACTACCAGACCTATTTTGTACTTTTTTTATATTTGGAAACAGGGTCTCTTAAGCGAGCGCGGCTGGCTTCGAACCTGCCCGATCCTCCTGTCTCCGCCTCCCAAGTGCGGGGATTACAAGCGTGCGCCACCACGCCCAGCAGAAGGCCTCATTTCTAAAGTAGATGCTGTCTTTGTATTAGCATCTCTGACCTAAAAAGTAGAGAGGACTTGCCTTTACTACAAGAGAGAGATGGCTGGTAATGGCTAGAGGAGCTAAGCAGGAATCAGAGGTGGGAATGAGAAGCACACACATGTGGATGTGTGTGCATGTGTGTGGTATGTGCACACAGGTGAGGTGTATGCACGCACGGTATGGGGGTGAGGTGAAAAGCACAGCGGAGGTCTGTGTCTTGTTGATCAAGACTTAGGTTGCACAAATAGTAGATGCCCAATGGATTTTCACTGACTAGAATTTGAAAATCGATGAATTAGTTAATGTGCCCTCTTCATTTTTCTCCTGCCTTAGTCAGCTAGGCCCTCGTCCATGAATTTCAGATTGGCCTGCTCTCCCCATTGCTCTGACACTGCCTCCTGTTAACCCTCCCCCTCCTGTCCCCTCACATTTAAAATCCTCCATCAGGGATTCTTACAGGCATCTGGCTCTGGTTCAGCCTTTCCAGTCACCCTGGTAACCAGAGTTCCTCTTGGCTTCCCCGATATGGAACTTACTTAAGCAGTTTCCTCTGCCCCTGCCCCCCAACCAAACAAGCGATGTGACCCAGACCTTGTAGGCCACAGGGACCCAGGTCCATCTGATTACAAACTCCAACTTTCTGCTCTGCCACACTGGGGGCATTTTAATATTTATATGACTCAAAGGCAGGGAACGATACCTCAGGGAGCAGCTACCCCACTCAATAAATCCTTCTTGATTAACTGTTTGAATGTATAAGATATAATAAATAATGCAAGTAAAATCGATGCCAGCTCCCTGCCCTCTAGGAGTTTTTGGTGTAATGCAAGCAACAAACATTGCAGGACAGAAAAACAGCAGAATTGGACATAAAAGGACCATAATCATGATGGGTCTCGCAGGGTTTGTGATTTCTTCCTAGCAATACCCTTGTCAGCGCTCATTGGCCAGCACTGAGGGAGGGCTGTCTAAGCACCCGGTTCACCTTGAAAATTGTTTTGATATCTTTGCCAACAAAAGCCATTTTGTTTTAACACAAGACTGGCCACATTTATTCCCTTGTAACTGGCTTGGAGGTGAAAGGCCTCCTGGCAATGCCTCACCCGACATGGAGAGGGGCTTGTAAGGCATATGGGGGTATTTCTGGGGGGTGAACAAAGGAATCTGCACAAGAAAGTGACAGTGACTGGGGCTGTTGGTTCCGGGCAAGATGCCCTAACTCAGGCTGAGGACTCAGAGGGTCATTCTGGGATCTGAGCCTTCATGCTGGGCAGAAGTGTGGGCATCAACTTTTGCTTCCCCAAACCTCAGCCAAAAGAACCCTGATGCACTGAGATACTCCATGAAAATAGGCATCCCTTGTAAGTTCTTTTGGAAAAACAGATGCATATAGGTTTGGAAAGTCCTGCATACAAGGATGGATTGATTTTATCTAACACAGTGCTGCCCAGTACATTGGATCATGGGATCTTATTCTTGCCCCACAGAGGTGATGTTGTTTGGGATATAGTTTGGGGGGGGGGAATATCCCTCCCCTTTTTACATGCAGGGACACTGGGACCCAAAGTAGTGGGAAGGGAGAAATGTTTACTTAAGATAAGTTAGTAAAGAACTGAGACCAGTATTCAGGCCCAGTCACTGGCAACACAAATGCATGCAGGAGTAAAGCCTGCTGACTCTAAGAAGAAAAGAAGAGCTTCTGAAGGTCCAGCTTACACTATCTTACATGTTAATATACTACACATGGAGCAGTGTTGAAGGATACTTTACTCTGAATAAGCAACAGTGCAACAGTGCTAGGCTCCTAATTGTAAATGGGACTTAACCTCAGAGAACTAGCAAAGAGAGTGGTGGCCACTGGGGCTGAGAGGGCTGTTCTGGGAAGCACTTCTTGGTTCTCAACATGTGAATGTTCAGGTCAAATGTCGGCTTGTTTATTTCTCCAAGAGCATGACAGTCTGATTTTAATGGCACATCTAATGAATGTTGGTTTTATTTTTCAGTTGGATTTTGTCTGCATGTCCCCATTTGCTCTGCTACAACCTTCTTTCATTCCAATATGTCCCTCTCAGTAGCTGGCCGCACACTGGCACAGTCTTGGGCAGAAGCAGGCAGGTTGGCAGGGGGCAGAGGCTTCCCCTGACCAGCTTGCCTGGCTTCAAGGGATTCCCCACGGAAATAAACTGGGACAACAGGGCTTCCCAAACAGCAGTTCTTGACATAAATATTGCCAGGTTTGGACTAATGTGATATGGGCCAGCCTGTAATCCAAACAAAATAGACCATTGTTCTGTGATTATTTCTCCTCTGGACAAAAGCTTGTGAACACTTGGTTTCCCATTTTTTTAACCTCTGTATTTATGGGCCATGTTAATTTAATTCAGCAGCTCCGCCTTCAACACGGCTCAAAAGCAGCCTACATTTGCATTTCATGATTTTAAAGCCTTTCTGGTCTGCTGGTTCTCACTGAAAAGGGAAGCTTTGTCCTCTTCATTCTGAGAAAGAAGAGGACAGAAAAACCACCCAAAACCTTTTGACATAACACAAAACATCCCCAGCAGCTACACATGCTGCTGCTCATATCCCAGAGATACTCAATCCCAGAACACCTGGAATGGTCCCCACAGTCCAGCCCAGCCCCCACCCCATCCCTGCAGATGCAGGCTGCGGCTGGGAGCAGAGACCTCCCTTTCTCTGTGGCTGCTGACCCAGGGCCCAGCTGACGGCTGTCTGAGCCAGACTCATTGAGTGATATGGTTGTTCATTTGACCAGCTCGGTCCTCATCAAGGATCACCAGGCTGTGCTCTGTGGAGCAGAGGAACCCTTGCCCACCACTCACTCACCAGTTCCAGGCACTGAGCTAATACTTGGTCACATCTGCCTCATTTCAATTTTGGAACACAAAAGATAGGATTGTTACTTATTTCACAAATAGAGAATTTGAAGCTTAGAGAAGCAGAGTGGTTAGCTCAAGGTCCCAAGGCCCCTGGAAGTGAAAATAAAGGATTCTCTTTGGAAAACAAACTTGTCTTTTTCTTTTATCTGTTCTTATGGGATGACTTGGATTTTGAGTCTTATGAATGAGATTTCTATTTTTTTCAGTATAAAATTTTAACTGTACAAATAAGTCACAAATATATGATTTTTCTAAAGCATCACAGATAAGGTCTAAAGTTCCTTACACTACCCTCTTCCACCTCACACCCCACCTATAGGCTCACATAACCCAAGTGCTTTCCTCCATCCCCCAAAGGCAGCCTCTATGACTGGCTTCCTCAGTATCTTCTGCTAAGTACTTACAAGCTATGCATTTTCTATGGCTACACGTACCTGTATTTTGGGGCACTTTTTAATAAAATGCTAATCATAGTGCGCATAACTTTTACAATTTACTTTTTTTTTTTTTTGGTGGTACTGGGTTCCTGGAAGCCCCTTTACCTCAAGGCTACACTCCCAGACCTATTTTATATTTTTTTATTTGGAAACAGGGTCTCTTATGCCAGCGAGGCTGGCTCCAAACCAGCGTGATCCTCCTGTCTCTGCCTCCCAAGTATGCGCCACCACGCCCAGCTACAATTTACCTTTTATACTCAACAGACTCTGAATTTTTCCCAGTCTTCCCAACACACTCCTCAGCTTGGCCTCCCCAGGCTCAGGAGGCTGGTCATTGTTCTCAGGCTCACAATCCTCCTGCAGGGCCAAGTCTTGGGCCGCTTCCTGGGGCTCTTTCTCAGAGCTGTCCTGAGAAGTGAGATTGCTGCAGGTGACTTAAGACTTCTTGTTTCCACAGGCTTCTGCCTCTTCTTAGAATACAGGACCGAGATTTCTTAGTGGGGGCCCTGCAACTCCCTGGCACTCAGTCACATGAGCTGGTTTATTGGGGAGTCCTCTACAGAGGGGCCTGTGTAACAAAGTAGAAGTAGGCGGCCCTAGGAAGAAGGAAAAAGTGGGTCTGTGGACCCCAGGGGGCCCTACAGGAATCTCTGGGGCTGGGATGACCCTTCAGAGTTGTCCAAATCTGAGGCAAGGGGACCACAATATTTCATGGCAGTATAAGCCAATTGCTGACAACAAATGGCTTTCTTGGAAGGGGGTGTGATCTGGGTGAGACAGTTTCCTGTGGTTCTGAGCTAAGGTCAGAGAGGAACACAGCTGTGCACTATTAGCTTCTGGGGGATAGAGACATCAGCCCCAAAGAGGAGACCTGAGCTATGTACTATGGCACCCAACGCACACCTCCAGCATGCAGGTCAGAATCTCAACCACATCACCCAGCCATGTGCCTGTGACTGGGTTCAGGCCAACAGAATATAAACATGAATATGGGCTGTTTCTGAGCTGTGCTTTGAAAAGAAAGGGTATGCCTCCAAATCATTACAGACTTCTACAAGAATGGGAGTTAACTTCAGTGCTATTTATTTGGGGTTTTCTGAAAGAAGCTGAAAGTATGCCCTGACTAATCTATTAGGTCACTGGTGTATACTTTTAAATAAATTTTATAGATACAATGTTACTAATAATTTCCTCTTCCACTTCTGCCTTTACTAATTTATACCTCCACCTGCAGAGAATGAGCATGTCCGTCTCATGGAAGTGACTATACTGACTCATCTGCGCCCTCTAAAGCCTGGGCCCATTTATGACCTATATGCAAGAATCCTAGCAGGAGTTAGAGATTCTGGCAGATGCATGGAACAAAGCAAGCCAAAATAAGCAGAAAACAGCCGCTAATAGGCTCAACTAAGTCACATAGCTGCTGGTTGGAGAATCAGAGCTAAGGAGGCAGTACAGGTGGGTCAGAGGCAGAGCACGGGGCTCCAGGCCCAGCCTGGGTGCTCCCAGGAGCCTGGAGGAGTTCTCATCTGGGAAATGGGCCCTGACTGGCGCACCACCAACTATGGTGTTGGTGAAGGATGGGCTCCTCATCAGACCTGGAAGCCTCCAATCACTCTTGGTTCTTCTGTGACCCCCACAGCTGAGCTGCTGGAGGATGGGGACAGCACCGGGCTTGGCTGCTTCTGCTGGGTAAATGATGGTGTACCACTGAAACTTTGGGCAGCACTTTATCTTCCCAGCAGGTACCACCAAGTTTATTAATAGCATTACCTAAATCAACCAGAAAACAAGGGCCTTGGGGAAAATAATACTGACAGAAAAAGGCAGCGACACCTCCTGAGGGCCTGTTATGAGCCAAAGGTTCATAAACATCACCCTTCTTAATCTTCTTGACAATATGTGAGACCTATGTAAGACTACAGATGAGGAAATCAGGACTTGAAGTGATTAATGAATTTGCTGGACTGACTGAGACTTCAAATCAGTCCTATATTCCTCCAGGCTCAGCAATAACACCATCAATATTTATGATATTAATAGCTGTATTTTTATATTTTATCAAACATAGGAATGGTCTAAGTACTATATATATGTATTCACATATTGAATTCAATATATATATTCACATATTGAATTCCCAGGACAACTCTATAAGGTGAATACTATCCTCACTCTGAGATGAGGAAACTGAGTCATAGAATGTCAATTATCCAGAGGTATGAGTTCGTGCTGGGATCTAAACCAAGCTTGGCTTTGGAATCCATGTGCTTGTCCACTACCTTAGAGCCTCTCTGCCCCACACTATTCTCTGCAGCCTCAAAATACTATAAGAATATTGGAGATAAAGGGGATGGAAGAGATTATGGTTTAACCTCCCCATTCTATAGATGGATAAACTGCGAGCCAGAGATAAAAGAGACACGCTCAATAGTACACAGACGGAAGGAACAAATCTGAGAGCAGAACCAAGGTCTAGGAAGTGTGGAGAAATGCAAAACTAAGTTTAAAAGCAAAGCACTCTTCAGTTCTTGGCTTTCTGATTTCAACAGATCTGATGTTCTCCAGAATCTGGCAGGTCCAGCTGTGGCCTCAGCAAAGGCCCAGGCAGGAGGGAGGCTCAGGAGCAGCAGATGTGGAGAAGGCTCCTGGAGACAGCAGAGACAGCAAGGGCTCCGGTTCCCAGCTGCTGGATGTGAGGTCAGGGCAGCTCCAGCCAGGCTCAGCAAGGGCCTGCAATTCCACCAGATTCATTTATTAGGTTTTATAGCGCCCTCTTCAGATTTACTCTTTGCTGATTGAAATTAAAAAGTGTACACCTCTCAAGGATGAGGATGATGATTCTCTTGTAGTTGCTATCGAAAGGTAGCAGAAAGTAATGTTTATAAGAATGGAGCTTGAGTCATTTCCTGGCTCTCTGTGTGACTAAAGCAACTACTTAGTCTCTTCTACCCTTCAGTTCCTATGCTGGTGAGATCATGAGGGCAATAATGCCTCCTTCACCAGTGAGAACGCTCCATGGCGGACCTCAAGAAAATAATACAGGCTTAGTGCAGAGCAAGTGCTCATGAAATGGTTCTTATTGCTTCATATTGGGTGTTGATCATGTACCAGGCATGTGCTAAGGGCATTATAAGTGTTTGCTCATTTCAACTACCTCCCAGAGTGGGTATGACTGCCTCCAATATACAGATGAGTAGATGGAGCCTTAGAGAGGTCAAGTAACCTACATAAGGGGACCACGACCTCTTCAGTGTATATAGTCTACACGGGGCCCCAGGTCTTCCTTAGCACATCATCAAAAGAGCATAGTCAACCTGAGGCTGTGTCCATGAGTACTAGTGACCATTTGCTGGAGGGCACAGAAGGCAAACTTGAATAAAAGTCCTAGAATGCTTCTATAAGTCCAGGGACACCACGTGATCCCTCATTAAAATAAAAAAATAATTTGAGGGTGGCTATGTTTCCTTTGTTACCCTAGGAGACCCATTCTCCCCTTGCCCTAATCTGTGGCTTGGGACTCTGCCTTGCCCAGACACCCACGCCTTCTAGGCCAATTAGAAGTGTTGACAAGAGAAGGGATACAGGACAAATCAGTGGATACTCCCCAGCTCCCTTATGCCAGGCTTATCTCTTTCTTGTCCCTAAGGCCAAGGTGGCTATAGGACAGCCTCTCATCCAAGATGTAGCCCTTTCCCTGACTCTCGGGTCAGAAGTAGGAGCACTTCCTGCTTTGGCTAGTTCTTGTAGGTCCCCTTAACCACATCCATGCCTTTGAAAACAGCTTCTTAGTGGTACTTTCTTTCCTGTGTGCTACCTGCTTCCTGACAGAACTCTAATGTGGGCTTATAAGACTCCAGGGAACTCACAGCACAGGGATGCTACTGGAGTCTCTGGGACGCACCTAGAGTCTGACCCGGATACATTCAGTGAGTTATCAGGGCAGCCAGAAGCTATCTGAAGCCATGTGTCTCCATCAGCACTGATTCACTGGCTCTTCTGGGTCTCCCCATCTCAGCCCCAGTCAGGCAGGAAATCCTCCCAGAAACAGGTTCCCAGGAGCCACTGGAAGGGCTGCCTGTATGGCAGGCCAAGCCCAAAGTCAAGCTGTCTGTAGGTCACCTGGAAGCCTCCTCTCCTAGGTAATGAAGAGGTGAAGTGAGGGTAAGCCCAGAGGCTGCTTTACTTTGCATTCTTGCCTCCTTCTAAGAAGACAGAATCAAAGGGATGGCCTCCCAGGGGACCTCAGCACAGCTGCCCAGAACTGCCTAGTTGGAAAAATTCAACATAGCAAGCAAAAAAAAAAAAAAAAAAAAAAAAAGAGAGAAAGGACTCCTGTAAGAAAATATACTATAGGACTATAGGTAGAAAAAGCAGAGTAGCTGGAAAAGACTGGAGCATAAACAGGAAAGCATGTTTGCACTTTGGTGATTTTCTTCCTTCTTGTCATCTGCGCTTTCCAACTCCTACCAAATTTGCCAAGGCAAAGGCTGCAAGGATCCTTCAATCAAGTGAGAGCACACCTGGTGAGGTGAGGCGAGGTGAGTACTCACAGTGGAGTGCTGGAGATGAAAGGACAAAGGCATGTGAGTGCTGGAACGAATGCTACTGATGACAAAGGAGAAATGGCTGTGGTTGACCAGATGGCTTTATTAGTGGAGTCAGTAGGGATGGGCTCCAGGAATAGTAAAGATAAGCTATGCAGGAAAAGCAGAGAATACACAATTCAATGCAAGATGGAGGCCATCCTTTTAAGCCTTACTAACCTCTACCTACTTATCACAAGCAGTGGCTGGGGATGGCACTGTGGGGAGATGGAGACTAGGGCTCATTTATATTTTGGGGGGATACAATTCAACCTATAACAGGTTAATTAGGGGGATTAAATTGACAAAAGACTCATAGTCCAGTACCATGCCATAGTACTGCCACTTCTGCCTCTCTCCCAGGCCCTGCCTCGGCTCATTCTCAACCCACTTCCCCACATGGGCATTCTTGGGGCCAGAATGAGCAACAGGGAAGCAGCTATCAGTTTATGGGAGGTAGTAGGTTCCTGGGGAAAGGCCGGGATGCCATACTTGTCTAAGGTTTGCTACCATCTCTGCTATTTGGAAAAAGGACTACATGTTTTCAAGTATGCTCTACATGCTAGGTACCCTGATTGGAACAGTACACAAATTATTTATCTAATTATCATAAGAGCTCATATTGCTCTATACATCATGTTTGGCTATCCCCATTTTGCAGGTTCAAGGTCACAGGGGACTCAAACCTCAGCTCACTGTTGCCCAAATCTCCACCCTTAATCTATTATGTGATCTGTCTTTCATATAATCACTTCACACTTCCATTTCCTCTTTTTAAAAATAGAGAAAAAAATGCCTGAAATATAATAACATCAGAGGCTGAGACCGGAGGATCGCAGTTCACGGACAGCCTCAGCTACTTAGTGAGGCTCTTTGCAACTCAGTGAGACCCGGTTTCAAAATAAAGAATAAAAAATAGGGCAGGGGGTATAGCTCAGAGGTCAAATGCCCCTGGGTTCCATCCCCAGACCCCTCCCCCAAATATATATATATATATATATAATAACACCAGAGAAAGGCCTAGCCATATAGTAATAACAATAATATTTTGGATGTTTTAGATTTACTATGGCATGGTACTGGACTATGAGTCTTTTGTCAATTTAATCCTCCTAACTAAACTGTTATGGGTTGAAGTGTATCCGTCCAAAATACAAATGAGCCCTAGTCTTCAGCACCTCAGAATGCAACCTTATTTTAAAACAAGGATGCTACACATGTAATTAGTTCTGATGAGGTCATAGCAGAGTGCACCCTCAATGAATGGTGCCCCTCTAAGGAGAGACATGAAGAGAAGACCGCCATGTGACAACACAGAGACAGAGAAGGAGGACCAAGGCAGAGATCAGGGTGATGCAGCCACAAGCCAAGAGAAACTGAGACAACCAGAAGCTGGAAGAGAAAGATCCACTCTGGAACCTTCAAAGGGTCCATGGTCCTGCCAACATCTTGATTTTGGATTTCCAGCCCCCAGAATAAATTTCTGGTAAGTCATTCAGTTTCTACTTGGTTATAGCAGCCCTAGAAAACTGATATACAACTCCAAGAATTTTTTTTTTTTTAACCTTGTACAGATGAGAAAACTGAGGTAAGGTTCAGTGGTGTTAACTAACTTGCAGGAGATGAGACAGTAAGTGAACACTGGATCTGGGAATGGAAGGAATGCAGGTCTGTCGGACTCGAGAACCTCTGTGCTTGTCCACAGAGGCTCAGCATGTGCTAGCCCCAAGTCCCGCCCTGAGCCCTCCCTGCTGCAAAGCCTACCTCCCCCGAGGACACTCCTGTTGACTCTTGCCTCTGTGGCCTCTCCTGTCTCTGACTGCTCAGCTTCCTCTGACAGGACAGGGCCACACAACACAATACAACACAACTCCTTTTCTTACTCCTTCCCCCACAGCCCCATTTCAGGATCAGAGAAAGCTGGGCCTTCATCGTCATTTGGGTCAGGACTAGGTCAGATCTACTCTGCTCTGCCCAAAGCTAAGGACAAGAGGCTCACAGCTCACCCAGAACTTGCCCATCTGCCCCTAAGACTGCCCCATCTAAGGACAGGATGCTGATCCCAGCAACAAGAGCCCACCTCTTCAGCTTTGCCTGCAGATGTGAGAGCGACCGCTCCTCACAAGGAGCAAGAATTCCCGAGGGTTTCTGGCTGCATTGGACCCAGTTACCGGGCCTATTGTCTAAATCCTATGCTGTTTCTCACAGTAAAAGTCTGTGTCTCTTGAGGGTCTGATAAAATAAGCCCTTTCATTACCCATGGAAAGGAGCATCGGTCCAAACCTGCTGAAATTCAAGTCAGCTATGAATATCACAAGTGGGTTTTTGTTTAATTTTTTTATTTTTAACCCACTTGAAGGACTCTTCCCTAAGGAGATGACCAGAAATTTCGGTCAAGATTTATATCCAAATATGCTCATTAAAATATTACTTATTATTTTGAAAATAGCTTAAGTAACAAATTAGTTAAATCATGCTATGCTCATAGGAGAAGTATGCCTGTTGACTGGATAAATTATATTTCTAAAAATATAAATAGTGTACCTGGCATATTAAGTATGTTAATTCTGAAGAAAATGAATATCTTGGGGACTGTGAATGCTATAATGCTCAGGAGAAAAAGAGCTACAAAAATTGTACATATAATTCTTATCATATAATATGGTCCTAATTTGGATGATCTCTAGCATTCAAATATGAATCATGAATCACAGTGACTAGAAACAGTGAGAAATTCTCACATATACTGAAGAAAATACATTTTTTAAATCCTGTTCTTAGCCGGGCGTGGTGGCGCACGCTTGTAATCCCCGCGCTTGGGAGGCTGAGACAGGAGGATCGCACACGTTCGAAGCCAGCCTCAGCTATTTAGTGAAGCTCTCAGCAACTTAGTGAGACTCTGTTTCCAAATAAATTATAAAATAGGGCTGGGGGTGTATCCTGGAGATAGAAAGCCTCTGGGTTCCACCCCCAAGTACCACACACACACACACACACACACACACACACACACACGCTGTTCTTTTTGCTAGCAAAAAAAAATGTAGTGCCTTTGTTAGGCACAATGGTGTATCCATGTAATCCCAGTGCTTGTGAGGCTGAGATGGGAGGATTACAGTTTTGAGGGCAACCTCAATGACCTAGCAAAACCTTCAACATCTTAGCAAGATATCCCTATTTCAAAATAAGAAATAAAAAGGGGTTAAAGGAAGAAAGGAAGGTTGGTTTATATCTTTCTGCATTTTCTAAGTTCTCTACAACAATTAATGGTGACACTTTTATAACCGAAGTGAATCAGGGTGAGGAACCATTTCTTCCCAGTGAGATGCCCCTGGGTTCTCCCTGCGTATGTCCACAACCTGCCCCTACTCTCCGACTCCTCTGGGCTCTACCCATGGCTCATCTGGAACCCTCAGCACGGCTCGTTCCTCAGCCACGTGGAGCTGTAGAACAAGTAAGCTCTAGTGCATTCAGGAGTCAAAGAGTGGTCACAGCGATTGGACAGTTTTCCAGAGCATCTCCTTGTGCCCCATGAGCAATTCATCATCTGGGATTATTTCCAAGAAAGACTTGTGTGCTCTGGGCAACAGCTGGCTTCTGCACCTGCACACCTCTTACCTTGTTCCTAGACTTTCAGAAACAAAGCCAGGAGAAGATGGGCAAGCCCCTTTACCTGCAAACGGAAAACAATGCCTGCCATCGCCCTCTGCCAGCCACATCTCAGGGACGAGCATGATGGGGTATTTGGTAGAAGAAATAAAGGATTGTGTGGACAGGTGCAAATGGATTTTCCACAGTGAGGTCACAGGAGGGGAAATCCCACCAATGCAGAATAGAAAAATATCTAGCCTGCGATGTGGGCCCGTCACCCAGTGAAGGCAGCGACAGGCTTTTGTAAATGCTGTCTGTCTACCAGCTGGCGCGTCACTATAAAATTTAAATAAAATACCAAAGACGCTCAGCATCAACATTATCATCATCGCCGCTCTCTCATGGAAACAAGAGACTCAACTAAATGAAATCTCCTCTGTGAACTGCGTTTTAATGAAAGTCACATTCATGTGCCTTTCCAGACCTCTTCATCTCTTCGGAATGCACCACATTTTATAGGGACTGGCCACGGCTCAACTGGCCACGGCTCAGCTGCTTAATCCTCTGTACACGTGCCTTTTTTGGGAAAAAGACAATTTCTAATCTTAAGGCATTAGAAAGAGTAAAGGAATTGGACACTGGGTTCAAGTTGTGAACCCACCACTGATTAGCTAAACCTCAGCTTCCCTACCTGGATAGAGCTGATAAAAAAATATTTATGTTGCAGGTAAGTTTTGAAGATAAAGTGAATAATAGTGCTGGCCCAGGGCAGATTCTCAAACTAATGTTTTATGTTATATCATCTTCCATTCTTGGTTTGTAAATTTGTTTTGGTCACTTTTTTTTTCCTAATCAGAGGATTTTCTCTTCTCTCTCTACAACTTTCCAACATACAAAAGCACAGATTTTGTCTTTTTTTTAAAATTAGGTTAAATCAAATATTAAATTTTATTTATTCAATAAAAATTATAATTAATAAAATCTGTTAGAGATAGTAGTTATTTACTACAAAGCAGTTTTATGTAAAAATGAGATATTTGATTCTAATTTACTTGTAAGCTACAAATCCTGAAATAGAAATGTTGGCCTAGCCATGGCAGTCCTCCCTTCCAGCAGGGGGTTCTCTTTCCCCCAAGGCACACTCAACTGCAGGAGAAGATAGACTTAGTGTCCTCTTACCCTAAGGAAAATGGAATATGTCACTCGGTAAATGGTTTCCTGAGCTTGCCTATAAAAGTTTTATTACCAGTCAGTCTGTCACACAGCAACACTACTGCAGACCAGGCCAAAGCAAGTGGACTATCTCATAGGTGCCCCATCCACACACTGCTCTTCTACACTAGATCATGAAAAAGCCCAACTCCAGGCCACCTCATAAAAATAGTGCTGTCATAAGCTTTCGTCCCATAAAATAAATATCATTTTTATTCCGATCAGAACTGAACAGGGCATTTATGAGTCGGCCAAGAATATTACCTCCAAATTAAATGTTCCTTGGAAAGTACATTATGAGTTTTATACAAGAGACTGAAAAGCAAACTATAGGGCTACAGCTCACTTCTAAGTGTGACCCTGCCAGCAATGCCTTTCTTTTCTATACCAAATACTTTGCTTCAGATCACAGCAGAAAATGTGGATGAGCATGTTAGTGTTGTACACCTCTCTGACAGAAGAAAACAGATGCATTCTGACAGTATGGCTGATGGAGCTTTCTATGAACCAAATCTCTCAGGAATATTTCAAAGGAAGGATGTTTAGACAACATGAGTTTAGATAATCGCTTTTCCATTCTGTACATGAGGAAACTGAGGCCACAGAGAAGAGACTTGCCCAAAGTTGCCCAGGTGTGACATGAGTTTGATGCTGTCCCAACACTTAGAGAGAGCGCACCTGTGCATTCTTTTCTGCTTCATCCTGTGGGCTCTTCTCCTATATCCTCTTTTATATCCTTTATTTGCCCTCCACTTTAAGGCTTATGAATGAAAAAGTCCTGCAGTGGAAATTCAAACCCCTGAGAGTGTGACCTTAAACTTTGTTCCAGGTCCCCAACCCCTCACAGTGGCAGCAGAACCCAGGCTCAGCGAGAGGGACATTCTTTTAATGCAGGGATGTCATTTAAAAAACAAACAATCCCATCAGAGAGTAGCCTGCTGCCAGCTCATGATGGAAACGGGTGGTCCAGCCTGCCCAGGCCCAGCACTAATCACAATCTGTGCTTGCTCCTGAGGGGCCCGGATTACTAACTACTGTCTGGAATCAAGAAATGCCTCCGTTATCCCTCAAATCTTTCTGCTGGATCCAGGTGCTTTCATGCACAGGGGACACATTTCTTGTCTATTGGCCTCTTTTCTCCAGATTAATCCATTTCACTTCAGATTTCTCTCCAGGTGCTGCAAAACTGTGATGCTTCCTGCCTTTGCCCAGGAGTACACGGATGGTCCCTGACTTCAGCATAGCTAGGAAGGCCCCAGCCTGGCCTTCCCTCCCTCCTCCAGTCTCAGCTCTCAGCTGCACCCTATACGTGCACTTCGTCTTCCTCCTGTTCCCTAAACACTCGTGCTCCCTCTGACCCCAAGGCCTTCCATACACATGTGGTTTCCATTTCCAGGCTGCTATCACCCTTAATGTGAGCCTCCTTCAAACCCAGGAAAAGCCTATTTGCCCTGTAAGACTCAGCTCTTTCTGGAAGCCCATCAGGCACTCTCCAGGGAATTGAGCAAACATCACATAGCTCCTGGGGACCTCTGTTTAGCTTCTGAGGACCTCATTTTAGTTCCTAGGGCCTCTGTTTTCCCCTGTCAAAGCATTTACTACACCCCAAGGTGATTGTCCACTTCCAGGTCTTATTCACTAAGAAGAGAAGAGAAGAAAGTGGTTTATACTCGCTCCGTTTGCCAGGGACTGCTGCCCAAATGGTTGTGTGAAGAAGGATATTAAAGCTGCATCATGAGCTCAGTGTGAGATGATACAGTGATTGATTAACCATGCCTGCTACAGGTAGAGGATTACAGAGTGGAGAGCAGAGTCCAGTTTAGCAATAGATGGTGAGCTTTAAAGGCCTTTTTGTAGCTTTGATGCATATAGCACATCTGAAACACAGTAGGTACTCAATACATATTTGTGAGTGAACAGATGAAGGATATAATATCTACTATGTGTTGAGGGCCCACTGAGTACCAATGTTAAGTTCCATACTAAGTGTTTTATATGTGTTACTTAATCCTCAAAAAATTTCTATGATGTTCTAGGTAGTTTGAATCCTAAAAAAAAAAAAGGTAAATGGCTTAGGATCCCAAAGTAATGGATGCTGGATTTGACCCAGGCTCTGTCTAATCCCATTGCTACTGTTGTTTCAATTCAGCTATACTAGAAGAGATAAGTGTCCAGTGAACACTACATGTACCAACCTAGGAAGGGCCAGATTTCGGCCTCCATTGAGGTTCATTTGGAAGCCTAGAAGAAACATTCCTGGACTTTCCACTGGCCTTGGTGATTTCATGACACCAAAGGCCCTGCATATGCCTGGAATCCAGCTAGAACCCAGGCATGGAGGCAGAGAGAGGAGAGATAGAGAAAGAATAAGAATAAAAGAATAAGAATAAGAGTAGGAAAAGGAGGAGGAGGAGGAGGAGGAGGAGGAGGAGGAGGAGGAGGAGGAGGAGGAGGAGGAGGAGGAAGCACGAACAAAGGAGCAGTGGATACAGTGGGCCTGGCCTCCCCTCACATCGGTGCTGCTCAAAGGTGGATGGTCTTCTTTGGTCCCTGTCCAGAGAGTTGGGATGTTATTTCAGGTTGGGCTTCCAGGCTATAATTTTTCCTCTGTCATAGGCCATCTATATGTGACTTCAAGACAAAATACAAAAACATATAAAAATAGAGAGGAATTCTTGCCAGATGCACTCAGTCCAGACAGATGACTTTAAAAACTAGTCTGAGCATAGTGTGTTTGCAGGTTGGGGCTGGACTGCTTGCCCATCTGCATCTAGCTCTTAGTCATGCCAACTGTGGACCTGGTGTGAGTGCTTTCTACCTGTAAATCTCACCTTCCTCATCCATGAGATGGAAATGACTAGGACAATGGTTTTCCAGTGTGGTCTGGGACTAGCACCATTAGTGTTACCTAGCATCTTATCAGACCTGCAAATTTTTAGGCTCTGCCCAGACCTACCAAACCAGACCTCTCCCTGGGGAGAGGGTCAATGTGTCTATCAGTTTTGAAAGATTGTCCAGTTGATTCTGAAGCACATCCAAGTTTGAGAAGCACTCAATTAGACCAATGGCTTTCAATTTTTTTCATTATAACACAGAGTAAGAAATTTATTTTTACTTTTTTATGGGTGCATTATATTCATATATCATATTGGGATAAAAGACTTGTGTGTACATACATGTACACATCACTGATTTAACCCCTACCCATTTCCCACCCCATTCCCTCCCCATCCCTCTTTCCCTTGCTTGGCTTAGTGGTTGACTTCGATATGTTTAAGTACATTGTGTGTTTTAGAGATTTTCCTTCTTCCTCCCTCCTTTCTCCTCCTTTCGGTTGTCTTGTTTGCTACTCACATACATATGTTCATACCAAGTTTGTGAAACAGTCTTCCTCTTGCTTCTGGAAATGTTCTTTGCTATTCACTCTTCCATTTGATTTTGTATCTTTTTGTCCTATTTCATTTTTCAAATGATTATTTCAATGCATGAAATTGATTTCCAGATTCATTCATGACAGGCAAGTAATGGGTGAAAAGAAACCCTGACTCAAGCAGTCCCTTTCCAGATAGGCTGATGAGAAAGGATGTTGGCAAATATCTAGCATACTGTGTAGAAGGTTCTCAAGTAAAGGCAACTATCACCATCATCACCGCCATTGTTAACAAGGTATGTAGCAGGTAGAAACTTATTTAGCAAAATGAAACTCATATTAATGCCTGAGACAACATAATCTGCACCAGTCCCACACCTCCCCTTTCACATGTACTTATGCATAAACTCAAGTTCATCTTTCCCTAGGAAATCCCTCTGAAAGTTATAATTACTCTGGTTCTTAATAAAATAATCAGAGCGCTAGAGCATCCCCACAGAGGAGAGTTGGCAATGGACCAGTGAGAGGGGAGGTGGGTCGGGGATGATGGTTCTGTGAAGGCGAGGAGGGAATCTTGGTGACACGCTGGGACCCAATGGGTAAATTTCAGCTTCCCCGTGGCATTTATTCAATACTGTGGTTGCCAACAAAACAGACCTCTGCTAAGGGGACCAGATGGTCACAGAGGAAACTAGTGGGAAGGTGCTGGTTACAAATTACAACCACGGCACCTGAACTCTCCAGACAGAAGCTGTTTCAGTGCTAATTGTCCCCTCCTGGAAAATCAGACCTGAATTTAATTCTAAGGACCTAAAATTATGAATCCCATCCGTGGTCTGTTGGAAGTCTCAACTCCCTCTATTGCACATGAAAGGGAATGTGGAGAGCAAAGAACTCGCCCATCGAGCAAGGGGGACCTCTCTTCAGGGCTGCCAGGTGAGGTGTTCACTTAGCTGGTAGGTTTATGTTGGATTTCCTCCAACCCCAAGGAATTTTTAAAACAATATGTCCTTGGAGGTCACCCACTATGTGCCAGGCAGGAAACATGTTGAGTACTTTGTTTGTTAGGGAAAACAAGATTCTCAGTAAAAATTTTCAGATGAGAAAAAGGCCTCAGAGAGGTTAACTAAGTTGTTTAAAGTCACAGATCTGGTAAGTAAGAAAGTTAGATTTGACCAAGATTTCTGACTTCACAACCCAGCCTCACATTTTTTCTAAGTCAGCATTTACTTCCTCAAACTCTTCAGCTGAATCATATTTCTGGACCACAGGAAGAAGAAGGGAAGAGAAAATAAACTAACATTTGTTGAGCAAAACACTACATGAGGCACAGGATATATAGACATTTTCTAAGTCACGCTATTCTCTTCAATCAAGATTATTTTCCCGTTTTTCCAGGTGAAAAAAAATGGAGATAAAAAAAAGGTTAAAGTATCTTGCCCAGGGTCACATAATTTGAAAGCAGAAGGTCTACGATATTAACCCTAAGCTTTCTGAGTCTAAACCTCTTGCTGTCTTCACTACACCTGCTAAGTGAAAAACTTGGAAGGGCTTCTCCTCTTTACTTCCAGTCCACTCTATGATCACTGCAATATTTGTTGTCCTAAGATACATTTCAGAATATCACACTCTCATGCTTAAAATATTCTATGGCTCCCACGTGCCACAAGAACAAAGCCTCAATCCTTTACAGGCTCTCCTCAGTCTGGTTTCAAACAGCCTTTCCAGTGTTGATACGCCATACTTCTTTGCAAGCACAAGCAGGTGCCTCCCGCAGTCGCAGCTCAGGCCAGCCTCCACACACTCCTTCTCAAAGCTTGGTGGGGCCAGCATGGTGGTGGACACTTGTAATCCCAGTGCTTGGGAGGCTGAGACAGGAGGATCGCACAGGTTCCCAGCCAGCCTCAGCTACTTAGTGAGGCTCTCAGCAACTTACTGAGACCCTGTTTCCAAATAAATTATGAAATAGGGCTGGGGTGTAGCCCAGAGGTAGAAAGCCCCTGGGTTCCACCCCCCAGTACCACAAAAAAAATAAATAAATAAAAGCTTGGTGGGTTACACCACTCTGCTTGAACATCTTAGGTTGCTCTATGGAGACATCTGTCATATTTACTACATCCTCGGGCCCTTCTATTTGTAGTAGAGGTGACTGTCCTCCACTCAGTCTACCTTGGGGTGATCCTATCCCCAGGCATGGCTGACTAGAGCATCTGACTTATGACCACGGCGACTGGTTCAAGTGTGGGCAAGAGACCTGGAGCAAGCTGGTTCAATCACCTAGCACTTAGTCCCAGTACTGTGGTTTAGAGGCAAGCATTTCCTATTGTGCGGGAAGGAGGCTGCAAGGGCAACTTGGCTACTGCGGGGAAAACTGTATCTGAGATGCAGCCCGTAGAGCAAAAGCTGCAGAAAGATAAGCTCCCAATGACATGGTATGCCACCCCTGGATCTAGCCAGGCCTGAAAGGAAATTTATCCCTGCACGTTTCCATAACATGAGCCAATACATTTCCCTTACATTGCAGCCAGTTTGAATTGGGCTTCTGTGACACATGCTGGAAATCTCCTTATAGCTGCCAGCTGTCCTTGCTGTAACTCCTGCCTGCTGTGAGCATGGAATCCAGTCTCTGGAGGGATCCTGCAGGCCTGAATGATGAGGGCCCGGCCACCTTGCTCAGCTCCCTCGCTCCCACCCCCAGCAGCACACATCACCACTTGTGCCTGTGCTCACACTCTCCAGCCCAGCGACTCCCAGCCATGGAGTCAGGGTGTGGATCCCCTGCACGCATCTCAGTGTTTGAGCCATCACCATGACCTCCGTGGAGCTTGGCCTCTCAGAGGAAGGAGGGATGTGACAAGCAGAGGAGGGACCAAGGAGCACCATGTGCTTCCCTCTTCATTTCCTGTGTGCACAGGCTGCTTGAGCGTGTGGGCTCAGGCATCAGACTTCCCGGGTTCAAATCCCGACTCTGCCTGGCGTTGGCTGTGATGCTTGGACCCCTTTTCCATGTTGTGCCTTGGCTTTCTCATCTACAGGAGGTTGTCATCATAGAGTCTACTCTGAAAGGCCATTGTAGGGATTCAGGCATTTACCAAAGACAAAGTACCTAGCACAGAGCCTGATCTATCGCAGGTGCCACCTAAGTCTGAGCTATTTTCACTGCTCCCCAGACACACGCAGAGTGATGCTTTGTCGGGTTTCACATAAATGTGCAGCTCGGTCCTGGGGAGGCTCTGCTGCTGCCCACACACAAGCACCAGAGCCCGACTCAGGCTTCCTCTTCCATTCAGACCAGACATGTGGGAAGGGGCTCTGGGACAGCCCCCCGCCACCGCTCCCTAGCACAGCCATTGCCTGCCCCAGCCGCAGGGTGCTGTCACCAGTTGGGCTGAGCCACTGCTCGAATGGCAGCTCTGGCATCAGGCCAAAAGGCCACTTCGGGGCCCCTCCCCGGTGAGGCTGCCGCCTCCCAGATGCTCCGGTCCAGCTGGACCTGCAGGATGCCTGGCACACAGAGGATGAGGAACAGATGGGGGTCGTGGGACCTGCAAAGAGGCAGGCAGCGGCGAGCCAGCCAAGCAGGGAAGACCTGGCCTCTTTGCCTCCTCTAACTCCCCATGCACCTGCTAGCCATGCCTTGTCCACACCCACTCCCAGGTCTCATTCTCTTCAATTCGTTATCATTATTTCTTGGGAATAAAAAGTGAGCCTGCAACTGGTCTGAAAGATCCTTCCCCACAACCATCCATGTTCTCCCCTCCGCCAGGTATGGTCCTGCCCTAGAACTTGTGAGAAAACCCACCTACCCTTCCCCACGTTGCCTGTTACACCCAAGCCGGCATTGCTGCAGAAATGACTGGCCTTCCTGGCCCCTTCTCCCCAGCCCTTGCAATTCATCCTTCACATGGCAGCCCGAATGACCTTTTAAAAATGCAAATCACAGGGTGCCATTCCCTGCGTAAGCCTCTCTAACAGCTTCCCATCTGGATTAAAATTAAACCTGAACTCTTCACCACACCCAATAAGGAGCCCGTGATCTGGCTCTGCCCCGTCATCCCCTGTCTGCCCCCAGTCACACCGACCATTGTCCCCTTTCTCATACTTGCTAAATAGCTTGAGCCTGAGAGCATCTTCACCTGCTGCCCCCACTGGCTGGCGTGCAGGTCCTCAGGACTTCATGCCACTGGCTCCTTGTCTCCACGTACCTTCTAGAGATGCATTTTCTGAGCGCCTGGCCTGGCTCAGCCACAGCCACCAGCACTTTCTATCATGCTTTCCTGGGCTGGTTTCTTTACAGTATTTACTATTACTCCCTAATATGACAGCGTTGCATTTTCAAACTCCTTATTTAAATTTTGCTCAGAGATTTTTTTCCTCCATTAGAATATAAATTCTACAAAGCAGAGATGGTGTCCCTCTTTGCTCCCTGATTCCAGTCTTGAACGTAGCCTGGTACCCAGAGAAAACCCAATAGATAAATATTTTTAGATAAATGAAAGGACCTAACAAGTCCACGGATTTCTCCTGCAACCACATGTTACAGAAGAGCCGCATCCTGGAGGTAAGAGAAGGCCCTTCACACAGACATGTGTCTGCAGGGCCGCCTGGCAGCAGGTCTCCTGTTCACCTCCCTGTTCAGTGGTGAGATCCGCAGTCAAGCAGTCTAATCCTGGAAAGGGACCATCAAGCTGTCGCAGAGACTGGGCCAAGGGGAGAGAATGGAGTGGGCAGAGAGCCTGAGCTCTGGAGTCAGACAGAACTGAGTTCAAAGCTCATCTACCTGGGAAGTGGGTAAGTCATGGATATACTCTCAAAGCCTTGGTTATTTCAGCTGTGAAGTGGGTTATTAAGAGTTACTTTCCTTGAGCCAGACGTGGTGGCACACACCTGTAATCCCAGTACTTGGGAGGCTGAGACAGGAGGGGCGCAGGTTCGCAGCCACCAGCAACTTGTGAGGCCCTCCGCGACAGAGTGAGACCCTGTTTCGAAATAAAATTTAAAATAGGGCTAGGGGTGTAGGTTGGAGGTAGAATGCCTCTCTGGGTTCCATTCCCATTACTAAAATTAATAATAATAATAATAATAATAATAATAAGTGCTTGAGTAGTACAGCAAGTAGTGCCTGCAGACCTACCAGGCACCTGCTTCACAGTGGGTGTTATGACCTAAGGGTCATTTTAGGGAATGCCCCAGGAGCCCAGCCTCTCACAGGTGCCCTGAAAGTGCACACCCTTTTACTTTCCTCTTCCCAATAGTAAAAAAGGATCATTTTGTTCAGGGCCAGATCCTCGCCTGGTGGGGAAGAGTGAACAGCAACCGGGCTGCATAAAACCCACCACCACACCTCAGGTGGTCACACCCTGAAGAGCAGGAAAACCGGCACTGCCCGCTTGGCCTCCTTCCCGCCAGCCTTGCGGGGCTGGCCCTGCCATGAATATGCACACTCAGGCCTCGGGCCCATCCTGCAGGGATGACTCTGCCTTCTGCAGGTCAGACGCCATGGCAACCAGGCAGGCCACACCATCCCAGCTTTTTGATGCAATGGGTTCTGGTGTATTGCACAAAAGGACTGTCTCACCAGCCAGCACAGACACTACCATGGAAGGCTACTGATGTTTGTTCTTAAGCAGCACAGAGATAAAGGGACAAAGGAGAGGAGGAGTTATCAGAGTCCTGAAAGGCATTCATTCTGATTCTAGTGGTGGAGCCTTAAATAACTTTCTCTTTTCTTTTCTTTTCTTCTTCCTTCCTTCCTTCCTTCCTTCCTTCCTTTCTTTCCTTCTTTTTACGGGTTTGGGGATGGAACCCAGGGGCATTTGACCTCCAAGCTACACCCCCTGCCCTAGTTTTTTTTTTATTCTTTTTATTTTGAAACAGGGTCTCACTAAGTTGCAGAGGGCCTCACTAAGTAGCTGAGGCTGCCCAGGAACTGTGAATCCTCCAGTCTCAGCCTCCGGAATGCTGGGATTACAAGTGTGCGCCACCATGCCCGGCTTATTCTTTATTTTAAAACAAGGTCTCATTAAGTTGCAGAAGGCCTCACTAAGTAGCTGAGGCTGTCCATGAACCGTGACCCTCCTGTCTCAGCCTCAAATGCTGGGATTACTAGCGTGCGCCACGCCCGGCTATGACTTTCTTACTCTGTCACAGTGCATCATCTGTAAAATGCAGTGCTGACAGTGTCCACTCACGGAGATGCTGTGACTATAGTCATCAGGGCCCTGAGCACCAGGCATCCCACCTGGCACCTGCTCTTGCCTCATGGAAGTTAGAGTGCAAGAGACAGACCAATATTTCTGCATAATTTGGTACATTTCATATGCAGTGATTGCTCTGAGTGAAATATGACAGGTGCTTTGCATGGACATAGCAGTCTAAACTGTGGTCCTTCTGATAAAATTTTTACTGAGCATCTTCTAGATACCACTGGCCCTAGGTGCTGGTGATGTGGCAAAAGCTTCCAACTGGCTTTCTGTCTTCCTTCAGGTACTCCTCCACAGAGGATCCACAAATATTTTAAAAATAGAAACAATATCATATCACCCAGGTGCTGAAATGCCTTCAGGGTCTTCCAGTTGCACTTAACATCCAAGCTGGCTCTGACAGCTAGCTACCCGGCCTTCCTGGTCCTTCCCAGCTCTCTGGCTCTTCTCAGCTCACTCTGCCCTTCACTTACTCTGCTTAAGCCGGTGGTCCTCAAGCTCTCACATGCATCAAAATCACCTGGAGGGGGTCCTGGGCCCACCCCCAGGGTCTGTGACTCAGTAAACCTGGAGTGGGGCCCAAGAATGTACATTTCCAACCTGTTCCGGCTGTTACAGATGCTCTTGATGTAGAAACCCACTCTGGGAACTGCTGCTCTAGCCATAAGTCTTCCTTTTTGTCCCTTGAAGACACTAAGGGTGGTCCCACCTCAGGACCTTTGCACAAGCTGCTCTCTGTTGGAATGTTCCTCACCTCCCATCTCTGCCCTGCCCAGCTTCTTCCCAAATTAACCATCCCTTCTGCTGAAATATTACCCTCGCCCATCATGTCCTTTACTATTTTCAGCTACATGTCCTGTTAATTCACAACTGGAGGTCCTGGCCTGTTC
Organism: Muscardinus avellanarius; assembly: GCF_963383645.1. Lineage (NCBI taxonomy): Eukaryota > Metazoa > Chordata > Mammalia > Rodentia > Gliridae > Muscardinus > Muscardinus avellanarius. Next base: position 194,507,206 of record NC_137786.1, on the reverse strand, counting down.
CCATCACTGTCTCAGCCCCTCCTGCAAGACACAGGAGAGGGGCTGGGTCTGCTTTGCCTACCAATGCTGGCACCTGCAGAGCAGTCAGCTGGCATTTTCAGAATCAATACACCTGCCAAGACATAGGATCACCACCTCAGGGACTTTCCAGTGCAGGCCACCCCATCTAAGTGCCAGGTAAATGCAACTCATGGTAAGAGACAATCATCACCACCCTCCGACCCCCAGAAGATGGGCCTGAGAAGATGCCACCCTCCTTAAGTAGCAGCCACAGAAGCTGTGTCCTCAGAAATCCCTAAGACCTACTTTCTTGTCTAGCACCCAGGCAGCTGTTTGCAGCTGCTTTGGCCTCCAACCCTGAGGCCGGATGGATCACATTCACTCTGCAGATACCCACGTGCCCCTGGATCATAACACCAACTTTCACCCTGAAGGGGTCAGTTCTTGAAGTGTAACCTTGTAGGGACAGCCTTCCTTCCAGCATCCCAGTCACGCCCTCTTTGGACCTCTCTGGGTGCTCTGAACAGCAATGCTTCTGGACACAGCAGTATTGACCTCAGGCAGGGGAGGCAGCCCTGTTTCAGTGGAGCCAGCATCTCTACACAAAAAAACCTGTGTCCCAGGCCATGGCAGAGAATCGTGTCCAAATCTGTCCTAGAAGGCTATTCAGAGCATAAAGGATGAGCAATTAATAACAACCAAAATGATTATAATGGCCTCCCCCACATAAAGGAGCTCAATTAGGGCACAACAGTGACAGGGAAGCAGTGAGGACTCCAATGGGCTCTCTCCTCCTTTTCTAAAGGGCTGATTCTGGCCTTGAGCCGGAACAAAGCCTAAAGGAGTCATTTAAAAGGATAAAGGGCTTATCAGTGAAGGGCCTGGATTCACGGGTGGAGGATTGCAGGAGGAGCGCTGCAGCCAGCTAAGAATCTGCAAAGAGCCTGGCTTCTGCTCCAAGGCCAAGTCAGACTACTTCTGAGTCCCTGCAGTCCAGAAGCAGCCCTGTATGGATGGGCTCAATAGAAGACAGGACAGTCACCTCCTTCGTGCCATTTGAGAAGAATTAAGCCAGATGTCAATGAGCCTTCAGACTGAGAGGGATGGTGCGGGGTAGGGTATTTTCAGAGCAAGCCTGCCTGGCCAGAGTGCTTGGTAGTAGACAGGGCTGTGACCAGTCCAACAGAAAGCTGGTGCCCTCGCAGTGTTAAGGGGTGGCAGGCGAAGCCTGGGGAAGCAGAAGGCGCCTTCTGAATTGAGAGCAAGAGTTCAGCAGGCTGGTGGGATGAATGTGGCCAAGGCCCCAGTTCAGAGAAGACCACTGTTTCTCCTAGATGGCGCACACTTCAGGCTGACCCCGGTAGTCCATGGGGTCTCCAGAGAGTCTCTAGGGAAGACATCTATGGTCCAGAAAGTCAAGGCAAGCCTCATCAACTTAGTAAGACTTTCAGCAATTTAGCAAGACCCTGTTTCAAAATTAAAAAATGTCTGGGGTAGAATGCTCAGAGGTAGAATGCCCCCTGGGTTCAATCACCAGTACAAAAAAAAATGTTTCCCTGAGTGATCTAAATCTTGGCTGAGGTCCCAAACACACACTCCTTGGGGATGTGCACCCTTTCTTCATGCTTCTGGTCTCAAAAGGCTTGCGTGCTCCTCTGGCCCCAGATCCACTGCCCTATATTTTACTTTGCCTTTATCTGCCATCAGCCACTCTCCACGAGTTTACCTTGAACACTGGTGATGCACCAGGCATGTAAGTGATGGGGATCCAGAGGAAACGAAGCAATCTGCTGCTCAAACTCAGAGGGGCATCAACTGAAATGAGGAGTTGAATACAGCAATGTAATGTGGCAGCCATGACCCCAGACTCTGGAGCCAGACTGCCTGCGTTCAAACCCCAGTTCTGGCACGTGTGTATTGACCAGATTGCTTAACTTCTCTGTGCCTGCTCTAGGTTGGATCTGGGATGCCCCCTCAAGGCTCACATGCTGAAGGCTTAGTCCTCACTGCATCATGTTCAGAGGCAGCGCTGTTGGGAAGTGACTCGGTCTTGATGGCTCAAGTGGATGAATCCACTGATGGGCGTGTAATTGAACAAGAGATTGGGTAGTGGTGGAATATACGAGGTGGGGCCGGGTCGGCAGGAGTAGGCACTGGGACTATATTCTGGAAGAGCATATCTTGGTCCCTGACCCCTTCCTCTTTTTCTCTGCTTTCCAGCTGTCCTGAGGTGAGCAGCTCCACTCTCCCACACCCTCTGTCATGGTCCTCTGCCTCATCATGGATCCAGCCAACAGCAGACCAAAACCTCTGAAACCCAAAGCCAAAATAAACAAATCCTTCCTCCTTGGAGTTGATTTTCTCAGGCACTTTGTCAGTGCCTCAGTTTCAAGGACTGTAAAATGGGGATCCATCAAGAGACTGAGTTGTATTAATACATGTAGAAAGCTTTTATGTACAGAGCCAGAAATTAAGTATTTGATTTTTTTTTTCTTTTTTTGTACTGGGGATTAAACTCAGAGGATTCTACTTCTAAGCTACACCCACTGCCCTTTTTATGTTTTTTGTTTTGAAACAGGGTCTCATTAGGTTGCTGAGACTGCTCCCAAACCTGCAATCCTCCTGTCTCAGCCTCCCACGTACTGTACTGGGATTACAAGCGCATGCCACAATGCCCGGCAAGCATTTTCTATCTTATTGGTAAAATAGAGATATGGGGGCTGTGGAAGAGGGCAGGCATTTGTCATCCAGACAGTGGGCTGGAGGAGTGAGGAGAGGCTGAAGGAGGAGCCTTCCCACAGGGAGATGATGCCATTTTCGGGAGTCCGAGGGCACGGTTGCTGTGGTCACCTCTCCAGCCTGTGAGCTGCATCTTCCTCATTCATCTCCCTGTCTCAGAGGCCAGTGTGGTCCCTGGCCCATGGCAGGTATTCAGTAACCATTCAGAGCCTTGAATGAATTTTTTTTGCAAAGGATTTCCTTAAATGTGCTTTAAGTTGGACTTATATTTATAGGACTATTCACTTAAGTGAAAAAAAAATAGGAAGGAAATGAAGAGGAGGGAACTCTGACATTTCTGAGTGTGTGTTGGAATACACACTCAGAATGTATTCTGAGTTGACAGATGCATTCTGAGTAAGACAGATGTTGGATGATGTGTGCCATGTGGTGAGGAGGGGACCGCGGTACCTGTCCACAGGTATGAGGGCACCTTCTGGTGCGGGTCTCCCCGTCAGGCCTCTCCGATGGCCCTTCTTGCTGAGGGTGGTCTGGCCCACAGTGTCCGCTGGCCTGTGCTTGCCCTCTGCGGTGGCTGCTGTCTATTGTTCATTATCCACATGCCAGCTTGCAGCTTCTACATCCAGGCCCTTGAATGTGCTTCACTACTTCCAGCTTCGGGGCCTGTGCATAAGCAGCCAGGATATTCCTTTCTCTGGAACTCTCTCTCTCCCTCTCAGACCCCACCCTAATATTAGCCTCAGCTGAAAGCCTCAGTGGGCCTCTCAGACCTCCAGACCAGGTCTCACTGTGGCCTGTTTCCCCAGCATCCTATAACCTCTCTGTTGCAACACCAAAATCACCTATATATAATTCAGTATTTGCAAAATAATTTTTTTTTTTTGCAGTACCAGGGATGGAACTCAGGGGCATTGTACCTCTGAGCTACACCCCCAGCCCTATTGTTTTAGTTTTTTTATTTTTGAAACAGGGACTCACTGAATTGCAAAGGGCCTTGCTAAGTAGCTGAGGCTGTCCACGAACCATGATCCTCTGGTCTCAGCCTCCCGAATGCTGGGATAACAACTGCGCGCTACCATGCCTGGCTGAGAAATGATTTTTTTAAAAACCATCTTTCTCTACCTCTACCATAGGTTCCCAAAGTAGATGTTATACCCCCTAGGGGGTGGTGGCGCAAGATATTGATGCATAAAAGAACACAAATGTGTCATTGCATCTTTCTGTTCATTTACTTTAAAAAGGTAGATTTCACTGGACATGGTGCCTCACACCTGTAATCCCAATACTTGGGAAGTTAAGACAGGAGGATTGCAGGTTCAAGGCCAGCTTCAGCACCTTAGTGAGACCCTGTTTCAAACTTTAAAAAAGAAAAAGGACTGGGGGTGGGTATATCTCAGAGATAGAACACTTTGGGGTTCAATTCTTAGTACCAAAGTAAATAAATAATAAATTAGATTCCTGGGACACTGAGTATTTTTTTTTTGGAAAAGAGGTAGTAAGCCAAATATGTGTAGGAATCTATATTTGAGATCCACTGCAGTATGTGTATAGCCCAACACAGTAGACACTCAATACATATCTACAGACAGGCAGGAAGAAAAGGAGGAAGGAAAAAAATGTGTGTACCATCTAGAGAGAAGAGTAGGAGGTAGACAATGAGTCCCTCAGAGGGCGACAGCTTCCCTTTCTGTGATATCCAGGTTCTGTGCTGCCTGGGGAACAAAAACAACTATTGAGGAATATTTGTAAGAATAAAAGCAGCATAGAGAAATGAGAGGAGGTGAAGACCATGCACGGCAGCCCCGGGACTCATTTTCGGGACAGAGGGATAGGGAAGGATCAGATCAGAATAAGGGGCAGAAGGGTCTGGTTTCTGTGTCCTGAGATCTTCTTTTTTTTAAAATTTTTTATTGGTGCATTATATTCATACATTATATTGGGGTAAAAAACTTGTGTGGACATACATGTACACATCACCAATTTAACCCCTACCCAATTCCCACCCCATTCCCTCCTGCTTCTTGGATGCCCTGTGCTTCAAGGTAGAGTTAATATGGGGATAGCTAAAGTGCTCTATCCTGTAAATTATAGGAAGATACCTGGAGTAAGCCCCACTCTTTCATTTCCACCCAGTCAGAAGCCTCCAAGTTGTTGTATTCCCTCTGATTATAGCCTCATTCATTCCTCATTCAGAAAGTGCTACAGACCTCTGCCCCATCCGGCAGGCCCATGTGATCACTGCCCAGTTGGCTCCATAGCCCAGGTGGTCTGGACAAAGTAGGGCTGGGCAAGGTGGGGCTGCTGGTTCCCAACATGAGAGAAGAGCTAGTGCCTCTCAGTGGTGTCCCTGCCTCTAACCAAAATGATCCAGCCAACCCAGCTGCTTGATTTAGTTCTGAATGATGAAGTTGCATGGGTTTCGTGGGCAGATCTTGTTAATTCAAAACTCCGGAGACCAGACATTAATTCAAAAGTCAAAACAAGACTGAGAATATGTTAGCTTCTGATATTTTTATTAATAGGGCATTTTTTGTCAGCTGGGAAATAGCAAAGGTTCTAAATTATGCACTGTTTGAATAAGCCATTAATGGATTAGGAGAGGGTTTTTTTGTGTGTGTGGTTTATGCTGTAGGATGTAACAAATGACTTCAGGGCTTAGTACCAGTGATTGGCCTGAGCCAGCTCTAGCCAGAGAAGGGTGGGCAGAGGCATTTTATTGGTACCAAATGCTTTTTTTCCCCAGTGTTCATGACTCAGAGGAGCTAGTTTTAGATACTGAGAAAGAGGGACATGGAAAGGGAAGAAAATGGGTGGCATGTGGTTCTGAACGCTATGGGTGACTAGTGACCTGCTACCATGGAGGAGTCCAGTCGTCCTATGCTGCATGCAGAAGTCAGGTGCCAGGTGTCCCCATGTGCTCAGAGGGGGGGTTGTAAAGACCATAGCTACCATGCTATTGCATACCCTGAGCTCACTGCCCAGTGGTGTGTGGACTTCCAAATCCCCTGTCTAGACCTTTGCTAACATCTCAGTCTTTTTTCCTCCAATCCAAACACTTGGACAGTTTTTCTTCTTTTTTAAATGTGGTTCCAGTGGTGACTTAAAAATTATACAATTTTTAGATCAGTATCCCTCCCTATTTTTATTTATTTATTTATTTATTCATTTATTTATTTATTTATTTTGGTGGTACTGGGGTTGGAACCCAGGGACTTTCTTCCTCCGGGCAATACTCCCAGCCCTATTTTATATTTTATTTGGAAACAGGGTCTCACTACGTTGCTGAGAGCCTCACTCACTGAGTAGCTGAGGCTGGCTGGGAACCTGTGCGATCCTCCTGTCTCAACCTCCCAAGGGCAGGGATTACAAGTGTGCACCACCACGCCAGGCCCCCCTATCTATTAAAAGATGAATCAAGGTTCCTGTTGCCCTTTGCTATGGATGTCTGGTTAGTTCTCTCTATGACAGAATGAAGCCTCAAATCTTTAAGGTGGAGGGCAGGCAGGACGCCAGTGTGTGTGGGGGTCACTAGATCATACAATTGTTCTGCTAACACAGACAGTGTCTCACGCTGGGTCAGGCACTGGGGACATGGAAGGCACCACCATGGATCAGCCCTGCTTTCAAAGGGTCTCACAACCTGGAGGAGGCGGTAGAGGTAGACCTACAGAAGCACCCATCCTGTGCTCCTCTTCCAGCTCACCCCCACATTCACACACACACACACACACACACACACACACACACACACCCTCTGTTCTTCCATGCCAGCCCAGGGAGGTGACAGTGTCTGCCTGAGGTGTGTAGGAGTCACAAGGGCTCTCCCTCTGAGGTTGAGACCCAAGCGCCCTGCCCATGACTGCTACTTCCTGGCTCCTACCTTCCAACACTGGCCTCCATATGCCTGGGAGCATCTCCTTGGAAATGTTTCGATAGCCCACACTCCGCTTACACCACTGTGCACAAGCCCCCATGTGTCTTTCCTCAGCACAGAGCCCAGCAGGCTCCAGCCCCCCAAACTGGGGATAAAGCCCACAGTGACTTATCAGACCCAGCGCTGGGGCCAAAGCAGAGAGAACCAAAAATAATCGCTCAATTTCAGGCTCTCTCAAGGCTAAGTGAATTTAATAAACCATAGATCATGTTATACAAATTGCATTTCACAGTTTGAAAAAAAGAGCCCCACACTGTGTGCAATCCGGGGTGGTCTATTTTACAAATAAATAATCGTACTCCAAACAGTTCTATTTCCTTAGCAATCACTCTTACAGAGCAGATCGACTCTCTGGCTCCCCTCTCTTCCTCCTTCACAGACCATAATTTTATTACCAAAGAGACTTTATTTATAAGACTAATGCTATGTGGACAAAAGAAAAAAACACGGGTGGCACTTATTGAGTGCTGGCTATATGGTAGGCAACCTTCTCTATACACGTGATTGCGTTCAACCTCACCGCGAGGGAAGGAGTAAAGAATCTAACAGAAGGACCAGCTCATGGAACACCAGGGATAAATAAGGAAGGCAGAAGAAACTTTCTTTCCAGGATGGTTTTTACAAATCAACTCAATTCCTAGTTGGTCCAGAAAGAGATCTTCTGTGACTTGCTCTGATAGTAACAGAAAGAGACATGATCTGGTCTCTGCTCATGAGACAAACTTATGATCTAAATCAGGGTTCTTAATATTTAGCCTTGCTCCTTCACAATGTTGTGGTTATCAATAAAAGTAAGAGCAACTAACTAAATGCTACAGCCTGAGCTAAGGGCTTTCAATGCATCACTTCATCTTCGCCCAACCTCTGTGAGACAGAAATTACTACCCTCAATTTGTAGATCAGGAAGACAAGGCGAAACACTTTTGTCCTGGTGTGCCCCAGGCAGGAAGTGGTAGAGGTGGGATTTGAACTCAGTCTGTTAGACTCCAGAGCTCAGACCCCACACAACCTGGATATCCTTCTTTTACCATAGGCCTTGGGGGAACAGTGGGGCTTGGCATCCCAGCAGGTACCGTGAGTGGACGAGAGCCTTCCTGGATCTAGGGAAGGGACACAGAGGACTCTACCAGACCCACAGGCAGCCCCTTCACCCCACTTGCTCAGGGTGCATTCTTTGCCTCACTCTTGATTCCTTCTCCTTGGAGAGACGTGGAATCGCAGGTGCTGGAGGACTCTCACTGCTCTTGAAGAGTGGGGCCCAGGCTATATCAGCATCTGTTCCACACAGGTGTCCACACACATCCAGGCCTGGGAGTCATGGCTCCTCCAGTCTGTAGATGGATGGACATTTTCGAAGGCACACTGGCCCTTACAGTGACCTGGCTCTCTCTCCCCAGATTCTGTCTTCCTCGTGCAAGCAAGGAGCCCTGAGCAGTTCAGCAGTTCAGCTATTTGCATTAATGATGACTCCGCAGGGAAGGCAGACAGGCCAGCACACTGTCTGAGATGCTGTTCTTGCTCTTGTTATCAAATCCCCTAAAGCAATCACCAACCCCTGCTATCACCTGGCAGGCTGGAAACAGCTCATTAAGAGGCAGAAAACTCCCCCCCCCCACGTGTCCAAAAATCCTGTTCCCTGGAGATCTGCCCATTGAAGCCGATAAACTCTAAGTTGTGCCAACTTTTATTTAAACCCAAATAACTCCTGGCTCTGCTTTCTGTAGTACCAGGACCTTGGTTAATGGCACAGAACCAAAAAAAAAAAAAAAAAAAAGAAAAAAGAAAACCTAAACCAAACAAACAAAACTGGGAGGGGAGGAAGAAAGAATGTGATATTAGCATTTAGATTGCTCCTCCCCTATCTTCAAAGAATAAGAGCCCTAGCTATGATTCGGTGGTGGTGGGAGGCAGTGGGGGAGGGGGATGCTCACTGATTCCATAATTCAAAGGGGGCTACTTGGCCCCATTTCCATTGTCTTCCCTAAGGAGAGGGTACTGGACTGAGAGCTGAAAACTGAGCTGTCATTTTCCTTGCACTGCTTCCTAAAGAAATTCTACAACTGAGACTGAGTAAATTAAGATCTGGAAGAAGTCTTAAAGATGCACTGCTTGGTGAGGTGGAATGACTTGGGGTGCTATGCCACAAAGACCTTGTTATACCATCTACCCTTGAGGTTGGACAGGCACAGAGATTTGAGGCAAATAGCACAATCTTTGTGCTTTAGTATGACTCATCTGTGAAACGGGAATAATAACATCACCAATCTTGTAAATTGCTGCAGAGGTTATAGTTACTCTAAGAATCTAGTAGGGTAACTGTACCAAGTAGCTCCAATCCATCCTATTTCCTCTCTCGTGTATTTTTTTAAAAGTAGGACATGGTAGTGCACATTTGTAATCTCAATTACTCAGGAGGCTGAGGCAAGAGGATCACAAGTTCAAGGCCAGCCTGGGCAACTTAGCAAGACCCTGCCTTAGCATAAAATTAAAAAGGCAGGTAATGTAGCTCGGTGGTAGAGTGCTGGGTCCCTTCCCCAGTACCTGGCCACCTAAACACACACACACACACACACACACACACACACACACACACACACCACTCCAAGTCCAGAGATAATAGACTAGCCTGATGCCACAAGATAAAAGGGGTTACCTATCTACTGATGCTTCCTGCCTTTATACATCTACATCTGAAAATTCTGAGTTAGCCTTGGTGTAAAATTCTGACATGGGCAACAAAGATATCCAGGATGTGGCTCTACCAGTTAAGATCTGAATCTGTCTCCTGTTGACTGTGTAACTATGAGCAATTTCCATCAAGTTTGTTGTATCAATTTCATTTGAAAACCAGGAGTCATGGCAACTTGAGCATGTTCATGGTGAAGGTTAAACACATTAATGTGCTGGCTGTGTCGAACAACATGTCTGGAGCACCCTCCCACATCCCCTTCTTCACTGGCTCTCCCATGGCACCCAGCAGTTTTCTGTATGCAGTAGGCTCTGAGAAGATGCACGATGGCCAGTAGGATTAAAACCATCTTCCAGAAGAAGTGGCCATGTCTGTCCTTGCACCATATCGCATCCTCTTTCTGTGCTGAGCTGCCTTTATCAAACCTGGGTACCAGGTTCTGAACCTTTTGCTTGTCTCTCTTCAACCCCAGAGCCAGATCATCTCCTAATCACTGTCTCATTCTCCATCGACAAATGATGGTAGAGATGATGATGAAGACAAGGGTGGCCATAGTGGAGATGGAGGTCATGGTGTTTCACTCCATGAACTTGTCTTCCGTGCCAGACACTGTCTTATTCTCTACGTACATTTCTTTTAATTTAGCACAGAGGCCACAGAGCTAATCACTTGATGGACCTGAAATTCTCTTCCAGACATTCTAACTCCAGCATCCACATGCTCAGCCACCATAATTAATAATGATGGTGTTGATAGTATACTAAAGCAACAATAGCAATGACACTGTAAATATTAAAGTGAGATTAGCTTTCCTAACTGATAAAATCCAAACTTTTGGTGGCCCAACCCAAAAGGAATCTATTTTTTGTTCATGTAGAGTTCAGTGGTAGAGAGAGGGGAGAATCTGGTGACCAGGGGTCTCTGCTGTACAGCCATGCCAGGATCCAGGCCGATGAATGTTCTGGCCTCTTCAGCACAGGGTGAAATCATAGCAAACATTTTAGGAACCAGCTTGGGAGAGGTATCACATCACTTCTGCTCACGCTCCACTGCCCAGAACTCAGTCACATGGCTTTCCTTAGGTGCAAAGAAGGTGATGAAATGCCGCTCCTGGGTAGGTAGGGCTTCTGAGCAACTATAAAAGGGGCACAACTATTGGCGGGACAGGCAGCCATCTCTGCCACAGACAATGATAGCTGCAGCAACAGAGATAATAATAAAAGGAGCTGATTTTTGCTGAGAATTCATTATGCATATTCACCAGGCACTGCACTAAGTATTCTCTATATATCAAATTTTCACAACTCTAAAGGATAGATATTATGATGCTTATTTTACAGAGAAGAAAATTGACCTTTTAAGAGATGTGAAGAATTTGCACACACTCACATGGTTTGTGAGTGGCAGATTCAAATGTCAAGCCAGATGTCTTAGCAGAACCCTTTGGAAAAGAGAGCTCGGGCAGGAACTGAAGTGCAGATGCTGTAAGGGAAGCACGAGCTCAGTGAGGAGAGAAGGAAACTGGGGCGAGGAAAGGGGCAAAGGGATGCAATCAGCAACCTCACTCTGCTGGTTACTGCTTTGCCACATGCTGTTGAGAGATGCAGCAGGTCACCTAATAACAGGTATCTTTGCTCAGCACATGGGACTTTGTGAAAGATTCATTAAGGAAGTCTGCATCTCAGATTGGTCCATGACAGGGAGAAGGATGGTGAGAGGATGTCCTTGCCAATGTCCTTCAAGTTCCTTCCTTCCCATTGGTCCAACTACACTTGTTCATTATATCATCTAGTCCTTGGGTGGCCAATGAGAAGGCCAGAAACTATATCCTGCAGTGTGGTGTTTCATCTAAGCCACAGAGCAGAGAAGCAACTTAGCAAGGATAAGGCCTGGCTTACAGGGCATGAAGGCCACTGGGCCCAGGGCTTCCGCTCAGAGAGCCTAGCAAGGGAGCTGCCATGTGGCAGCAGGGCCAGGACAGATGGCACTGTGCTTCAGAAAAAGGGGCGATGAGAGCAAGGTGAGTCTGCAGGTCCACCTCTCATTCCCAAAGCTCAGGAGCTTTCCACTGCACTACCTGGCCTCCTTCTCAATTTACACCTAAACCTGGGCATTTCAGACACATTGAGGGCAGGGAGAGAAAACTCTTGGGGCAGGAGGGTGTCTCAAATCTCATCTACAAGAAGCTGCTTAAATCAAAATTCCCAGAACACAAGATGTTTCACTGATGCAGCTTTTCTGGACAAGGGAAACAAGACCCACACCTGAAGCAGGTGGCTGAGAGTAAGGGTGGTACCTGTCATATAGCTGTCATAGCACTTGTTTTAAAGGTTGGGACCCCATGGCCTAGGTAGTGAGCGGGAGACTCGTCTGAGTTTACCAAGCTAGTTGGTAGCAGGGTGGGTCCCAGATGCCTTTCTAAGAAGCCATCTCCCAGCATCTTTGCAGGTTTCTGGAGACTGCTTCTACCTTCCTCCCCCATTCTGGCCAGCCTTCTGGTGCCTGGGCTCTCTCAGCAACAGAAACATCACCCCCCCTCCCCCCGACCCCCAAATCTGAGCAATGCCTCTGCTTTTCAGCCATTTCCAGTTTCAGGCTACAAAGTCCTTTCTTTGGGGAAAGCCCTCAATTGCAGTGTATATCTCACCTTTGGGTTTGGGAGATTCCAAACCCACAGACATAATTATCCCTGTTTATCAGCTGGCTTAATCCCAGGAAGTCAGCAGCTTGCCCAGGCTGCCCACAAAACCCAGATAGGAGCCAGGGGGCCTGCTTGAAAGGCTGGGCGACCAGCAGGAGCCAGAGGAAAGGAGGCCCAGCCTCCCACCCAGGCCCCTTTCTTCAATCCATTAGCATTCCTGAGCTGGCCTCTGGGGAGATGGGGAGGAGGCAGAGAACAGATGTAAAGGGTTGTGGTCACCCTCCCCAGTGCCCTCACCCTCACAGCTGACCTGATTCAGCCAGGAAGCTCCCTGTTTCTGAAACTGGAGATTGCTTGAGAGGAGGAATCAGCAGCCCAAGCCAGCAGTTCCCAAGCAGCCCTGCTCACCCCCACCCCCCCCTTCACTGAGCCATTAGGCAGGGGATTGAGATGATGGGGCACCAGAGCGACCACAATTAGGCCAGCACATTGCTATCTCTGCAAATGGCATGAGCAATGTGATTTAACAGCTCATTATTAATGGGAAAAATGAGATAAGAACCAGGTTCAGTGTTCAAAGGGGAGCTCCCAGACCGAACTGAGGATGTGCTAATGCTGGCTTTCAAGCCAGTGTCTGACACAGGCTGGATTCCACTCTTGCCTGACTTTGCCCCCAAGTCCCCTCTAAAATTGGGCTCTGGTAAACTATCTGCAGATCCACATCCTTTCCCAGAAAATACCAACCACCAGGGAAGCTCTGGATCTGTTGTTTCTCAAAGTTGGTTAAAAAGCAAATCACAAGTCCTTTAACTAGTGCTCATCTTAATGCAGGATGAAGGAATAGGTCATTTCAGAAAAACTAGGAAGAAATAATGTGGAATGACTTCTGTCTGCTCTTAATCAGATCTCAGTTTTATGTTCATACCACTGTCTGTACACAGGGCATTATCAGCCTGTTGGAAGGTGTTTGAGTGTGTGTGTGTGTGTGTGTGTGTGTGTGTGTGTGTGCGCGCGTGCGTGTGTATGTGTGTGTGCACGCATGCGCTCCATTCTCCCTCCCATCCACTCTCCTTAAAACAGCAAGTATTATTTGATCACATTTCTCCCCACTCTATAACCTTTCAATGACTTCCCAATACCTTAGGCTGAAGATCAAAATCCCGAGGTCTCCTGGAAGACCTTGTATGAGAGCCTCTATCCATCTGCAGCCACTTCTCATGGATCCTTCGGACCAGCCATGCCGGCCTCCATCGGCCCTAGGACACAGCACGTGCTCCCCACCCCATTCTGGATCCCTTGCGCCCATGCTCCCCTCTGCCTGAGACAGTTGTCTCCTCTCCTTTTGTCCCTCAGAACCTCATTCAACTGTAGATTTCTATAGAGAGCCTTCCTGGGCTCTTTTTACGTGCCCTGTATCACCTTTGGGTCTCTTACTTTGTACTGCATGCTATAATTTTTAATTATAGTACATAACTGTTTGTGTGGTTGGCTACTTAATGTTTGTCTTCCGCATTATTCTGCTAGCTCCCAGAGATCAAGGTCAAATTGCTTTTTATTTTCTGTTGGTTTCTACAACATCTATTGGAGCATTTGCTCGTTTCATGATGAGAAAGAGTGTAGCACAGTGTAAAAAACATCCTGCCCAGCTGTAAAGTGGTAAGGAAAATCCGGTCCCCAACACATGCATCTAGTCAATCACAAGTATTCACCGCATGCCTGCTTGGTACCAGGACCCACATGGGCTGGGCACTCAAGAGTCAGTGGCTAACCAGGCACAGCTCCATCTTTTGAGTTCTGTGCTGTCACTCACCCCTACCATGCTTGACTGCCTTATAGGACTGACTTCTCCCCTGAACTGTGCGAAACGGAGGCCCAGAGCCATGGCTGCTTGCTGGCATACCCAGTACCTAGTATATTCAGCGCCTCCAGCACTTCTGGTGCCAAGTAAATCCCCAATGGAAGAATGAGTGGCTGGCACTCTAAAAGCCTCCCATTAGACAACCTGGCCCCTTCCTTCGCCTTCTCTGCCTCCTACTCCTACTCTGTTCCCCCCACGCTGACCTCAGCACCTTGGACAACAGCAGGGCCTTTGGCAAGCCTCCCCACACAGAAGACCTTCCCCTCGTCCTGACTCTCACTCTGCCTGCAGCCGATGGCACAAGCTCACTTCCTCCCACATGTCTTCCTCGTTGGCCATCACCCTCGCTAGTCTCCAGACCTGGGCTAGGTTAAGATTCCTGCCCCGTGGGGAAAATGCCTCCAGCTACGGGGCAGTAGCTTCATGCAGATAACAACTATGTCTATTTTGTATACAAGTCTCTTGCCTGACATGTACCTGACTCTAAATGAATATTTCTTAAATGAGTGATTGAACAAATATTTGAGTGATGATTGCATATAAAGGAAGAAGGTTTTATTATCTGGCTTTCAATTATATAACTTCAAATATATGAGCATTTTGCTGGAAATCTGAGCAAGAAATGGTAAATTACTTTTTTGAAAAATTCCCATTTGAAATTAATTTTTAAACTAATTTGCATGTTATCCTCAACATCCTACATCATCCTTGGCTATACCTGCAGCCCTGGGTAATGAGGACTGATGTTCAGAATGAATGGAAGATTAAATCATGCTCTTTGCATGTAAGGAAAATGGATTCTGACATTTTTCTGAGGATTTTTAACAAGGGTTGGAACAAAAGAGGATTCGTAATTAACCCACAGTTACCTAGAAAATTGCATCCGTCACACTGTTCATTCACACAAATATATTTCTTGATCATGTAGTTTGTGAATGGTTAAGGACCAAATATGTGAATAACTACATGGGTGGGGGATGGGAAATAAGCACAGGTAGCACACTGGTCTGTTACATGGGTTATTTTCTCCACACTTCACGACCCCTCTGTTAGGCCAGCGTGAGTACTGCCTCTTACAGCTCATGGGGTATCGTGATATAGTGAGAAGTAGAAGTCCTTGTTCTGGGTTCATGGCATGGAGGTTCCCAAACCCCTGGGATCTCCTGAGTGATGAGGATGTGAGGCACATATTCTAGTATTCATAACAACCCCCTTTCAGCCATAACTGAGCTGAAGCTAGCAAAGTGATGCTTAGCGGACCTTGAGGTAACCTCAGGATGGGGGCTATTTGTCAGAGAAGCCAATTGTATGATTAGGGGGTTGTAACTTTTTATCCCTAACTCCCTGACCTCTGGGGCGAGGAGAAGAACTAGAAATTGTGTCGAGGGCCAATGGCCAATTATTTAATCAATCAGGCCTGCTTAGTGAAACCTCCATAAAAATCCCTAAACCAAGGGTCTCGACAAGCCTCCATGTTAGTGAATGCAATCACATGTGGGAGGGTGGCATGTTCAGTTCTAGGGACAGAAGGTCCTGTGCTCTGGATCCTCTCAGGCCTTGTCCTTCTGACTGTTTATCTGGACCCTTTATAAAGAACCAACCAATGTAAGCAAAATACTTTCTCCATTCTGTGAGCCATCCTAGCAAATTATCAAACCCACAGACGTAGTCTTGGGAGCTCCTAATTTATAGCTCGTTGTGCAGTGTTACCAGCTCCAGGTATTTAGTGTCAGAATTGAATTGAATCATTGGACACCCAGTTGGTGTCTGGAGAGCTGGTGAATTGATTACTAGTGTGGAAAAAAATACCCCACACATTTGGTGTCAGAAGTGTTGTGAGTAAAAACAGATCATAGTAGCTACAAAAATAGACTCGGAGAAAATAGGATACATTTCCTAGAATTGTCCAGCTGATAGGATGGAAGACAGGATATGAGTTGAGGTCTGTGTGAATCCAAACCTATGCTTCCTGAATGGAATGGCTGATTACCCTGGTGAGAAGGGTCAATAACATCAATATTGATGTCACAGCTTAGAGGGCATGAGCAGGCAGGAAAGTGAGGTTTGGATCCTAATGCCACCACTAACCATGTCTCCCACACTTTCTTTTGGAGGCTCCAGTTTTTTTAATCTATAAACTGGGATAACAATATTGCCTCCCTTATAAGGTTGTTGTAAGCACCCATAGATAATCCATGTAGGGCGCCTGGTACACACACATTGATGAGGCCACAGTGAAGCACTAAACCCCTGAACCAAATGACTGATGCATAGGACAAGGGCTGGGTGGTGATGAATCAGAAGTCAAGTAAAGCAAGAGTCAAAACTGGGCTCTTGGCGCTGGGGTTGGGGTAGCTCAGTGGTATAGCACTTGCCTTCTAGCATGAGCTAGCCCCTGGCATTGATCCTCAGCACTGAGAGAGAGAGAGGGAGGGAGGTAGGGAGGGAAGGAGAGAGAGAGAGAGAGAGAGGGGAAGAGAGAGGAAGAGAGAGGGAGAGAGGAAGAGAGGGAGAGGGAGAGGGAGAGGGAGAGGGAGAGGGAGAGAGAGAGAGAGAGAGAGAATGAAAAATAAAGTAGATTTCCTTTATGTAATTGCCAAGGAGGCAGCTTGGAGCCTTCACTGAAGGCTTCTCATTTGTTTTGAATTTTTTTTATGGATTCATTTCAGAAACACTAAATGACCAATGTTTATGCTGACACAGGGAGTGTCATTGTTTAATTGGAAGTCATTTCCTCCCCTTGACTGGCACACAGAATCGCAGTGAATTTTACAACCAGTGGCAATGGAGACTTAATGAATTGTCATAGTTCACCTCCAAACAGACTTTGGTACATGACCTGTTTGTGAGCTTTAACTGCCTACGAAGAAATTCACTCTTAAGTATAAAGGACTGCTCTCCCCAATATTTTCAAGAGTTAATTTTACTGAAAAATAAAGGTCCAAAGAAAAACAAGAGGGGAGAAAAAGAGGGATGGAAAAGAGAAAAGAGACACAGAGTGGGGATTGGTTCTAGAAGCAAATATTGTATAAGTAATATCAATACACAGTGCCAGCCTGATCATAATAAATAGTTAAAGGCTGACCTCAGCTGAGTGTGGTATCATACGCCTGCAATCCCAGTACTTGGGAGACTGAGACAGGAGGATTACAGGTTTGGGACCAGCACTCCCAGCAACCAAGTAAAATCCTGTTTCAATAAAAACTAAAAAAGGGCTGGTGGTGTAAGCTCAGCTCAGAGATAGAATGCTACTAGGTTTATCTCTAGCATCACACACACACACACACACACACACACACACACACACACACAAAATGACTGCAAGACACTGAAATCCTGTCACCAACCAAGAGTCTATTGTCTTTGCCATATGTGTTTGGGAACATGTATTACATTTATGGATTTTGGGTAACTGATGAATTTCCAAGGATTGAAACAAAACATTTTCCTGGTGAACCTCAAGTAAACAGAAATGTGTGATCTTCAGACAGTCTCTCTGAATGAGAGTTGATGGTGGCCGTGGCTTTATCTCAGAGGTGGTCACCATTTCCTTTGCTTGCAACAGATCACGTCAAACAGGATGCACTAGCTGTGCCTCCCGCTCTAGCCCGCCTCACTGTGTCACCCGGAGAACAGCACATCAAGATTTAGAACTGGGGACCAATATGAGAAGTTGAGACAGACTTTGAGAGCAAAGAGAACTTTTTTTTACTTCGGCTGAAAGAACTTTATCGAAAGCTGCCATGGCCTTTAGCTTCTTCCCTGAGCTTCTTTTGAGAATAAAGATATGAGAGATTCAAATGACAACTGACATTTCCATAGAGAAGGTTAATGAACAGTTTTTTGATATTTGAAGGCTCATTGATAACAAAGCCAAGAGATTCACTCCCACCTCCCAGTTCAATTTGACTTGTGCAACAAAATGCCTCAAGACCTATTAAAACAGCCCTAAACTCCTACAGAAGAAATGTGCCCAAACCCAGGGGCAAAAGATCATGCATCCATTCTTTTTTTAAATATACTTTTATGTTCCGTGTTTTGTTTTATTTACAAATATTTGTGTGCTATTCATTTGTTTTTATACTTTTTTGGTGCTTTGTAATTACCCATCACAGTGAGATGCAGAGTCATGCATGCATTCACACTTGGTGTTGGCAACTTTATGGAGAGTCCAGGAAGGCAGCTGCTCACCTTGTTCTGGATTCCATGCTTCCAATGAGAACCCAGCTTCTTTATTCTTCCCAATCTTACCTGAAAAACACCTTACTTCTCTTCTTCTTTTTCCACGTTCTTACTTCTTCTTTTACTATCAAAAATAAAACATTGGCCATTTTGACATATTAAGTTTGCCTGGAAAAGGCTTCACTTCTCCATCACCAAATTGCATAGAAATGACTCCAGTGCTGCAAAGATGAAATAGATCAGTTGGAGGAGTGTCAGACTGAAGATCTAAAGGTCTCTGGTTCAATCCTGAGTTCTGGCAGAAAGCTAAACTTTTGACTAGTGCATGATAACTAGTTCATGATTAAAAGAAATGACCCCAGTGCTACTTTCTCCCTTCAGGGATCACGATGCTTTAGTATCCTTAATGTTTACATCATCAAGAGCCACTGAGAAACTCCTGTGTGTAAAGAGCTGATGCTTGGCCCCAATTTTACAGATAGAATATTCTTCTCTTAAAACACATGTAACTGATTCTTAGGACAATGTCCATGGTCTCCTCTTTACTTCAGTTCATGTCCCAGAGCACTGTCATCCCACGGCGGCCTT